>NC_071405.1:12751571-13378071 GCF_017976375.1 Cuculus canorus
GTAGTAGAATCATAGAATGGTTTGGGTTGGAAGGGACCTTAAAGATCATCTAATTCCAACCCCTCTGCCATGGGCAGAGACATGTCCCACTAGATCAGGCTGCCCAGGACAGTATTGGCTCTTATAAAGACCTTCAGGTCATACTGGATAATTGACGAACCAAGAACTCCCTGTGCAAAGCTCTGGGTATGAGAACACATATGTTGAGAGGGTTTATGAAGAAGGAACTTCCCATTGGGAATTTGCAAATTACTTGTGTGTATGGCATTAGTGAAATTACTGTTGGGCTATTACGTACAGTTATGTTGTGCAGAAGGGTGGAAAATTTGCTTCAGTGAAACCTAAAAAAACATGATCTGTCTATTAAAGAGAACTTTAAAATGTGGCTCGATCACATCTGTGTATTACATGCGGAAAGACTTCCGATGATTGCAAGTGCAGCATAATCTAATGGCTATATGTTGATGTCAGACAAAACTCAGGTGGAAAGTATGCTCACTTTTGTAAATAAATTCCTAAACTTAAAAAACTCTATGATAGTATCTTATTGAAAGACAACTAATTTACAAATGACTTGGGATCTTCACTGAATGAGTGATCTTTTTGAAAATATAAATTTCTTCCTTATCTGGGAGTTAGCATAAGGGACAGTTGTGTATCATGTATTATGCAGGGACAGAGGTTATTTGAGTGCTAGTGCGTGGTCCCTGTTGTCTTAAAAATGTCTGTCATTAAACTTACATTGTCTGCAAGGACGAGTTGTAGGTGTACGATGGTATAATATCATCATATAGAATCAGTGCTTGTACTGGTATGAAATCTTTGTGCGTGAAATGGACACCTACCTATTTAAAGTGCAATGAAATGGTGTGTCTAGGAAGTCTTGAATAAAAGTTTTCCTGTCTAGTGCTCAGAGCACTTGGGGAAATTGGCACAGAATATCGTATATGTTATAAAGACAACTAAACTGGAACATAAGATTATACTATTTTATACTATTTTTAGGCCACACAATATTAATGGCAGCCCAAGGAACTTCACTCCAAGCCATTCAATCATCCCAGGTAAAAACTTTAAGCCAGTTTCACATTTGCATATTTGTGGAATATCACTTTGTCTGGGTTAAGCAAGTTTCCAGATGCTGAGAAATCTTTCTTTGAGGGAGAATAGCTCAGAATTCAATATACTCCCTTCTACTTGCCTTGAGTTACCTAGTGCCTTCTCAGGACGTGCATTTCAATGTCAATACAATGTTTGTTTCTTTGCTTTGGAAGAGATCTGCAAGAGATGATTACCTGTATGAATTCATCTAAATATAATGCAAATATCTATTTAAAATGCTATGGGGAAGTTTAATAGAAAATATTTTACCTTGCTCATTTATAATTTTATTCTGTCAAGAAAGGTTCATGTGTGTGCATATAAGTGAGGGAGAAATTTTGCTGGTACCATGGCAACAATCTCTCCTTATTTTATAGAGTGAACTGTTGTAGGTTTTTTTCATTGTAATAGAGTAATTTTGTCCCCTTTTTATTTCATGAGAATAGTAGATTCTTAGGCTGATTCTGCTCACCCCACTCTGTACCCTCTTTCTCAGTGAATATCTTTCCTTCATGTACATCAGGTAAACCTGGTCAGAGTTTGAAAAGCCTATTTAAAAGGTAGATTTAAATGAAAAGTATTCAAACCCAGAAGCATTGAATTTCATGTGCCTCATATACATGGATCTTGCTTTTTTGAATTTTTCCTTAATACATTAAACTATACAGCACAAAAGCAGAGGGAGGATAAAGGCTAAACTTAGCTCTACGTTGCTGTAGGTCAAGGGCCTAGCACAAAGAAAATAAGCAGTTGTGAGTTGCTATTCCAGCTTTCTAAAGAATTCCCCAGAATTCACCTTTGTCAAGAAGTATATATTTGAATTTCACAGTATTAAGGAAATTTAGTAATGACTTCTTATTTTTGTATTAGAAATTTTCTAATAAGAATACACCCTTCACTTCAATTATAGTCATATTACATAATGCCATTATAATTCTTTCTATTTATGCATAACTGCCTATTCCTCACCTGAAGAAACTGGGCTTCTAGTTTAAAATTATTCCTGCTCTTGTTCACTGACAGTTTTGGACTATGAATTTGAGTCAGAAAGGCAAGAAATGACTGTGTTCCTTTTGACATGACTTGTAACATCTTGCTAATCAAGCTGCTATATACATTATACACATGCTTATATCCTGTCTTGGACTGAAGTTCTAAATACATTGCTAGTTTTAATTTCCAATATAATTACCTGCTCCACCACCTTTGTGGCACTTGGTGAGATGATGTTACAGAGAGGGGATTGGATGGCTGGAAAGGAATATTGTAGCTTCGGTAGGAGAGGCTTATACAAAATTCATTTAGACTGTGTAAATCAACAGCTAATCTGACTCAGTCAGAGTTGTGTAAAGCTTAAAATGTCTCAAAATATCCCCTTATTCTTGGGAGATTTGAAGTGAGAATGAGCGTAATATAGAAATCAGCCTGAAAATAACTACATGGAGGAATCCATTAAGAATAGATGAAGTGCAGAAGATGAGTTCTGAGAAATCAGCCAGCCTCCAAACATTTCCACAGTTTGCCTTGAATCCTGCTTGCTAAAAGGAAAAAAATATATAATATTTCCCTTGCAAATTACAAACTATGTGCGTTTCAAAACTACATGCATTTCTTTGAATGTGGACCTTAAAATTTGCTATGGATTATAATGCAATCCAACTGAATTGTGGCTGAAGGCAGGCGCGTATATTTCAGAGCCACTGTAGTCCTGCGCAGAGGAAAGGCTCACCACTGAGACACCAGGAAGCTTTCCACTTGGAGAGTAACAAAAATGTTTGCTAATTAGAGCTGAAAACCTTGCTCTGAAAGGATCATTATTTATGGTGAAAGTCACTCATGTGTAAAGGGCTGATGCACAACTGAAGTCCCAATGCGAAGCTTTAATGGGATTTAAGTTCTTGTATAGGCCTTGTGAATTTTCTGGCAAACGTACTGAGCATCCACTGCACAAATCCAATGTTGGAGAAGAAACCAAAATGATTGAAGTGAATGAAATAATGCATTCTCAGCTATTGTTCCTGATTTTCAAGTGCTGCCTTGTACAAATAAGATAACACCAGATATTGGCTTGAGGCCATTACCAATAGTGTCTCTGTCAAAGAAAATATCTGTATCACATTATGATGAAATATTCTCATTTTCATTTTCAAATATTAATTTCTTCCCATACATCACTGAATTTAGGAAACAGTGCTGTAAATCAACATCAAAATGTCGGTGCAAATGATAATTCAGTATTTCTTCATCTGTAAATTACTCTATTTGGATTAAGACCTGTGCTTTCCAATTGCCTGTGACAAAACGCTAATTAATAGATTGAATGTCTCCTGCTTAATAAAGTATTTAAAAATGTAATGATTACATATATTTAGTCAATTCTTCTACTGCATCATGCTTTAGCTTGATTAAAATTCATTTGAGGGAAGAAATGGAATTGTTCTTAATTATCTTGAATTGTGGCTATTACCTAGGGTATATTCTGTAGCAGTAATTCACAAACAGTGCCTGGAGTAAAGGCTGGGACATTGACTTTGTTGCTTCTTTCACTGCAACCTACCTATCTTGACTTATTTCAGGAAACGAAACTTGTTTTGATTCCTCCTTCATTTATAGTAGTGATTTTTCTCTGTTGATAAAGCTGTCAAAGAACAGACATATTTTTCTCAAAATCTGGCATTAGCAATTAATTTTTGCTGAAAAAGAAATCTTCAAGGAAAAAATGAGATGCTATCCAATGGTTAGAGTTCTGTTCTGAGAATGATGATTGTACAGATCTATTTCAGCTTGTCTGCAGATATTTAAGTTGAGTTATTCAAGATAAAGTTTTTAAATGTCTTCTGTTGCTGGGTGCCTAATGGGACTTCTAAGATTAGCAGATTTTCAGAGGCATTAAAAGTAGCTGCTGGTTTACTATGGCTATGTCAGCAAGTGATGCAGACTGCAGGCAGCAGCTTGGTGGAATGAAGGTGCTAATTAATGTCCATGCTGTATGAATTTCAGGAGGTTTTACTTCACGACAGTCTAATTCTGGGTCCTGTGGAAGGAACCACATGGGTGGTTCAGTGCTGCTAGGTGTGCTCCAAGAGTACAGCTTTGGGTTTATTTCCACCTGAAGAAGGACCAATCCATGCAATCAAAAACCACACTGCAGTGGGAAGGAAGGAGCAGTAAATGGGGAAGTTTAACAGATGGACATCAGATCTGCTCTCCTGATGTACACTAAAATATTAATGGAGAGGAGCTCTATGTGTTATGCTTCTCACTAGTGGGAAGGATGTTAGTCCACTGCAGTGTACTGCTGGTGCTGAAAAAGGTGGTTTCTGTTTAGTGGTAGATGCTTTTATTTTGATGTTCAAGGTTTCTTTCTCATAAGGTTTTTACCATAGGCAACATAAGCTAATTTAGAATGGCCAAATGTTTTAGAACAGATGGCATTTTCATCAGTCTAACTGGTAGAGTTAGAAAGCAGACACATTTTTTGACATATAGTCCTTTATTCGGTCATATATGGAGATGTAGGGATGCTAGGGACCTAGTTTTTTTGGTACATACTGTACACTGGTAAGGTACACTGGTGGTCTTAAAGTGGATCTGTTGGTGATAATTATCACTAAAACGTAGTGAAAAAGCACTTCAGATGGCATTCAAAGCATGACGAAAGCATTTTGTTTAGACAACCTGAGACAGAACTACCTCATATAAAAAAAAGAATTTTGTTGAGCAAAATACTGTAGTTTTGAGCAGCTCCTTTCTGCCTTCAGAAATAATGTAACCCAAAATATTCTGTATATTTTTATTGTTAATAACAAATGATTGCGTCACACATTTACCAAATCACTATGATTTAAATGAATGATGAATCTAGTTTAATGCGTTCTTCACCTCAAAGGGAAACTGCAGCCTTCTTCAATCAGATTATATTTACTACAGGGTGATTTTGAATGGATGTTATATCAATGCACTATACTAACCAACCAATGAAAACAAATGTGATATAATATATTTTAAAAAAATTAAAAACCAGAGCACAGGACTAGTATTTTCATGTAATCCCATTTAAGAATATACAAAAAAATGAGAAATCTTGGCTTTCCTGTATAGTTGCAATTAGCATAATCATGGCAGATGTATAAAACTGAATTGTGGCTCTGAATTACCATAAGCTTAAGGGGGAAAAAAGGTGTATTGAGTAGAAGCAACATAAGCAGTGAAAATGAGGAAAAAATAAGGAAGTTGCATGTGGATATAAAGGAGAATTTAGGGAACCATGTCTGATAATGAGTTAAATTATAGTTAATAATGAAACAGAAGGTTACTGAGAAATCTGATTTGCTCATTTCTAGTACATTTAAATTAGGGTAGGAATGAGAAGTAGCAGGGAAAAAAACCCACTTTTCATTAATAAAATGATTTGGAACAAGGGGTGGGAAGATTAGAGAATAGCCTTGTGTTAACATTAGAAGAAGTTGTCTAAAGGTATAAAATGAGCACAACAGTGTTAAGATGAAGTATACTGAATGCTTTAAAATCTCCTCTGTGGTTTTTTGAGGGGAGCAGAATACTACTCATGTACAAAAGCAGTTTGGATTAAATGTGTGACAAAAATATAGATCAGATAGGAAGAGGTTTTGTCAGCTGAAAATCTATAGTGCTAATTTATCCAAAGAGATGAGCTTCCTATAAACTCCCTCATTTTGGCAGGTTTTAAATATCTTTCAGCAAGGTAGTTCTGGTCAAAATTATAATTGCTATACTTTGAGCTTCATTCAGGTTGTCTTTAGATGAAAGATTTGGATTTGAATGTATTTCTATTTCCGTAATCTCTGAAAACAACAAAAGGTTTAAGTTTGCAATCACAGTATTTCATGAGGAATGCTTCCAGTGTCCACAATTCCTAATAGAAATTGTCATGTTGTGTTTGTTGTGTAAAACTTTAAAAAAAATATATTGAGTTTGCCTTGTGAGATAATTCTTAATATGGAGACGCACAAAGAACATATGCATTTACTCTGATTTTTTAGAGTATTTTTGAGTTTTGGGCTTCTATAATATCCATTTGAATAACAGAGAAGATGTCTCAATAAAAGAATTTGCCTTTTGTCTATATTAATTACTATTTAAATTGTAGTACCGCATTTTATATTATTCAGTATAAGGACACATGAAAAACATACCACTTTGTCTTGAGAGCATGTATATTGGGATTTATTTCTAGGTTCAATAAATGCTATTATATTATCAACTTGGTGCATACCATTCCTCATGAGAAAATACATAATACCTTTTATTGCTGTGAGACACTCAGAGTGCTCTAAAGTATGATGCATTGTGCCAATATGTAGTATTTTTACGACCTAAAGTGCAGGAAATCTTGTATCAAAAGAGAATCTGAACTGTTTCTTTGACATTACTTTATACCAATATTCACAAATTGTCCGGTACAGGATCTAAACCAGAATGGAAATGAAACAAAGAAACAATGAGACTTAGAAACACTCAGCAATGAGAACACTTTATTTTTTTTTTAATTGTATTCTCAGTTTAATGCCTTTGTGTTCAGATTATTAACAACATATCAAACTGAGGAGAATGCAGAACAAGGCCAAGGGTATGTCATTAGTCAAGTCTATCTTTAATGACCATAGCCCCCATTAAGTTAAATAGGAGCATTATATGGAGGTAGTGGTAGATAAAAATCTAATTACATTTGGCACTGTGCTCGTATCAATGAAAGAAAATATGAACACAAAGATAAGATATGAAATACTAAATTTGGTAGAATGTTGTTATCATTTTAGGAAGCTGTAACGTTATCTTTCTTTATGGTGGCTCTCTGATACTTCATAGGGATGGCACCTCAGAAATAAAGTACCACCTTTATCTTGTCCCGTGGCAGTACTAGTGCCTTAGTGATTATAAGAAATCTCTATTTCCTCTTCTTCCCTGTAGTAGCCAAAATAGTAAATGAACTTGAATATCTCAAGCATCATGGCGCAAATTGCTACAAAATAGTGATAAAAGAAGCGACAGAAACCCATTTTGTCCTTCAAACACTTGTAAACTTTTGACACTTAGCCATGAAGCTGCAACCATAGATAAATTACGTGGACAGAAGTAGGCCAGATCAAATCAGAGGGAAACCATCTGAGCTGAATGTACAATATGGCTCCCAAAGTTTTAGAAACAATACTGTATGGGAACTGGGTTTTCTCAAGTGCTGGAGGAGAAAAGGCAAGAAGGGATAAAGCTTCTCCTTCCCTAAACCACCTATTCTATCTTCAGACCTTGCAGAATTTATGATGAGGAAGAGGAAAAAATCTGTATGTGAAAAACAGAAAAGACTGTCCCCCCTCCTTTTTTTTTTTTTCTTTTTTAATTGCTTTCATTAAATATTATAGTGAGTGAGCCCTGTGGTACCAATAATCATGGAAACAATTTTGGAATTTCACAGAGCACATCAAAAGCTTGCTCAAAGCATTCCTGTGAAAAAAACCCTGATTCTAAAAATTATGTTCTGCTCAGAGAATGGAAGCCTATGCATAAGTTATGTGATCTGCGAATTAATGAATTGCACAGTCTAGGCCAAGAATTTCTCATGAAATTTTGATGAATCATGAGTAAAATGGAGAAAATAGCAGTCTTCATATAGGCACATGCCTGTACTTTTTGTAGTATTAGAGACTCTTAGGTGTAACTTTGCCTGTCTTATCAGCCTGAATTTAGTCAAAGTATGTCATGTTGTACCAAAGAACTATTCCTTGTGGGAGTTTCACCTTCTCATGACAGAGCTGCACTTGTTCCAGTATCTTCTGAAATTTGATCTTGCATTCTTTTGATTTTCTTTTTAGCAGTTTCAGGCCCAGTGCCAAGAGTATTTAGTTTTACCCACCGCTGAGCTACATTCTACTCCTGCTCTAACTTTTGTAACATATGGTCTTTAAGAATGAATTTCCCATCCAATTTTTTTTCCCCACAGGCTCATTACCTTCCACTTCTCAATTCTGAAATGCTTAGTGTGCCCATGCTTCCAGTCACTTCAAGCCGTTCCAAATTTTATTGCCCTCCTGCTTTGTATTGACTATTCCTCTCTCCATTAGACTCATTTTCAAATGCAGTTTCCCTCCATGTGTGCTCCTTCCTTCTAATGGCTAACAGTTTATATTACGTATAAATGTAGTGGTCAATTTTACATAACCCTTTCTTTTTTTTTTGCCTTGGTGAATAGTTTACCCATCAATGATAATGTACTTCTTAACTTCTCATTCGTAATCTGTGGCTGTTTGCCATTAATACTGGTGAGCATGATTACATAGTTCTTTCTCAATTTTACCATACTATTTTGAAAAATAACCTCTTTGTGGTTCCATTCTGCTTGTCCTTTTCGTATGATAATACTTCCAATGATTTTGTGGTTCCATTCTGCTTGTCCTTTTCGTATGATAATACTTCCAATGATTTTACATGCATTTTTACAGCCTCCATGGTTAATGCTTGAGGTGTAAAGCTTTAAAGTATGAAATGTCCTGTTTTGGCTAGCCAATCGTTGTACAGACTGAAAGGGAAAGGTATATGGAGGCTCTATAAGTATGGTGGTAAAATTTTTAATATTTAAGATTGAGAGGTCTGGCTAAGAGCTTACCTTTACTAAAAGAACATTCCTTTCTGACTAAAAGCTTACACTTTGTGATTGTTTCTTAACCCCCACTTCTCACTTCTCGGCTAAGATAACCTTGGGTGTGTCACTAGTGTAGACTCCATCAAGAGCCATTGATCCATATTATCATGTTATTTACTATTTGAACCCTTGGTGGTTAGCTAGGTATTTAATGAGTTCATCTCTCGCAGGGGTTGATACTTGGCTTTAACATTGGAATTATTGGATTTTCTCACTTCCCTCTTTCTTTTTCTGAAACAGTATATGGGTTCGGTCTCTGCAAGCACTTGAGAGAGAACGGAGCAGAAGAGAGGGACATGCTGTCCACATGTTCTCTCACTGTGATCATAGTTAATAAAGCTGTCTAACCTGTCCTGAATTGTACTTGCATTATTATGCACTTGGGGTCTCCAGATTCTCTGACATAAGAACATGCTGCTTTATGATTTACTATAAGAACTCTCTGTAGTGTCGGCTACATATTGGGGAAAATTTTGTAAGATATATAGCTCGTGTTACTTTTTTACAGAATTCTTTATGTGTAGTTGATTATACCTACCAGATCTTCTGGGTATCTGAACACGTAATAATTCCATGGTACTGAATTATGTGAGATGCTGAAATACAGGGCAAAAGGAACAATTTAATTCCAAAATACAGATATTACCATAATAATATACTTTTTAAAAATGTAAAAATTTAAAAAGGTTCTGGGTTAGCCATCTATGCTTAGACATACTCAGTTATTGATAATTATTGATAAGAACTGTTCTTTTCTGGCAATAGTAGCATTAGTCTAGAGTTATTCAGTGTTACGCTGGTATGTTCTGTATTGATCCTGATTTCTTAATGACTTTTTATTGTTCTGTGTACATGCCTATCATCAATTATCTGTCAAATAAAATTCTTAAATACTTGAAAAAACATTTGAATTTTATGTCTAGGTCATGGATGTGCCCTTGTATTACAGACTTTAATATGATAAAGTACTCATTAATATCTACATTCATTCATTCAATCTATTTTCTTTATGTTCTTCTTGATATTCATACATTAGTGCATTTCAAGATCAGCTTAACAGTTTGTGAATTCCTTGTTATATTCCAGATGGCTGTAGGACACTTAAGTGTATGAAGTTAGTATTTTGGAAGATGCTTTCTTTTTTTGCTTTAACTTCAATGGATGGCAATGACTATCACTCCAGCCCTTTGAATAGTCTGGTAAACTAAACTGAAAGCTGTCCTTTAAACTGTGATCTCTATTGGTGGGGAAAAAATGGTAAAATTGTGAGGTTGTGTTGTTTCCTTTTAATTGCATTATTCAGCTGTTAATAAATTCCAGGAAACCTAGTATAGAAACTAAACGGAGAGAGACTGGAAACAGCTATGAGACCGACATCTTAAGTGCTTATGGACACCTGTAATATGCTGTGTTTAAGGGAGGAAGCCTTTGCAGGTTAGCCTGCTGGAACAATAGAGCACATGATTGCTTTAGGACTCCATCACCAATTTATTGTTATTTTGTTAGGCCTTTCATCCTAGGAATATGTTCCCTCTTCACTGAAAGCTGCATATTAGGTTACCATGTGGTGTGGGAATTGCCATAAAAAGTTCAAAGTGTAGTATAGGAAAAGATGACTTCTTGGTGTTTCATAGTAGCACCAACTTACCTTTACATTACAGGCAATAACAGGAGCCCCTGTCGTGTAGATGTAGCCTGTTTTCTCTTACCAATTCATGTTATGCCAGTTCTGCAGGTCTCACAATATGCATCATGTTTACCTATCATCACTGAGTTGGTATAATTCGGATGAGAGCACCATAAATCACAATAACTACATCATTCCTTTATGTCCTTGTTTAGAATGTGCTGTAATGTAACTAGAAACTGCCACAACTCATAGTAATGGTATAGACCAATATTGCAGAGATCAAGAAAATTATTTGCTTAGCATTTTAAAAAATTACATTGATTATTATATTGCATAGTATGTTTAATCTACATTTCAATACCTGCCTTAGGAATGGAAACAAGCTAGGGAAGGTGAAATTATTATAAATCTTAAAGTGCTTTAAAAACAGTCTTCATGGATGGAGAGTCTCAAAAAGTTAGTACCATTCAGCAGAATACAGACATTTCTTTAGCTCAGCAGAAACCCTGAAAGCTGTTAGGCCTTTCTATTTCTCTCTAACCATTTACCCTTGTGTAATGGACTTGAATTGACATTGGGGAAATGAAAGATGAATCAAGTGCGTTTTCTATCTTTTCATCAAGGCAGTCCTTTGGTAAATCAAGTGTGGGTCTTCCTTGACCCACTTGCAAGCTGCATCTTCAGGCAATGAATTCATGCCAGTAACATTTCAATGAATGCCAAGTTGAGAATTACTGTGATATTCTGGAACACGATTAAGGACTTTCTTTGATTTCCCTTGTCTTTAACTTCACTGAAATACTGGAAAAGTACCAAATGCAAGAGCTGATACAGAGCTGACAAAGTCATGAATCACGATTTTCATCTCTATCGAATTTTAAGAATTAAGAATGACTGCTTGATTCCCTCTTCTAGAGAAAATAGAGCATCAGAAGAGGATAATAAGTCGAGATGGAAATATGGAGAACGTATTTCTGTTGAAATAAATCTGTCCTGTGGGAGGGGGACATGAGGACATGGGTAATTTTCTTTCTGTGTAACAGCTTGAAAAATGTCATGATGCTTCATGTTAGCCTGCAGATGAGATGGCCGTCTTATCCTGTTTACCTGTTATAGTACAAGCAGTAACACAGCACATCTTATAGAATATGCCAAACTCTATTGACTTGATTTAAGAAGACTGGTAACAAATAGCTAAGGTTCTGACATCCATTTTGAGTGGTAGAGAGCAAAGATACATAAAGCGTTTAACGCAGGCTTTCTTGAATATTCACTGCTTGGCAGCAGGTACTTTTATTTGGCTTGTGCCTGTGAACTTTTGCCAAAAACAGAATTTTATTTATGATGTATACTGGAGAGTTTCTATAAATCTTTAAAGTTGCTGCTTGTTGATATACTGCAGGTTCAAGTACTAGTTGCAAATAATAGTACGAATTCCTGACTAATACATTTATTTAATCTCTGAAGTCAGTCTCTTCTAGAAGTTATTTATTCTGATCCCCAAACTCTTGTGCTGGGTGTTTAGCCTATTCAGAAGCAGAGAATGCTCAGCTCTTGCCAATCTGGCTTAGCTCCATAATGATTTGGTAACATGTCTTAAAGATCAACTGCATATAAAATAATTTAAAAAATAAGAAAGAAATAGCCTGTAACACAGATAGCATGGGTTCAGTTGGTATGATATCGGGCCATTTGCAAGCATTTTAATTCTTGCATGTGAAAAAAAAAAATATCAATTGGCTTGACTAACTTGTGCCTCAGCAAAGCACAAGCAGGAGATGTAACTGCTCAGGACTGGAGTTCTTACTGTTTGTATCCTCACAGCACTGGTGACAGTTGCCAAGGTTTGATATCTACTGTTGGCCCAGTTGGAAAGTGAAAGACTTTAATTAACAGATACATGGAAAGACTTGAATTAGGTTTTGGTTTCTTTAAATGCATAGATCAGTAAGCATCATAATTTCTATAATAAGGCTAAAAACTTTTAATCAAATTCTGTTTCTCACCTTTATCCATATCAATTTTTGCATGCAAATATAGTTTCAGGAAGGATAGATTTAACAGTATTCCAACATAACTTAGGAACCTGCAAGGAAACTTATACATACAATGCAAATAAGTATGATAGGACTTTCTGGTTCTTTCAGAAGTGCATCACGCTTTGATACTGTGTGCTGTGTAAGGTTTTGGAAAACTCTGATTTATTTGAAAAGCTACACTTATCCTTGGAGCGGCAATGCAATACCTCAATGCCTTCTTTGTGTAACATTCCCTGTAACTGAGATGGCAGGCATACTTCATGCCTTGACCATGCTTCCAGAAGACCCACCAGAATTACTTTTCAAGTATTATGTTGACGTAGGATGCCATGATCATAATTTTACTGTGAAGTAGCTCGAAGACAATTGTATAATCAGGCTTCCCGCTAGGTGGCAAGGAGAGACAGTGATTTGCAATGTATTTCTGCACATAGGGAAAAAGAACGTGAGAAGCTGCCAGCTATAGAGCCGGGTTTACAAAAATATGTTGTGTTTTACTAGCCTCACCTTTTGGAGTGAGGCTGAGTTTTAATGAGTGTGATTCTGAGAGACTGGAGGGAGCAGGTTGATTAAGGCAGTCTAGACTAAGGAAGGCTATCTGGGTGAAAGGAAAATGACCTAATTTCACTTTTTCCATTTCAGTAACCTACTTGAAAGGTGTTTACTTCTCCACCTAATTTCTTGCAAATTATAATATTCTGTGTAGAGGACCATGATGTTGTGGTCAGCCTGTCTGAATTGCTGAAGTGATAAACTTAGCTTCTTAAAAATGTAATATTTTTAATGAAGCAATTCTACTAGCTGCACTACAGAATACAGAATATACGGGCTATCTGTGCTGCAGTTGTTAGAGTTATCATAGAGTTATAGTTGTCGTACCTACAGCCGGTAAAGCCATATATAAGCTGTGCATTTACACCCCACATCTGCAAGGTGCTTCTTTGACCTAGTTCTGCTTCAGCTTAAACCAGAACAGGTATTAAAAAAAAAGTGCTTTTTGCCTGATATATTTAAGAATATTAGGCTTATGTTTATAAATTAATTAAATAGAGAGTGGCAACAGAACATGGTGAGAAGAAATCATGGAGAAAAAAAAAAGCTAGTCAAAAAAGAATGTAATTTTTCCAGTGAAAAGAGATCATGAAGTTTGTTTTATACCTTTCTTGGTGAGGCACTGGAATAGACTGTCTATTGAGGCAATTTCTGCACTAGGGAAGGTATAAAAGTGTATTTCATAAAGATCTTGGAAGATAAAAGATGGAAGTTTCTTTCCTTTTTGAGGAAAAAAGGTTGATAGTTCAAGTGTGAGAAAGCTATTGACAAGAATGGCAGGGGCAGGTGAAAGGACTATAGAGATAAAGAGTATGGAGGATGGCAGTAAGACATGAAAGCCATGAAAGATATTTAAGTCACTAGGTATACATATAACTTTTCAGGTAAATATGAGGAGTTTGGTACTGATATGGGAAGTGTCAGAAATCCTTGAAGACATTCAGGCAAGTGAAGGTGGAAGGATGATTTGATGGGGATGGAAGGGCTGCAATTTGAAAGAAATAAGGAAAATAGCAAAGACGAGAGGCTTCAGCATTTGACACACAAAAGGATGAAGCTAGATTATAGAATTTGTGCATGGAAAAAGAGGACAAAACTACTTTTTGAACTATTGAGAGAAAAAAAATTAAATGTTTATTTGATAGAAACAGTGCCTGTGTGGGATGTAAAATTCAATGAAAAAATTTCACTGTGCCTGAAGAAGAAATTGCCTGCAGAAAAACTCTCCCATATATTATAGAGAGTTAACACAATAGCGTTAATCCTGTTGTGACAAAGAAAATATAGTTTATAATAAAGAAGATTGTTTTGGAAAGGCAGTCTCGGTTTTCTTCCTAGATAAGAGAGAAAATGTTCTCTTGCCTTCCCACTGCTAACTGAGCATCCAACAGAACTGAACTAATCAAAGAGAAACCTTCCAATAACAAGAATAAAGCTTGTGTAAAAACTTATTGTTCTGTATAAAATATAATAGGGGCTGGGTTTATTTTTGAGGAATAAGTACAGTATGCTAAAAAATGTATATTATCCAGCTGAATTTATCTGTATTAGATACAGTAGATTTTTTTCCATAAGGGTACCTCAAAGAAAAAATCTCTCCCTAAATATGAAAATATGCACTGCATAATGCACAGTCACTCAAAGTTTTCTTATGTCTGCAAATTCTTTGCTTATTTTACTGGCTCTTTCACCTGCTTTCACATTATTTGGTTATTTCATTGATGATCACTTTGTTAAAATGTTAATCAAGATCTGGAGGAAAAACAAGTGTCTCGAAAATGTATTTCTTCAGTAAAGAAGTTTAAAATTTACTGCCTATTCTTGGTGTTCCCAAGCACAAACACACGCTGGGTGGAGAATGGATTGAGAGTAGCCCTGAAGAGAAGGACTTGAGGAGTGTTGGTGGATGAGAAGCTCAACATGAGCCAGCATTGTGTGCTTGCAGCCCAGAAAGCCAACCGTATTCTGTGCTGCATCAAAAGAATTGTGACCAGCAACTGAAGGAGGTGATTCTCCCTCTCTACACCAGTCTTGTGAGACCTCACCTGGAGTCCTGTGTTCAGTTCTGCAGTCCTCAGCCCAGGAAAGACAGGCATGGATCTGTTAGAGTGAGTCCAGAGGAGGCCACGAAGATGATCAGTGGGCTGGAACTCCTGCAATATGAGGACAGGCTGAGAGAGTGGGGCTTGTTTAGCCTAGAGAACAGAAGGCTTCATGGAGACCTTATAGCAGCCTTCCCGTATTTAAAGGGGGCTACAAGAAAACTGAGGAGGGGCTCTTTATCAGGGAGTGTAGTGATAGGATGAGGGATAATGGTTTAAAGCTGAAAGAGGAGAGGTTCAGATGAGATATTATGAAGTAGTTCTTTCCTGTGAGGGTGGTGAGGCATTAGAACAGGTTGCCCAGAGAAGTTGTGGCTGCCCCCTCCTTGGAAGTGTTCAAGGACAGATTGGATGGGGCTTTAAGCAACCTGATCCAGTGGAAGATGTCCCTGCCCTTGGAATGAGATGATCCCTTCCGACCCAAACT
Source organism: Cuculus canorus (assembly GCF_017976375.1). Lineage (NCBI taxonomy): Eukaryota > Metazoa > Chordata > Aves > Cuculiformes > Cuculidae > Cuculus > Cuculus canorus. The sequence continues at coordinate 12,767,098 of NC_071405.1, forward strand.
ACACTCCTCTAGTATGTAGAAGGATACTTAGAAACATGGTTCTGGAATTTCAGATATACTTTGAATGATAATTTCTCCTCAGGGTGCAGCAGTTCGCTGGAGAACTAAATGTTCAGAGCAACACAGTCAACATAACAGTAAGCTTTATGCACCTTCACAGAACACATCTAGAGCATAAGTAGCATCCAAATTTTTAAGTGATTGAATACTTACAGAAGTCCACTGAAATCACCTTCTCATTTGACTTTACATTTCACTTACACTAAGTTAATTGAACTATGTTTTAAAGTAGGTAGGCAAAGATAACTTTTCCAGATTGCTCAAGGGAACACAGGAAAGATAAGGATGCAAGTATTTGTAAGCTTAATCTAATAATTACCAGAAGTCATCTGATGATACTTTCTACCTGCAATTAAGTTTTATCATGTGACTAGAACCATAACTTACACGACCTCCGAGTCCCCCGATATAGCTCCAGGTAATGTATAGTATTACAGACATGCTGATAAGTGTTAAAAAATATTGAATAGGACATTTTGAAAAAAAACACAATAAAATAATAAAGAATCCCCCAAAAGCATTGTTTCTAGCTAATATCTGTGTGTCACATAAACATCTACTATTCTCACCTTACAGTAGATCTGTGGCTGTAAAAGTCCCATTGATCTCAAAGGTACAAATTCTAAAATACCATTATAGATTATATATAGATATACGTAATACTATAAATATATTGATATATATTTATATAAATGTATTTATATTATAAAATGATGATGTCATGCTTTCCCTTACAAGACTAGCTACCTAAATTGAACATCTTAAAACCTAAACTTCATCAAATGAGTTTTAAAACAACTAGCAAAAGAGCTTTCTGGGTTGTTAATACTGATTTTTTTCTATATGTATTGTTGTTCAATGTCTTTATCAATGACCTGGATTGGGTGCACCCTTAGCAAGTTTGCAGATGACACTAAGCTGAGTGGAAGTGTGGATCTGCTGGAGGGTAGGAAGGCTCTGCAAAGGGATCTGAACAGGCTGGACTGCTGGGCTGAGGCCAATGGCATGAGGTTTAACAAGGCCAAATGCCGGGTCCTGCACTTGGGGCACAACAACCCTATGTAGTGCTGCAGACTAGGAGAAGAGTGGCTGGAAAGCTGCCTGGAGGAGAAGGACCTGGGAATGTTGGTTGACAGCCAACTGAACATGAGCCAGTAGTGTGCCCAGGTGGCCAAGAAGGCCAATGGCATCTTGGCTTGTATCAGAAACGGTGTGACCAGCAGGTCCAGGGAGGTTATTCTCCCTCTGTACTCAGCACTGGTGAGACCACACCTTGAGTACTGTGTTCAGTTCTGGGCCCCTCACCACAAGAAGGATATTGAGGGTCTGGAGTGTGACCAGAGAAGAGCAACAAAGCTGGTGAGGGGGCTGGAGAACAAGTCTTATGAGGAGCGGCTGAGAGAGCTGGGGTTGTTTAGCCTTGAGAAGAGGAGGCTGAGGGCAGACCTCATTGCTCTCTACAACTACCTGGAAGGAGGTTGTAGGGAGGAGGGAGCTGGCCTCTTCTCCCAAGTGACAGGGGGTAAGACAAGGGAGAACGGCCTCAAGCTGTGCCAGGGGAGGTTCAGGCTGGATATCAGGAAAGATTTTTTCATGGAAAGGGTCGTTGGGCACTGGCAGAGGCTGCCCCAGGTGGTTGTGTCCCCATCCCTGGAGGTATGTAAAAGATAGGTGGATGAGATGCTAAGGGGCATGGTTTAGGGAGTGTTAGGAATGGTTGGACTTCATGATCTGGGAGGTCCTTTCCAACCTAGTGATTCTGTGATTCTATGATTCTATGATTTCGAAAATTAGAATCAAGTTAGCACAAAATAGTTTTGTTTGTTTAAGTTAAAGGACAACCATCTCCCAATGTGATGTCTTGCAAAATAATGAATGGATGGATTATTGCAGGACTCTGTCTATATATCTATAAAGACTTTAAGGACAATAATATAATTAAAGTACAAAATTTGGTAAGAGAAAGCTTTATAGTCAGGCAGAGAAGTCCAGGAAAACTAAAAGGCTAAAAATCAAGAGAGAGAATTTTGAGGATATTATTCTGTATATATTTTAAATGGTGAGGATAATTAAAAATAGGAGCAGTTTACAAAGAGTTCTGCTGTGTTTTTTCATCACTGGGAATCAGTAAAGTCCAGACAGTCTTTCTGAAAGAAAATGTTCAGGCTTAACTGTTGGACTGTGAAGGTGGAATTAGTCCATGAAAATCAGCGCGTGCTGAGCAGGAGGTTAGAGCACATAGTTAAAATGGACTTTTCTAGACTTAAAAGGACATAAGACATGAAAGAGAAGCATTGCAATATCTAACTGTGAACTTGGTGAACCAATCCCCTTTGTACTCTTATAAATATATACATAGTAAGCAACAGCTCTGACTTCAGCCTCGCAGTAGTTTATTTTCATGATGGCTTTTTTATATTGAGTAAGTTAAATGATGAAAGTCTGTGTTCGAAGAGTAAAGCTGAAAATGCATGTATGTTAAAAATGTGGCCTGGTGGTCTTTGACTTCTTATATTTAATTTGCAGTGTGAATACAACTTTTTATTATAAACTAAACCAGTGATTTTTGTAGAGAGCTGAGCTGAATTCAACTCTGTCAAAAACTGCAATTTCAGCTTTGGACTGCAAACTTATTTGTAATGGTGCAAGAAATTCAATGCACACAGGCTGACTTTCAGATCTGGGATGTTCTGTATGCTAGAGATGCCATTTAGAAAGATCATTTGTTTTTCAAGCCTACCAGATTTGATGTTGAGTCACTGAGGGGAGAACAAACCACAGACCACTGTAAAGAAATTTCTTATTTCTGACACAGTGCTTTTCTTACTTGAAACACTTTTTAAAGCTAATACTTTCCTTTGTTGAGCTGTTGAAGTAGTACTGCTGTTCAAATTATGCTAAGCCGTTTATTGTCAAAGCAATAGTGGAAGGCAAAAAGATGCCAGTGTCTCCAGCATGTGCTTAGGCTTCAGTCCCTCAGTACTGTCAATGCTGAGCAGCTCAATGCCTTTGTCATCCCTAAGCCTTGCTGGGTTTCACAAATCAGGCATTTCAGTGCCCATCTCAGCCCTAGAAAATGCTTGATGAAATCTGTTGGAAAAGCTTGCCTGGAAGGCCTAGGGATAAGAGCATTCCTGCTGCATGTGGGAGACTTGGTTTGATTCCCATTTGCCAAAGTGAGCTGCAGCCCATATCTCCAGTCACCCAAGAGAGTGCCCTCCCTCTTGCTGCATAGGATGTTCTGCTTTCTTCTCAGTTTCTGATGACTGTTCATACCTACTGCTGGCTTTATTCATTTATGGACTAACCTGAGTCAATTGCCTTCCGGGATTTAAGAAAAAGAAAGCAAGCTCATGTGAATGCATGTCCTTAAGTCCTAAAGCTGATTTATGCCCTACAAAGCATTCATAAAGAGCATGTACAGGGCTGTGGTAGTAATTTCTTAGTCATGCACACACAGCTGCTGAGGTGTGTTGTACCTCGAGTGTGCATTGTCACACTTAGCTCGACCCTCTAATTTTGGAGTCCTCACTGTCTCCATGTGTGATATGGAGAACCAAATACTCTTTGCTCTGAATTCCAGTTAGTGTAATGGCAATCCCAGCACACAAGTCTTGATGTGAAGCTAATCCTTTAGCCTGTGTATGCTTTCATCTGATCATCTGGTAAAGATTGTGACTTATATAAATGCACAGTGGAACGTTTTGGAATAAACATCGTAAGATACACATTAGAGCTCAGCAGACCGTACCAGTTGCATATAAAACATGAAAGTATATCATGAAAACATTTACAACTAATTAGTTTAAAGCAATAGACTACCATAATTATCATCTAATAAATAATTAGTATTAATTACTTAGTGGATTAATTAGTTTGCCTCTGAAGTACTTTAAAGATGCAAAGCAAAAAATAACTGCTACTATCACAACCTGTCCTCACTTACAACTTAATATAAGATATTCAAAATATGTTGTCTTGTTTATGGAAAATATGTATTTTATGTATTACATTCGACCAGTATGTGACAACATTATTGACTGGATCTGAAAGGATTCTGTTGGTATGAAGCCCATTCAGAAAAGCGCTCCTTTCTCTACTCTAAATAAGTGATTGCAGCTCTCCTATGAGGAAATCTAAGACTTGGAGGAGAATGCAATTAAGATGCATCATGCATAGGGAGTGAGATGCCTCCCTGTGCATTGATCTGTAATATATTTTTATATGCGTACTAGCATTAAGAATCTAATTACTACTTACTGAGAGCAAAATTCACCCCTAGAAGAATTAACTATAACCAGTTCAAAGGTGCTGTTCAAGAACCCCTGTAGCTCTTGGGTCTCACAAAGGCCTCACATTAAAGTTCCTGATTTTCTGAAGTGTTAAATGCCAAGATATCTTAATGATCTTAGTAGGAACAGTAGCTGATTTTCAAAGCCCCTGAATCAAGGGCTCTTTGAGGCACGAGGGACAGAGAGAGCTTTGCATAGACTCTGAATCTGTCTAATATGAAACAAATTTGAGTATGTGAGATATCCATTGGCTTGCCAGTGCTTCTTAGCAGGTACACAAGACTGTGCAGAACTAGTGCCTAGTTGTGATTTTCTGTTGTATTCCATGTATATAAGAAAGCATAATTGTGGGAAATGCTATTTGACATCCACAAACATTTGTGAGTTGACCTGTAATTTAAAAGCAGTAGTTTTCCGAATATTGAAAATAATCTCACTTGTTCCTTCCACAAATGGAAGAAAAAAATCTAGTAAATTAAATCCCCAGGATGGTGAATTTACTGCATTAACATTAAAGGATGATTAATGGAGTTATAAATCTCTAAAACCAAGGAATGATAAGGAAAATCCTGTCAGCAGCATTGGCAGACAGTGTTATATCTGGATACTGCAACAATCTTAATCAGTTTATTGTCAAGAGACAGAGGCCAACTGCAGTGTATTCTTAGACATGATGGGTCAGCAAATGACCTTCAGCTCTTTTAAGTATTTTTAGAGCAATTATGCTAATACTTGTTCTTAAGCACCAAAACACTCTATGACAGTTTCATTTATCCTTTCCAAAATTATGTCAAAGAGCACCTTTTGTATATTAACTACAGACAAGTGATGAGCTGTTCAATAGGATCTTAAACTTCAGGGAAGAAGAGGTTTAATCATCTGAATATGATGTTGGTATTATAATGCTTACAATCCTTAAATATTCCATATTTACTTCAGTTTTTTGGTGCAGGAGGGAAGATGCAGGAAATAGTAAGGCCCGGTGTTAACATGAAGTTTCTAACTTCACTGAGTTATATATCAGTTGCAAGTCGGGGAGGGGTCCAAGTAAAAGCATACTGTGCATTCACTGGGGATTCTGATTTTACTTATGGGCTTTTTATAACTCTGAGGAATTCATTAAAAATGTTTGTAGTCCTTTGAAGTTCCATGTGTCCTACCTTACAGAATTACTAAACCATAAATCTGTTCTTTGTTCTTTTCTAGTTTCAAGAAAGGCTGGTTATTTAATGTGGAATTTTATAAAGACCGTGGACTTAGATGATGAATCACATAGCATAGCTACCAAAAAAATAAATGCTGAATATCTGACATACAGAGTATGTGGCAGTCACAGTATGAATTCTATGTAGCTAAACCATGTAGCATATACTTTTAAAGTAATTAATACATTAGAATCATAGAATGGTTTGGGTTGGGTTGGAAGGGACCTTTAAAGATTGCTTAGTCCAACCCCCCCCCCGCAGTGAACAGCAACATCTTCAATTAGCTCAGTTTGCTGCAGATTAGCAGGTATCTGATTTGGTTTGCAGTTTTCTCCTCGGTATAGACATCTGCTGTGCCTTTCTTTGAACCAGCTGTTAAAACCATAGCCGGTTGTGAAAAAATGACTCACTTGCACCTTTCTCCCCAATTCTGCTCCCTGTTCTTCTAGGATCAGCCCAGCTTGATAAGAGTTTCCCTCTTCTTCTGCTTCAGCAGTCTTGGATCTGGAAGGTCTAGGCCCCAAGTGAAGGGAAATGGGAAGGAAATACCTGCAAACAACTTGTTATAACATATGTTTCTTTTTCCTTTGTCTCTCTGAAATCATCCCGCAGTGAGGCTTGGATAAATCCTCACTCAGACCTAGACAATGTAGGAGTCTCCTCTTCATCCCCCTTCCTACTACCCCCACCTACTCTGATGCAAATCTGGAAGCTGCAGGGTGATTTTTGAAGAGCAACGGGTCTCCACTCTAAATGGTAGAGAGTTACCCTAAAAGGAAATGTCACAGCTGAAAGCCCTTACACATTCATTATAAGTTCTCACATGCTTGTTCTTGGAGCATTTCCACCACTTTGTTTCAAATGACAGACACTTGTCAAGTTTAGACAAATTCTAAGGCCTCTGTTCCAATGGCAGCAGCGTCTACAGAATTAGACTGTCTCTAATTAATGCATTTGTTGGCAGTTTCTATAGTGAGATCCAGAATTGAATAGGGCTGAAGATGAATATATTCCACTCTTTTCAGAATAGCTGTTTCTGGCCAACGCTGATTTGCTATAGAGGAAAGGAAAACTGATCAGGTTTCTGCTTCTGATGTGACAATCCTCTGAGTAAGAAAAATAATCTGTCTTCAAGACGATCAGCTTGATGTCATCAATAAGCATTTAATTTGCTTTTATAACAGGTAATAAAGAAGAAACCATTCCTTGTATTAGCAAACTCCCAGCTATCTGAAGCATTACAGGTTTTTCAGTGAGATTTGTAACAAAAAAACCTGGCGGACAATGGTTTTCAGACTGCTTGCTGCTTCTGCTGAGGAAGCAAAGATGTTTTATATCATATCTTTGAGTCACATAACTGCTGAATGTAAATCAGCAGTACTACCTCATTCATCAGCATGATGTCTTTAATTGTATATCTGGAAGATTAATTTACAATGCCTGGAAAATGGCCCAATTTTAGGAGAAGCATTTGTATTAAATGATCAATGTAACAATTCAAAAGTGATTGTATGTAACCCTTGAATCTTATTTTGATCCGAGAAAAAAGCAGACTATAGCCATGAATAGCAACTACTTTTATTCCTATAGGTTCCTGTATCCATTCAGATAATCACAGTATTTAAATGTTAGTTCATTGTATCTGACATCAAGTTCATTAATATTAATTTTTGTTGACTGAACAAATAAAAAGAAGTATATTAAATACCGAGCTATATCAAGAGCTGGGTAGCATTGTTTCCTTTCTTGCCTAAAGTCTTACAAACCTAGAAGCTTTGCTCTTAATTACTTAACTGTTATTGAAATATCTCTTTTCCTTTTGTGAATTCCTAGTAGGACATACTTTCTTGTGAAAATTAGTTATAGTGGCATGGTCCTTCTCTTTGGTCTTGTCCATAACTACATCTCCAGAATCTATGTTTTACTGTGATTAAAGAATGTAAAAATAATAACTGTGTCCACGTATGGCAGGAGATGAGCATGGAAAAATATTTTCCTTTTTTTTTCCCTTTTAGAAAACAGAATAGATATTGGGATTCTGCTGAAATCCTCTTTCGTACTGCTGGTGTTTCTTTAGTCATCCAAGCCTACGTTGTTGTCCCTCTTTTATTTCAACCAATCTGAAATCATGGAAGAGTGTAGAGAAACAAGACACATTTTCTACCACATAAAATGGATAAAATGGAAGCAGAGGGAAAGAGTGAAGTTGTATGAATAGAGCCACAAAACTCATCATAATCAAAGATGACACGATGCCCATTGGCTGTGAAGTTTCTTATGATCTGTTTTTGTAAAATGAAATGTTCTGAACTTCCTGCAAGTATAGTGTTAATGACTGTGGGGACACAGGCATAGTGTTTACCAGACAATAAAGGGTGTATCTTCATAATTAAGTCAGTTAGGTTTCCTCTTTCTGGAAGATAATAGTGTTGCCCTGGGCTTGCATTGCTCTAACCTCACAGAAGGATCACATAAGAGCTGTACAGACAACTGACAGGGCTTTAGCTTGTGAATCTTGATCTCTCACAAGAGCACAGTTCATGGAGCTACAAGCATCAGCAGCTCAACTTCTCACAAAAAGAAAGATGTTTAAGTCAGATGTTAGTTCTTCACTATGTAGCAGTTAGTTTGAACAGCATAAAATTTTGCAGAGAAGTTTTTTCTACAATTCTGAGTAAGGAGAGCCCTTTTCTTCCCTTTCTTATGGAAATATAGTTCTTTACAAAGTGACTTTGTCCTAAAAATTTATCTGTTGGAAAAAAAAAAACCGATGGAACAGACTAGACATATATCTACTGTCTTTTGAGAGCTAGTTGTAGTGACTTTGTCCTGGCAGATGGTTCAGTACAACTGAAACACAGGAGCTTTTGTCTGAACATCAGGAAGTACTTTTTATGATGAGCATGACTGAGCCCTGGCATAAATTGCTTGGGAAGCTTGTGGAGTCTTCATCCTCAGAGATATTCAAAAGCTGTCTGGGCATGGTCCTGAGCAACTGGCTGTAGGCAGCCTTACTCGAGTGGGCAGAGAGGACAGATGAGCTCCAGAGGTCCCTTCCAACCTCAGCCTTTCTGTGATTCTGATTGTGATGTCTTTATCGTTAAAAAAATGCACCTCACATCAGTGTTTGTACAGCAACGACAGCTTTTATTTATTTAATTTGAATCTTGTTATTTATAAAAATAATGTATTGTTTGTAGATGATCTTTGCTCATCAAAGTGGCTGTTAAGTATATTAAGCATATTGTTTCTGGAGGGATGGAGTATGAAGAAGCAGCACCAGAAGAGTGTTAGTCTATCCTTCCAATTATCTGCTGGGTGTCTTCTTTCCATTGGCACACTGCTTAAGCAGTATTTCAACATGCATTCTTCACTTTCAAGCCTTCCACTGACAGGAAGGTTCTTGACTACAGCTTGAGAGTTACTTCTTAGTGGTTTCAGAAACATTTTTGTCACATACTGAACAAATGGTACCAGGAAAATCACACTTGTGTTCTCACCTTCAAGTTGTCATTTCAAATGGATGGAGGACATTATCAGTGATGATCACATGGTCCTAGTGGGTGGTAGGAAGGACAACTTCTATTTTTCCCTGTTGTTTGCCAAATGCTGTAAAAAGAAAGGAATTCTAGTTTTTTGTTATGTCCCTGAAGCATGTAGAAAAAGGAGTTTCAACAAGGTTTAACTTCTAGCTTAGGTAATAATTTTAATTGACATACTTTCTCTGTTTGACTCAACATTTTTCCAGCTTTTGGGTACCAGAAAAGGGGCTTTATAGGTATTTGCAAGGAATCCATGATGAATATTAGACACTTCTGAGTGACTATTCGAAGCCTTTTAGCTTTATTTTTTTGAATAGAAGTGTGCCACACTCAGAAAACCTGTTTTTCAAACTTTACTGTGAATATGTTTGGTTCTTAACTTCAATAAGATAGGAAGAGAATGGGAAATCTGAATTACCTTGTATTTAGTGTTGATATTTTTCTTAGTTGTAAACACTAAATACACATACAGGTTTCCCAATATCATCTCTGTTTTCTTGCCTACCTTTAGCCCTTGAAGGGTGCAGTATCAGAGAAAGCTCGGGTTTTCTCATCATTCAAATTGCAGAACATGTGGAAAGTAGATCAGTTTGAATTGCTAGTGCGCTGGCAGTGTGGACTCAAGCCTGCATTTCCATTTCAGTATAGCCATTACCCTGTATTTCCATCCTACTAACACTGCTGGAGTCATATCAAATGTATTAAATGACATCATACTAAATTATTTGGAAAAAAGAGTTAAAGAGACTTGTTCCCTGCTTTATGATGTTCATATAGACAAAAATAACATAGTCCGTAACATACTCTGTCAGTCAACTTGCAGCAGCTTCTTCCTGCAAAGAACACAGTACCAGATATGCCAGACTGTATACTGAAACCCATCAGTATTTTCTTGAGTACTATTTTAGTTTTAGATTAGCTATCTTATCTTTTAGTGTTATAGACCTTTTTTTGCACTTTGTTTTTTTTTCTGCAATTTTAAACCAACTTTTTTTTGCTTTACTAGTTCAGGATTTCATAGGTTGATTGTCTGCTCCAACCAATTCTTAGCACATTTTCTCACATACTTCAGTCACCACTTAGCCATGTTTTGTACACTAATTTCTCTCAGTTCCCCTTTATAATTCAATCCTCTTAGCTGTGTATATTCTTGTTCACTGATGTTCTCTAGTCAGTAGTGTTTTCATGTATTGAGACAGAACACTAGAATGTGGCAGACTCTAAAATAAATTACTTTTAAATTGATAAAACTGTTGTTATTAAGTTCAGTGGTGCCTTCTGTGTCTGCAGTCTTCCTCTCTTAAATGTCTCCTATCACTACAGAGAGTCTCTAAACCAGATACAATTTCTATAATACATTCTCCAAATTCTGATATCATACAGCTCCCATTTGAAATTATTTTCCATATTTCCCTAACATGGATTCTAGGCATTCTGAGTAACAGCTAATACTGTCTTCATTTTATAAGCTTGTTGTCCTTATCTGTCTTGCAGTGTGTTCCTGAAAAGTGTTCTATTTTGACTCATTTTCCTCTGCGCATTCTACCTGTCTTGTCTTTTTCTGACGTGAATTTTGGGTTTGTTTGACTTGCTGAGTATAAGCTTTTAGGGGATTTTTATTTTACCTGGAATGTGTAGGGATTAATAACTATTACAATATAAATCTGTGTGTCCCCAAATATATTTTATTTTATCTGTAGTTGTCTATTAACTATGTTCTTATGTACGAGTAAAACAACTAAAATTATGTTCTAGGTATTACAAGTACTTGATCTTAATGGTTTTTCACTGTAACTGCAGAGAGAATTTTCTGATAGGCTTTAGGAGAAGGAATCCATCACTATTTCTAACACTAAAGTAATATTAAAGTAGTATAAATGTATTTATAACATTGCTAAAAGCTTTTTATATAAGTTTCTAATAGGTTTTTGAATGTTTAGGGATTTTTTCTTCATCTAATTATGTGAATGATATCTCCATGAGTCATCATCTACCTTGGGAGAAATCCTACCCAGTGACAGTCCTATCTAGGCAAGCATCAAATTAAATAATGATGTTCTCTGCATACATATTCTTCTAGGAATGAGTCAGATGTCTGGCCTTTCCTCCAATTGCTTTCCTTATTCTTTCATAACACAAAGATAATGTATATAATGCAAACCAAACAATTATCACTAGATAATCTCATTTCTACAAGACTCCACATTTTTGTTTGAAACTTCCATTAGAAATGTATCAGACTTCTTCACGATTATGATCAACTATCTCCAAGTTTTGGACATAGTCTCTGTCTAGAGTAGATATAACTACTCTATGTAAAAATACAGAACAAAGCTTTACTACCTGAACATTAATAGAATGAGGCTCTTCGAAACAAAAGGAGCATTAGAGAAATTATGGATATAATTTATAGCACAAGGGCTAACCTTTTAAAATTATTTGGCTATTCACAGCAATAAAATAAATTGTGATAGCCTTTGACAATTAGAGAGGATATCCTGAGTTACTATGAATTCTGCTACCATTTGACATTACAAAACCTTCTTCTCCCACTGCAAGATATGAATGCAATTTCCATTACCATCACTGGGAATTACTGTGGGCTGCCATGGCAATAAGACCTAGTATACCCATTATGAAATTATATTGTACCTATGCTGTAATACACCTACAAGGTCTGAAAGAGTACCATAAACTCTGATATAGTATAAGAACCTTACTAATCCTTTGAGAAAGATTCTTAGCCAGAACCTAGATGTAAGGAAAAGCTGTAAAGTCTACCTGCTACCTGAAGTACACTTTTTGTTTGAAATCAGATTTTCTTTTTATTATTTGGACTAATTATAGTGCATGATATAAACTGATAGAGACTTAAAACAAACTGAACTGTAAGATTTCATCCACACTGGAGCTAGGGAACTGCTCCAGATCGTCCACACTATTAAACTGTTCTTGTGCTTTCTAACAGGAATGTCTTAGGCCAAGAAGCACTGTCACAGTGGGCAGTTCAGATGTGATTATGCTCTTTTGGGACGTCAGGTCGATTGCATGGACACAAACCGTGGTGTAATGGGTTACTCTATAGCCAGAGGGTAATTGCTGCCTTGTTTGTCTAAACTTTTGCAGACGTAGCCTGGAAGTCGTCGCCTGACTTCAGATGGTGAATATGTTGTTTTAAAAGAGTTAAGGGATATTGAGGGACATACCTAGTAAACTTTGTAAATAATTGCGGCTTAAATGTACTTTCTTGGGTGTTTGCATAGTCTCTGATTTGCATTTATTACCTCAATAAAATCTGTCACTTAGACCTAGCATATATTTGTTCTGCGTTGCACTGCCTAAAAACTGCATTGATTGATTATAAATACTCTCCGCTATAGCCGGTACAGCATGGAACTTGTCTTTACGTCTGTCTACAGCTGAAGTATTTCCTATCTGATTGTCACCTATGACACAATTACTCAGGGCTTCTCTAGCTTTAGTTTTGTTAGGCTCACAAACACAGGTACTGCCTTGTAGCAGATGTATTAGCTGTATGATGGACATGAATCTTTCCTCTAAGCCACACAGAAAAGCACAGGTTTCTCTATGTGGTATTGTTTTATGTAGGTCAGATAGTATACTAAAAATAATGCTAAATAACACTAAAGTTGAAGTAGTGGAATATGATTTCTAAAAATTAATTGCATTTTTTTTAAAAAAAAATATGTATTTCATGATGATTAGCATAGGTCAACCAGAATCTTTTTATTTCTGTGAAATATCTCCATCATTTTGTTGTTTTGGTTTTGTTCTATCTGGTTAAACCCAGTAAATGTAAAAGTAGACCATGGATAACTTGTGAAACAATGTAAAAAATCTTATATTTTTATTTTGGGAAAAGTAATCTCTGTGTGCAGTTCGGCATCTTTGCAACAAAAACAGCTATAGGAAACAAAAAAACCTGGAAGTTTTATTGAAGTACTTTATCTGTCATGTGTGCTACTTTATGCTATAGGTCCTTTGATAGTAATATTACATGGAAATTATCCTTTATTCATTTAGTGGTGTAGATCCAGATTCACTTTATGCTCTATCCATGAAGATGTACATGAAGCTGACGCGTTGTAAATCACTATGAAAACTTCATGAACATTGACTTTTTATGATGTTTTATCTTGAATGTTGCAAAGAGGTTATTGGAACAGTGTTCTGCAGTTAAGTTTTTTATTTCTGCAATTGTCACAACCAGCAGTAAAAAAAAATGTTAACATAGTCTGCCATTGAGCAGCAATACATAATGTTCCAAAAGGCTTACTAGAGCACCTGCTTAGGATGTAGAAACAATTCTTTTTCAGCTTGACAGTTATGGATTTATATGTAACAGGAATGCCATCTTTTTAAAGTTTATGCAAGTACATTTTCTAAATTCATATTGAAAAGAGCAAGGGAATGTATTCTGTAGACAAACCAGAGTTCATCTTACGGCTGTTGCCCTGGTTAGATATTTTCAGTAAATCAGTGTCTTTATGGTGTCCTTGGATCTTTGCAGTCTCAGCTGCCACTGCTGTATAATGTACATTGATTTCTGTTTGGTATTCAGACAGAGAGAAAGCTGTTTAATCATTTGTTTTCTGTCTTGTTAATAAAAAAATCCGTCTTCTTTAATAAGTTTATTTTAGATAAAACTACAGTCTCTGCCACAACTTGACGTACTTTCTTATGTTTTTTAAAGTAACAAATGATGCTAAGGATAAGACAATATAGCTGCAATTTCTTCTTACCAAGTGAATGCCATTGTGATTTGCAGTGCTGTTCAACATACAAAGAATGAAAACTATTTAATCTTTCTACATATGAATTATAAATACAATTTTACAGTTGTCCCACATAAGGGAAATGAAAGAAGAAAAAGGAGAGGGAGACCTTTGCTCATTATAAGAAAACCTTTTCTAATAGTGCAGAACGACATGTCTATTCTAGAATGTGAACATCTTTTATATCACTAACAGTTTTCCAGCCCATCACATCTCATTGATATTCTGCTTCATTAAAGCCTCATGATAGAAAAGTTATTAATATGCAGAGGTAATTTTACATTGGATTGGGAGAAACCCTGAAGTCTAATAATATAATTACTGATCTTATATGATGGGAAATCACTAATATGATTAGAAGTGCCTGACAGATTGTAGTAAGAGATTTGATAAAGTCCACTTGGGTTTGGAGGAGTCAATTGATCCAAGTCTCAGTTACTGTAGGGAATAGAGAATGGAGAAAGCAGCACGGTTGGACTCCACTTAGAAGAGCATAAATCACTTTGTTTTAATGGATCTGTAGCTGGTTTGCACTTTGTAGCTGGACTGTTCTCTTCATTAAAGATGATCCTCAAATTTAACACTTGGTTCCATAACAATGATTATGATCTGTAAGTATAGATAAGACTTTGACAATAAGATAATTAATTATATTTTAAAGTATTCCTGGTTAAAGCAACACCAGCAATTATCATCAACATATACTGTTCCACATTTTATTGACTATAAAATAAAATTTAGTCATAGAGCCAGACAAATCCCTTTTGCTCATCTACCAGTGTAAACCTGGGAGACCTACAGTGAAATTATAGGACAGCGATGGATCCAACTAAGAAGAGTTTCAGACAAAGGTATTTAAAAGATTTGTTCGTGCAAAGATGTTCAACATGCATCAGCTCAATGGACCAGAATTCTTCAGGCACACATAAGAATAATTTTTAGACAAAGCATCTCCAAGTGTATGAGCTAATAGCTTCCCACAGGTACCTTGTGCACAGCTTCTATATTGCATGAAGTGCAATGGCTTGATTGAAAATGCAGAATTGTCTAGATTTTGTGGAATCTCACAGGAAGTGAATTTCTGCTGCTGTTGCTTAGAAATGTCTTAAAATATTTTATGTTTATAACTTAAGGAAGATGCTATCTGACGTTATTTTGTTTTTCTTGGATGGAAATTTATGACATAATATGCTTAGCATTGCGGAAGGTTTGTCAGATGTGCGTAATGAAGTTGAGATAGAAATCACAAAAAGTTAAAGAAGAACCAGGTTTGAGAATACCCCGTGAAAACAGAACAGGAGAGGCACATTAACAGGGAAAAGACCAAATTAAATATTAGAATAATATTGGAAGGGAAGAAATTAGATACTGTTCTCTATAAGAAGCTGGAAAACTGGATAGGAAAATTCCACATTTGTACTGATCTTGTTTATTTTCTTTGTATTATCCTAGCAGAGTAAGAATAACTTTTCTGAAATGATGTCAACATTGTTCAGTTCAAAACAAGATAATATGATCTTTGACCTCTTCATCCCATATCCATCAGTTGACTGAGAAGCTCATAGATCTGTCCTGATGATATAGGCCACAATATTTATTAATGTTTTTTTCTTGAGAAAGATTAAGAAAATAATCTATGTTCCCTTTGTTATTGTGCCTTTATGCACTTATGCTCATCAACTGCTTCTTAGTGGTAAACAAAATAGCACAAAGGCACGGTCTTGGACTGTTACCCACAGTTGCTAAGTAATAAGCACAGTTCTTGGCATGGTCTTTTCTTGTGACAATGAGGAATCTCCCAAACAATTCCCAGACTCAGTCTGAAGATGAGTGTAAGTTAGGGACTATCTACAACAAATATTGAGGCTGCAACCTTTCTGGTTGGAAAGTAAGAAAGATTAATTATATAGACATGAGACAACCTGTGTTGGGTATGTTCTTGTCCATTTTCTTTGCTAGTGTAATGAGGCAACACTAGCTTTGAGATTCTAAGGAGGAATAGAACAGCACAGCTTCTTGTAGGTATCCAAGGGTTGTGATTGAGAAACCATTGTCGTCTTTGAAGATCAAAAATAAAACATAAAAACAACTGGTTTTTTTTGAAAGCAAAATATTTTTAAAAGTAGCCTTTTGCTTTATAATGGTGTGTAGCAATGTTTTTTCCCATCTTGATTTGAGTTTCCAGTACTGCATCAATGCAAACTTGTAATTATAGGCTTAATTTAGTCATGGATTAGCTACCAATTGTGACATAATATGTATATAACATATACAATTAATAGTATTATACCAAAAAAGCATCCACAGCAGTGTTTTGGACAGCTGTTTAAGAGATGCTTGTCTCTGATAAAACCCTCTCTTCTGCAGAGAGTGAATGTACTGTTCCACTTTGCCCTTCCTGTCTACCAAAAGGGTGGATTTCAGATATCTGATCGGAAAACCCTCTTTTATTTCAGAACCTGGAAATCTAAGAGATATAATGTTGATTATGGTCCTTTATTTAAACATTTAGTTCACCCAGCTGGTCTGGTTGGAATTCTAGAAGGTAAGTAAAAATCACTAGATTTGTTGTTCCCTGCTCTCTTTTTGCTATCACTTAACTGTTGTTAAATTCCAAATAATGAAAAGTCTCTGCTTGTGTTTTCCTTCTGCTGACGCTGATTCCACTGTGACTTAATCTCAGATAAGTATTTCTTTGGACTTAGTGGACATGACCCTAGCTTAACAAACAAACTGAAAATAAGCCTACATTTTTCCTGCAAAACTCAAGGTGTGAGAGAAAGGGTCAGAGAGTGCCTGAGCTTTAAAATGACCTTCTTTCATCTCAAATGCTACAGTTTGCATCTGAACTCTCTCAGCTTCTTGGCTATCAAAGGAAATGCCCCTTCACAGTTGGAAAACTGCTACATGAGCAAGAAAGGACCCAAACTTGAAAATGTAAATAATAATTTGCATGTTGATCCTGGAGACCTCAGAGTTTATTTCCTCCCAAAACAGAAACAGTTGTAAGAAATCAGACTGTTTAGATAAACTGCTGCTCAGAAAGCATGTTGATGAATGATTCCTAAAACATGTTTTTGCAAATATTATACTGAGGAAATATGACATGACTGTGAAGAGCAATTATTTTGCTAAAATTGGTAGTTTATACCACTGTGAGATATGTGTAATAACAGTGGATCATATCCCTACCTAGAGGCACACTTTAAACACAGCAGATTTGGGAACAAGGAAGAAAAAAGGTGTTTTCAAGATACTTAAAAAATTCTTAATCCTTGCTGCATCTTCAGCCTGTGGGAGTTCTGTCAGGAATCACTCGAGTACAGCATTTTGCAATGCATGACAGATTGTAAAGCCATGCGAAGGTTTCCTACCCATTCAATGAAACCTGAGGATTAATTCTTTTCATGTTTTCTGCAGAAGCATGTATTCTAGAATTAATATAAGCAGAGGCAGATATCTGTTTCCTTTCATCGTAGTTCCGTGTAGCACTGCATGTCATTTGGAAGGTAAGAAAACAACCTGGCTCCATCTTCTTGAGGACCTCTTCACAGGTATCAGAAAGCTGGCATTCAGTCCTTCATTAGCTGGCTCTTCTTAAAGCTGAACAAGCCCTGTTCCTCAATCTCTCCTCGCAGGGCCAGTGCCCCAGCGTTGTGAATATCCTTATGGCCCTCTGCTGAATTTTATTCAGTTTGTTGACATCTTTACTGAATTGTGAGGCCCCAAACTGGATAGGTTATTCGAGATGCGGTCTAAAATGTTCCAAGTGAAGGTGGATAATCTCTTCCCTTGATCTACCAGTTGTGCTTCTGTTCGTACAGCCCAGGATACTACTGGATTTCTTTGCTGTGAGAGCACCCTGCTGAAACGTGCTCAGCTTGCAGTTTTACATGGAACCCCAGGTCCATTTCAGCAGAAATGCTCCCAAGCCAGTCCGTACCCAGCCTATTTTGTTGTTGAAATGTGTTGTTTCTCCTTAGGTGCAGAACTTTGTGTTTATCCTTGTTGAATTTCCTTAAGTTCCCTTTCCCATTGGCCCATTCCTCTGATATGTGTAGATCTGAATGACAACCCTGCCCATTCTGCCATTGAGAGCATCCGCTGACCCCCTGTTTATAGTCATCTGCAAATTTGCTGAGCTCCATCATGTCTTCCTCATCATTGGAGGAGGTGGGTGATCATCGATAAAGATGTTAAGCAGGAGACATCCCAATACAGTCCCTTTAGGTACCACTTTGGCACACTATAGACCTCTACCAGATGGACTACCCCATCCAAGTAGAGAATGACTGCGCCTATCCATCCAGCCAATGGTCTTACTGTCTAATTGTTCACCTATGCAGACCATAATTTCCTAACTGGTCTACAAGAGTATAGTGGGAGATGATGTCAAAACTGTTGCTAAAGTCAAGGTAAATGACAATCACTGTTCTTCCCTTGTCCACAAATCTAAACATTTATTCATAGAGGAAAATCAAGTTGGTCAGGCATTGTTTACCCTTGTTAAACCCATGATGACTGTTCCTGATCACCTTCTTCCCCTTGATGTGCTTAGAAATGTGCTCCAAAGTACTTGTTTAATGATATGCCACCTGTGTTCAGCATCATCAATTCAGAAATTCTTTATTACAACCAAAAATGAGGCATATGCTTAAAAGATCTAGGTGTCATGTATTTTATAGGATTTTGTAACAAAATATACCTAGTATCTCTCATTTTTTTGATACTCCATAATGCAGCTGCTTCATATATGATGTTTCCTGGTCAGCAATAATAAAAGCTAGATAATTGAAGCAGTTATAATTTGCCACTAGTCACCATCAAAGCATTAGAATTTAGATGCCTGAGAATCTAATATGTGGGCTCTCATATCAAACAAGCAGATGCCTTCCTGCTAGAGACTGGGTCATAGTCTGCATTGAAATCCTAAGGGTGTTTATGGGTGTCCTACTCAGTGCCAGCTGGCTTCTGAATGATATTTACCTAAGCTCTCTTTTTATTGATATATTCCAGACAGCAAACAAAACTGAAAGTTCTGTCCCTGTGACTCCAAAATATTAGGGGTGATTCTCAGTGATGCAGAAATTCTCTGTGCCTCATTGCTCCACAGTTTTTGAAGTACAATGCAAATTCTGTGGTCTTGGGGGCATGTAATTTCAGTCTCCAGTTTTTCCACCACTGCAAGAAAAAGCAAGCAGAAATTTTCATATTGTCTTCCTCAATAAGTATGAAAACACGAGTTATGCCATTAAGGTTGTGACCAATTGTCCCTAAAAGCCCAAATAATAAAACATAATAATCCTTCTCAGGATAAGTCAATCAGAGAGTAAATCTAGATGGTAATTTAACGCAATTTCAGGGATGCTCTAAGTTACAATGGCTGGAATAGTCCTTTGATGCAAGTCTTGTGACAGTTACATTTTCCTTTTCATGGCATGTTCCTTCTCTGCAATTTCCTTTTCCAAATTTCCCCCACAATTTTCATTTTCCCCCACATGGGAAACAGTGAGTTCTAACACATGGATTTCCTAGTGGTTTTCATTGTCAAAGAGGCAAGCGTGAGTCATCACAAGGCTCCGTAAAGAATCTAGCCTTTTGTGGCAGAGCAGTATTTGCTTCACTGCAGATATTGATGGTGGATGAGTGGTTTAATATACACTCCTGAAGCAAGGCAGACAGCTCAATGCTTTTTTTTTAAATCACATATAAATTCATTTATGGCATGTATCCATCCATATGCTGCCAGAAATGAGGTAAAGAAAGATACTGAACAAGGGTACTTTGGCGAGTCTGTTTTGAGGAGATTTACACTTAACACAGCTGTGTCTGACACAATTGGTTTTTTTAATGTATGTTGAAAATAAAACCTGTGTATCTCAGGTTTACATACGCCTGTTTTCCGTAAAACATAATCTACTTGTGTGTCCTGCCAGGATATTTAATATACACCAGTTTTGCCTCTTGCTGTGGCCTAAATTCACGTCTGCCATATATCCCTTACAAATATTAATTGGTGTTACTCCAGGGATGAATTTGGCTGCTCTGTACTGAAACAAGCCAGTTGTTCATCTGGATGGATATGCTTCCTGAACACTGGCCAATGCCTAATGTCTGAAAGGCAAATGAAACTTTCCCTCATTAAGCTGCTTAATGGTATCATAGGTTTTGGGGGGTAAATGATACATGTTCCTATGCCCATTAGTGTTACCAATGAGTTTTTCAGATGCAAAACAGAAGCATAAATTTTAAAAGAAAACACAGAGTGGGAGTTATTGTTCTGACTTAAACCCTCTCTGAGAGAATGACTGGGAGGAGTTGGCAACAGTGAGAGGCAGTCTCTTGGCCAGGCCCATATATATCACTTAAACTTGAGCCAGAAAGACTTTGGGAGGCCAAATACAGCCCTCAAATACCTCTCGGACTTGCTGTGCACCCACAGCATGGTCTGCATAGAAAGGTAGTTTGTCAATGTATGTACCAATCTCAGGAAACTGCTGTTTTACTCTTTCAAAACAAAATCACCTTCAAATCTGGGGACTCAAGCTTGAAAGAGCTGAAATTCTGATCCTTGAACTCTAGCTCTAATCCCAGGCACAACACTAACCACAGCCTAACTTGTTACCAATCCCAAAATAAAATACAAGACAGGGAACTACCCTATGGCAATATCATTCTTCTTCGTAACTATATAAGCACATCAAAGTTAACCAAGTTTTTTGCTTTTAATATCTGCTCAGTTTTCCAGACCTTAACCCTAACCAGAGGTAGAACTCAATGCAATTCTCTGAGGAAAAGGAACAAGTGAAGTGTTATTTGTGATCCCTAAAAGTTTGCATTTTGAAGAACCCAAATATAAATTTGACTCTTGAGCACTTAAGTTCCTACAATTTACTATACCCATGAGAATTATTCCCCCTACAGAAAACAATAACATTAGGAGTTGGTTACTGCTGACATTGCCCTCTTCATAGCTTTGTGAGCTAAGCTGATTCCAGTCATGTAAAGGACTTCTGACATTTTACTTTTTCAAATTCTAATTGTTACCCTGACCTTAATTTTCACCTTCATTCTTTAGGTTAAAATGAAAGTAAGATCCTGGAGCCTCTTGACTCCTATAGTCTGTACTCTGCTGAATTTTCAGGATCCATCTATTATTTAGTTTAACTTTTAGCTTCCTCTGTCCATGACTCTATTCATGATTTTAACTTCAGGCATGGAACCAATACTTGGATTAGAACAGATCGTTTAATACCCGAGAAAATAAGAGAAAAAAAATTACAATGTATTAACACCAAGCCTCTTCCTAAATTATTAACTGCATATAAGACAAAAGCCTTATCTTTTCCAAACTTTTCCTTCACCTCTATTCTATCTCAAATTTAAACAGACCAAAATTAACTGCGAAACAGAAAATGAGGTACTGAAAGTTATGCCTGTCTTCTTCTCAGTGTGTCAGCCCATTGCATCTAATCATCATTTGCACTGCTGAAGCCCTAGACTTTTACCTCTACCTTGATTTTAAATTTAAATATAGACAGAAGATCCAGACAAGCAGAGGAAGAAAACAAGATGTTGGGAACTGTTGATAAGAGACCTCTTTCTAATATCCCAGGTTTTGGAAAATCAAGCTATCAAGATTGGTTGTTGACTTTCATCTCCAAGACTAGTTGCCAAACTTCACTGGCTTCCCTGAGCATGTGTTCACACTGACCCAAGCCTGAACTCATGACCATACCCCAGCTGCCTTTCTCATATTTAGATTTTCTCATTCAGAATTCTAATACTATCAAAGGTATATCCCACACATAGATAGAAGAACCAGCCTTTCTGTAATGTGGGACTAGTGGGTGGTTCTCAGCTGAAAATTACTCAAGAATACTCCTCTTCCCTGTTGCAAATCAGATTTACAACAAAACAAGTGAAAAACCTCTGAGGAGCAGGAGCTCTCAGGTGGGAAGCTAATAACTACCAGAGCACGCAGCTGATTCTAATACTGCCTTCTATATAGTTACAGCCCCTGCCAACAACCTCCCCTTTCATTTCAGCAGAAAATCAAACAGGTGAGCTTAAATTGCTGTGATGCTACTATTGGATGCAGCACTCTGGGTGAAGCAGTAGTTTGCAGCCTGCTATATACAGGAGCAAGTTTTAGGAGAGTTATTTTATTTCTGAGGTATCTTTAGTTGTGTCCTATATGGGTTAGGACTACTGAAATCCAGACTTATTTGTTCATTTGAATAGTTGGCCTGTTGAGCATTAAGCAGGAATGGAGTCCTGAATTGCATTGTTAATGTACTATAATGTGCTGAAGGAGAAACAAACAGTGTTGTTAGGTGCTAAGAATGTGGAATGACATGGAGGAGTGGATTTCATCCAGCTTGGTGGTTTTCCAATATATTTCTGCAACGGAGTTGCAGAAAGGATCAGAAACACTTATGATATTCTTTGAAAGAATGCATAAAAAAAAGGTTTGTTATCAGTTCTCTTGGTCTCTGTATTTCAGTTAGTGTAACAGCTTCTAGTCTATTTTACTTGACAGTAATTGGACAGAAGACCTCTGAAAACTAGAAACAGGAGTTGTTATAACTACTTTAGCTGAGGCTGTAGCACATTTCTACTCTCTTTGGTAGAGTGAGAAGTCAATAATGTGTTATTTAATGGAAGTTTGAAAAGACTTGTATTCCTAAATTGTTTGGGTTTAGGAAGATACCTACAGTTATAGGTAAGGGACAGAGATCCTGTCCTTTATGTCTACCAGTGTTGACTTATGTGTGTTTATTTTTTGCATTGCAATGTTACCTAAGTGAACTAACTTCTAAGACCATGCAGGCTGTATACCATAAAACATATCAGAAGGCAGTCCTTGCCTCAAAGGGCCTAAAAACTATGTAGTTCAATATGTTAGAGATGTGATGCATTCTTTTGGTGAATGCGAGGTATTTTTCTCGTCTTATGTCCTTATCTCAAATGAACAAACTATTTGTTTTACAACACTGCAGCTTATTAAGTTCCTTTTCATAGTTAATGATTCATGAAAATGCTAACATGCACTAAAGGATAAAGATTCTTCAGTTCAAACCACAACTTGACTACTTCATTCTCTCTGCTGTGTAGATCCTATTATGAGACTTTTGAGGAGACACAGAAAAAACCTGGAATGTGCAGCAGCCCTTCATCAGGGCAGACTACAAAAATCTTCCTCTTTGAAAGGCCCCTACCCAAGTTATGTTTAGAATAAACATAATGGTTGAAAGATTGGTATGAAAATAGCTTTGTGTCTGTTTTCTAATGTAAAGAGTGATGACAGAGATGATCATACTGAATAAGTAGTGAAATTTGGTATTGTCCGTTTTGGTACATAAAATGCAGGCAAAACTGTTTGAGAAGTGAAAGTTGATTAGTAAAAGGAAATTCACAGTAATTGTAGTGAAATGAAAAAAAATGAAACAAGGCCAAGAGCATTGGAAAGAACATGTTTAATTTTACATAATTACTTGATGTATAGATTTCAATCAGGGAAAGAAAGTGAAAGGAGCATACTAAATAGTGCTGGTGTGGCAATTACCCTACGATGCTTATTTTTTAAATGGCTGAACTTTGCATGTTGGCTTTAAACTTAAAAAAAAAAAAACAAACCCACCCAGAACAAGCCCAAGCAAAACTCCAAAACTGTTGTGACCTCATTTTAGCTACATCTGAAAATGATCTTAAGAACTTCTTTGATCAAAAGAACTTAAGTCAAAATGCTCCACCGTGTTCTTCATCATATGTGTTTTTATTTGTAGACAAAATGAACCTTTCTGGTAATGCTCTGTAAGCATGTTAGGTAGAATATAAGTTTAACAAAATTTTGACCTTTAAATAAAGTAAAATATCGTATGTTGCTATATGATGTCCAAAGCATTTACACGTGCAAGCAGTCTAAAATTGAGCTGTTCAGTTGAACAACTTTTAGACATATTAGGTTTGCTATCTTTGAAAAAATTACAGTCTGGTTTGAACTAAAAATATGTGTATGGCAGCGGGAAAAGTAGAAGCAAACTAGAGGTGTGAGGCAAGGTTCCTGGCACTAATTAAATGCTTTTGTCTCTAAACAAGTAATCAGACTCTGCTAAATAATCAATAAATTAAAGATTGCATCCCATCTATGATTTTAATCTATATTCTCTATAGATAATAAAGTTTAGGGATGGAATATCTTATCCTATTTTTTTCCTGCTTCTTGTACTGGAGAAATTCATATGAACACTTTCCACGTTGGATTTAGTGGTACAGCAGAACTGTACTTCTACCAATGAAAAGCAAATATGTGGACTCAGTGATCTTGAGGGTCTTTTCCAACCTAAATGATTCTATGATTCTGTGATTTGGAGGGCACAGGAATGTGCATTCTGAGTTGTGGGGGTATTTTTTCTGATACCACCTAATAAGCACACTAAACATTTTTAATACTACTAGTACGGCGCTACTATATGGATATGGTGGAATTTAAATGTAGATAGGTGGGCGGTTGCCTAAGTGTAAATCTCAGCTTGTCTGCAATCAGAAGACTTTGCTGGGGACTATATTTAGTGATATTGAACATCTTGTGACTTCTAATTGTATTTAATCCAGAGGAAAAGCTCTCCTGAGACTCATATTGAAGTCGCTTTCTGAAGAATAACATTTTGGTCTATGGACATACAAAGCCTGGCTCTGACCAGCACGGGGGGAATACCTGCTGCTGTGTAGGGTTCGAAACACGGTTAAACTCTCAGGCTGCCTGCTGTGAGCCATATTGCGAGCTACTACCCCTCCCTGAGCAGGGAGCAATTTAAAACCATCTAGATTGTGGTAGTGCTGTTTATCACAATTGAAATATATTCCAAATCCTGGATGCCTTTTAAAATAGGCATCCGAATGCCATGTTACTAAACTTAAGCGTAATTGTCAAGCTATGTGCAGACATAAGATTTTGATGCTTTTCCTGGCTTATGAAGGTTAAAAACTTGGATGATTAAGGCTAACTCTGCTCTGTTCACCACCTCATCACCCACCAAAGGCATGTGTTCTCATAAAGGTACACCAAACGTGCCTCACAGGAAAGGCTGAACTAGGCTTATTGGGGGACTTAATGGGCAATATATGTACTTTTCCCTTTTCCACAGCAAAAGAACTTATAGACCCTTTTAGAGGCAAGGAGAGTTTCTACTAGCTGTAGTAGAACCTTGGGGTAATACCAACTGATGCCACCAGAAAGTGTTTTGCAGTGGCTGTGGCTGCAGGAAGGTGCCTGTCGTTCCCTGCCTCTCCTCCTGCTGGGCTCTTGCAGGATACAGTGAACTGCATAAATATACACGTACCAGAGAATCTAGCCCAGTGTTTTAGATAAGTGTTCATCCATTGCTTAGAATTTGGGGAAGAATACTGTGTAAGCTGCTAAGAGTTTGAATGTTTGAGGGAGTGCAAGGTATTCCGGTGTATTTTTCATTACTTTAGCTGACCTGGGAAATATTGCAATTAAAAGAAAATATTACATAACTTTTTGTTTCAGTGGCAATATATGGTATTGATTCCCTTACAATTGCTGTCTTATTCTCTAGGGAAGCCCTGTCTGATCTGAATATGGCACTCCAAAAAATATAAAAGGCCTACGGGGAGATACAGAAGTTAAATATGCTCTTGTGAAGCACTTGCTGTGAAGGTAAGTTTTCAAAATGAACTTCTTTCTCCCAGCCTGCTATGAGATGCTAGAGAAAATAACGAAGCCGTCACAATGTCATAAAGTGTCTTTTTTGCCTTTTAAAAAGATGAAATATGTGAAAGCGATACAACTCAAAAGGAGTTGATTTGGTATGCTAGCTTTGAATGGAAACTCCATGGACAACTATGTCAGTTCTCACATGTATGTTTGTATGGTACCTATGTGATTATTTTTTTTGTTTTTCTGTAGCATAATATTTAAGTCATGCATACTTCAGAGGGCCACTGTGACCCCCTTTCTGCTCTGGGTCACTAGTCTGGCTGTAGCTAAATAGCTGAGAGTGGGTTGTGAGTGAGCGAACTGCTGCAGCGTCACATAATCCTGTGTGAGAACACTCTCACTGATGGGATCCTACACTGTTGGGCTACACTCTTTCTGCAGTCATACAGCAAGATGGGGTTTACATAGGGCTTTGAAGGGTACAATTTTACAATGTAAAAATTCAGTGTAAAACCTATCCATCAGCCTTCAGTAATAAATAGGAATTTGGAATGGACATCTGGTCAAGGTGATTTTTCATGCTCTGGTGTTGTAGTTTTCATAAAAATTGATCTGTTTGCATTGTTATGGACAAAGGGTTGGCTTCAGAAACCGAGCCACATTTCTCAAATCCTTCAGTGAAATTGCCTTTGCCCTGAGGTAACAGGCTCAAGTTCAAGGTTTTATTAAAATAATAGACAAGTAAGAGTTAAATGTCAATGATGCTAAATTACTGCAGCTTTGCAAGGCTGATTAAGAGTAGATCAAGTCAATTTCCTACCATGGCATTAAAAATTGTTAATGTGAAAAACACTGTTTGAAACTTGACAAAAGTGTCTTATTTAAGTGTGAAAACTCAGTTCTTTCTTAACCTTGTATAAACATATGGA
Organism: Cuculus canorus; assembly: GCF_017976375.1. Lineage (NCBI taxonomy): Eukaryota > Metazoa > Chordata > Aves > Cuculiformes > Cuculidae > Cuculus > Cuculus canorus. The sequence goes on from NC_071405.1 coordinate 12,793,608, forward strand.
AGGAATAGTTGTTTTCCTTTTTACCAGGATTCTTTAAAATAATCCACCAAGAACTGGGACATCAGCCCTGCTGGCAAAACAAATGAATGAGACATTACCAGGGATTAATACTTAAGTTATATATTTAATGCTGTACAGGATTCCTTTTTTTTTTTTTTTTTTTTATTTCCCAGATCATACTTTCTCCTTAAATATCACTACTGTTTAAAAAGATAGTGTTTACACTTATTTTTTTTAATATGTAATAGTGTCAAGTTTACAAAGACTTAATAGATTGTTGGTTCCCATATCGTAACAGCTTCTCATAATGCCTCACCTTCACTCTGGAGGGTACCAATAAGGAACAGACAAATGTGGGAATTTGGGACTTCCCTTCTAGTAAACACTGGTAATAATAATATGCCTCAACAAACTTACGCTCATGTGATACTCACACAGTAATGAAGCTGTTTTTCTTGTAAAATGTCAAACTGCCATCTTTCTCCAGGACTCTTTGACACATATAGCTGTATTTTCTGTACCGGTAGAACAAAACAATGGTGATTTGCTGAAACCTTGGGTTCCCTGGGTGCCCCTGGGAAGTGAAGCACTGGTCTGATGCAAGAAACCGATCACACAGAAATAATCAGTGAATGAAATACAGTACTTCTTGCTCTGTGATGTGTGTGATCATCTTGGTAGCATTTGAAGGAAGAAACTTACCTTGTCTGTAGTTTGGAGCTTTATGAAAATTTCACTTTCTTCTCATACCTCAAAAAATATGTTCCGCCTTTAAGCCCAAGGCACACATTAATGCTTTCTCTGTTCAATAAAAAGCTTGATTCTCCTGTGACTGTCAGGTCTTTGGCTTCTGTGTCTGTGGATGTCTGTACTCTTGAGATATCTGCTGTTGTGATTGATCTCCAAATTGAAAATAAGTATGGGGGGAAAAAAGCTAGATAAGGACAGCAGAAACTGATACTATCCTTCTGAGGAAACAGTTGAACTCATAAATGGACTTAGGACTGTTCCACAGCATCTTTTAGAAACATATCTACATGTCCATTCTCAATCATGACTATGACTCCTATGTTGGGCAAAAAAATTAGGAGGAAATTCTAAATTGCATATATTGAGAAACCAGTCCAAGACTCTTAACATATTAATACAGAATTACTTTGGCTTTTCTATCAGAAAGAGTTTCCTTTAATAAAACACTATTAAAGGTGTTTTCCCAGGCCTACTAATGTAAATATCTTTCAGTATGTAAGATTAGCTATGTTCTAGTAGTGTTTTCTTTGGCAAATTTTGCTCCCTGTTATACCAGTATCAGAACAGAGTTGTTGGTGGAATTTACTTCTACAGATGTGGTTTTTTTGTCAGGTCTTAATCTTGTGTATTTCATCTTTATTGTAAGGGTTATCACAAATGGGCGTGTAACTGGTAGTATTTACCTGTTCCAATGCAAGCAATATACATACGTTCCAAAAAAAATGAGGTGGAATAAAAAAAACAAAGCAAACTTAGGTTCTGAAAGAAAAAGGAATCTGTGCTGCATCTCTGTATCTTTTTTTATTTCACTGTGATGGAACACCATTGAACGCAGTGGGGAAATATTCTCTAGTTCAGAGTGTAATTGACTGGAATCTGACTTATTTTGGCTTGCACACAAAAGTGAGTATAAATCAAAGAATTAACAAGACCAGGAGCAAAAGATGACTTTCCAGGTCCCAGAGTGCCAGTGCTGGAAAGTATATTGTCATGGAATTTCCAGCCAGAATTTTCAGACTCAAGGGTTTTAGATATCTTGGATAAATTTCAGATCAGCAGTCTGCTTAGTATGCATCTGCTCCTGTGGCAGTATTTAGTTTTATGGCAGTATTTTATACAAGAAACAGGATGGCTTGTATCGGGAAACCTCAGCATTCCCAACAGGAAGACCTGCCACTACTGTTCCCTATATCCATAGGTCAGAGTCTATGCTGAAAATAGTTTAGAAGAATGTATGCAATAAAGGCCAATTTTCTGTAGGCTGTAGGTGTCAGCACAGCTGCTGGCTGCTTTTAATATGCATAGTGTTACAAATGGTTTGTGGTAGTGAAGTAGGTACTTGATTGCTTATCCTTCTAGATCCTCTTTTTTTCTCTCGTTATTGCTTTCATATCAGCAGTAGAACTATGCGGACATGCCACTCACAGAGCCCTGGGGAAGGAATACTATTAGTGGAAGTTGAGCAATTATACTTTGTGAGACCTGGAGTGGTTTCTTTGTGGTGGTTATCTTTGGTGGTTATCTTAGGAACGTGCTTGCCAGGGGTTCCACACGTTCTTACTTACAGACTTCTGAGGACAATATTTGCTAGCAGGGCCAAAACCGCCACACGTTCAATGCATGTAAGCAAAATTTCTAAACAGGCAGTGTAACCTGCAATAATTGTGTTTCGTTTTCATAGAATCATAGAATCTTTAGGGTTGGAAGGGGCCTTAAAGATCATCTAGTTCCAACTCCCCTGCCATGGGCAGGGACATCCCACTGGCTCAGGCTGCCCAGGATCCAACCTGGCCTTGAACACCTCCAGGGATGGGGCAGCCACAACTTCCCTGGGCAACCTGTGCCAGTGTCTCACCACTCTCGTGGTGAAGAAATTCTTCCTAATGTCCAGTCTAAATCTGCCCCTCTCCAGTGTGTACCCATTCCCCCTGGTCCTATACCCAGAAGCCTTTGTGAATAGCCTCTCTCCAGCTTTCCTGTAGCCCCTTCAAGTACTGGAAGGTTGCTATGAGGTCTCCTCAGAGCCCTCTCTTCTCCAGGCTGAACAGACCCAACTCTCTCAGCCTGTCCTCATAGGGAAGTACTCCAGCCCTCTGATCATCTTTGTAGCCTGCCCTGGACCTGTTCCAACAGCTCCATAGCCTTCTTATGTTGAGGATTCCAGAACTGCACACAATGCTCCAGATGAGGTCTCACAAGAGAGGAATAGAGGGGCAGAATTCCCTCCCTCAACCTGCTGGCCACGCTTCTTTTGATGCAGCCCAGGATACATCAAATTATTTTTTTTTTTGTCTATCATTGACAGAATTCATCTGCTACAGTATTTCTTTCTAAGTACTTTTGGGTAGGTAGGCCCACTCTACAATCCCACTTCTTTCCTTATCTTTGCTAGGATTAATCCACTACAGAGTACTTAGAATTGCAGTGAGAATGACTACCATGAGTAGTATTGTATGATCTCTTGACTTCCTACTCCCTCCCCTTTTCCCTAAACCACAAAAGTGTTTAGCCATGGTAGTACTTCTGTTCAGTTCATGTCCTAAGAAGTATCATAAATATTAGTTGTGGAGTGGCGGTGCTGAAGCCGTTGGCCATGCTGTTATTAGATGACCCCTGGCATTTGTCAGCTAACTAAGAAGTTGGAGACCATAAATTTGCCATGTGTTGTGAGGTAAAGTGCAGAATCACTTTCAGGAATCACTGCAAAGCCTTCAACAAAGTCCATTACTTAAAGGCAGAGATAAAAATGTAGGAAGTAGTGACTGAGTTCCAGCTGAGATAATTTTGCAAGGCTTCTGCTAGGGAAGAGGTGAGAGTTCAACCCTCCTGACTGGATTGAAAGCAGCCTTACTGTGAGCAGTGGCTGAACCTGGAGAGAAGATCTAGGGGCTTATTAAGCTACTGAAAGGTGGATCTGACAGCTGCTCCTCATGAGTATAAAAACATATAAAGCACAGAGTTTTTTAAGGAATATTTAGTTGAGTGTTTGTTGAGTCTTCCTAAATGACTTATTTTGCCAAGGATGCTCAATACGGTGTGACAGTAGGGATGTTAATACCAGGAGAAGCTTAATTGTGTGTTGTGAATAAGGGAAGATTATGGTGTTAAAAAAAAATGGTTTCTGCTTGGCTTTTAGGATGCAGAGATGTTAATCTTTCTACCTTGGGTTTATTTTGAGGTGCTGGTGCTACTTAAAAAATGTTCTCTCAAGTCTAAAATTAGTACTATGGTTATCTGTGGCTAATCTCTTGAGTCTCTTTTACCAGGTTAGGTTTAAAATACATCTTAGGCCTTGCTTTTTTATCCCTAGGAGGAGCTAGTGGTTCTATTAAACAAATAAAAATGAATCTCATTATATGTTCTTCCCTTAATAATTTTTTTCCTGATATATGGGGTTGCTTTTTCATTTCTTCTCATCCCTCAGTTGGCATAAGAGAGAAAATAATTTTAAATAAATAGATCTGGGATGAGGCTCTAATGCCTGTCCTTTTTCTGTTGGACTCAATTACTTTCATACTTATTTTTACTTTCCCTTTTCATGGAAAGGCACTGATGGTGTGAAGCGTGTCCCTTCTCTGAAGATTCTCATCAGTGAGGAATTATATCAAAGTAATGAGGCAGAAATTAGCTGGAATTCAAGAGTTATAAAAAGGGAAATTACCAAAAATGAGGAGGTTTTCTCTCAGCACAAGTACCTAAATACAGTGTTCATATAATAGCAATAAAATACGATCTAGTGATGATAAATCTGCAGAAGGAAATGATATTTGGATGTATTTCCCATTTTCTTACTGTGATAGAGGAAATTGCAAGAAATTCATCGCTGTCATCACAAAATGATTCTTTCTGTGTATGATTGCTCTGCTTAGTATTATTAAAATTAAAATTGGTTTACTTAAAGCCTTATATGAACTAGTCACAGCTCACTCAGCTCCGAAATAGCACTATTACATACTCTGAATCTCAGGAACATGTGTGGGAAGGTGAGGGGGAAGGTGAAGCAGTGCGGTGAGAATATCTGCTTCGTGTCTCTTCCACCTCCCTATTTTCACATGGAAATAATATAAGACACTGTCCCTTGCTCTTTCCTTTCCCTGCAAAGTATTTAAATAATCACAGTGATATCAGCCTAGCATCAAAGCATAGGGTATTCATGATGACTGGCTCCTTGGATATTTGAAATGTGTGAGATAGCTCTGTCTCTTCTTTACAGAAGCATCAGAGAGGAGATGTTTATCCAGCCAGTCTCAATCTTGTTCAAATCCTACTGCAAAAAAGGGAGGTTGATGAATAGCTCAAAATTCAGCTACTGAAATCCCTACCTAGCAAACTAAATGGTCATACTCCTACCTTCGCTCTATTATCTGGTACAGACATTTGCCTTGCTGTATACTGAAGCCACAATTCTCATCAGAACAGTCTTAAAGCCTTCATTATTAATATTTATTACTATTACATTTTCTTATGCAAATGTTTTCTGGAAATAACTTTGAATCTTCCATTGCATTGGCCATCAAAAGAATGGTATATGTTTAAGCCCCAAACGAAATTGGGAAATGTTGAAGTTGAAGGCAACTCCAAATTTTGTCTTTCCGAGGAAAATAAAAATTACATATTTCTTCACCTATGACCTGTAAATTCTATGTATTGTTTGATTATATCTCTGGTCCTCAGATGTGCATCTACCCATACATACACCATGAGATGTGATTGGGACATTCGCTGTGCAATCTGGCTTCCCTTGGAATTAAACACAGGCATTCAGGGAGGAAGACAGCCTCAAGGAAGCTGTACAAATATCTTCATATGGATGATTAGGAGACTGTGCCTGTGTCTGCAGGGTACTTCTTGAATGAACTCATAGTATCAATTTTTGCAACTACAAGGCAATTTCTCTTATTCTTGCAAGTTAGGGATCAGACCAGGGTCTCATTTGGGCACATTAAATTGCAACTATGTGTACACCAAATAAATATGTTCAATAATTTGCATATACGCGGAGATAAAGCAGTTCATAATTCTTGGGTTTTAATTGACCGGAAAGGTATCATAATGAAAAATGAATAAGGAGAGTGAAAGGAGTTAAACTACTTATTTCTCGTCCTGGATTTCCTGTAACATATGTGACTAAATTAGAGTATCTGAGTTAGACAGTGTACTGTAAAGCTACAAATGTGTGTTCAGTGCATTACCCACCTATTAAGTTTAACAAAAACTCTGCACACCATTTTACAAAGCTTGTAATTTAGTCAAATCAAGGCCATACCCCTTACACCCCCGCCCCCCCCCCCCGCCCATAATACTATGCCTGTTTCTCAGCAGGGACTATCATGGTGACAAATTGGAACTCTAAAATTTTCAGTTATTTAGGTTAAAATATAGCCGAGAAATTCCCTGCCTTTTTTTTTTAGCAATGTTGAAAATATTATTTTTATTCTCATAACAACAAAAATGAGTGAAGCTTGTTACTGAAGCTACGGAACAGGTAGTGGTAAATTATTAAGTAGAAACCATTCTTGGATAGAGACACAAAGTAGAAAATTTTGGAGCAAGTAGTGACTATTTAGAGGAAACGATTTGGCAACCTCAGTTACAGTAACTACTGCTACCCTATTATAGCAAATTTATGGAAGATATATTTTCATGCTCACTTATGGTGCTACACCTAAGGAGGGCCACTGCTTAAACAGAATGACTTTTATAGATAAAATGATGCATGTGCTTAGAATGTGGCTGCAATTCTGAATCTATTAAAATACTGTATATTTTATTTCATACTTCCAAACTGTTTTGTTAAAATATGGTATAACAGCATGAGTACCAGTGGCACGTCCTTATCATTTTTGCTTCACAATTCCACGTAAATATCCAAGAGCAAAGTCTTTCGCTCACGCTGAATCCTCCTCCATTACTGAAGAATTTTATTTCCAGTGTGATTGGGCGTCAAGTCCAGTGCAGTTCTCCACACAAATCATTGTGCCTACCTGTGAGAAGGCAGCTGTTGTCTTTCAGAGGACTTTAAGTCCTAATGTACACACTTACATACAGGTACAAACTTGCTTGCACCCTCATGGAGAATAGGCATATGTGTAAATGAAAGTATGTACATACAGAGGTATAAAATATACCTAAATGCTTTAGAAATAACTTAATTGTTTCAGTGGGCGTTTGTCTACATGTACCTGAATGTATACTGGCAACATGAGGGAATCTACAGCACAAGTGTATTTATTCCTACAGATTAGAGCACTCTAGAATAAGCAGTTGTACCAAGATACAAAAGTCACTCTCCAAGGAATGTATTCTCAGTTTCACAATGCCATGTTTGATATCTTTTGGTAATTTAAAGTGGAAGAAATTAAGTTTTGTGCATTGTCATGTGACGTAGCTGTGGCGCACCACAAGGGGTGCATCTGAAAAGAGAAATACAGGGGTGAGAAGAAGCCTTTCTGCCCTGATGGGTCAAAGAGGATGAAGACTTGAGCAGCTGCTGTCAGTGGCTTCTGGCCATGTTTAGCAGTCACAGCAAGGGTCGTGTAGCTGTAAGAAGCTCCCTTGCGTAAGGCAGCCTCCATGAGCATCTGCGTGGGGGATTACAGGCATGACTTAGCCTCAGAGCTGAGCTGAGCTATTGAAGAATCTGATGTGAAGAACTAGGAATGTTTTGTCTAGGGAAGATACTGTTGGATACAGTCTTAACTGTACACTTTTTTAATCACATTTCCACTGTGTAAATAAATGTTCTTTTGTTCTTTAATCTTGCCTCCTACAAAACCTGATTGTGATTAGTTAGAAATGGAGCACATCCCTCAGTGAACTAATTCTTGCAGTTTCATGGTGGACCATTTTTTTCAGACCTCACAATCCTAATGTTAACACGGTTTGTTTTTGTGTAATGATATCTGACTTAACAGATTCATAACACAGTGAAATAAGTATGTTCTAGTGATGAACAGTGAATAGAAAAATCCCTTGGCAAGCAGCAAGACAGTGCGGAGAGCACTTAAAATTAAATTTGGGGCTGAAAAAGCTTGTAGTAATAGTAGTATTTGTACCTTTACAAATAAGAGTGGTAAATGAAGGACAAGAGCAAGCAGTCTATAGGTAGAAATAATACAATTTAGTAAGATTTTATGTGAATAAGCATAATCACAAAATACATATGCCTATGTATATGTAGCTAGATTAATTTTAAGACTAGAATAATTTCTGAAAGCAAAAAGTAAAGTGGCACTTCTATTATACTGACTGACATTTCATTATTTAAATGCCTAATGTGCATTTTGCTTTTGGATAATTAGTTGTCAGCCTGCAAAAGCAATTACATTTTAAATGTTACCAGAGTTTTTACAAAGAGAAACCGAGACTTTTTGTCTGTGGCTGAACTAGTATTCAGGTCTAAGTAAAGTCTTGCACAAAATGCATTTTCCTTAGGGGGATCTGTATTGGCAAATAATGGTAACACATAGGCGGGAATCAAATCTCTCAAGGAAAAGAAAAATAAGGATTTATAATCAATTTAGCTCATGCTGCATGCCAAGTACAAAGCGGTTCTTCATCTGATTAATCCATACTACATGAACGCATTGCTTCTTATATACCTGCAGAACTTCCCTCAGTGTTATATGGATGTAAATAAATGGTTTTCCTTCCATTCTTGTAAAGTGGTTTCTCATGTGTGGCTTGAATGTCTCCTTGTCATCCCCCCCAGTTATGTATTTCCTTTAAGTATTCTACCCTTGTCCATTTTGGATTCCTAGGGAAGATTATTCTTTACCTTTCAGTACACACTTATACAGTTCAGCTTGTGCACACTTATACAGTTCATTACTACTGCAGTAATGTTTAGATAACAAGAAGCATTTTTCCTCTATAGGACACCTTGTAGGTATAGCTGCCATGTAGAATGTGTGCTTAATCAAAACACAGTAGTGCTGTGGACCCATTTATAAATGTAGGGAAATTGCTGAGAGTTTCATCACAATAGTCTTGGAAAGGCACAAAGGTGATGCAGCACCGCAAGCTTTGTTTTCAATGCTTTCCTGTAATGCAGAAGTAACAGCGTCTTGATTGTCCCCTGAGGAGGGCTTAGAATGCTGGCAGTCAGAAATGCTTGGGGCTTAGATGCACGCAGCTACCAAGAAAGGGAAAATATGCAAAGTCAGAGAAAAAAATATGCAAATGCAGCATTCAGTCTAGAATTTTACAAAGCTGTACATAGTGAGCTTCTTTCCCCTTGTAGCATTTTTCCCTGAGATTTCAGAATTGGTCCTCTGTCACTGTAGGATACAACTGGGGTTTTTCAAAGCTTTCTGACATATAATGACTACATGTCTGAACCTCCGCCAGGGGAGGTTCGGGCTGGACATCAGGAAAAAAATTTTCACGGAAAGGGTCATTGGACACAGGAACAGGCTGCCCACAGAGGTGATTGAGTCGTCTTCCCTGGAGGTGTTTAAGGAATGGATGGACAAGGTGCTGAGGAGCATGGTTTAGGGAGTGTTAGGAATGGTTGGACTTGATGATCCAGTGGGTCCCTTCCAACATAGTGATTCTATGATTCTATGAATACCTAGTGATCAAAAGCTGTTGAAGCTTTTCTACTTACTGCAAATTGACATTCCTTGAGCCAGACAGCCCAAGTGGGATTGGTAAAAGGCACTTACAGGAGAGGTCCAATACAAACATTCAGTTCCTGCATTCTTCCAGGTATGGAAGATGTAAAGATTTTCCTACTAAGTATATGGTTTTTATGGTGTTTCGAAAAGGCATTGATTAAATATGAAGGGTCTCTGCTTATTGCATTCTTTTTCCTTATCACGGAAGTGTAGTTGAAGACAGTAGCTTTTAAACATCCCAGAACCAGAAAATAGAAGTTTGCCAGTTAAGAGCGTTTTGTCTTTGATGAATAAATTTCCTGGTAGTGTTGAGGCAGGTTGATGCTGGCTATTATGTTACCAGGCAAAGTGTGGTGGCATTTGTGCTGTTCAGATTTGTTAGGACTTGGTGTTTATTTCTTCTTGGAAAGGCAATTATGGCTTTAGCACTGTTTCAACAATTGCCATAGTGCTGAAGGATGAATAGCTGTTTTGTTGCTCCTAGATTTTGCTTGGAAACGTGTTCCCAAAGAACCTGGTTATGCCTTTGAATCTTTCTGGGCAGAGCTCTGATCTTCCTTCAGAAGTGGATGACTGACATGTAAAATTAAACACCATGCTTGGACTTTGTTACAGGATTTGGGGTCCTCTCCTCTGGTTTTCTTATGACATTTGTTAGGGAAGGTTGTAGGAAAGCAGGCAAACATCTAAATTATTCTTAATTACTGTTTATACGGCCTCTGCAAATGATGATCCTAGCTCTATTCCTACTTTATAAATGACGTATGTAATTGGGTTAAACAGACACACACACCATTTGTTGGTCAATTACCTCTTAAATTATGTACATTTTCATAATTATAAAATGCAATTTTTCTTCCACACATAAAGCTTTTTTCTAAATATGTACCTAACATATCTGAAATGATTACTTGTATTTGTACACAGAAGCTAAATTGAAAAGAATTTTCCTATTAAGTGTGTATGTTTCTATAATCAGCAAGACAACTTGATTTCTGTATGTATGGTGTTTTCTCTCAATTATGGACTTAGGAGTCTGTGGATGTACCATTCCTAGGGAAGTAAGTCCTGAAAATCAAATGTGTTCGCTCAATCAACAATGAAATCTGCATATTTATTAAGAGTGGAGAATGGATGTTGTAAAACTAATGTTATCCTAAGGCTCAATTATTAGTGAATTTACTACAATTCCAGTAAGAAGGGTGGGAAATGCGTTCTTGCATGACGCCTTTAAATATGCGTAGTACAAAATCTTATTTTATAAAAGTAGTTCAACTCCACCATGAAGGTATTAGAAAGATGTTAATATTTTTACATTTGTTTTAACAACAAAACAAGTTGAAAGCCAGTCTGACATCATGCATGGTATGTTTGATCACTACCTCCTCCAGGAATCTTACCTTTGGAAATTTTGGAAAAATTTACAGAGTAAAGATTTGCCTTCTTTGCTTGTGTGAGCTGATGTTCCTCCTTTAGTACTGCTGCGTTTGTACTGATTTGTACCCAACAATTTAGTATTGGATTCTTATTGTGAACAGCACTGAAATAAAGCATGAATTCATTGCTACTGCGAACAGCAATTAAAGATGTTCTCAAACTGATACACTTTTGAATGTTTTCTCCCAAATTCAGTTTCAGGCATGAATCATAACAAACAGCAGTATGAATTGGCAAACATTTTTACTTCTTAAACATTAATCATTTTTTCAGTTGTTTCCCTTTATACTTGAGTTGGCAACGTCAATGTCCAAGCCGTTTGAAGAAAATATTATGTATTTTCTTTCTTTTCTCTTTCAGTGTAATCTGACAATTTATCAGACTTACACAGGCATCTGCCTTACTGTCTGGGGCAGAAGGTCACCAAGGGAGGGGAAGCTTGTTAATTGTGTTGTACAAACAGGATTCCGAAAACAAAATCAAAATGCCATTTGTTATTACAGGCTGACTCTTTAACAAGAGCTAAGTACTGTACTATGGTACATGTTCATAATACTATGGTACGTGGTACCGTAGAAATATAATTATCAAATGCATAATTACCTACTATATGAAATGCTAGAAAGGCTATGGGATGGAGCTGATGGCACATTGTGCCACCATTATGACAGATTATTTTGAGAGGCATAGGGAGTTTTTGCTGTCGGTATAAATAGTAAAGAACAGTTTAGACATTTGCCTGCTTTCCTCAAGTCTGCCAATGCGCTATATCTAATGCATACTCTTGTTCAGAGTTGCTTAAAACTGTACTCCCCTCAGTCTTTTAATCTCTGTCCTCAGTACATTAGGTGAACATAGAGTTCAACACTTTAGAGGCTGTGAACTGGAGAATACTGTCTTATAAGTTTGCCAGTTCTTTCAAACTCAGTCTTATGAAATTATTCTGCCGTTTCATTATCCCCCCCATCCTTTCTGTATAGTATATTAAGTTTTTTATGGAAAGGAAAGAGAACATGCAATGAATTAGTCTTAGCAGTCAATCTCTTGCACTTACTTAGGTGCAAATTAAAATTTATTTAATTGTAAAGCTGTATGTAAAAGTCTTGTGTCTCTATATCACAATGTCCTGACAGTTATTTCAGTAAAAATAATATCAGAATAACCTAAATTTCATTATGTTGACACTAGACAAACATGTTTAAGTTACAAGGAGTTGCCAACATATTCTCATTTAATGTCGATCTGAAAAGCTGCTGTAAAGTGTAAAGTATTTGATTAACTTTCTTTTCTCCCTCGTTTGAATTTCCTACTGCTTTCCTCACTCTGTTGTATTTTTTTCTCTCAAAGCCAGTGATCTGGTCATTCCAGCAAGGCTACCAATTTCTCTCAGAGGACAGAAGATTGTGGTGCTAAACCTGCCCTTGATTTTACTCGTACCCTGCTGACTGCTATATCTTCAAATTACATTTCTATTTTCTTCCTTTATGAAAGCAGTATGTTCTCCGGGTCCCCCTTACTCCTCTCTCTCCTGGAAGTCTGTGTCATAATCTGACTACAACAAAAATCAAAAAACTTATTCTAATTTCTTGTTGAATTATATTATGAATGTTCTGTACCTACTGACTTTTGTACTGATAAAAATATATTTAAGCAAGTAAAGATATTAGCACTCAGCCTCCATTTTTATTGACTAATCGGATCAGTCCTTAGGTTCTGCTCCCAAACAGGTTTTCAATTACCCTCCAAATCCAAGCAGGGCCTTGTACTTGTTTCAGTTCATTTTATTTGTAAAACAGTTTTCTAGGTGAAATCTCATCAGTGCTTGAGTTGTACTAATGTTTCTGGTTCTCTATAGTAATTCTTCTTCACTGTAGGAGTACTAGTGATATAAAAGAAAAAGTAGGACATGCTATTCTAAAAGGACAGTGCTTTCTGTTCATTTTTTACAGCCACTTTTGCCTTTTTTGGTATTTTTTTATTATTTAATAGTCATTCTCTTACTTCATCATTTCAGAATAATGATTTCTCAGCTTATAAAAGAAGCTTTGGGTTTTACCCAGAAATAGATCTTTCTTATTGTATGTTTGAACTTAATTTTTATTTCAGAGTTTTACAGAATGAGGTATTAATTCTCTTGAAGATTGACAATACCTCTTACCTGCTTATTGTCTGCAAATTCTGTTAGGACATTTCTACTTCTTGTTTCAGGACCAACAATGAAAACTTACAGTCTTACAAACCTGGTACCTAAGGTTCTCAATTGCAGGCAGATATTCCCATTTCAGCTTTCCCCACTGTATTTCCTCCTGCTTATTTTTGCTTCTGTTTCCAACCCATATCATGCCCAACCTTATGTAGCACCGTAAAATAACGATCTGGATAACGATAGTGTTGTTAGTTAGACTTCAATAGAATGCAAGAATTTAAGAGATTGTGAAGGAAGAGATAATGAAAGTAGTTATAGCCTTGTTTTAATTGCTGTGGTTGAAGGATATGCACCAGACAAGTTGTAATTAAAGAAACAGAGATAAAGAAAAAAAGGTAGAAAATGAACCAAGGATTTGCCAAAGATAGATTATGTCTGAATAATCAAAAAGCTTTAAGTATGCTAACTGATTTTCTAGGGAATGCAGTAGATTAAATCTATCTGGACTTCAGAAGTTTTATGACTCCTTTGTCTAGAAAATCAATTGTCATTTTTAAGTCTGCTGCTGTGAAACCCATGAAGCAAGAAAGTTAGAGCTGCTTTCTGCTTCTACCCTGGCTGATGAGTGGTGGAAGAAGAAAATGATACTAGTTTCTGGCCTCATTCATCTGGAGAGGAAGGTGATGTCACTTATTACTGCCACTTTGCCATGTATAGGACCCAGAATCAGCATTAGTTGTTTCTGTACTTTATCTGTTCTGGGGGGACTACTGTGCATGTTTGGGGGTAACAGACATATCTGATAATCCAAAGAATTAACCTAATATATTATTTCTTGGTGCAAAGCATTCAGTCACATTCATAACAGAAAGGATCCACTTTGTACTGGAAAAAAAAAAAGAAACTGCTGTTCCTTCACATTTGTGCTGTTGTCCTCATCTTTCTATTTTCACATTAGTCTTCTTTTTTCCTGTTCAATGAGGCAGAGTTGCATAGCCACTGTTCTAAGCCCACCTTCACTGACTAATCTCATTTTTAAGGTTCCTGTTACTGGTTGTAATCAAACGAAAAGTAACTGAAAAGTGACTGTGGGATGCTACTTACTTCTTATTTAGCCATACATAAACTATTCATGGCACTGTTTCTCTAGTATGTTGTTTTTAAAACTCCTAGTGGTGGAATCCATCTCCCTTGTCAGTGAAATACTTGACTTTTACCTATGTTTATGGCTAGGGAGACTTTATTTTAGCATGTAATCCAAGTGTGTGAGTGAATTTGTTTCCATCACTTTCTGGCCTTTTTCAGCTCGATATGGACAGCAGTTTATTCCCTTCCTCTTTGTGGCAACCTTTTAATGCTGCCTCCTCAGCCATCCTAAATCTAGCCTAGAGTGAGGGTTTTTCCAGTTTTCCTTGTATATTCTCCATCTCTTCTAGAATTCTGAGTACTTTTGGTGGTCTTCTATGGATTTTTTTAAATAGAACTCTTTTAAAGCGAGATGTCCCAGTCTTGACCCAAGACGTCAGGCGAGGCTTTATCAGTGTTTTGTAGAGTAGAAGCAGTGCTTTGGTTGTCTTTATTTATAATGCTACTTTTGTGCCATGCTGGAAGAATTATACTTTTCTCAAGCACAATACTACTGAAAATGAGTAAATAAAATACAGCTTGCTTACTATGGGGCTTTTTCCCAAGCATTCACAAAGATTTACGAATACCACACTAGCAAAAATTACCAACATGAAATTGCATAGCTCAGATCCTTCAGATTTACCAAGGACCCCAAACTCTGTTGACAAATGCTGCTTACACAGTCCCAGCAATTTATTACTGATAATGAAACCATAGAGAGGCATAATGTAGTGTCAGACCTTACTAGACTAAAGTAAGATTAGTTGGCTTAGAGTTGCCCTACCTGCAAAATCTTTGATCAGCATTGCTATCAGTAATTCTATTTGCTGGCATTAAAAGGCAAAAAATCCATGCGGTATCATAACAATATAGCATGACTTCCCACTAGCAGATACAGTTAAATAATTCTATTACAAGAAAATAAAAAAAGCAAACACAGAAGATGTTATGGGAAAGTGAAATACACTGCTTAACAGAAGTTACTAAATAAATACTTCTACTGTGTTCACTCGCTGTTCACCAGCACATCTCCCTGTTGTGATGGCTGCAGATGCAGCAAGAAGTAGAATTTGTCCTAGTGGGTGGTTTATAAGCAGAAACAAAGGGGGGAAAATCCAATTAAGAAAAGTTAATTCTTATTAGTGGAAGTGTAACAAACATTTTGAAAATCTGCTTTTATCCTGAAGTTAAACTCAATACTTTATCTATAAGCAGTCGCAAATTTTCCTTGTACTCCCAGGTGCTGTACTGGCCTAATGGGACAGTTTCTCCCAGTCCAAGTTATATTTGTAACAAACTCTCTACTAGCCACAGAATTCTTGCAACTTAGAATTTTTTTCTTTTCTGTTTTATTCTTTCACAAATTCTCCACTTTGGAGAATGAAAGTTTACCAACCTGTCAGGTACATTACAGCTTGTATGGCTCTCTGGTTCTTTTGTTGTCAACCCCTGTCTTTGCTCAGAGAAGCAGTATTAACTTTCCAACAGAAGCCAGTGAAAGTGGTTAAGTCAAGGACTGTCAAGAGCAATGTGACAGACAGATGAGTTTCTGCTCAGGGGTTTGCCCCTGGGAGTTTGAATGAATAAAGTTTGAGCAAAAGAAAACAGGCTGGAGGATCTGGGCCTGCAGGATGCCAGTAAATCCCTCTAGAACTCATTTATTAAGCTCTTGGGTCTTGTTAATTTTATTCTCCTCACAGACACAATGTTGTTCCTGTGGAGGTACTTAACAGAGTTGCTAAGAAAGGGTATCTAGATGGTTCACCAAAATGTTTGAGTCATCCTTGTGACCTTCTCTAAGGCCCTCATCTGATGATTTCCCATTTAAGCAGCCAGAACCCTAGACGCAGAGGACTTTGCAGGATCATTTAACTGTGATGACTCTCCCCCATCAGTGTTACCAGGGACCTCAAGTGTCACTAGGTACAGAAGTGCTTTACAGAGGAGAAGATAACAATAGATTTTAACCTCATCCTCTTAGATTAACCCAAATGAACAGAGAATAGCTGACTTCCATGGGCTTGGTGCATTGCATGTGATGGGAGAATGACGTCAGCTGCTTCTTGGTGTTCTGGAGTAATGAGACTAGTTTTTAAATAGCCCAATACACCAAACCACACTTAGGTAATTAAAAACAGAACAAAGCTTTTAAACAGTGGTTCAGTATGAACCGGTCTTGGATATATATAAAACTTAACATGTATTAATTACTAAAATACGGCTGTGCCTTAGAAGTTGGTATTAGGCTGTTTGCAAATGTGTACATTTAAGTGGGAGTTATTTGTTCTTTATTACTGATGTTCTTTGTAGGTAGCTTTGGTTTTGCTATTTTAAGAGCATTGATTTAATGGGTCTCCCTTGCTAGCCATGCATCAAGGTTTTCAGAGAGGGGAATGCGTAATGAAAATCTAGTACTGTCTTCAACACTGTGTGAGGAATGCAGTTGTTCTGGTAAAAACATTGCTCCCAGGGGTGTACAGAAGATGTGCCTATACTAACCATGTGGCCCCTGGGTCACGTAGCTGAGCTAAATCCTTGGACAATTCTTGCAGCAGGCAGTTAGTGCATCACTGGGTTTCATTTTGCAACTACATTTTTAATCCTCTTTGAACAAAGCAACGTATAATCTGTCTGTGAGTGATCCTAGTAACTAAAGTCTGTTCTGTAATGAGGTTGTGCCAAAAACTGACAGCTGCAGTCTTACAAGGTGCTGAGCCTATGTCTTGCATGCTTTATAGCTTTCTGTCCCCACTGTAATCAAAATTAAATATATTGATGTGTTCATCAGCATTACACGGAAGATCTGGGCTCCACTGAAATGTAGTTTCAGTCTCAACCCACTTTTGATGAATTGTTTTTGTTTGTGGATAATTCTATTTATTATCCTAAGTCCTTAATAAATACTGCATCTTCATTCATAGCCTCTTAATCTTTCAAGAGATTGCATTTTGATGTGACTCTTCAGCCTTGTTCTTTATTATGTTTTATTGCATCTTCTAGATTGCATGTGGACTGGAAATAAAATGAACCTGGTGAGCAAGTTTCAGATAATCTGTTGCTATCCAGTCTACAATTTTGGACAGCAACTTGAAATACACAAGATCTTATTACACTCTTCAGTTCACTTCTCATAGCTGCCTGAGGTAAACCTTCAAGTGTAAATAAAATGCAGAAACTTACTACCAGACAAATAGAATAATATAACCTCAGAAATTAGAATTTGTTTCAGAGTTCACTGTCTAGCAGTTACAAGAATTCCTCATATGGAAAAAACGTGTATTCTGTGTTAACTTTAATAACTTACAAGACCTTCTGCAGGGAGTTCATATACTCATTTCATATTAGAATTCTCAAAACCTTGCTATATAATAATATGCTCATATTCTCCCCTAAACCTAGATTAAATAAAATGTATGTATTTCTTTTCTTATGCATTTCTTCAGCATAATAGTAATGCTGGTAGTCTTGCTTGTTGTGTTTGTGGTAATGCAAAGTGCCCTCACTGTGTAATGCTGATGAATAAATCACTAAATGTGCGATAGCATCTATTTACTCTGAATGGCAACATTTTAGTCCAGAGAGGAAAAGACTGTTCGTGTTTGTTTTTTTTTTCTTTTCCTACTATCTGAAAATAAATTAACTGTATTGTGTGTAGCCATTATAAAATATGTAAAATTATACCTCATGATAAAGTAATGGTGCATTTTCTACTGTCAGTGTGAAGGTATTTACCTTCTAGTTTGCAAGTAAATTGCTTCCCTTACTTTTGTTGGAGGTTGCTAAGATGGTAACAATTCTGTCAAAACAAAGCCTTTAATTACTGCACCTTTGCGATGGTAGGTTATTAGTGTCCACAAAATTCTTGACAGTTACATGAGAAATTCAACAGAATAAAAAGTTTAATCATCAGTAAAATGTGAATGAAATGGATTCCAAATCTGATGGACCTGTCAAAGGAAAAAAGTTATTAGTTTGATTTTTATAGCTTTTGCTGTTCCTTACGTTCTTACTGTACCAGTGACAAATGTATCTGGTGCAGCAACTACTATGCTACAGGAATACAAACGGGGAAAAGAAGGTCTGTTTTACACTGCTTTGAATTCTATTTAATTTATAGCAATGCTAGTGAAGTCAGTGAGTCTGGAGGAAGTCCCTGTCTTGCAACTCCTTACAAGTTTCTATTGACTATATCTGTTTTAGTTCCTTACAACAAAGCATCGGCATTTTTTATTCTTAAACTAATGGCTGAATGATACATAATGCTAAATATAAAATGAATAGCAAGGTGAATGAATTATTTTTCCCCTCTGCTTGTGAATTAGCCAGAAACAGATAGAATTTCGTTATATGAATTTACTGCTCACAATATTTGAATAATTCTTGATCTGTTTGAAAAAGCTTTTATGAATATTTAATACTTAGTTTTATGGCTCAGTTACAGGGTTAGTTTCTGATCAGACTTGTAAAAGTGTTGGATTCTGTGAACAACAAAGTTTACAAATTTTAATTTCCTCTGGTTAGAAACATCAGTTCTGTAATGCACTAAAGTATGCGCCCAAATTGCTGACTTTTAATAGTAACTGGAAATACTGTCCTTGCTTTTGGAAAGACCACTCTGGTTTAATAACACCTGCAAGAAAGCTTAAGATACTTCCCACTCCATCTTTTATTTTTCATTTAGTTTTCATGTATAGCAAAAAGGCTGAAAAGGAAAAATAGTTACAATTTATAGGAAGTAAATTGTCCATGATGAAATTCTGATGTGTGCCAAGTAAATTAATTTATCCTTACAATGTATCTACTTTTTTTCCCTGCCCTAGGTTCTATTAAAAATTTTCACCCAGAAGTTTTATTATGTAGAGGAACCTCTTTAAGAGAAACAGCAGGAAAGCAATGACAGAACTGGCCATTGCATTTTTGGAGTGTATTACACAAATATAGAGGAATACAAAACAAATACACTTAGGTCCATTAAGTCAAGATGCTAAAAGAAACATCATCTGAAAAGCTAGAAGAAAAAGATAACTTCCATTAAGCATAATATTTGTTGCCAACATTACCTGCCTTGATGTCTTTCTAGCTGTTATATTCTGTGAGCAGATAGGGAGCATAAGTAGGCTGGGATTATCCAAAATCTTATGTCATTGTGGAGTGAGAAAAAAGCTGGATGAACTTGTGCTTGCTCTGACTGTTGTGGAACAGGGACTAGTTCATAATGATGGTTGACCATAAGGAATTGGGCTTGCTCGTGGTTTTTCTTCTCTGTTTTGAACTCGATGATCCAATGGGTCCTTTCCAACCTTGTGATTCTGTGATTCCGTGATTCCCTTGTTTTCAGGCTGCATGCTTAACAGAAGACAAAGTTAATGAAAGTTTCAGTATACTGATAAGTTGAGACATTTCAGGCAAAACTTGCTATGCCAATAATATATGAAGAGGAAATTTTTAAGAGCCTGAGGACAGAACAGAATAGTAGACAGGAGAAGGGTCTAATGTGTTGCAGAAATGGACATACCAGCTACTTTGATAGACAGACTGGGATTCCTGCTACATGAAAAATTCAAAAGCATTGCCTTCCAGGATTGCAGAAAAATTGGGAGAACTTTGATGAAATGCTGAGCTAAGAAGGTGATTGATAACCACAGACCGGCACTTACCCTTCTCCTTGCAAAAGCGGCGCAAGTTTCCCTCTAAAGTACAGAAAAGAGTAGCTAACAATTGAAGTTGATGTTTTACTGCCAGTGACTTCCTTAATTTAAGTTCACAGTGAATTTTATTCATGCCCCAAGGATTCAGGATGTTGGTAGAGCTCCTAGAAAAGAGACCACTGATAGCTGGTGTCTGAAGCAGTTAGGATGAAGTCAAACTGATGAGTCCAGTAAAATGTAAATTCAGATAGTGTGGGTATAAATAAAAGCAAGTGCATTCATGCAACCCATTCACAAATTGCAGGTTACTTGCAAATAGTCATGCTTATAAGATGGATGATTCCATAATCTCTGACAATGGTAAAGCTAATACTATGAAACCAGCCATGCTTCTTTTCGTTATTGCTCCTCACACTTGTAAGATGGTTTTGAATACCTGCCAGGTTAGGGAGTAGGGGAACTTTGCAGGGAAGATGAAGCAGGTAGCAAGAATATTAAATGCCTTGAACTGAAACTGAACCTCTTTGCAGGAATGTAGTCATCTCTCTAACCATGAATGCCTTTCATATACACCAGGAAATCCTCCTCTCTTCAACCCTTCCTGACACAGAGGCATCTCAGAGCATGTAGCAGGTCCGTTTAGCAGCGTCTTTCTGTTGATATCAGCTGGAGACGTTTAGTATTGTCCACTCTCTTTCTTCTTCTCAAGACTATTTTCTCACTCTGTAGCCAGGTCAGGATCAGAAAAGAAGAGTGGAGTTTTGGAGTAATTTGGATTTCAGTAGTGTCAGGAATGCCTTCCAGCCATCTAAATTTCCATTTCTGAACAAGGTCTTAATGTTCTCAATTTTGCTGTGTCACTTCTGAAGTGCATGATCTGCTCCGGGCATTGGAATTGGACATTCTGGATGGCTGATGGTGCAAAATTACTTTGTAATAGTATGTGTTATTTCTTCTCCGATTATGATAGGATCATTATTGTCATGTACTTATAAGGGTCCTTGACTTCTTTTTTACCATTTAGTAGCACACAAGACTCAAAACTGGTGTTAGCAAGTGAGCAGAGTGTATGGAGTAGGAAAACGATGAATGAAAAACTGATTAGTGTAACATAAAGTACCTGAGAAGTGTAGAGAATAGAAGGGAAAGGTAAGTTAGTAAGTGGTAGTACGTGGAGGTAAATGATCTGTGGGAGCACTATGAGAAGACTTTGTATTTCACTGGAATAATTCAGTATAACAAAATTTCACATACTGGTCCTCTGAGAGCTTTAATACATTTACGACAAAAGCTACTCATCTTACTGCAAAGAGCACTGACTGATCTAAGTAGGACTGTTCACGTAAGCAAGATTTATCCACCAATCTCCTTCTTTCTTTGAGTGGTAATATTGTACAGTATTAAGCCTGAGTAAATGTCAGCTAGTGATACTTTTGTGGCTCCTTTAGGTAAATATTTAATGATGTAGTCTAGATTATGTTCCTTTTCTTGGAGGGTTCAGATTTTTTTTTTTATTTTGCTTTGTTGCTCCATGCTGCTGCTATCTTCTTCTGGATTCTCTTTTTTTTTACTTTATGTCCAAAGAAAATACTAATTGATTTAAGAAAATTACCTGTACAAGCAGACTTTGACAGCAGTAGCTGTGAAAATAGTTGCATTTACTGGAAGAAGCACTCTGCAAATTGCCAGACTATTTCAGTATAGGTCACCTAGCATCTCAGTGAGTAAAATGATAGAGTTAATTTTTTTCCTGTGTTTTGAGTGCTGAGCTATGTAGACTACCTAATTTGAGCCTTTAGATAATTAATAATGGCCTTGTATCATTAATGATTATATGCAAATTTAAGTGCTCCTTTCTCTTTTTAAACCAGTGCCCATCTTTAATACAGGTGCAGCAGAGAGCACTTTGCTGACATTTGACTAATCTACATAGAGCTGCAGTGATATACTGGGTAAATTACATGTTCTGAGGTTATAGAGTTTATATTAGGGCATAGTAGCACTTGATAACAATTAATGCCCTGGGTTTGAGCTCCATTATCTATATGAGAAGGTCTGGGGGGCAGGGTTGTTCTTCTCTTTAATAATAGACCTTGGATATTACTATTAAATGCTTTTATTCTGTAACTTACCAGCAATAAGTTCAGATTGTCAGTGGTAGTAACCAGTTGACTCAAAATGGTATTTGTTTGATTTGTAATTCTAATTGTCAAATGGCAAGTCTGTGATCAAGTTTCAGTATTTCATCTGTCTCGGACACCAAGACAGTTCAAAGGAATACATGGCATAAATAGGAGCACAAGTTTATTTGAGCAATGTTTGGTCTCTGTCTTTTGCTGCGCTTTGGCCAGGAGAAATGCTCAAGTAACTGTAGTAGTTTAGTCTTCCTCATAAAACTTTGTGCTTTAAACTTCTTTCATTGTGACAAGTCTTTTGGGTTTCCTACATCTTTCCCTTTGTTGAAGACAAACAGAAAAGTCCAGCCTTCTATTCTTTCCATTTTTCTCAAAGGTATCACTGAAATTAAGTAGACTCAGCTCAGCTGAAACTAGTGGAATTACTGCCACAACTCTTCTTAATGGCTTGTGTCTGTGCTGTGTACCTCATTCCACAGACTCACCTTTTCTGAGCAACTCTATGCTATGCAATACATCACTGCTGTTTTACACTAGCAG
The DNA here is from genome assembly GCF_017976375.1 of Cuculus canorus. Classification (NCBI taxonomy): domain Eukaryota; kingdom Metazoa; phylum Chordata; class Aves; order Cuculiformes; family Cuculidae; genus Cuculus; species Cuculus canorus. Next base: position 12,816,010 of record NC_071405.1, read on the forward strand.
TTTCTTATTAACACCCAATTTAAGAAAGATCCACACTTGGAGAACTTATCCTTTCCTTTATGACATAATTATACATAAAGCACTTAGTGCAGAAAAGAACTTCTTTTTCCTATCTGGAGCTGAAATGCTGAGACTGTTAGGCTGTTGCTTGTAGGGCTTATGCTTAAAAAGCAAATCCAAAGCAAACTGAGGCATTATTCATAATTTATTCTCCTTAAATTAAAACTAAGCAACCTGATGCTTCATTTAACATTACATTTTTGACTAAATTAATTGTTGTCTTTGACTGTGTCTTATAGATTTATGTTTCTAGTGAGCATGACTAAGCCAAATTCTCTGTTAGCTGAACTCCAATGGCTTCAATTAATTTTATGCATTTGTGGCTTTGCACAGTTGTATTTTAAGGCTAGCCTACTTAAAGAAACATTCGAGAATTTCAGATTTGAGGTCTTTGCTTTTGCTGTCTTTTAAAAAATCTATTGTGCTCTAAATATTTGACTTCAGGCTTCTTACACATATGTTCTTGTTTTAAGTTAGTAGCCAGGAGCAAATAAAAATGAAATTTATAATGTCATCTTGTTCCCTGAGCAATTGTTTCACTGCAAAGGCACAAATGTTAATCTTCCACAATCTGGGTACTATATATCATTAACTGTTAGCGATTGTTTCTCACTCTCTCTCTCTTCAGATGCATTTTAGGATTGCTTTTTTCCTGGATATACTACGTAACAGGACCACATGCCTTTTTTGATCAAGAAAAACTCAGGATCCTTCCTGAACTCAGTTTCTGCAGAAAAAAAACTGTACTCCTTAGGTCTTCTGCTTTTCCTCCCTGTTAAACTTTTTTTTCCCCTCCTTATAATTAATGTAAAAGGCAAAAGGAAACTGCCCTTAACTGCAGGTCAGGTGCACTGCTCTGTCTTAAACACCTTTATTACTGACTTCCTGGTGCTTTAAAGCTTTAGTAAAGGCCAGTTGTGTCCTTTCAGAGCAGTTCAGTGATTGATGGTCAGATGCGCTTTGATGTCAGAAGGCTCTTACAAGAACTGCTTCTTGCCCATTTGGAGCACATGGCTATGAAGCAACCTCTGCAAACTCTGTATGGCACTCTCTTAGTTACACTTCTACAAACATCAACAAACACTGCCATATGCAGAGTAAAACCAAATAAAACAAAATACTTATATGGAACTCAGGGCAAATCTGTACTAATGTTTAGGGATAAACATGAGGTCACCCTCAACCATTCCGTGCCAGGGAAGACAGCAGACTCTGTCTTTGGGACAAAGCCAGCTGTGTATATATTGTGTCAGGCAGGTAAGGCCAGCCTGGGCAAAGCAGAAGTGATCTGTGACTTGCTGCTTTCCCCTATGGAGACAATATAGGCTTGGAGGATGGAAGCAGGGGACTGGGATCATTCTGCACAGTCACTGTCTATAAGATGTACGATAAAAGCATGATTCAGAAAAGGTTAGGTGAGGGACAAAGCTGTTTCAAAGCTTTGACCTCCTGTCTGAAAATTAAATAGAGTTTTACAACCTTGAGAGAACAAGTGCCTTAGGGTAAAACTTGGGGATTTATAGTATTACAGGAAGGCAGATAGGAGCAGATAGGAGTTGAGGAAGGTTTCATAATGAAGCTTAAGGTCAGCATAGTCCTGTGCTGATCCTTCCTTACAAGTGTCAAATCTCATGTAAACTCCTTTCATTGCTGACTATTTGTGGCTCTGCATGCAGTCATATGAAAGATAGCTGGCAATGTTTCATCCAGAACTGAGTAACATTAAAACACAAAGGTAGAAAACCTTGTATAAAGCAATTATCTTCTCAGATTGTTGTGTTCATCTAAACCAATTTAGTGAAAACTAAGGGTGTGCAAATTTCACAGAAAATATACCAGAGCTTATAAGAATAATCAACAAATGTTAATTAGAGTTTTGGTAGAGGTTTTTGTCCATACGGTTTGAATGATAATGTCCATGTTCATACATGTAATAACTGTATGCTCACTAAAGTTTCAGTGGGTTTTAATTGCTGTAGTTGCCCTTCCGTTATTCAAGAATCTTAGATAACAGACTTCCCTTCTGTTAAATTCTCTTTGCTAATTTTATCCTGGACTAATGTTGTAAGGTACTTTGTTAATTAAAGATACCGGCCAAGCACAATGCCTAAAGATGCTGCTGCCAGTGGCATTCTCTATTCTAAAGAAACAGCTTAGGGTTTTTACCAACTGCTTTCTAAATTCTGTGGCTGATTATTAGGTGCTGACTTAAAACAGAGTAGAAGACATAGACTTTGACTGTATACCTGGATAGTAGGCAGGCACAGAAAGCCAGACTGAGAGTGAGCTTGCTTATTAGAAGCAAAGCTGTTCTCTGCCTGGGTTAGGCTGTATTCTGCCCTGTCTATTATTTCTTTGTAATCCTCTTGAAATACATGTCACTCAGCTTCTAAAATAATTTTCTTTATCTATGTTGATGCTTTTGCCTCCAAATTGCTTCACTGGCTTCCTTCGGGTAAATCCTACTTGATAGTAGACTTATTGCCATGTTCATATTCCTTATCCCTCAGCATGAAGGCCCAGAGCAGGTTGATCAGTTTTCACCTTGAACCTTTTTCATCCTTTATTCCTTTGCTATGTATGCCTTACACGTGGAAGTGGGTTGCTGTCTTATTGCACTAGTCTCTGACAATCATCTCATTTAATCTCCTCAAGATTCAGTTCTGCCAACTGCCCCAAAGCAGACCCAGATGTAATCTCCTATTCGTGTTATTGTCAGTAATGCTCTCTCATTTCATGTTTTTACAGCTCCAAGCACAATTAGCTTTCCATCTTGACTGGCACCTTTGGGCACCACAGAACACGTATAATGCACAAGAAGTGAGAGGATGGAAATATCTTCTTTTTTTTTTTTAATAACTCTTGCACTTCTATCACAGCATGATTATTAGCTAATGAGAAACACTAGATGACAAAATCCGAAATTGATTTTTTTTCTAACAGAAAAGGGATTCTTCTTTCGTAAAAGCTCTACAAAGGACCTTTGAATGCTAGTACTTTTATAAGATAGCTATGAATGGCTGGGTACACTGCCTATGCATACAGCAGTTTACAGTACAAAATAAATGTGACCTTATTTGTCGCTCCATATGGCTAAAAATTAGGTTTGTATCACAAGATGTTATTTAAGAATGAATTGAAGACGCTATATTCTGTGCTGTAGCATATACTAAAGGTTTCTTTCCAGAGTCAATTTTATGGCAAACATGACTTAATGTAACTGCAAGATATAATAGATCTGCATGCAAAATTAGAAGCTTAACAGCCCTTTTTGTTTCTGCTATGCATTTGGTTTTTTAGCTTAAAACTTCTAATGACTCATAGTGATGCACTTGCTTTCTCTCTCCAGCAGTCTATGTTCATCTTGTTCTACTCCTTCAGCCTTTTTGAAGTTCTTATAATTTCTTATCTTTAATTGCTTTTAGTTTTTATAAGTTCCATAGCTTTGCCATAAGTTTTCTGGGATGACTGCTCTGCTTGCAAGTATGGGCCATCTACTGTCTATGAACTGAAATATTTACAAGGAACAATACTGAATCCTTATGAGTGTTGAGTTCTATAATAAAACAAAAGCTATGGGATAAAAGTAATTGCTATGCATCTTTTAACAGGTCAGCTGTTCTCTATTCACTAATATATATCTGCGGATAACTTCTGAAACACTGTAACCCTCTAGGGCCCTTCAAGCACCACTCAAATCAGCCTTAATGTTTCATTCTTTTCCCCACAAATAAGAACTATCCCCTAATATTTCTCTAATTTTTTATGCTGAAATTGCATTTGCGTGCAGACTGGTGTGAGATTGTTTTCAATATAAGATAAACTGAAGGTCTTCCATGAATCTCTGTTGAGGAAATTTTTCCAAATAATGATCTCACGTGATTGCTGGTTATCATCACCATATGAAGCAATGGGAATTATTAGAAATAATTTGCCTCTTAAGAGAAAAAAAAAAAAGAAGAGGAAACTCCCATTAAATGCATCACCACTCAGATGTTTCACTTTATAGGAGTTAGAAATTATGTCCTTGTAGTACAGGAGACAAAGAAAGGACAGAACCATTTAGAAGGACATATAAGGTAGGGACAAAAAACTGCATAGACTTTATCAGCCAATGTCCACAGCTGTTAATACAGCTTAGAGGTGTTCTTTAAAGAAACTTTCTGGCTTAACCTTTATTTTTGGTGCCTGTTGGGTGTTTAGGCTTCTATTTAAACGGTGCATGCTGCCCAAAACCAAAGTCTGCCAAGGTATGAGACTATTTAAATAGACGATTAGTGCATTTCTGATGTCAAAGGGCAATTTAAGGAACAACAATATTGCTACCTACATTAGTCAGACCATGCTGCAGTTTGTTGTGTTGAGGGGATGTTGATTTGGTGGGTCTATTTGCTTAATGTTTCTGAGGTTTTTTTTGTTCTGCTCTTCCAAATCCTCTATTTATTTACTAAAATCCACTCTGGAGATGTAGAGGCAGAGCAGGATAATAGAGGTTTTATTCTATTAAAAGAAGAGCACAGTAACACATTTCTATAGCATTTTGTGATTTGTGTATGTCAGGCATGCACACTATTGCAAACTGTTTCTGGTATTAGCCACTACAGGATTCAAGTTCTATTTGTTTTGTCACACAGACACATTCCTGCTATTAACTTTTGGGTAATGCCAGTGCCTCATCTAATGAAAAATAATGGCTTAAACAAAAGACTCAGAATAGTTTGCTTCTGGAATAATCCAACTGTAGAGGATAAGCACATCTCATTTTTGTTGACTTGTATTTTCTATTTTGCTGTATTTCATTGTATTCAATCCCTTTTTTTGTTTTTGTTTTGTATTTATAAGGATGTATGATGAAAAAATTGTATGAATACCTTTTTTAAAACTACTGCAGTCTCTAAGGATCTGAGCGTTTGATATGGTTGATTATAACATTCTATTGGATAAATTAGCCTCTCAGGGTTTGGTGGTTCAGCTCTGAAATGGATCACTACATATGCAAATCTAATATGCTAAAGAGAGTATCTTTCCAGGGATTTATCCATTTATTTTCTTTTAAAATAGCAGAACTGGAGAAACTACTACATATCAATTTGTCTAATATTTCTGCATTTGTATAATTTTAATCTTAATTCTATGCTGTGATATACTTCTGCTTGTTAATTGCATAAATGCCCATGTGCTGGCAATTTTATGAAAAGAAAGGAGGGAAGATGGAATTGCCCATTAAAAACTAGGCAAGGAATTTCCTGTTTATTTCTTCTGTCCTAAAATCACAATTATTTTGGATGTGAAACTGTTTACCATTGCTTAAAGCTGAAAGATCTGGAGACTGAAATTCTCGCTCCGTGAAATCAGTGAGGTCATCAGCAGCAGCGGTTGTTCTGCTAATATACCTTAATCTGTCCTGGGGGACCTGAGCTAATCACAGCTTTCCTGTTGAGGCTGTCAGCAGGGATTTGAGTTGCTGCTAGTCCTCTCCTGGTTTCCCAGTTTAGACACTTGTCTTGCTAAAATAAAGTCACTAGAAAGGCAACAGTCATTAAGTTTCCACAAATACCTACTATTCTAGATCTGGAGATCCCAATGTCAAGTAGCTAATCCAGGCCTTGATCTCTATTACAAGGTGCATGTGGCAGGAGACACATTGACTTACTGGGCTTGGTGGCTTTGGGTCTTGTTGGGGATTTGACGGTTGGAGGACGCCTGGGATTAAGTGATCATGAGATGATAGGGTTTTCAGTTCTAGGTGGGATTAAGAAGGGGGTTAGCAAAGCAGTCACATTAAACTTCCAGAGGGCAGACTTTGGCCTGTTCAGAAGGTTGATTAGCAAAGTCCCGTGGGAAACAGTCCTTCAGGGCAAGGGAGCCCATGAGGGTTGGGCGCTCTTGAAAAATGAAATCCTATCAGCTCAAGAGCAGGCCATCCCTGTGTTCCGGAAAAGGAGCCGGCGGGGGGAAAAGCCAGCTTGGTGGAGCAGGGTGATCTCAAGATGCGTCAATAAGAAAAAGAAGCTCTATGTGCTCTGGAGGAAAGGACAGGCATCTTGGGTGGACTACAGGGACGAAGTGAGATCGTGCAGGGAAAAAATCAGGAGGGCCAAGGCCCAACTAGAATTAAAACTCGCTAAGTCTGTGAAAGACAACAAAAAGTCTTTCTACAAGTACATTAACAGGAAAAGGAGGACGAGGGAGAATATCCAGTCTCTAGTGGATGCAGAAGGAATAACAGTGACAGGGGATAAGGACAAGGCTGAGGTACTTAATGCCTTCTTCGCCTCAGTCTTTAATAGCAAAGAAAGTTGTTCCTTCTGTTTACAAATCCAAGAGTTAGAGGGGCAGATTGAGGCTCCCGTGATCCAAGAGGAGGCGGTTAGAGACTTGCTTGCCCAGCTAGACACCCACAAGTCTATGGGGCCGGATGGGATCCACCCAAGAGTATTGAAGGAACTGGCGGATGTCCTTTCCAAACCCCTATCCATCATCTTCCAGAGGTCCTGGCTGACTGGGGAAGTTCCACTAGACTGGAGGCTGGCTGATGTTGTGCCCATATACAAGAAGGGTTGCAGAGAGGATCCGGGGAACTACAGGCCTGTCAGTCTCACCTCAGTGCCAGGGAAAGTCATGGAACAGGTAATCTTGAGTGCTATCATGAAGCACACGCAAGAGAACCGGGTGATCAGGCCCAGTCAACATGGGTTTACAAAAGGCAGATCTTGCCAAACTAACCTGATCACCTTCTATGACAAAATCACTCAACTACTGGATGGGGGAAAGGCTGTGGATGTAGTCTTCTTGGACTTCAGTAAAGCCTTTGACACAGTTTCTCACAGCATTCTGCTTCAGAAACTGTCAGCCTCTGGCCTGGACAGGCGCACACTCTCCTGGGTTGAAAACTGGTTGGATGGCCGGGCCCAGAGAGTGGTGGTCAATGGAGTTAACTCCAGCTGGAGGCCAGTCACAAGTGGAGTTCCTCAGGGCTCAGTACTGGGTCCAGCTCTGTTCAATGTCTTTATCAATGACCTGGATGAAGGCATTGAGTGCACCCTCAGCAAGTTTGCAGATGACACTAAGCTGGGAGGAAGTGTGGATCTGCTGGAGGGTAGGGAGGCTCTGCAAAGGGATCTGAACAGGCTGGACTGCTGGGCCGAGACCAATGGGATGAGGTTTAACAAGACCAAATGCCGGGTCCTGCACTTGGGGCACAACAACCCTATGCAGCGCTACAGACTGGGGGAAGAATGGCTGGAGAGCTGCACAGAAGAGAAGGACCTGGGGGTGCTGGTTGACAGCCGACTGAACATGAGCCAGCAGTGTGCCCAGGTGGCCAAGAAGGCCAATGGCATCTTGGCTTGTATCAGAAATGGGGTCACCAGCAGGTCCAGGGAGGTTATTCTCCCTCTGTACTCGGCACTGGTGAGACCGCACCTCGAATACTGTGTTCAGTTCTGGGCCCCTCACCACAAGAAGGATGTTGAGGCTCTGGAGCGTGTCCAGAGAAGAGCAACAAAGCTGGTGAGGGGGCTGGAGAACAAGTCTTATGAGGAGCGGCTGAGAGAGCTGGGGTTGTTTAGCCTTGAGAAGAGGAGGCTGAGGGGAGACCTTATTACTCTCTACAACTACCTGAAAGGAGGTTGTGGAGAGGAGGGAGCTGGCCTCTTCTCCCAAGTGACAGGGGACAGGACTAGAGGGAATGGCCTGAAGCTCCGTCAGGGGAGGTTCAGGTTGGATATCAGAAAAAAATTCTTCACAGTAAGAGTCATTGGGTACTGGAACAGGCTGCCCAGGGAGGTGGTCGAGTCGCCTTCCCTGGAGGTGTTTAAGGAACGGGTGGATGAAGTACTTAGGGACATGGTTTAGGGAGTGTTAGGAACGGTTGGACTCGATGATCCAATGGGTCCTTTCCAACCTTGTGTGATTCTGTGATTCTGTGTGATTCTGTGATTCTGTGATTCTCTAATTTATGCTAAATCATTTCAAGCTTCCGCCTGTTGAGAACTCACGGAATGTTTATTTGCTCTGCCACTGATTTGCCCTTGTTATTTAGATGAAGACTTTTGATCTAAGAGCGGTCACTCTAAGGATTGTTCACACAATTTTATGCCAGATTAAAGTGGATCACCTTCCTATCTGGTGAGATGGGTGTATGCTCCACTGCTCTGCACCATTTGGACAGTACCAAACACCTAGAAAGTGCAAGCAAGATTCTGGTCTCATATAAATAAACAACAACTTCAGTAATGAACTCTGTAAAGGTGACTAAGTCTCATATTTTGCCCTAATTTTAAAATAATCCTGACTTTTGAACGTTTATCTTTGTTCTTCATAAAAGATTTGCATTTTCATGCAAATAAGATAGCAACCTCTTGAATTATTTTCCAATGCCTTTTGTGTTAATCATATTGCCACATATTTTTTAAGTGAGGAATTAGTAGGATCTAACTTATTTACATCACGGTTCTTTAAAGTGATGGCAGTATCTGATCTACGACCAAACTGGAAGCAATACCCCAGTAGCTGAAGCAAAACCATGTTGACTTATCTTAGGTAAGGATTAGGCCCTTTTATTTTAATACTAGAAACTGACTCCTGAACTCATGAGCCCCAAGATTATAGAATATACGACACTACTTTTACTGCGTCTTTCTGAAAAAAAAAAATGATAGATCTCAAAAATAATTAACTACTTAATGATTTCCTGTGTGATGAAGGTCTGCGTGTAGTTGTGCTGTGGAGTTACCGTGTCAGTTCCCTTATTGATTGCTAGAGGAGGGATATGGAAGGAAATGGAAAAATTACTAGGCTGTTCTGAAATTGTAAGGATTTATTTCTACTGGAATAGCTCCTAAAACCTGTTAGCATGAGTATGCTTCAAGCCTGCTAGTTCCAAGACAGGTAGCTAAAACTGCAGAAGCTGGCTTAAAGATGGCTTTGAATTCATCTGCAAATACAGATATGTAAAATGCTATCACCTTTGGGTGGTTTTTAAATTCTCAGATTTGGAGATGGCTGTGGACTCAGAAGAAAAAAGCAGAAATGGTTCATAAAGTATCTTCATTTGATCTTTTGATAATCTCAGAAATATGCTACACAGCTTACAAACAGTAAGAAAGATACGATCGTTTTCGAAGCATTCCAGCCTAAACTGGAATTCAATCAGGGAACGCAATGCAGAAAAAAAGAAAATCAGAAAAAAAATAGTGGTGTACTTGGAACTACCAAGTCAAACCTTGGAGTCTTCAGGAAGAGTAGACTAGAAGTGACTTTTTTGGAAGAATTTTCTGTTGCAGCTTTAAACAATAAGCCTTGGCAAAATGGGATAAGAGAAACATGGAAGAAGCCTAAAATAAAGCAAATGATAGAGTAGAAACATTAGCCATATGAGTGAAACAATTGGCAACAACTCACTTCTATTTGTATTGACAGAAGTGAAATTTCACAGCCACTGTTTCCATTCCACTGCATAGTTGTTACGATCCTTGTGCAAATTTCTGCTTCTTAATATATGCATCATTTTATTAAATATATTACTTCACAAGAGTAATTTTCTAATAGTTTTTGAGATTCACAGCAATTAATGTAGCTTTCAGGACACCTCCCTTTTGCTCTCTAGCACCCTAAATAAAGCAACAGACACACGGCTCGTGCAGCAGATGGACTGACAGTTAACACCTAGACAGCTGTATATATTTGGCACACAGGGGCAAATTGATTTTGAGGGGAAGCAAAACCAGACTGATGTTCCTGAGCATGTTTTCGTATTCTTTCTTTCCTGCATAAGAGTTTTCTAATCACATTCTGTAGCATCATACTTGATCCTCAGGGCTTTGTACCTTTTCAGAACTGTGAGGTGCTCTAAGGTTGTTGGCACAGTCATGACTTGTACAGCTCCTCAACTTCCAGCAACCAACAGTCCAAGAAGTTCCTGAGCCTAAGATTAATTGGACCTAGATGTCATGAATTTGCCTCATTGATTTTTTTTTTTTTCAAGTACACTTATATCTTCTGGGTTTTATGTTGGCTCATGGCAGTGCCCCAATTCATTTGTGTGTTCCATGAGAGAAAAAATTGTTTCTGTTAAGTCTGCTTCCTAATAAGCAGGTACTAGTGGATTTTGTACTGTGAGAAAAGGCAAATAAGCACACCTTGGTCAGCTTTTCTAGATCATTCATAGATCTCTTCAACAATTTGAAAAAAAACGGCTTAATTAGTCCTCAGAAAAGTGATTCCATACTTCTGATTATTTGTGTTGCTCTTTTATGATATATGTTTCAAAGAATGGCTTGCAACTAGAAAACTGTGAGTAACAGTACATACAGTGTAAAGGATATACGTGTATCAACTCATAATGTAGCAATAACAGTATATTCTGTGTTGTTCTCTATTTCTTTCCTAAAAAATATCATCTTTACAATTTTGACTTCTGAGCATTCAGATCACATATCCAGAGGTTCAGGCAGAATGCTTTTAAGAATTTGTTAACACAAGAAGTAATTAATGTAGAGCATGGTTCTTTATAGGTAGCTAGCCTGTGATATTTTTTTCCCCTATTTACTAATCCAAATTTACAGATGAGCAATTTCATCTGCCAGTTTATTATTAGCTATTCGAGTATCATGAGACTCTTCTGTGACTCTTCACACTTGGCTTTTAGATTTCATTATCTGCAGTAATTTTCTAGCATTAGTAAACTTTACCACTTCAATATCACTTCTTTCAAAGTTCTTTCAAGAGATTCTCCACAAGCCCCTGGTTTCTTGGTGATTTCCTTCTGTTGTGAAAACTTGATCTATTAATTTATTAATTTGATTTTTTTTTGTTAATTTGGACCCCAGTGGCTGTTTTTATATATATATATATGAAAAAGTCTTCTGTCTTATCCATTTTCCACTTAAACAGCATTTAATAATAAAGTGTTTCAAAAAGCATTTGGTATTCTAAGTATTCTATTGCAATGTACTCAATAATGTGACTATTGACTTCTTCAGACTTCAAGAGATTTGTAGGAAATAACTTTGTTCTACAAAACCTGTATTCATTCTTTCCCATTATATCATGTCTGTCCATGTGTGTAAAATACATTTCTACTCATTACCTTCTATTCCTCTGAAACTGAAGATCATTTAAGTCAGGACTTGCATACCACAGGTTGTTGCTTGGAAGTTTCACATTTGAGTTCCTAGGATAAAGAGTGTGTAGTAATCCAGGGAATTGTTTTTTATTGTTCATTTTGTTGATTTGATCTTAAACTGCTTCTACTTTTTAGGACAGCACTAGGTAACTTTGAAGTCTGTGACAGGGGAGCCTCACTGATTGATTCCTTTAGTGAACACTAGTGCAATAATTTAATTTAGCTTTTCTGCTATTACGTTATGTTTGAGTGCTTCTTTTATGCATTTATCTTTGAATAGCCCAGGTAGGGAGACTTCATTTTTCTGAAGTGTTGTGAGAGAAGATGAGTATAAAGTAAAGGGGATGCAGCTGCTTGTGCTTTGTGCCATTTTCTGCTTTGCTGCTCAACATCTTTTTTCAGTCTGCCTTATCGGTTTCCATTTTTAATTAATCTTTTCTTCTATTTTTCTCATTTTAGCTTTACTTATTTTTAATGCTAGAAATGCTGTTTAGTTTGCCATTTTAAGTATTTTATCTCATCCTTGGTCTTCTTTTACTTGTTTCTGAAATGAGATATATGTCATTGTAAGCTGATGAAACCCCAGAACCAGCTCAATGCTGCTTACAGGTATTATAGTGTTTTCACCTGTTTTTTACCTGTTATAGTTTAGCTCCAGCCCACCTTGATTAGCAGCTAAAATTGAGCAATTGTGTGTCCCAGTTCCCTTTGTTGACCATCCTCCTCCCCCCAAGAAGGGGAAATGAGGAGAGAGACTCATGGGTTGGAAGCGAAAACTAAACCAGCTTTAATGAAACAATAGAAAACAACACTGTATACACAAATAAATGAAATTGCCCACCCTCTCCACCTCGCCTGATGACAATGTCAGAAAAGATGCTGCAGAGCTGGCATGGGGAAAAGACTTTGGGCTGGACTCAGCAACAGGAGGAAGCTGGACTCAACTAAAAAGACTGATGAGGTCCATACTAGCCACATCCATTAAAGAACAGAGCTTGACCCTTGTGATACCTCAGTTGTATACCTACCATGACATCTATGGAATGGAATATAGTGGTCAGTTTTGGGTCACTTGTCCTGTCTGCTCCTCCCTGCAGGTGTGACCCATTTTCAACCCTTTCACTTATGCCATTTCACCAACTCAAGGATGGCCTTGGATTCTATGGGAGAAAGAATAACTAATGGTCTTTCTGCATACCGATGCCACACATTACCAGTTCTAGAGAGAAACAGTAACTGCAAAACAGGCAGTTAACTTTCAGAAAATGAACCTACTCAGATAAGGTTTAACTGAAAAGTTAGAGAACTGATTCTGCTTTAGCTCAAACCAGAACAGATGTACATCTCCATAAAGTGATGAAACCGCATAACCAACTCCATGCTGCTTTACAAGTATTTTCTTGTTTTACCTGTTTAGTTTTAGTGTAACTGTCTCATTTTTACGTAGCTCTCCTTTTTAAATCTAGCCCTTACTTTTAAAGGTAGCTTTTTTTTTCTGAGATGGAGTTTTTATCACCTCATTTCTAGAAAAACACCTCATCACAGCACATATGCTCCACCTATCTGGTCTTCCAGTCTCTCACATCTTCTGTCTTTATGAAAAACCAAAACCAAACACAAACACACACATCTCCTATAATCTTTTAAATGCTAGTGCTCTGATTTAATTTTGGCAGCCTGCTCTTTTTGTTTGCTTTTTTCTATTGCATACTTTTATATATATATATATATATGATCTGTTAGTATTCGAGTGGGAGAGTACCACATCTATTAAACCTAGCTGATAAAACTTAATCCCTGATATTTAAGGATTAATAGGGAGGTGTGGGTATTTCCCTATACAGCATCAGTTATAAGTGAGTCTCACTAGGAGCAGGATAAAATTTTGAATGCTTAGGTACTTGCTTGTAACTTCATTGTAGTGGTGGGAATTGGAAAAGAATATTCTTTAATATATGGCCTTATAGTGACTCTGGGTCTTAATAATTCATCTTTTCAGACCTAGATCACTATAATAGCAGCACCCTGGATAGCCAGGGTGTTGGGACAGTCTGTAACCTGATTAATTTTCATCCTTAGCTGGATGAAATATAGATTAACTTCAAACAGCAGAGAGGCCCTGATTTACAGCAGGCAGAAGTGTAGCTATATATTTAAAATGTATTTTGGATACTGAGACTTTCATAACTGAATGCCTATATTTTTTCAGGCCTCCTTGAATGTGCAGAGTCTATAAAAATTCAGGATCATACAGATTGCAGTATCAAAGAAAATTGTCCCAGCTGCCTGCTCATTCATTTATTCAACTACAGTCATCCAAACCACGCAAGGATAACCATATAGGTACAATAAGGATACTTACTTTTCAAGGCTATATCCTGCCTGGTCTTTCACTGATGTTTTCTGACAGTTGGTTGCACTATCCGTAAATTTAGAAACCAGCAGCTCCTGGTTCCTGTTCTGAGCCTCTGTGGGAATGCATGTGTACCATTGCCCCTGGAAGGATGGCCCTCTCCTAGTGCATCTCAGTTTCTTTGCTTTGAGTCATTATGAAGGATAGCTCCTCAGAGTATTATGTGGGCACCTGAAAAAAAGGAAGGAATATGTGTAATGTGCTACAGTAAGGTAGGTAGCTGAGAAAATGAAAGGACAAAAGAAGAATGAAAAGAAAAGAGGAGAGGAAAATTAATACAAACTGAAAATGGTGTAGAAATAAACATAAAAAAGAAGGATTCTTTTGAGGAAGCAAAAAGAAAGGAGAAAACACAGGTCAGAAAGAAGAGACAAATGAGACTTGTACATCTGTCACTTTAGTAGCTGAATTTCCTATAAACTTCATTGAGATCCGATTAGCTCTGCAGGGAGCAATCCAAGTGGGAAAGCATTAGATGTAACTGAACGTGTGATAAATCCTCATGTAGCCAAGTATTAGTCAGAAATATACTGATCTAATAAGAAGTCATGATTACAGTTTAATCCTTACTGGTACTTTCAGAATTACAGATAAAATGGATCATTTAGTGTTGACTTTCACAATTCCCCAAAGTAACAGTATGGGGTTCTCGTTAACTAAAGGAATTATTCAATTTGAGGCTGAAGCCATATAACTGTATGCTTTTCACAGGACTGGGATCATTAGTGTTGTCACAGAGGTGTATGTGAATGACTTCTAAATCAGATACTAGTCACATCCCATGTAGTAAATTCCTGAGCATCTTACTTAACATTTTCACAGCCATGACATTAAGTTTTAAAACTTTGGATGGCTTTCTGATTTTCAGTTTAGGAAGAACCCTACCCCACCTTTTCAGCTGCAGGCATTGCTCAAAGGCTTCATTCCTTCAATGGCTGAAAGTAGATATGTAATAGAATGCAATATGATATGTATTCTTTGTAGTGTTGGGTGTGATGAATAAAAGAAAGTTATAATTTATATTTATGGTTGCTGATATGCCTAAAAAAAAGTGCTGCTGGTCATTAGAGATAGGATTGCTTCTTTTTTGTCTTGTGGGTGGAGTCTAGACTACATCCTTGATTCACTGTGGTTATGATCTGTTATTTTTCATGACTGAGTAAAAGAGAACATTAGGGAGCCCATTTGCTTGAAAATGGAGATGTAATTCCTCAATTGTCTCGTGTGAAGTTTTTTTTTTTTAATCAAAATTCACAGTTTTCTCATAAAACTCTTGGGTTTATTTTTTTACCAAAAAATAAGCTCTTTCCGCAAAATGTAAGATAAAGCAATTATTCTTGAATGAATTCACCTAATTTTAAGCAGCCTTTAAGATACAACTGACTTTATTTTTTGCTGTAAACAGACGCTATTGTTGAACTCTTCCTGTGCATATATTTTTAATTTCTACGAAGGTTGTGTGTAGTATATATACTAAGATTGTAAAGAAACTTAGCATTAAACTTATTAGTAGAAAGAATAACCTGACACTGATGTCTGTTGGAATCACAGAAAACAGTGCTTGCTTAGCACCTGCTTAGGTGGTGATAAATCTTAAGTACTGTATAACTAGGATACATGTTTCTTTTTCTAAAGCTTAGTGAGTTCTTTTTGTCATCATGATAATTCCTAAGTCAGTTTTATTATTGCACAACCAAATAATACATCCCTAATGAGTATCTTTAGGAATTTTTCTCATGTGCATATATGCAAAAGTTTTCAAGACCTGGTCTATATTGGGGTATGAAAATAAAACAGGAATTGACGGTTTTAAAGCAAAGTACTGTTTGGAAGGGGTTTTGTGCTTCAGCTTTCTGAAGTTCTTGACATAGAAATAACTTTCAGATTGAAAGTATCCTAATGTGTTTCATGTATCTTTTCTTTTTTTGTTCCCTAAAATGTCTTTTGATTTTCCTGAGATCTCTCTCAGTGTCTCAGAGAATATGGATTATAAGGTGGATGTCTATCTTCATTTAAAAAAAATGGAATTATTTCTGGGGCAAAGAGGTGAAGAACTCTATTTACAGGAAATAGTTCTCATTAGTTTCAGAAGAAAAAACAACAACATGGAAAAGAAGTGGAGTTAGGAGACCAACTTATGGATGCAGTAGGTAGTTCTCTCTGCAGATCAGAAAAAAAGTTACTGAGTCTTTCAGGGAGGGAGACCAGAAGTGAGGAATCTAAGGTGTAAAAAGAGGAGGGAGAAAGAGGAATCTGATCTGGTGTGGGCGCTGAAATTGCAGCCAGAAAAAGCCTTGAACAGTCTGTCAGTTTGACTTCAGCACTTGCTTAGGGTTATATAAATGCAATAAAAATATCTTCCCAGTTCGCTGCTGCAAAACACCTAAATGTTCTGTAAACCTGTTCAGTACTGTCAGGACCTCTCCGAGATCCTAATGCAGAGCTTGGTGCATGTTATTGGCTGGGTGGGAGGAGAGAAAGTCCAGCCACAGTGATGCTGAGGCTACCTGGTATTAGCCAACCTTCCTGATCAGGAAGGAGAGCTGGGACCCGAGGTCACCCATCTGTGTTTCTGCTGCCATCTAGAATGGGAGAGCCTGGAGGATGACAGCTGGGAGAGATGTCTGGTTCGTAACCACAAGAGTAGAGAGGACTGGACTTGACTGAAGAACCAGTTATTTCTCTCCACCTTCAGCCCTGAGGGACGGCTGCTGAAGACCTGCTCTGGTCCTGAGGCTGTCTTCACCCAGTATGTGGCATGTCTTCATGTCCCCAGTAGGGTAATTGATTTCCTTTCTCCCGCTTGTCACCTGGGAACTACCTGAAACGCACACCATGAATCTGGTCCATGGGACCAGTGCATTGGGAAAACATGACAACAGTACAAAGGGATCCAGACTGGTTGAGGGGTCAGCTGAGCTCCTGTCTCATGTCAGTTTGATAGTAGAATTACACTGGCTTCAGCAAGTTAAATCCTAATTTAAGATTGTGTAACTCCAAATTGAATCACATCCACTGTTGTGATGAATATAGGTGGGGGTTTTCCATACAGACATATAAGTGTTAAGACATATAAGACAGCTGTCTGAACATGAGCCAGCAGTGTGCCCAGGTGGCCAAGAAGCAAATGAGATCTTGGCTTGTATCAGAAACCGTGTGACCAGCAGGTCCAGGGAGGTGATTCTGCCCCTGTACTTGGCACTGGTGAGACCACACCTTGAATCCTGTGTTCAGTTCTGGGCCCCTCACCACAGGAAGGATGTTGAGGGTCTGGAGTGTGTCCAGAGAAGAGCAACAAAGCTGGTGAGGGGGCTGGAGAACAAGTCTTATGAGGAGCAGCTGAGAGAGCTGGGGTTGTTTAGCCTTGAGAAGAGGAGGCTGAGGGGAGACCTTATTACTCTCTACAACTACCTGAAAGGAGGTTGTGGAGAGGAGGGAGCTGGCCTCTTCTCCCAAGTGACAGGGGACAGGACGAGGGGGAATGGCCTCAAGCTTTGCCAGGGGAGGTTTAGGCTGGGCATCAGAAAAATATTTTTCATGGAAAGGGTCATCGGACACTGGCAGAGGCTGCCCAGGGAGGTGGTTGAGTCCCCATCCCTGGAGGTATGTAAAAGACGGGTGGAGGAGATGCTCAGGGACATGGTTTAGTGGCAGATAGGAATGGTTGGACTCGATGATCCTGGAAGTCTTTTCCAACCTAGTGATTCTGTGATTCTGTTTATTTACTTAATTATCTAGTTTAGTGTACAGAATATCACTTAGAACATAATCTTCTGTTTAACTTCCTGATGGTGGAGGCTTTTCTGCTGTCTCATAAGTTTGTTTTTAACATAAACACTGTTTAATAACAGTGTTTAAAATAAGAGTACATACGGACCATCATCCCAACTTCAGAGTTATTCAATGTTAATAAACAAATAATTTTTTAAGATGTATTTGGCAACAATTGTGTTACTACAAATATACGAGTGGATAGAAAGCATAAACCAATTTTTAAGGTATGCATTTATCTGAAAATCTTTGATGAATTTCACAGAATAATGAAAACAAAGCGAAAAGACCTTGGGTCTCCCAAGTATTTAGGTGATTCATACGTTGCACACTTTGACACATTTGTCATTGTCTGATGAAATGACCCTATGCACCGAATTACAGATTTACTTTTCAGATATTTTCTTTCATAGCTATAGTTCTGAAATATGAAAACATGAGAGTGCTAAGAATTATAGTGTGTTATCCCAGCTGTTGAGCAAAATTAAATATTTTATCTAGTATGAAGTATGCAGGATACTGATTTTGTGCAGTAATTTACATTCAACTGTAATGTGGCCTGTAGCAAAATTAATGAAATAAGAGTTGCAAATATATGTCAGGGAGAAGGGGTGAATTAAGAAACAAAAGCCTGTTTAGGACAATCCAATGCAGTGTATAAAAATGCAGATTCAAGAGTACAGATAAGCTGCATCTGAACATGCTCTCCCAAATATTCCACCAAGCTCAGGTACCCAATGAAATAGCAAAAGATTATATCACATTTCTGAATAGCCCACTGCTCTCTGGTGTTACCCAAGCAAACCCATTTAAATATGAAGGCCTCACAAACACTATTCCATCAGCGGGCTTCTGGTGGTATAATTTCTTCATTAGTAACCAAGGACAATCTTTCTTTCAAAGAAAAACTCTGTCAGACATTTGTTTTAGCAACAAAATAAATACTAATTATGAGGGTTTGTCTGAACTTTACCCTTCTTCTGTAGCAGTAGTTTATCACATGGCTTTTTAAGGGCTCCTCCAGCAATATTTTAAGGAATGTTTTAGTAGGAACCATGTTTGATATTTTGTTAAAAACAGAATTATTTTAAGTAATCAAGAATATTTAAATGAATTGAAGAAAATAATAAAGTAGTTACTGTAAGAACAAATATGCTCCTGTTACTTTCCTAGACACTTCCAGAAACCACCTATCATAGAGTGGATTTGAGTTGTCTTCTGGACAAAGTTGCCTATATATATGTAGATATACTGTAAAGAAGTAATAATGATTTAGACTAGACATGTAACTTTTAGGCAGTTAAAGCTAAGCCTGACTTAATCATTATTGTAAAAGAGTAGCTATTGTTCAAAACCCTTGATGGCTTTGTGATTGCATGCGATAGAAATCTATTTAAATCAACCGCTTCATATTCTTGTTTCAGCGGCTGAACAGCTGCTATTTGTCAGTCCTTTTCATTAGCAGTGCCAATGTGAATTCATTTATGCCTGTATTGGTGCCATTAGAGGAAGGTAGCTGGCAAGCCTATTGGTTTGAGGGTGCTAAAACTTTGTGTGCGTTCAAGAGGAAGTTAGAGAGGTTGAAGAAAGAGAAATCCACTGAGGATTTCTGTGTATGTAGAGATTAATTCTTGATCTGGGAATAGTGAAAGTACTTAGAATACAATACATTGTAACTGCCTTTTTGTGAAATCCTTCCCTAGCATCCTTGGCACTTGGTAGAGACGGTATCCTGGACTAGAGGAACCTTTGTTCTGATGTGCTATGAGCATATTCACAGTTTTAAAGAAGTTTGACCTTGTGAACATAAGGATTAACAGATCTAGACATGACCTTCGGTGAAGGCTTGGAATTTTTTCCATAGAGAAGTAATTTCTATGGGCTGTGGCAAGGCCACAAGGCCAGATTCATATGTAAATAAATCACATGGGAGGTGTCCGTTGGTTTTGGGTAGGCTGTAAGCACCAGTCAAGCCATCTGTTCACAAACTGCCGTCTGAGGAGGGCTCTTCATAATTCTCCCTTCTGTAGCCTGTGTATGTTTCCCTTTGGAAGGGTGGACCTCGTTGTGCCATTTATGGAAAGCACAGAACAGTGTGTGAAAAATACCTGCCTTGGCAGTTTATTTGTTTCTCCTTTGCTTGGAATTACAAGCTTTGGTTATTTCCACTGGTGCAAGTAATTTGCTAGTACAGAGATCCATCTAATAAAATCATGTTGGTGCTTTACAGTATGTGTTTGCACATATACGTATGTATGTATGCCTATACCTAGTACACAGGCATGGATTTTGTTCTTTCCTGTTGCTTTCCTTAAAGTGCTTTGAGGCCGAATTTATACAGATTCTTTTCTTTCCTTTTTATACTGAGATATTTAACATTTTAACTGAACTCTTTGCTTTGTAGACTCCTTTTTAAAATATTGTTAAAAAAACCAGCCAGTGCAGATTGTCAAAATGACAGTTTGAAAACCTGGTTTTATTCTGTGCATCTGCAATTTGCAGGCATAAAATATAAACAAATTTAACAAATGTGACTTGAATTCAGCTGCAAATGGTAGGGTTTTTTTTAACTGTTCTTGATGATGTAATAGCCAAATACAAGGTTCCTAAATCCTTCAGTCTCCTTCAAAAATCATTGGTCTCGTAATACTTATTGCTAAAAAGTAGTGACTACACCTCTGAAATCAATAGTCTTCATCAGCCTTGGTTGAAAAACATGTTTATCATCATGGACTTTTAAGCTAAGACTTAAAGATATTGGTAAGTTTCTGTTGTTTACTTGGACATCATTAGAGCACTGTCTGTGAGCTGCTGATTTTTCTGACTCTTTCACCAGTTCAGCAGATGTTCTTTCATTACCTTCCCTGAGTGAGACTGTTCAGGTCGCGTGTTTTGGGTCATCTAGTTCGGTGTATTGTATACAAGATAAAAGTATATACAACGTAATAGTGTGCCTGTCAGAGAGAAGTCAACAACAATGAAAAAGTTATGAAAGGAATGCATGCTGCTCTCAAACTGCCACCATC
This sequence comes from Cuculus canorus, assembly GCF_017976375.1. Classification (NCBI taxonomy): domain Eukaryota; kingdom Metazoa; phylum Chordata; class Aves; order Cuculiformes; family Cuculidae; genus Cuculus; species Cuculus canorus. Next base: position 12,836,408 of record NC_071405.1, read on the forward strand.
ACCTCATTTTAAATCGTTCCTATGAGGAGCGCCATTAGCTGGATTTCTGCAGGCAAAACTCTACTTAAAAGACTCCTTAGGTTCCTTAAGGTAAAAATCTTAGGAAAAAAACACCTAAATGCACAAAGACCTGTTAATGAATATCCAATATGCTGGAGAAACAGTGTTTTGTTGTAGGAAAGGTATTCAACTCTGACATATTCTTCAAACAATGGGAAGAGCTCAAAATTATTTTTAGAATTGTTAGCTAACATTTCTTAAGTTAAGCATCCAACAGCAATGCTCACTGCAGATAAAACACTGCAATTTCTGCTGCTGTTTTTTAAGGTCTTTCGTCAAGTCGCATATCTTTGCTTGTACAACAATTGCTCATAAAGTCACTCTTAGCTATAGAGTTCATATCATCATCTCGGTAATGTCCAATCAGGTAGTTGAATTTGGTTGGTTTTTTTCCAAAGGAAAAGGTATCAGCCCCTGTTAAATGGTACACACTATTCCAGTATTAAATATTTTTATGTTCCTGCCTTGTCCACAGCAGAGAATATTGATTTTAAACCTCACCACTTTTCTAGCAGTCAGTTTCCCTGGTAACAAAACCAATGATACAAGTTTCTGCTGCAAATTAGACCAGGGTAAATATGGAACCAGCTTAGTAACTTAATTTGAGTTTATATTCTGATGCACCTGGAAATAGAACTGGTGTTAATAACACTACATAATTTCTTATTTAACATTTTTTTGCCTCAGGTAGGTAATCCATGACCAGTGAGGCAGATAAAACCCCAGCTTACTCTGTGCCTCCTGTCTTCAGATCTTTGCTCTCTCCCCTGTCAAATGATTAAAATGCAAGACACATCCAGTAATACAAAAAGATTTGTCTTTGTTTCCAGATCACTGCTGTATTGGTCCCAGGACAAGGACTTTTAGCATGTCTTTAAGAGGGTATGTGTCTGTTCTTCTGACTAGAATACATTAGGTTAGAATTTCTCTCAGAAATATCCTAATTCTCTTCCACATTTTTCTCTGGACAGTCAATCCACCCATAATTCTATTAAAATTAGAGTTTTAAGGCATACCTACCAACAAGACTTAACAAGATTTCAGTGAGGATCGTAATACCAGAATTTGAAAGAGTAGCAAATTACATCCTCCTACCTTATTACCATACCACCTGGATGTTTACCTAGGCTTGAGGCTTGCCTTGTCAACTGACCTTGCCATGTGTCAATAAAATGCCTTTATTTAATTCCCTGTGCCTTCCATGAGTAACACATAGCCCTTCATTTATTACCCTCCACACTGTCAGCTCTTACTTAGAGCAACATTGGTTCAGATCTTCATTTTATGATTCTTTAGTTGCTTTTTCACATGCTTTTGTAAGCAGTGGAATACTATTTGGCTTCATGTCAGCAGCTGCTGAATTGAAGTTGCTCTATTCAATCCAGACCACTCAAGAGAGAATAGCCAAATAATAAAGCAGCACATGATCTATGCCTAGAAATTGAATTTGCTCACTTCAGCTTGTAATATGTAGCTGCTTTTGCATGATGCTGCTAATTCAAACATCAGCACTGCTTGGGCTGCATTTCATGTTTTTTTGATAGGCCAGCTATTTGGAGTTTATAGAATTGCATAACTCAGTTTTGTTGTACAAATGTTCAAGATATTTCTTGACTCACCAGTGCACTGAATAGAAGCCCAAATTAGTAATACTTGTAACTGCAATGCCATTGCTGTCATCTAAAGCAGTGCCCATCTGAATGAATGACGTGTAGGTATGTGGAGATATAGTTTCAGATTCTTTGCAAAATTTAAGCATTTCTCCATATTTCTCTATCAGCTACACTCATTTCATTGTTTAAAATTTACTTCACCACACCGTAACGGCTGGAGACTTGCTTTGCTTTAAAGAACATAGAGTAACTGGAAGAAGTGTCCAGGTCTGTCACGGATATGAAATGCTGCCATGCTCACAAGTCACCAAGCCAACACCAGAATGCTGCCACAGCATCTCATGCCCTGCCTCTTGCCCTGCTTGCCAAAGTTAGGCTTGCATGAGTGCCAACATCTGGTGTGAGGCATACTGTATCTTGGATCTGTGCCTTGCCACCACCTGGAAGAAAGACTGTAGATTAAAGCCTGAACTGAAAGGCATTTGATTTTGTGAGCTGTAGAGAACATAACATTTTGGTTTGTGTCTGCTGGTGTATGTATTTCACATTAAATAGTGTACTGAGAAGACTGCATGTATCTAAATCTGAACTAGCTATTTAATGATGAAAGTTCATATAAATTAGTCAACAGTGGCTAGCAGTCAAGCCTAATGGCAGCAGATGGACTCAGTGGTGCCTATTCCAAACTGTTACTGTGCTACTCCCTCCAAATTCTACTCTGATTGCAACCTCTTTGTTTTAAATACAGGCATAGTTATTTTTCCTAATATTTCTTTGGTTGCTCTACCTAGAGGATTCTGTTGCATGGGGTTGCAAAGATTTAGTCTGCTGCTGAACTACTGTATCCTCTCTGGTTTGTTGTCCTTCCAGTTCACTGGCTTTTGAGCAGGAGTCCAGTATCTCATCTATATTCTCAAATTTGATGAAGGATTTTCTCAGCACTATGACTGTATTTCTTCTTTGGGAAGTTTCTCATTTGTTTTTTTCTAGTAGCATCTACATTGCTATGTACTGTGTAGTGCTAATACCCCCTCATAATCCAGACCTCGCGCTGTCCCTGTCTATGAGTCAGGGTCATTTGCAACAGAGTAGGTAATAATAAAAACCAGACCCTGACATGTAATCACTTTTAGCCTGCCTGTATGAATGAGCTACAGAACTCCATGTCTTCTCTAACACCACCTTTACTGTTCGACTTTTTGTACTTGATGACTAGAATTTTTGTAAGGTTGCTTGTTGTGTTTCCTTCCATATGTTACATTGTCTGTCCATTGTCAGCAGCGTTCAGTTATGATTGGTACTTGCAGCTCCCTGAGCACAAGGGTCACTCAGCTGTTGTCTCTGAACTGCCGTCCTACACCTGCCTTTGGCCATGCACTGTCTTGCTGGGCATGGTACTCATGTCTTTGGCTACTGTCTTGTGAATCTATTTGATAGATAGGAGTACACCTCTTCATCTATACCTAGCAGCCTGTGACATCTTTTGTAATGGGCTGTGTCAGGCTATCTTGGTCTTCATAACATTTCACAGCCTGTCTCTGCAGTCATTCTGCTCTAGTGCTGCAATAGGTTTACTACTCCTTGGAAGCCGAGTCTTTATTAGGTTCATATATCATGAAGCTTGGTTGATTACATTTTTGGGATAGTGTATTGAAGTGCCTCAGTGATGCTGGATGGGAGCTTTTTCTGGCTGTCACGCTTTGGGTTGTCTTTAGTACCAGTCCTGCTCTACTGTTACTTTGTGGGTGGATAAGGGAACATAGCAAGAAGAGTGAGTCACATTTGTATTTGCGATTTGAGTTCTGTTGCTGAGAAGTGGCTGATTGCCCAGTGTGGTGTGTCTCCTGTACCTTACAAAAGGGATTTAGAGTTTCTGTGTTACACTTATTGTCTAATCCAAATCTAGGTGTATTGAATGCCTCCTTATCTCTGTGTCTTATGACGTCTGTTGAAGAGACAGTATTAGTAATAAAAGCTCTGAACAACAGGGCATGCCCCTTAAAGTCTCAGTGTGTCCTATGGATAAGTATAGTGGAAATTGAATCATCAAAAAGAAAGACAAACCCTCCCAAGACTATACTATTTTTATTCTGTAGGGAGGCCATTCTTCTTCATAACAATCTAATGAGGTGTTATCTCTCAAGCGGGTCACTTCGGTTAATGCCATACCATGGACAATTCCCGAGTAGATGTGATACAGAGACAGAGGTTTAATTTGTCTAGTAATTCACTTTGCAAGGCACTGAAGTAAATGAGTACATTAAAGCTGGTTTTATAGAAGAAAAAAAATTACACAGTATTATCACAGAACCGATTTTGCTGAAATAAATCAAAGCATAAGAATATTTAGATAGGATTAAGCATGAAAAAGTGCTATGCCATTTTAAAATTATTTGGTACCACAAAGAAAAAAGAAAACCCAAACCGCTGAGATTATTTCTCTTGTTCTTGTAAAAATAGATCCACTTCTGTGAGCATCAGACTTGAAACAGTCCAAGAGTATGTGATGTAATCAAAGGGATGGGACTGATTTACTGGCGTTTGCAAGTGGATGTTGTGCTCATTTGCTAAATCTTCTCAGATGTTGTACTTCAAACCCTCTCTGGATAGCTCATTCTGTGAATGGCTACAGAACATTCAGATTGGTTGCTTCTCCTCCACATACTGTTGAAGAGTTCATTTATGCCTCTGAAGTCTGATATGGTTTAAATCTGAATGCTATCCTCAGCCTGTGTTCAAGCACAAAGCTGTTTTGTAGATTCAGTGTGTAACCATGCTGATCAGCCCACCAAACCTGTGCACAGCAGCAGACCTTAGGAGACCTTGAGGGCCTGGTAGGAGAATGCACTGAGAGTCCTAAATGAAGGTCTTCAAAGTGTAGAGAGGCTGTCCAAGGCCTGGCCAAGTCATCCACCAAGTGTCTACTACAGTTTGGTGGTTACATTAGATGGTCAGTATTGCAGTAGTTTAGATAGGCATTGTGGTCTGTCAGCACAGCATGCAGTCAAATGCAAGGCATCCTTTTGCCAACAAAGTGATTAGACAAAGCACAGCTCGGGGTGTTCGCAGTCCTTTAGCACCTCAGTCTGTAGTCACACAGACATTACCATGTGGCTTGGCCCACCTTAGCAGCAGTGGTTAAAGGCATCGCAGTGCCTCTGGATACTAGACAAAATATAATGGTAGGGGAATTATGCTTAACAGCCTACATGTGTAGGAAATGTTAGATTCCTTCAATACCCCATCAGGACCAGCATGCCACAAGCATATCTTCCGCTAAATCCTTGTGGAGCTCACCTGGCCCAGGTCTTCATGTTACTTAGCTATTCAGTCAGCTCAGTAATTTAAAAACTGGAAAATAGTTCCTGGTACTCTTCCAAAACCTTCATGCAGGCATGAAGATTTAACAGTAGTTCTAAGGGAATTGATCTTTATTTTTCCTTAGTTCTAAAAACAATGATGCAACATTCAACAAAAGGGCTGGTTAATAAGATACAGTAAAGAATTTCTTCAGCCCCAGCCAATCGGTGCTTGGGAGGATTATGCAATGCTGGATTCGGTTTAATGTTAGAGCTGAACAGAAGCTCCTGTAACTTTCCTAGAGATTGAGTCAACCATTAACTGTGGCTTATATCTCCAGAGCAGTCATATAAAGGTGCCAGTCTAGATATAAATCTATATAAATGAGGCAGCTAGGATAATAATATATAATTTCCCTTTTCTTGTCAAAAAGCCTCATCATCTTAGATGAAGAAAGAAACTGGATTTTTTACCAAGTTGAGTTGAAATGCAGCAAGACCTCAGTGTCAGTCCTGCCCGATTGCTAGGAAGGCTTGGCTCAGCCGTGCTGGCTGGTGCTACAAATCCCCTGTCCAGGGGAGGAGATGAGCGTGATTTGGCCTTTGTACTGGTACCTGTTTGACCAGAGAGCTGCCACCCCTTGGGGATTGCTTCCCACCATAGCAAGAAAACAGTCGATGAGGTTGGAGCCTCTGTGGTGGGATATATGTAGGTCACAGGAGTGCAAGCTCTGGAGGGATGTAAAACTTTGCCGTACAAGTCAAAATAAAAACTGTGAATGCTTCCGTGAAACTTATTTTGTCAGCCTAAATTTCTACACTAATTAGTTCCAACAAATTAAAGAAGACTCAGAGATGCTATGTGTAATTTCACTTTGTAGTTCTTTTCTTTTTATTTGCAATGAATAAGAAAATATATTCAAAGCTGCAAATTTCCTTTTTTTTTCCAATTTAGTGGTATGAAAAGTAATGCTGGATTAATAGAAATAATTGGAGAGCTATCTAGTCTGCTCTCCAACACTTTCTAACCAGTAATTTTTCATTACTTTTTTCTTTTTTCTTTGCAATAAAAATAGAATAAAATCAAGATAAGATGGCTAGAATAGTTTTCATTTCATTTTTTATTATTAGCCAGAATACATTTTTTTCTTAAATACTTGTGATAATAAGCAAAGGGACTTGTGGTTATTTTAAGTGATGCAATGCTTTGGTGCATGGTTTGATGGGGCTTTTAGACTCAATGATCAATATTGCCACACTACTTGAAATAATTCTGGAAGCTGACACAAAACAACATGGTTTTGATGTTCTTCCTTCACTTTTTCCCATTGTACTTCATATGAAAGATTTTTCCAAGTCCTATAATTAGCTAAAACGTTTGCTGTCTAGATAATCATTTGGAAATTAATTTTGTTATGCAAAATGAAATTGAAAATGTAAATCAATAAAATGCAATTGTCAATGGCCGTTTTATAGCTTTAAAAGCCAACTAATCATTATTAAATAGAAGCAGCAGTTTTTAATGCATTGACTATTATTGTAGAGGTTCTGAGGCAGAGCAGGTTAGAGATGGGCTGTTGGAGAAAATGTAACATTTTAAATGTAGCAATGCTTTCTTTTTAGGAAGGAAGAAATGTTCGATATTTTTAATTGGCACAATATTAAATTACTTTGAAAGCTGCATTTTCTACCAACACTTTTTAACACAGGGGATCTTAAAGATAAAATTCTTGGTTTCTTTATGAAATTTGGAAAAATTGAAATAAGCTCTTTTGCAGAGTCTTCTGCAGACTGGAATCCTGAAATTGTCGGACGTCATCTAAACACAGCAGCCTTCAATGCTGCAAGTGGAGTCTGGTTTTTAATTTTATCAAGGGGATGAAATGGATAATGTAAGAAGCAGGAAGGCCAGTTGTAGTGGTTACCTTGCAAAGTGACTCCACACTAGCATACTTTTTGTTGCCTCTGCCTAAGTAATCTTTTCGACAAAAGCCAGTCAACTGATTTCTCTGTCCAGATTGGTCTTGCATTGCTTTGCTGATCCCCAGAACCTGGGAATTTGAGTTTTAAAGTTATGCACTCTAATGTGTTTGTGGAAGATGTCATATTCACAGCCACATACAGTCAACCTCTTGTAATCTTGTGCCTAAAGCTGTCTTCCGTTGCTAAATAGGTGGATATTCTAGCAAATCTTTCAGCATATTTTTCAGATGTATCTTCCACAAAATGTCCTTATGTCCTCTGTGTTGTTGTGAGCCTTCAGTGCCTTTATTTGGCCATTGATTTTAATGCCTGATTCAGAGCACGTTGCTGTGACTTATCTCTTTCTTTAATTTTTTTATGAACTTCAGGCTATTTTACTGCAGTTTCATGTGATACTGGTAGCAACTTAAAATCCATTCATTTAATTGCTTCAGTTTTTTGACTGTCAGCACTACCAATTTGTTCTGTGAGTGTGGGCATGTAAGAGCACAGAGCGAAATATTCACAAACATGCTTCCAAATTAATTCAAGTCTTCTCTCTGCCAACAGCTAACCTCATTGACAGTTCTATTTGAAGACTTGAGTTATTATTTGTAGTCCAGTGACGTGAAGATTTTATTATTATTTGTAGTCCAGTAGTCCAATGGATCTCAGAGTTGCATTGCATCAGATACTGAATAAATGCAAAGACCTGTTTTGCTCCCCCAAATATGTGGTGGAAAAATGTACATAAAGCATTCAGCTAAGCCTAGATTGCTGGTGGTCATTCAGTAAGGTTACGGTGCCTTTTCTGTCTGGAAAGCGGGATGAAATGATCTCCATACAGGCATACTAAGACACATGATTAACACACAGAATAGAGTTCAGAAACTGATGTTTGATACTTCTCCACCATTCTGGAAACCAATATTGAGATAGCTGAAATCCGAACTGATGGATTTACATTTTCCTGTTTTTTTCATTTCTGGTTCTGAAGACACCTAATTTTGATAACTCACTGGCCTTATAATAATCTCCAAATATCTACTACTACCCTTTAATTAACAAGAGAGAAAATTCTACTCTTTTTCTCTGGTATAATTGCTTTTCCCAATGAAGCCTGAATAAAGCCTAAATTCTGAATAATGTTGATATATTGGCTCACTTAGAAAAGCATTGTTAGCAGCTGATTGCTTATATAATCTCTTTGGCAATTTTTTTACATTTAGGTTGTCCTTATTTTGTTACAAGAAAAGAACACAGAAGTTTTTACTTCTATTTGGCCCATTAATTTTCGTAAGTCACTTGGACAGCAATGTATTTAACCAACCTCCTATGCAGTTTCAATGAGACACTATTTCTAAAGAACCTAAATTAAGTGCTTTTTGTCAAAGGCTTAAGGCTTTCATTAGAAACAGGCTACGTTATCCGTGGAAGATTAATGCTCATATGAACAAGAAAGGGTAATATAATCAGGAATAGTAGCTTTATATCATCATGAAACATGGGGCTTAACAAAAATCACGGTAAAATGATTCAGAGTTTTTAAAAACAACCCATCGCTGTTTTTTTTATCATTGACATCAATTTAAAACTAATTACCTCCTAATCACTGAAGAACACAGTCTGGTGTTCCAGTCATACTTTGTGGTGATTACAAAGGCAGGTGTGGAGCAATGGGAATGCTCAAGTAACATGCATGAAAGACATGAATAACTAGAATTAGTTCTGTAAGTTCTGCTAATTTTCTTTTGTGTTTTCCAACCTGCAGGAAGTAAGAGGATTTATACTGTTCTTTATTTCAAAGATGTTCTGTTCAGAAACATATATTTTGGTGATTTGTAGACAAACAGCATTTCAGCCAAGCAATTTGAAGATGTATTCAAGCTGGATACATTTCCCTGACATTCTAGGAACTATAATAATTGAGAAGTTAAAGAGCAACTCCAAAATTCTTTGTGCTCGTTCAGCTTCCTTTTGTTAAACTTTCTAATATTACGTTGGAGAGTGAAGAAGTCTTTGAAAAAGACAAGGAAGCAAAAAATCCAAATCAAAACTTTGATTACAGTGTGCTGCAAAGTCTCTTTCTAATCAGTGTGCATTTGATTTGGCTCTGCATAGTACACAATATTAGCTGAATATTAATTTTTTCGTTTTTCTGTATGAATGCCGAATGTTGAATGTTCTCACATCCATGTCATACATAGATATTGTGGAACTCAATTCTTACTCATTTTGGTTACTAATCATGTCAGTTTTGATTTGGTTTCTTTTTCTTTGTAATATGACTGCTCATCTAAGAAAGGTCAAGCAACATATTCATGACTTCCAAATATAAATGGGGAAAACAGTTCCTAGGGAAAAAATATATCATAAAGAACAGATTTATAAAAAGCCACTTTACTAAACTGATCATTAAATATAGCAAAATAAAGTCAGTAGATTTTCTGTTAAAAATATGTAAGAGACGATTTTATGAACTCAGTGGAATGGGAAAGTCCTAATACTGAATATTTTAAGAAGCTGAGGCACATTAGAATGTGGTTGGCCAAGTGGTAAGCTGCAAGGAGAGGAGGTTGTCATTGCACCTGCAGGTGGGGACCTCAGTGCGGATGTGAGTTCAATGTCGGAGGACCCCTGTTCCTGGGCAGAGTGTATTTCTGATAATGTGATTACCACTATAAGGCATTTTATTCCAGCTACAGTAAATGGGTGTAATAATAGGTATATTTATTTTTTCCTGGCTATTTCTAAGCAATTTATTTCAACCTTTCTATTGGGTGGTTTCCTAAACCAGTTAGCTCTAAGTGTAAATAGTTCATTTTTCCTACACTCCTTTGCTTAGGCTTTCTTTGCATTCTACATCCCCTGAGATCTCTTTTTGACTTAATTTAAACTAACGCATTTTACTCATAAAGCCATGCATTATAAACATCTTACTAAGCACTCTACAAAAGTGAATGTCCTCTAGTGTTATTTCTTTATATTTCCAACTTATTTTTAGAATATCAACAACCTTTTGATTTTACGTTTGCACAGCTCCTAGTGTGTGACTTTGATATCTAGATATTTCTCAAGGTCTACAATCCTTCCATAGAGAGATATTCTTAACAGATTATCTGACATTTTAAGTCAAGCTCTCACTCTAGATCAAAGGGTGTTTGTGCTATTCATGCAATGCTAAATATTATGGCTGAAGAGAGGCTTGAATTCTGCTAGGAGCTGTCTGAGGAAAGTGCCAGAAGGGTGCTTTAGTGTGGGACCCTCTCTTGTCTCAGTATAAAAGGTGTTTTAAGAATGAGTGTAGCTGGCTAACCCGTACTGAGCTCCATTGGTCCTCCAACAGAATCTCAACTCTGTCAATATCTTCTTCTGTAGCTTAAACTTATGGCTAGAGGTGCAAAGAGCAGCTCTGATAATCCTGTCTTTCCCAGAATTTAGTGGACCCTAGGTGCAAAAGAGAAATTATATTGCTTTTTTTTTTGTGTGTGTGTGTGTTCTTTGCCCCATACTGCATTACTTATGTGTGGCAACATTGCATGAATTTTTATACTTTTATTGTTCATCAAGTAACTTAGACTGGAAGGGACCTTTGAAGGTCATCTAGCTCAGCTTCTTGATCTAAGCAGGACCAACTTTGAAGTTAGAGCAGGTTGCTTCACCTCTTTGACTATGAAAATGTATTGCCTTATATCCAGTTGGATTCCTTATGCTATAACCAGTGGAGGTTGCCTCTTGTCTGTTCACTGTGTGCCTTTGAAAAGAGTCTGGCACTGCCTTCTCTCTGTAGTCTTACTTCTGGTGATGGAAGACTGCAATTAAATACCCTCTGCTTTTCCTTAAGGCCGAGCAAACCCAGGTCTCTCGTACCTCATGCCCTCCAGCCACTTAACCATCCTCCTGGCCTTCTGTTGGATGTTTTGCTTGTACTGGTACAATTGGATGATGTAAAGTCCTAACTGGACAGTGTTTTGCTTGTACTTTTCCTTATTTCATTTCATAACATTCTGTCAGTCTGTTCCTCCAATCACGGTAAATATCACCTGCTGTTCTCTTCCCTGCTCGCAAAGCAAGTCACTTAATCACAGAAGGCAATCAGATTGATCAGGCGCAAGTTGCCTTTAGTAATTCCATACTGGCTGTCCCCAGTTACCTCCTTGTCTGACAGGCCTGTGGTTTAAAGATTAGCATAACATTTGCCATTTTTTTTTCCTTTATTTTCTGAGTCATCAGGAACCTTTCCAGTCCTTAAAACGTTAGACTTGTGAAAAAGTGTTCAGTCTTTACTGAATAAAGTGTGATTTCAGAGTAGCTGAGTGAATGTAATCTTAATAACTCAAGCAGTCCTCAAGGTGTAGGATAACTCTGTTATCTATGCTATGAGGAACACACATACTGAAGCCCAGCATCACATACTGTATGTACTGGCTATGTGGAGTTGAATGAAATGTGTAAAGTATTCAACTGCAAGATCTTTTTCGAGATTACAGTGTCATGCTTTAGGATTTCATAAGTTCTCAAATATCATACAGGAGCACCAACTTTGGCAATGCTGCCTTAAGGTCAAAAGGATGGAGAATAACAAGGATTCTCTATCACATCTCATATCCACAAAAGAGAGATCTTTCTCTTTTCAGTTTATATTTCATGTGGCTTTATGATTGTTTTGACCTTTTTTTGTTATAGCTGGGCACTGCTGTAAGAGGCAGATTTAGCTAATGCCATAAACTTGTTAAGTTATGATACTCTCGGTGTGCCAAATCCGTGTTAAATCCTTGTCTTTTGAGCTCTCTTGTAATTTTAGAATTCTCAATAAATGGCACAGAATGCAATTACCAATGGACCCAAGTTGTTTTTCTTTAAATAAACAATTATACTGGAGTGTTCGTTATGCAAGTGTCTGGTACTGATAAAAAAATCAAACAAAAACTACTCACAACAAAAAAACTAAATCACAATCATGATTGGGATTAGTTGTCAGGCAATTATGTATTTAAGTAATTAAAACTATCATCCATTACATGAAATATCTAAAAAATCCAGCATAATTGATGTCAATCTTAACCAAAGAATAGGTTTTGTCTCCAATGGAAAAGAACATTATTCCCAGATTTGAAAATTAAGTGCCTGGTTTTTACTGCATCCTCCTCTTCCCTCAGCACCACTTCTCCACCCCAGTGGCTTGAAAATAAATTCTGTGCTTTTAAACAAATGTGTCTTGAAATATAGAAAAGCATTTTCAGATCATGCTTTCCAGATCCTGTCCCTGTGTAATACTATAAAAAGCATAATGGTAACATTTCCTGGAAAACTCTACCAGTGGTGAACAAGAATTTGCATAAACAAATGAAAGAAACTGGATGGAATATCAGGATAGAAATGCAACTTTTGACCAAGAAATCAATTTCTTCTTTGTTTATATTCATATGAAACATATCAAAAGTAGAAAGGTGTTCAATGCCAGTTGCAAACAGAAAAAACACTGATAGCAAATTTAGTCTTATATGTGTAGCATTGAGCTGTGAGCTACTGTTCTGTCAATGTTTTTGGAATGTCATCTGGGGTTGGAACCTACTGTCACATTGACTTTTCATAAGACTTGCATTCAAAAGGCATTGTTAATTGGTTTTATTAATATGGTCTCTGTATTCCTTGCCTAACTGAGGAGACCCACCTTTCCCCAACACACCTTATTTGACGTTGTACTGATTTAATCAAAGTGTATTTAAAACATGGTGCCCAAAGTTAAGCAAGAACTGAAACCCCTAAAGAAAAGAAATTTTGCAGACGATAGTGGAGTTGACAGCAAAGTATCCTGGTCTTCTACCTTCTTACTGTTCCTCCAGGTGGATGCTGTAGTGCTTGCAGTACTGTGTGGGTGAAAATTTCATGCCCATATGGTTTTATGAAGCCTGCTGGGACAGTCCTACTTATTCATAAATGTAGCATTTAAATAGATGTAAATAAGGTGATTACCTACCTTCAGTTATTTGCTTTAATTTCTTTATTTCAAAAATAAATAAAGATTTAGAAAATGAACAAAACCATGGAAACCATTTGCTAGTGAGAAGCTGGATGTTAAAGATGTAAATAGAACTATGACGATTTCCTGTCGGTTTTGATTTCCACAGAGGACAAAAAGAAAATAGTACACTGAAATTTCTCTTACTCTGTATACTAAAGCTCCATAGGAATTTTGATTTCCACATGGCTTCCTTTAATGTTTCATGAGATAGATATATCTGAATATTAAGATGCTGTATTGAAAGACAAGTGAAGCGTGCTAGCGCTGTACTATCATCAAGGGACTATCGTTATTGTTTAATCAGTTTTTACTGTGTTGCGTGTGAGTTAGTTTAACTTGGCTCTTTGTAACTTTATTTAAATTAACATTAAGCGAATGGCCTCCCTTTTAAATAGTGCAGTATGCAGATAACTTGGGATTTTAGTTTCTTCTCTTTAAAAAATCATTAGTGGCAAAATAATCTTGCTATGGTGTCATAAACACATATCCCATTAGTATCTATATATTTATATATTTAAAACTGCTAATAGCTTACAATGTGATCATTATGGTTAATGCTTGTGAACAGCATCCATCTGATCTTTCATTACCTTTTTCATAAACTCTAACAACCACTCAACCAAATATCACACTCTATACGCAGCAGTACATGAAGTAAATTAAAATTTACATTTGCTAGTATTTTCTTTCAAGGTGCTTGCTTTCCAAACGTATCTGTCCTGAATTCATTAGAACCATAGTGTAGTTTAAGCAGTCTGTAAGTAGCCCTTATCTCCAAGGAGTTTGAATGGTTGAGTAATCTAACTGGACAGTTAAGGATTTTCTGTCTAAACTGACTAATGTTAATTTTAATAATCCTAGACTTTTTTCCCTTAATGTTTATGAGAGTTGTTAGAAGATTTCAGCCTTTCTTTTTCCTCCTCCATTAGGAATAACTCTGTATACCTGCTGACTCTTAGGGTAAGGAGGCCTTGCTTGAAAAAAATATATGATGACAATAGTGTAAACGTAGAGGGATGATTTCACACAAGGACTTTTCCTAGTTTTCCTTTTACTGGCATATCTTCAGTACTGTGCAGTTTGTTTCTTGATCAAGTGTTCTTCAAATTACCTAGGTTAAATTAAAAAAAAAAAGAAAATAAAATCAAACAAATTATACACTGCAGTGTATATGCAAGAGGAATTTGAAAGCTTTTGTAGACCGGTCACTGCTGTGAAACACGAGATCCAGAACACATTCTTATAAGGGCATGAACTACATTCATTTGTACTAACTATAAGTTTATATTCACCTGCCTGAAGAAAGGTGGTTTCCTTTCCTTTCCTTCAGTCTGAGTAACACATAAAAGTACTTCTGACAACATTGCTTATAAGACTAATATTCCTTGGGATTATATTTAGGATGAAATTAATTTCATTAAATTCCAGAAACTGGCTCAGATTTCATCCCAATACTCCTGGACTCTAGGATAATTCAGGTAAAAATTCACACTTTATTTCCTTGCAGGCAACAATATGTGTCTCCTTTAGGAAGCGCAGACACAAAGGTATGCCTGCAGACATTCATCCCACTTTTGTGGTGATGATACAACAGTATTAGGTGCAAATTTCTTGCAGGCAATTGCTCATCTACCTTTTATTTTTTTAAAAAAGCATAGGCCTATACCTGCAACCTGCAATTGAAAGAAAGCTTTTACAAAAATGGCATATCCCTAACAGTATATACACTCAGAGTAATTCTCTGTTTCTGAAACACATTTCGTCTGTTCATTTGGTAATGACTTGATGCTTTTTTTTCCTGTTGTACTGGCTACTATTGCATCAGTTCATCAGTTTTAGCTAGCCAACATTCAAACGCAAAAATATTTGATTCTGAAACACGAAATTAGTTTGTACATTGGCTCACACGTCAAAACTGATAGTTGAATTCAGATTGCAGAGTTCTCTGTGTTATTTATTCGTGTTTTCAGAAAGTACCCAGCAGGACTCTATGCCCCTGAGTGTGTAAACTTCTAAACTGAGTTAACTTGATTCGAGACATGAAGAGAAAAATAAAACACAAGTTGTTGTATCCACACATAATATATTTTTCTCCAAGTACAAACCTGAATGTATGTGTAGAAACCTGACCTGCACGTAAATATTCTCAGCTTTCATGCTACAATATATTATCGTTTATGTCATGAGGATCAAAGAGTTTGCGCATAACAATATGCATCCTCATTATGTTATTTTTTAACATCAATTTTACATTTTTTTCTGGTTGGCTACAAGACCGAAATTATCTTTTTATGGAGTTACCCTTAGTAGCTGTACAGAAGACATGAACAAGAAGTGTACATGATCCAATTTTGCAACTGTGGGCTTTGGTAACACTAAGGATCGTTAAGTACTAGGAGCAAAAAGTTTTGTCCACTATACCTTAACCTTGGCATTCAGGGAATAGAAATAAGAATAATGTATCACACAATCTTCTTCAATCTTCTGTCTTTTTCAAACCGAGGGCTGAAATTACACTTTTTTTTTTCATATCAATTTGTTCTACTACAAATGGAACTAATTTGATCGTAATTTTTACCTACCTTGGTAGGGGAGGTTTCACTTCTTAATCATATATAGTAAAACCTCATTAGCTAAGAATGAGTTTTTAGCTATGGATGAATTAGCTAAGAACCTGCTTTTATTCTGTCATTGAGAAAGAGCAAGTTCTTGGTGTCTCTCACACCTGTAAGTGTATTTTCTAACTCCTTATTTCTTCTCTAATTACGTCTTGATTGTGGGGTAAATTCTCCAGGCTGCATTGGAAGGAAAATCATTGTCTTTTTATCCTCTCTGTAGGGAATTCATTCCACTTGTTTACTGATGTGTGTGGCAGACTGAATAAAATGATTCCTAATTAGCATATATGAAATAATCATTGGTCTATCTGGAGTCATAATTAATGCATTAGGAAGAATTTACTGAGTGTCAAGGAGAAAGACATTAGCATAAATGAGCTTATTTTAGATGGGCTGCAATTGAGAGACTACTTTCTGGTAAGAATGTTTACCAAAATTAAGCAATAATAACGTATCAATTTAGTAGGAACCATTAGCATGCGTGATCTGAACTATTAACGTCTGCAAAGCTCCAGCCCTGCTTTGAACACCTTGCGAGCCGAAAAATTTTGTTGGCATCTTAATAAAGTCACAGTTACACCAAACAGTGTAGGGATGAGAAGCAGAGACAATTGTTGATGCATAGAGGCATCTTAGTATGCTCATGGACCTTAAGTAAAGCAGGTGCTGCAGAGTCTTATTATCATCCTACCCGGTAACTCAGAGGTTTTATTGAATGAAGTATGTTCCTACTGAGAGTGTAACCTGTAGACAATAGCGAAATTACTATTATTCTTACACAGGCAAAGATGTTTCAATAACTTTAATTTCTGTATTGATATTCTGTGAGTAGGGAAACGACAAACTGTGATACAAACTTTAACTATTTCATTCCTTTTTTCCTTATTCAGTCACTAGGCATCTGACAGCCTGGAAGTAGGTTTTAATCTTTAAGAGGACTCAGTCCGTTGAGGGAATAATGCTCTACCCAGGGAACAGGCAAGAGCCAAGAGACCTAAAAATAGGCTTAGTCTTCCAGGACTTAAGTTTACAGGACCTGTATCTAATATTTTAGAGTAGTCCTAATTATACTTAAAGATGAAAAGACATGACTGCAGATAAAGCCTGGCAGTAAGTCTGTAGCAACTGCGTTTCGCCTAAATTCGAGTGTGAGGAACTGACTGAAAACTGTTAAACCTCGCTTATCTGACTCCAACAAGAGTCACTTAGGTCAAACTAGTGTCAAGTTAGTAGAAGTAGACTCCACTATGGAGATGGTAATCCATCACAGGATTATAAATTTATGGTAATCCACAAAATTAATGAAAAATCTTCTAAGAACAATCATAACAAATATTAATTCGCATGAGGAAAGCAGCAGAGCAGTTGATATCTCCTTTTCTGCCCCCAGACTCTGTACCACTTTCCTTGTGTATTTCCAGTAATACAAATTACTATTATGTACTTTTTATCTTTACAACAGTTTTTGTTTCATATACTTTGCTATTGATATCTAAGTGAAACACCACACATCACCAGTACATCAGCAGCACTACTGATGGTGAGACATCGGTGAAACACACTTACCCATCTATTTAGAATAGTCTTTTTACAGCTAAATTAGAACAGATAAGTGTTTTGTTGGTCATAAAAGTAATTGTGCTTCGTTAATTGGCATGCAAGATGACTGATAACATGGGAATGGTTTTGGTTGATGAGGTCTTTGTTGTTATGGTCAGAACACCCGGTATATTGATTCACTGTGGTACTGACTTCTGAAAACTAATTGAAAGTGCCATTATTGAGGGGAACTCAAGAAAGAAAAAAAGCAGTCTTAGTGCACCATGGCCCAGATGAGTGCAACAATTCAGATTATCAATACAAAGTCTAAGAAAAAACAAAAGAAAAGGAAATTGTCAGATTCACAGTACTGGTAAAGAAAACCTATTTAGGCTTTCTTGCACTACCTTTATTGCCTTCATAGATGTAATGTATTTAGCAATAACAATCTTCCCTGACCTTTTTTCTAATCAAGTTGTGAGTCTTTATACTGAGGAAAAGCAATTGTGATGTTCCATTTTGTTTGTGCCCCTTCTGGAGGAGATACCATATCTACTGACATGTCAGAATTTCCATTTCCAGAATTGCATGCAAGCTATTTTAACAAGTGCTGTTAAAAAAACCCCACCATTTACAGTGCTGACATTTTGGCCTGGTGATAAATGTAGCAAAATAAGACCATTTCCTCCTGAAAGGTCAAAGCCAAGGGAATCTATTAACATAGCACCTGCTTAAGGAGGAAAGTTAGTGTGTTGGAATAAAGAAGTGTCTTTATTTTTCTTTTGTCCTTCCATATGAGAAGATTATTATTTTGTGCTTCCACAAAGTAAACTAAGAAGAAAGAATGGAAAGAAATCCCTGGGCTTTATCCTGCCCGTCTCTGGAACTGTAAAGTCCCAGAAACACAATGGGCTATATTCCTTCACATCTGTTGGTCTTAGCCTTGTTCTGCAACAAGGCCAATATACCTCTTCATTTCCAGTATGTACATAAGCTGCTTCATCAAAATGTCCTTAAGAGATTAATGTATATAGAAGAAGGATTAGAGAGAGTCTTAATTACCAGAAGAAGGGTAATGGCTCTCAAAAAAAAGATTTATTTGTTCTTACTGACCTATCTCCTCTTCCTGTCTTGGCCAAACAGCTCTCTTCTGCCATTGTCTTCACTTCTGAAGGATATGCTTCTATTATGATAAAGAGGGGGCTCTCCTATCTCACTTTTGCCACTAAAATGTTACGAATTCATCCTCTGTTTTTACTCATGTTGAATCTTTCTAATTCTATAAGTAACTGTCAAGTTATGAATTTTTAGGCACAGTCTTCCAGGTAGGCGACTATAAACTCACTTCAGGTATCTGGCATGAGAATCCAAATGCACCTATGTGCATTTCTGTTTCACACTGACTTTCTTTTTAATTGTGGTTTTCAGTCACGGTTATTGCCGTGTATTTTCTTAATAGTATTTCCTTCTTCTAATGTGTTCTGATTTATTATTCTGAAAATCTTTGACTTTGCTGCTGGAAGCTAGGGTGACAGGTGTGGAGAATTATCCTCAGAAAATGTAAGTCTTTTACAATAAAAAAAATAAGCATTTTATTCAGAGTAGTGGAGATGTCACACCTCACTTGTGGGAGACTGTTACAGATTCTTTGTGTAAGGTTTTCCTGTCCCAAGAGGAGCTTTAATAGATCTTGTCATTACTGCTGTTCTGTATTCAGAATGATACCCTTTTCCTCTCTGCAGTGTTTCTCTGGCAGCTAGCGTGAGAGCCCCCCTCCTTTTGCTGACAAGAACATCGCTTTCATAATTCTGCTCACTCCTCATCTTTCCTCTCTCCTTACCCCAGTTGATCAGGAGAAGATGTCACAGAAAAGGCAGCAAACTTTTCAGTTCAGGAGAGAACTAGGACATGGTTTTTTTTTTTTAGTCTATGCTTAAAAAAAAGTGGTGAATGAAGGGTTCTTGGTGGTGTGTATAACGAAGCAGCCATACAGAGGCCAAAGAATTTGTCTACCAGATACAAAGCAAGTAAATACCTTTTCAGACAATGGCTGTATTTACCACTAGCAATAAGTCAACTCTAAGGAGTTGCACCCGCTTGCAGCTTTTGGCCTTGGTGATGGTATCTCTCTTAAAGATGTATGGATTTCTGTTAATCTGACTTCAAACCCCACCGTTCTCATTTGATTTCACAATCACTTTGTAATTTGCAATATAAGAATGAAAATGCTTTGTATAATATAATTCAGAAAGCAGCTTATGGCCTTGCATAATTAAAATGGCTAAATGGAAACAGCTCACTGCACTTTGAAATGCATACTGAGCTAACCAGAAATTTATCAGAGTGTAGTTTCTATGAGGCTCTGGAAACTTTGGGAATGTTTGATAACGGTGCAACCTAAATTACTCCAGGAGGTGCATAAAATTAGTAGTAATTATTACATGAGTTGTATCACTATATCATCATAAATGGCCTATTAGATCTGGCAAAAAGCCTTTCAGTTTATGAGCAAATTGAATTGGTTCTGCATGTTGTTCTCTGGCTCACAACTGCTTTTAGCTGGATGCATGTGATCCTGCACGTTCAGGCTGTTGTTTTTAAAGCAATGCAACAGTAGTTGCTTATTTTTAATGAAGGTCTAACCATATATGCAAGTGACGTGAGAAAATTTGCATGACTGACCAGAGCTTCCTCCAGCCCATCTAATTCACTTCTCTCCTGCCCAGCTAGAAAGACAGAGAAGACACAAAAGCTTTGCTGCTGTGACTAATTAATTAGGATCCGTGTAGAATTCTGGAAACTGAAACTTAGCAGTGTACTTGCCATGAGCCAGTTAGACTCTCATCTTGAAGTGTCAATCTTTGGTGATTATTTTCAATGTATAATGCAGCATTAATTAACACAATTAAATATGTAATTAATCACTTAAAGTAAATATTATTTCTATTCCCAGTATGAAACCGGCGAAGTTGGGGCATTGACTTAATCAAGATACAGTGTACCCAGAAATCAGGACTTGCTGTTTCTCAGCCCAGTATTCCTGAGATGCTACATACCATTCTTTTCCTTCCCCTTCCCAACAGGATGCCACATGACATCTCCTGTGGCTTTATATGTCACTCTGAGGTTAAACAGCACCAAGAAATACAGTTCTTCATGCTATGCTACCGTCTTGGGCCCCTGCATAAGGTTAACCAGCCTGCTCAGAGGCTATCAACAGCAGGTTCCCATCTGTGGGTCTCCACTCCAGTTTTTACAGGCAGCTGCATAAGGGTTTTTTTGAGACATGAAGATTTACAAAGCAGCCGTATTATTAAATCCTGAATAGTGTGATTCTGAACACACAGATTTAAAAAAAAAAAGAAAAAAATAATTAAGCCCATTTTCATTGAAATGGGAGGTTTTGTTCTTGGAAAACAAATAAATGGTGCATCCCTCCTTTTCACCCCCCTCAGTGTGCTGTCACAATTCATGAAAATTCTTCTTCTTCTATCCCCCCTCCCAGTTAATGGATTCTAATTATCATGCATATAAGGGATGTGAACTTTCAGCATAAATGGGTGGATACTGCCAATAAAAATCCTACACTGCTTTCAGTGAATGCTGTGCATGTGTCACCTCCCCCCATCATTAATTTTCAAGCACTGAGATTGCAGTAATTCCTGCTTATAAGTGGCATGTTGATGTGTTTATTACTCTGCAGTTGAGTTCAGGGCTGTTTCTCATATCTTTTCGCAGTGCTCATCACTACTTCGGTAGCTTTGTACTGACAAAGCTGAGGCCCTGTCTAAGACCCGAAGAAGCTGATGCCAGGGAAATTGTTGATATCAACTTACTGTTCAAACAAACTTTCTCTGTTACTAATTCTGCAAGCAGTCACAGCCTTTCAGACCTTAATATGAGGGCTGTATCATGGAGTTTGAGCTTTGTATTAAGCATTTTTAAGGCTCGTTCTGTTTCAGTGAATCATGATTATGTTTTAATTGCACATTCTCTGGAAAACACTGCAGTTGTATCCCTGTCTGTCTGAGAGCTCCAAGTGTTCTCATAAATGCAATGGAGAAGATACTGGTCCTAAAAAACAATGCAGTGAGACACAAGGAAAAGGTATTATGCTCTCTCCCTTGTAACCCTTCAGTAATTTCCCAACTATTTATTGCATCATCTGTGCTCATTCCCCAGTGAGTGTTAGCCACTTTTGAGCCAGCATGGGTTCTGTGCAGGCTTCAGGTGCACAGGACTTTGTAATTGCTGCAATGCTACATTGCCTTCTGCTAGAGTCTTTCTGCCGCAGAAATCTCTCTGCTGGCATTAGCAGGAGAACCTGGCCTTGCTCCATTGCTACCATATGGCAACCGGTTGCGGCACAGATGTCTCTTAGTCCATGCTATAACAGGATGGCAAACTCCTCTGTCAATCCTCCATGTTAGCATATATTGAAACTTTGCTTAAAAATATTGACTCCGAAGGATGCTTAACCTTGATTTGTGAGGGCTGCTTTTACGTCCAGACTACCGGGACCCTCCAAAACAGAAATCCTCAGGTTACATTACCTTCTGTGGAGGGCAGAGCAGGGTCTGAGCCCCTGGCAGATGATACAGCTGCTTGCCTCTACCATCAGAGCAGGTAGAGTGCAGGCTGTTCCTGAGGCACTCATCTGGATGGCTGTTGAGTAGATGATGGAGCACGTTGAGCCCGTGAACAGACCTTGATCTTTTGCTAGATGTAGCCATTGATTTCCAAGGGGATGTATTAACTCTGCATTTCATTGTTAAGGATCAAACCGAAAAGAGCTAAGGTCTGCAGCTGAGAAATCTGAAAGAAAGCCTAAGCAGCACTGTATTTTTCAGAAGAAACCTCGTGCTGTGACTTTCATTGGGATTTTATTGGCGTTTGAATTGCTAGTAAAAGAAGAATCAAAGAATGGGAAGTAAAGTCAGGCACTAGAGCTGGAGCACAGTTCTCACAAATGAATTTTGGTGCTAGATGTTCAAACAGGACTTATCTGAAAAGTACCAGAAGATTGTCACCATTCACAGATTGTTGATAGCATCTTGGTTTTTGAGACTGATTCTGAACAATCCTTCACCAGTAAATTGGACAGAACTTATTTTACTGCTCCAGAAGGCCAAAGGACAGAGGCAGCTCTGCCAGGATTTTGACCAGTATTTTGCCGGGGCCCAGGTGATGCAAACCTCAGGGCTGTGCTAATAAAGCTATAATGACATTGTTCAGTACTGTATACCTCTCGTGAATAGCTCCCAGTCTGATGGTTTTATGGGGAAAAAGCTGTTTCAGTGGTAACGGATGGGACAGGAGCAGTTGCAAAGCAGTATGTCCCATCTCAATCCTTGTCTAAGTTTAAGATTTCAAGGTATAATAGGCAATATTAAAATTTTACAATTTTCAGCTACTATATTATACATTCTCATTCCAAGTCTCTCTACACATAGAAATGGGAAATTATTGCACTCTTAGATATCTTATTGCATAGAAGAAGTATGACCGCAGTTGTGCATTCACATCCTAGGTCTACCACAGTAAAAATGGACTTCTTACATTTCATATAGTATCAGGAGAAACGATGGGAGCAAAAAAGTTGAGTCTTACTTTCTGTCTGTCGTCCTTCTCAAAGAATCACAGAGTATAAAGGGATAATGAAAATACTCTATGGAAGAAGGGAAAGGAGGGCTAGTACTCTAATAAAATAATAAAGACATGTGAAACATTGTGAGGCTTTAGAGTGGTGGAGTCTTCTGCACAAAGACTTGTGAGGTTTGTGAGATAAGTGAAGAAAGGTGAGAAAGAGCAAGTTTGTAAAGGAATCACCCATATATCTGTGCAGATATTAAAGCTATTGAAACCAAATCCAAACTTAGAAAATGGTTTTAATCACCATCTCCTCCATAGAATTATGTATTTTTTATTTTAAAATGAAGTATTGTTTAGCTGTCTTTAGAGCTTACTTGTATAGTTAATTGAACAAGTCTTATGAGGAGCGGCTGAGGGAGCTGGGATTGTTTAGCCTTGAGAAGAGGAGGCTGAGGGGAGACCTTATTGCTCCCCTTACTTGGGAGAAGAGGCCAGTTCCCTCCTCTCCACAACCTCCTTTCAGGTAGTTGTAGAGAGGAGGGAGCTGGCCTCTTCTCCCAAGTGACAGGGGACAGGACAAGGGGGAATGGCCTCAAGCTGCGCCAGGGGAGGGTCAGGCTGGACATCAGGAAAAAAAAAATTCACAGAAAGGGTTATTGGGCATTGGCAGAGGCTGCCCAGGAAGGGAGTTGAGTCGAGCCTCCATCCCTGGAGGTATTTAAAAGACGGGTGGATGAGATGCTCAGGGGCATGGTTTAGTGGTTGATAGGAATGGTTGGACTCGGTGATCGTGGAGGTCTTTCCAACCTAGTGATTCTGTGATTAATATATAGTACACCAAAAGAAAAACCTTGCTGTCCTGTTCCTCTTCCTCTGTGGTTTGGAAATAATGGAAATGATTCTTCCTTTTCATCCTTATTTTCAGAAGGTTGGCTAAATCTGAGGAGTGAGAACAAGGGGATATGAATGCTGTCCTTGATTTTGCCACTGATTTATTGTACTTCTCTGGAAATAGTCTGTTCTGTGCCCCATTAAGAGGGAGTGAAGTACTTCTGTACTTCATATCACAAATAGTGATAATTTATTAATATTCACGATCACCTTGTGCTTCTTAGGTAGAAGGCTATATTCAGATACAAAATATTACTTCTCTACAATTATTATTCCCCTGTCAAAACTCTACAAATAAGCTTTGCAGAGCCAAATCACAGTGGTGTTGGCCCAGCTTTACTCTAGTACTGTGTGTCACTGTAGAGAAAAAATTGCACTTCTTGTTCTTCCTCCTACAGAACTCCTGATAAATATTTCAAATGGCAATGGTGTAATTATCTTTGATTAGTAACTGTGCTAACTTTAAAATTAAAAAAAAGTAAAGTAGCTGTTGATTACCAAGCACTAATGTAGTGCTTTCATGCACAGCTATAATTCTACTCATGAATATACATTAATCTTATGCATCAGTTGATATCTTTATCTACAATCAAAAGGCACTAACCAATGCAGCTTCATTCTGTTTTATGAAACGTAAAGGAAGCATAGCAATGACCATAGTGCAGGATATTTCTGGATCATAAAAAAATCCTTAAATGTCTTTTGAGATTTGCTGTTTGAAATAAAACCTGTATGTTTTTCCACAATCAAAATGTTTCAGAATAAACTGTTGCAGGGACATTTTCAAGCGGAATAACGCTGAGAGAGATTAGAGTGCAAGCAAATGTGAAAACAGAAGCTGAAAGACTTATATGTGATGGGGGAACAAGGTAGTGTATTTCTGTATAGTACATAAATGCTTAGCAGAAAAAATTTATCTACAAGATTAATCTAGAGATGGGGAGGAAGTGATCTACAGGTGAAAATGTGTGAAATTAAAGGATTTGGGCTAGGATTTATATCACTTAATGCTGATATATCTATTATTATCAACATTTGAAATAATTGTCTAAATTTCTTTTCTAGTCAGAGGCCAAAAGCTACTTATGGGGCATGATTCATTTCTTCGTGGAGTGAATATGTAAATACAAGCAGATGATTTGTGCTCCACAAGTGCTCATTTCTCTCCAGTGAATCTCATGTGAGTTTACTTGACTGGCAAAAATGCAGATGGCTACATTGGAAGCCTCTAATTCTCATTCGCAAGCTCCAGAACTTACTGTGGTTTTTCTAGAGTTAAATAATAGCAATGAAAATCTGCAATTAAAATCAGTGGGTTTCAAACAGAGCCTTGAGTGACAATAGATTCTAGAGAGCTTCTACTCTGCTGACGTTTTTCAGTCTTTGACTGCATCTGAACTCAGTACTGTGCAGGCTGAAATGCTGGGCTTGAAATTTTGTGTGCTCCTCCTGCCAGTTTCCAGATCAGATATAATTGTTGCTTCCAGTGTGGTGGGGGCTCCCAAGGGATGTGAGTGCTTTGGGGCTCAAAAACCCAGAAGAGCTCGTTGCCATAGTAGCCTCCTGTGGAGCATTTGCTCTTCTGGTTGCTTTTCTGATACATCTCAATCTTGTGCTGTTTCAAAGTTAGTTTTTTTTCTGTACTAGGCTGTATCACATTTGATTGAACCTGTCAGATTTCCCTGATCAATTTTTTTTTTTTTTAATATCCGTTCTCTCATGCAATGTGTTAGGGCAATCTAAATGTTTGAATCTAATTGGAAAGGGGGTTTTTTGCTTTTTCCTTCAAATCGTCACAGAAGGTAAGAACAAGAGCTCAGCGAAAACCAATCTGGGAATAGTGGAGTCAGCAGATTAAGGGGTCTGTTCTGAGTCTTCATTTTCCACTCTCATTATTCTGACTGATCTTTGGCAAAGCAAGGCAGGCACGTGGGCTATATTTCCAACCTAAATTTTTTCGACAGCCATGCAGCAGATTCTAAGATGGCAATTGATCGTAGCACCATACAACTTAAATGTGTCTGTGAGCTGCTGTAGCTGTGTGACTCTTCCCCTGGGTTTCTTACGTGCATTCTGTGTTTTCCTGCAGATCTGAGTCTGACAAAATGCTCTCTTTGCAGTGACGCTGCTTATAGTGCTTGTTGTTGCAGTAGGGACAAAGCTGGCAGGGGTTCTCCTCTTCCTTGAAGAGCAAAGCAGAAAGGTGTTTGCATTCATGACACAATTCGGTCCCATCAAGCTGTTATATACAAGAAATGACGATTCCTGTCACTCTAAAGGAGTGAAGCCAAAAGCCTGATCTTTTCATGTGGGTGCTCTTTGTACCTTTCACACATAAAATGTCGCGTTATTGCTTCCCAGAAACATACCATGAGTAACTCTTATTGAAAGTCGAGAGAAGGGAAAGTACAGTTTCAAAGCAAGGTCTGCTAGCTAGCTATTTTGTGACAATATAGATTAAAAAATAGTCCCAAGAAGAGCAGTGTGATTTCTCCTGCCGGCATGATTTGGCTCCATTGGTTTAAGTGAACTTGCTGTTTCACAAGGAGAAATAAAATTGTTTTGTGCTTGTCTTTAAAAAGGGCTAGACCAAAAAATAATGAGGTAGAATTGGGAAACACAGTGGCTCACGGTTACTACCTGCATATGTTTAATCCATCAAGATAAACCCAGGAAGCACTTGGTTCTGATTTTTCTTTCAGTAATTTCATATCTATTTGCTAACTCTGAATGCAGTAGTGTGACTCCTATTTTAATTGAATGTGAGATGGGTTTCAGGTCTTATTCACAATTCTGTCTTCACAGCTCAAGCCTATCACTACTGAAAGATTGAAGACATGCAAGAATGATTCATTCCTAAGAATAAAAGCGTACATTGAAAGCCTTAGCTAGCAGGTCTATATGCTTAAGCCTAGACCAGCATACTGGGTTATCTTTGAATTCAGCTGAAATTGCCTTTTTTTCCTGATGACATCCGGGACACAGCTTTTCAAAGTCAGAGAACTGTTAAAGCTCATGCAGCCATTCTCTCTTTTTTAAAAAAACGTTTTGGGAGAAAGCAAAGGGAAGCTGTTGCTTTTGTGACATTCTCAGTTTTCTAAACTAGATTCACCGTTGTATCTGGTCTCATTTTTTAGACTTCTTTATTCTTCCTAGGCTTCCAATTTCAGCCAGTGACTGAAGGCAGCAGAATGCTGGTTTTACAACAATGACAAGAGAGCTGAGTTCAGCTAGTTTTTCATTGAAAATTATCCTACGCCCCCAAACTGCATTTCCATTGGCCTGAATCCAGTCTGAATAAGACTCTTGACCTTCCTAAGATTATCATGGGGTGAGATGGACAAGTTTTCTTGAATTTATTCCATTATACGTGTAAAAACAATAAGGTACAGATGCTTTGTTGGATTTACTGTTTCTGTGTATGTACTTTTAAACTACTACTAATCCAATTTAATATTCATATGGATAACATATTTATTTTGCCTAAAAAAAAAAAACAAACAAACCCCAGTTGTACCTATGAAGCTCATTTGACTTCTAAATATCTTGTAAAACCAAGCAGTTTTTCTTCCGTCTTCTCTTTAACTGAATTTGATGTGTTATTGTTGATATCTTCTACATGGTGGCCACATGGTGTCCTGTAGTGATGGGGTTATGAGACGAGCTAGGTTCGATTTAATGAAATGCTTTACAGCTAGTGGCTTTTAAATCAGGAATGTAATGAAAATAATGAAGATTAACACCAATTGGACTTATTTTTTTCGCCTGTGGCCATAATAAAGCCTGATAAGCACATTGCCGGTACTGAGCACTGCAAAGCCTGACCTTGCTTCTGTAGGTGCAGAGGACTTTTTGGGCTCAAGAAAATGGTACACGTTTTTGCTCCACTATGCAGAACACAGTGCATTATTCCCTGAAGCTATGCAGAAAGACCTGCTTTTTTTATGAAAAAAACAGAACAGAATTAATGTGTCTTTTAGTACACAGAATGTCAAGATTTCTCACATAACAATTAGTACAAACAAAGGGATAAAAATATAAAAGCAAAGGTTTCAGGTTCATAAATCTATGTTCTAAGGTGTATCAGTTAATCATATGTTCAGCATTAGACCAAGAATATGTGTGTAAATATATATATGAATACAATTTGACTGGTAACATTGAACAAAGCCTGGTTATTTATGGGTCAGAGAGGCAAAACTAGTAGCACAATTGCACTTGCAAAACAAATGCACTGTTACTTGACTAACGTTCATTTGGAGCAACCCTTCCTGAATAAGCAAGTAGAATATTTATACATTCCTATCTCTGTGTCTAATTGTGTTTGTGCATGGAGTTACATATTGCAATTACTGTTCATTGCTGCTATGCATGCATTTTTTAAAATCTAACTTCTTAAATTTATTTCTCTAATTTTATTACCTCTCACGGATGTATCTGAGGCTTGTAGACAAAATGACTTCTAACTAAAGGTGGCACAGTCAGACCTATCAGTTATGTACTGGCTTATCTTCAAGAAGGGGTTATTTGAAAATTGAATAAACCAAGAGAGAAGTCAGCCTAAGGACTGACTGTTGCACAAGGCATTTATATAAAGAATGTTCATGTAAAGAGTGAGGAGGAGACATTGAGCCTTAAAGTTTGGAGTGGGGTTTGGTAGTTGCTGGGATCTTTCCTGGGCCACTGGCAGATCATTAAGCTCTGAGTTTCAGATGACCATGAGTCCCACTACAAACATATATGCTCAGTTAATTTCTTGTCACCTTCTATCTTCCCCTTTTGTGACTGAAGATCTTTAATTCAGGCTTGGACATTTCTATTTGCTTATATTATCCTCCTGAAAAGAACTAAATTTTTCATTTTTTTCTGAACATGAGCATGCCACTGAGGCTATTTGGATTTCAGTGTGAAAATTCCTTGATGTCTTTCCAGAATCAGCTTGCAAACAATTGTCAAAAAGATAATCAGCAGAGCTAGTTAGAGGAAGAGTTTCTGTGATGTGCTTCACGGGACTAGGGTGAAACTAGCCAATGTTATAGAATTAATGAAAAACCATTATCAAGTAACTCTTTGATGTCTTTTCATCAAGATACATGCAATCTAGACTAATACAACCACCTATATTTCCTAAAGCATCTGTTACCATAGTATTGGGGTAAACCTTATGGTATTTATCAAAACATATTATGACACTTGAAATCAATTTCAGAAATGTACCTCAATAGATGAGAGTCCAAATGACTTTGCAGAGTCATTTTAAATGAGTCTAAAAATACAGAGAAAGTATTGGTGCATGGGGAACCACCTTATCAGCATTCAGCAACACACAGATCCCAATTACAAGAGAAACCTGTTTACTTCTCTTGACTTACACACACGAAGGAAACTGTAGTACTGCAGAAAACACTGCCTGTAATTATGATTACTGCATTTTCTTGTGGTCACAGAATACCCAAAGTTTGACTGAATTTTTAAATTGATAAATCCAAAATACAGATTCTCCAAAACCTTACCAGATACTGACAGGTTAAGCCTGCAGCGACTGTCCTACTTGTCCACTAACTAGGATACCTCTGCACTCATCCACTGAGCCAATGTGTAAGTCTTTTATTTAGTGATCAGCATGGTGCTTAATCTCCAGCAGGATTCAGAAATGAAATTTTCCCTTCCCCATAACACCTGCAAAGACTGATCAAATGAATACTCTTAGAACAGAAAGCCAGGTGAGATTTCATACTGAACGCAGGGGAACGGAAGAAGAAACATGCTGTTTATTTCCCTTCTTTTTTACTTACAACCTGGTGTTTATCGCTTCCACCTAGAGGATGAGAAACTGAGCTTCAAATCCTCCTATTGTTTGTTTAAAGCAGAAGTCTGCTTCTAGGAGCATGCGCTTGCACAGTCTGAGATAAAGTTCTTAAAATCACTGCTATTGAAGCCTTCCTGCAGCCCTTTCATTCTTAGGAGGTGAAACTTAAGCCACCTCCTTAGGATTCCCTGCCAATAGTTTAGATAATTGAGAGTGCCAGCTTCTCTGGATTAATACAATTTTAGCACTTGTTTCGGGAAGATTATGGTGTGGACAATAGCAGGCCACTTTGGGTTAGTATGCAGACTTAGTCACTGAGATCGCTTTAGTTCCCCATTGGTAAAAATTCAATTGTTGTCTCGAAGAATTTAACTTATGCAACAGTTTGTAGGAGGAAATACAGAAAAATATTCCAAATATAAATTAAAGGTTGAAGGGGAGCGAACAAAATCCAAAATGAAACAGTGGCAAGCACATCAATTCACTCATATATTTCATGTCTTTCTGATTGTGAGAGTTGTGATGTCTTCAGCATGTGATCGCTAAAAAGATGGAGCTGTTACAGCTGCCTTAAGATCTGAATCTCTTCTGTTTAAGATGGAGGATGCAGTCAGCTCCTTAATGGCCCACTTCTGCCTATGTTCTAGGTTTGGAACATTGTCAGAGAATAGCAGGACCATCTAGATTGTGTGCTTATTCCCTGTCTCAGCTGGAAAGAACAATATACTTTTAAAGGGAATCTGTAGTTCAGACCATAATTAAAAGATGCACACACATATATAAAATAAAAGCTCCTCCTTTAGTGGATCCAATAAAGCCAAAATATTCCTTTTATAAAAGTCAATTGTACTTAAAACTTGCCCTATGTCTGTTTCATGGTATCATGGTACCCCTGGTACCACATTTCATGATACTCAATATGAGTGGATTTGTCTTCTAAGCATTGTTAGGAAAGAGAACCAAGTCCTACCTGGTTGTTATGTTAACCTTTTGCTTAAGAATGAAACTAAATATTTCAACAAGTCTCAATTTTAGTAAAGTTGGTTTTTTTAACATAGGCTTCCTTCTTCCTTTTTCTTTGTAATAGGTCTCAGGACTTCCATGTGCAGAAGACAAAATTCTTTCCATGGGGTCCATGAGGGCCACTAGTTCTGCTGTCCTAATGGACATCAGATAGTGTAGCCATAAGTTTTATTTTGATCATACAAGAAATTGTTGTAATGTTTGTAGCAGAAGATCAGTTGTCACCCACATAGCCTGTTTATAATTGCAACAAAATGCGATTATAACTTCCTTTCCATCCACATGTACGTACATGTATGTTCAAGATATATAATATGCCTTAAATAATTCATATCTTTTCTAACTTTAGAGCCAGTAATATACTCTATAAATTTTATTCTGTATATGTAGTTTTGATTGGTTTAAAAACTTATGACAGGACGTGATTTCTCTTTTGTTAAGGGCAAGGCATGTTGTTCAATTGTTAAGGAATTACCTAGACTCTTTATGTAACTTTCCAGCTTTTGGCACATATTCTATGATTCAATGAAATGTCAAACTCTTGCAGTTCCTACACCTCTTCAGTAGTTTTGTGCATATCCAGTTGCTCTGGAAATCATTCCCTGGCTGTGAAACACATTCCGAAGTACTTGGCCATGGAAATTTGGCCTTTCCACTTATCCCTTACTAATTTAGGGTTACCATTAGTTATGTAGTTCACATCACTGCAAAAATGCCTAATTCATTAATTAATCCACCCTGTTAGTTCTTTCAGAAGTCTATGATAATGTTCATCATTAGCATAAGGCTTTTCATATTCTACTGCAGGAGAGTGCAATGTCTTTAAGTGTTTTGGTCATTTCCTTCTCTGATAAATTCCAGAGAGTTTTGCAGAGCTTGTTTGCTCCGCGAATCTGTAGGTAGTACTGCGCAGGGCTGTCTTTAATTTCACTGGACGTATGAGGTGTTCCATGGGATAATGCGAGATGTTTTGGTTTACCATCCTGAGTAAGTAACTCATAACTCTATTGTTATTTTTAAACAGATCTAAATGCTATTTTGTCTCTTCTCCCAAGTATCCAAGCAAGGATTTTAAGGAAAGCATAGAGACAAAGGTACATTAAAATCTAAGTAATTTTTTTTTCTACCAAAGCAAGTTTTGTTATTGTCAATGAAATCTCTGCCACAGAATGCTACCCTAGTTTTTATAATCAAATGGAAAAACTGTTCCATTGATGACTAACATACTTTTGGCCACCTATAATTATTACACGCTAGAAATAGGTTGAGGTGTAACAGAGAATGGCCCTCCTTGTCTTTTATTAGCTGTAACCTGTAATGCTGGCAAGGCTGTAAATTCTGTGGCCTAGCATAAGTAGGCTGTCTAGGACAGACAGCAATTGCAGTGGTGGGGTTTCGTGATAAGTATGTTCTACTAGAACTGTCTATGTACTTCAAGACATGCTAAAATCTAGTGATGGAAAATAATAGGTTTCTGGTTACTAGCATCCTTGCCTGAATTCAAGCCAGAATCCTGCAGATAAGAGATTTTGCTTCCTGCTACCCATCACCTTACAGTCTCAGAGGAGAACTTCAGGTGAAGAAATGAAGACAGAAATAATAACAGACTTGATTGCTTTGGTCTTAACACGTCAAGAAAATAAGATTGTCAAGAATGTTGAAACAGCAGAGTTTCTTTTGCTGAAATATTGTCAAGGCAAATTACACTGTTAGCAACTACTTAACAGTTAAATATTGACAGTCCAGTAAGTATAACTATTGTGTGACTCTTACTTATCATTGTTCAAGGCTGCCTTTTGCAAGCACTGTGAGCTAGAGGTTAGTGCTATACATTGAAAATGAAATGAAAAAAAAAACCCATACAAACAGGAAAATCCTCTTGAACTTCTTTATGACAGGTCATTTTGAGTTCTTAAAGGGCCCTGAAAGAGGAGCTCCTTTAGAGAATAAAGTGTACAGATTTTCACAGATGGTGATTCTGCTATACAACAGTTTTGTTGGTACAAAAGGGCTGACACCTACTTGGACTGGTGCTTTAAAGTTAATTCTTTAAATGACCATAACCCCAGAAAGAGAATGAGTGTTATTTTGATTCTCAGCATTGTGAGATATTATTAATTTTCTGGAGTTTTAAAAATTTTATAATACTAGAACAGGCAAGGAGAGTATATTACAATATCCCCTTTGAAACTTTTTGCATTACAGTTCTTTTCCTCACTAGTGGATTTTACGGCATATCAGGCACATAGACAAGTAAAGTCAGGAATGCAGGGTAGAATGTGAAAGGGGAGTGATGCTCTCAGACATCATTTATACACTTTCTGCTTTCTCTGGTACTCATCACAAACAACAAAATATAATCTAAAAACTACTATGGTTTTCTCATAGAATCTGTAGTATCAGAAAAGGAACATTTTCCCACTTTGGGTCTAAATTCTCCATCAGAAAACAGATGTATAGCTTGCACTATGCACAAAAAAGAACATACCCCAACTGGAACTGTGAACAGCATTTGCTTGCACTTATAACTGTAAGGTGGAACAGATGGTGACAACTTAGTTGAATGTGAACAGTCCATTGAAATAACCTAAATTATCAAGCTATTCTTCTATAGAAAGCGGTCTATGCACCATTCGAACAAATTGAAAGTAGCCTTCATGTTATTGAATCAGTTGAAATTGCCTTACATCGTGAGTTATGCTGGGCTTACAGGGTTTTGCAGAGTATAAGCTGTTCCACTTTGGTAGCTGTGAATGCTCCAAAGATGGGGGAAAAGTCTCGCAAGTTAACAAATAATCCATAACCGTTCTACTCTCTGACTCATTTTGCTGTAGAAAAACTTCTGGGCAGATATCTAATGAGATTAGGAGCATTAAAAAAAATGTCATGTCTTCAGTTTTAAGCCCAAGGACAGATTGCTCTTATCAATAGGCTCCAGATCTGTAAGGCAAGGCAGTAGCCCAGATCAAAACAAGCTCCATCAAAAATATAGTTTTCCGCTTTTGTTAATGTAATGTATTTACTCCCTGCATTTTAAAAGCAGGTGGCCAGATGTCTTTGTGTAGGCATGGCATGCAAAATGAGAATAGGCTGTTTCATTTTGGTGTGACAGATAAAACTTTCAGAGTCTGCATGTGCTACTTGAGAAGCAGGTGAGGCACTGACGGCTGCCCAAGAAGGTCCTTCTTCATGAGCCTACCTCTCTATAAGGGACCCAGGCTCTCCTAAAAGAAGCAAGAAGAAAATTGTAGGACCAATGTCCACAATAAACAACTCAATAGAACTATCCGAGATAGCCTCTAAATATCATAAGGAGAGGCTGTGGCTTAAATCCTACCCAGGAAAGTAAGGAGGGCTTTGAGATGTTAAGAGTTACTGGGAGGTAACTTGCTGCTGATGTAATAAAGCAGCTGGTTTAGTGATAAACTTCTGTGTGTGCTCTTTTCCTGTGATAAATTTGGTGAATGCAAGGTAGCTCATTTCTTTTTCATGCCTTTATGCCTCCCTCTGATCATGGATAGAAACAATTTTTCTGTTATTCCACAGTGGCTGTTTCAGTGCACATGCCATTTTACTGTTTTGGATTCCTTTCCTGCATGCAGTTGGGGGTATAAGTGGCTCCCATCCCTCCTCAAAAGTGAGAGAAAAGCTACTATTACCCCTTTACCAACACATCATCTAATACCTTGATATCCCTTTCGTACCTGATCAAGAGCAAAGATTTGAACCATGGGATCCAATATTAAAAGTGAATGTCCCAACCATGACATTACAAATGATTTTGAGCAAGATCCTTTTGCATATCTCCTTCAAATGTTACTCTATTGAGTATTTAACCAGGTAGTCACTGGAAGCTTACTGCAACATCCAGAGCCAGTGAAGTAACTTCTTTTTTTCACCTGCGAATTGCATTTGGACAGAAGTAAATTCTCAAATAATTATTTTATCTCTATCTATGAATCCTGCATCTGTTTCTTATATGTGGAACTGACAAATTGTAATATGGAAAGGGGGGGATGAGGTGGAGATAGGAACTTGGACTTCTAAGCTTAACCCATTTATATTTTAGAGCTTTTTCTTTCCTATATTTCTGTGGAAGTGACGAATACTTGCAAAAATACACTATGGTTTAAAAATTAAGGTTGAAAGCTTTATCTAAATTACTGCTTAAAAAGAGTGAACAAGTGTGTTGCCATATTCATCTGTTTTCTAATCCCAGATAGTTAATCCTTCATCCTGAATGAAGGATTAGCAAAGGTCCAACATTGCTATTTAAATAATTTGTAACATGTTCTTAAAGAACCTTAAGGACACATATATATTTTGCATGTGGCATTTATTTAACCTATTAAATTGCATTGGGCAGTGATCAACAGCTGAAATATATAGCATTTTGCATATTTTTAAAGTATATAATGAATCTAATATTCCTCCTCTTGACACTTTTGACTTTGAGATAAATGGAAGCAGGAGCAAGCCCCAGAGAAGTAGTCATTTGTTCAGTACTCTGTACTTAGAAAAGGGTGAAATTCTTTCCACTGTTGGTATTCATAGTTGGTCCGCATGTGCCGTGAAGTCTACCTGTTAACAACCCTTGTCTGAGTCTAAACAGATATAAAAGATAGCTTTCCTATATTTTGCATATGTATGTGTGTGTTCGTGTGCATAAATAAAATTATCTTCAGGCTCTTTCTTTTATCTTGAATGTGAAAATGACTGTGTTTCTAGACTGATAAGGCAAAATACTCTTTTAAAATTCCCATGTGGAGGTTTTTGATAAGGATATCTCTCAAGAATAAATATACCTCTTTGGCCATTGGATTTAATAAACATAGAGAAAACATCAGCTTGATAGCCTGTAGGACATTTTAAGTCTGCATAAAGAAAAGGATGCTTAACTTATCATCATAATCGTAGTTTCTTGACTTAAAAAAAAAAAAACAAACCACTGTAGAATGTAACACAAGGACTTGTTATGAGGACTTTCTTCTTTAGAAGGAAAGGAAACCCTAGTGACTAGTATGATTTGTTGTAAATGCTTTTTTATCATTTGAAGAGTTCCTCTATAGCTATTTTAAGCATAGATGCACCTGAAAACCTACCAAGTTGTGTTTTTTAGAGAAAAGCAAGCACTAGAAACAAGAGATGCTTTCGGGCATCTTTTTCTTTTGGTGCTGTGAGACACACAACTGTGTGTGTAAAATAGGGGGTGAATTGTTAACGTGAATGAGAACAGACACTAGAAATGCAATAAAAATGGAAATTAAATAAAACCAAGATTAGATCTATTTAATAAATGCAAAGCCTGGGTCCCTTCAATCCCGGAAGCCAAAGTAAGGATAGAGAAAGCCAAGTCCTTCAATTATTCATGGATACATATCAGCAGCAAGCAATTACTGCCTTTGGTTATAAGGATTCTGTTGGTATTGAGTACTTCAACCAGATGTCTTTTTCAAAGAGAATCTACATAACTTTGACAAGACATTAGCACCCATCCTCAATTATCTCCTTATTGGATCCAAGCTGTCATCCAAGAGAACGTTTCTATTATCGTGATCAAAATACAGTGACTTATAGTTGTGTTTATGTGGAATAGTGGTCTCTATATCCATATACCTCCTCTTTGCTCTGTTTTAATCATAATTTCGTTGCAACAAGAGTCAGCGAGTAATCATTTTTAAAGAAAACTCCACTCGACACTGCCTACTACAGAGGTTCTGGTTCAGTCTTCTTCTCTCTTATAAACTGGATAATTCTAAAGAGGACAATGATTCACATTTCTCAGAAAAATATATAAGTATCTTTAAATTGCCACAAAGAGTATTTCGTAAATACATGAAGGGAAAGAAAAACAAAAAAAATCTCTGCTTATTGAGAGTGATAACAAAAGAAATTAAGTTCATTTAGTCATTTAAATTTTCCAGTATGTTTTTCTTTCCAATGTATTTGCAGGCGATTTGCATTTCTTCCTATCTCAGAGCAGCTTATCTTTCTCTCTAAGCTTTTGTTTTCACCCTCTGTTTTCTTTATATCCAATTTTAGCACGCTTTGACACTCCTTTTCAAAGAAGAATGTAAAACATTGGATTAATGAATTAGATGAAGTGCTCAGTTTACTATCTTCTCCTGTCTGTTATGAATTTAAAACTTTATTGCGAATGTAGAGTTAAATAGAGATCTTAATGACGTTTGTACAGAATCATCCTTCCTTCTTCTAGAAGCTGTTGTGAAATCCAGTGAGGAAAGTCTGCCACATAATGTTTGTGAGACTTGCAGGATGGAGCTTCAGGTAATACAAAGCCTCATGGCCAAAGTGTCAGTCACTGGGTCCTTCTAGATAAGGAAGGTTCCTTTGTGAAAGGCGTGAAGGAGCTTGTATTGTGTCTACAGACAGATTTCACTCAATTTGGTTTTCTTCAATTTGCTGTATCCAAGTCATGCCATTTCCACAGGACAGAAAGGTACATTTTAATATATTCTGACCTGGCACGTGAAGACTCAAAGATAGTTGGCACTGTTTTCTCTTCTCCTCCTTCAATGTGATTGAAATAATAAGTGTGTAGGATGCTGAGTTTATAGATTAAGTTATTTCTTTGCAGAACAGAAGAATTCACCTCCCTCAGTCAAAAGGATTGAATATTTTCAGACATGCAAGGTTTACTCCTCTCATCCAAAATCATAAGATTATAGACAAGTCCTAAAGATTGTACTTATGAAACTGTTGAAAAATCAATCTTAGCTTGATGGATAGATCTTTTGGTATGTGTGATTTTTCTTTTAATCTTACTTAGGACCACAAGGAACCCAGTATCAGCCAGCCAAGGCAGATATCTAAGCATCTTCAGATGGTTTGTGTCATGCATAGTGAAATGGAAAATTGCTACTGCTAAACTAGAGGTCTGTAATTCTGTCTAGAGTTTTAGAGCAAGAATAC
Source organism: Cuculus canorus (assembly GCF_017976375.1). Classification (NCBI taxonomy): domain Eukaryota; kingdom Metazoa; phylum Chordata; class Aves; order Cuculiformes; family Cuculidae; genus Cuculus; species Cuculus canorus. Next base: position 12,873,772 of record NC_071405.1, read on the forward strand.
AGAGTTTTTAGATTGATTAATGAGAAGGGTGACAGGTCACAAAAAGTTTGTACTGTAAATTAAATGACACCCAGAATAGGCTGGGTATGTCAGAGGGATGTTATCCCTGGTTCTCACGTAATCCTTGTGGGCTTTTTAATGGAACTTTTAATTAATACCCCTGGTAAACACAGGGCCTGGCAAAGGTCATTTGAAATATTTACTTCTGTTAGCAACTCCATTGCAAAGGATGCATGTTCAATATATTCTGCCTGAACTATTTCAGAAAAATGTCATTTGGGCTTTGGGGATAGACTACTGCCTCATTAAGGTTAGCGAAAAGAGAAGGCTTGGTTCTCCTGAAGACTGAAGCAAAACTGCATTTTTTCACCTCCATTCCAAAATAACAGATATTTAACCCATAAGACTTTAGAACCTACTGTATTAACAAGCGTACTCCTGGAATTTGATTACTCAGTTCTTATTAAAAAAAAACAACAAACCCAAACAATAAATTAAGACTAGTTCAATAAACAATATAGATTCTTTTTTACTTATCCCAAGTAATAAAAATCTATAAATTTAATGGAGAAAACTGTTGAGTTGCAAAAGGTGGTGCCTCGGTAATAAACACTTAATGATCTCAATGCTTTCATGGCTGTAACACCTCAGTGACTCACAGCAGCTGTGAGTAGGTGAAACACGATGGTTATAATCTGTCTCCCTGAGAAAAACATATAGTTAATAGGTCTGGAGTCCCACTTCTTTGAGAATGTAAATCTACTGGATTAACAAATTCCAGACAGGGGATGCAATAGTATTGTACCTGCTCCAGAAGTCTATACACCTAGATAGCCAAGTAATCAAACAGCTTATATTATTCCTTCTGCCTCAAGCCATTATTTGTTACCTTGGAAAGAATCAGCACAAAGATTGGTTCCTCCTGTGCAGACTTCCCAAGTATATCCTCTCTGCAGCTTTTTTCTATTTCTGTACTCTTGCACAGCAAAGGTAAAAGCACTTTTTTCTTTTCTTTTTTTTTTCTTCCAAAGCATAGCTTTTCAAACAATGATTGAGCATCCAAAAAAGCAACACTATGCATTTGAAATATAAATCTGAAGGGGAAAAAAACGCAACAAATTAAATCCTCCTCTTCTCTAGCAAAGAATGTTGCTTTTGTCTTAGTGAACATCCTTTATCATTCAGATATGCTGCCACGGCACTCAGCCATGCCAAACATCTATTGAAAGGGAATTCCTTTTGATTTTCCTTTTATTCCATACCTCATACAATTTTCCAAGACAATGATCATTATCTAAATGATTATTCAGCTGGATAGTCCCACCATTATCTTAATTGTTCGTCCAACCTTGCTGCAATCCTTGCAACCACCACTGCTCTTTTCAAAACTCCATTTTCAGCTACTGGGTGGAAATAAAAAGCTTTAACCTTGGGGCAGAAAAAGTGAAGGAAAAAAACCCTAATGTTAAAGATTTAAAGGATATTTAAAAGAGTGAAGAGAAGTGAGAGGACCAAATGATGTGGTTATTAGTAATCATCTTCAATCAATTATAACACTGAATAAACAGATACTGCAAGATGCTAATACATATGCATATTCTCAAGCAAGAGGTTTGGAATCTTTTATCTGTGATCTTCCTTAATTTTTGCAGGATTAAGTATTTCTATTATATATATATATGTATTATATATATTTGGTCATGGGTATCACTGATGGTTTTAAATATGTCTTTTGTGAAAGAATCATCTATTAAAATGAGTATAGTGCTCCTGACAACTTTAGTTGTGAGCTAACAGCATGTATTGCTGAAAAATTCTTCTGGAAGCACATCTGCACCGCTTCATAGAAAATAGAATTTAGAGCAAAGGAAAAACTAAGGAAAGACTGGACAATCGGTAGAAAATTGGAACCAGTGGGATTAGCTGATTAAAAAATATTACTGCTGTGACTGTACCTCATGAGGAGGTTAGTGTGTTGCTATTCATCACTCATAATATGCCAACGCTACCACGTTCTTCTACATGTTGCTCTTTATGTTCTTCTGGTTTATAGATTGCCTTTGTGAAGGGGCACAAGGGAGGTGACAGCAAGGTGGAGGGTTTTTACCTTCTCTGATGTACTTTATAACAGCTTCAGCAAAACGGCAGTCTGTAGAAGTTTACTGACTTTATTCTGCTGAATTCAAGAGCCTCTGGTATCTTCCCCTGCACGCATATGCACAACACTCTTAGCAGGACTGCAAAAACAAAAGTGTAATCAGGGTACCTTTCCCAGGAGAGTGTATAGTGGTAGGTATAAAATGGAACTTCATCCCCAGGCCACTTCATTTTACTGGAAAATGGTACCCGAAACCAGGGGTGTCTGGAGCATCTACCCACCAAGCTGAACAATCTCTTAGGAAGCAGACAAAAACCAGGGAATATCTGAGGCTGTTTTCTCTTGCAGCAGGTGGTGATTTACTCCTAATAAAGGAATGCTTTTAAGAGAGAGTGAAGTCACCTTTACATCCCACTTAGATTGTAGGCTGGGTGAAGCTGAGCCAAGCACAAGAGCTATGCCCAAACCACTCTGTTGTCAGGTAGGACTACAGCCAAGCCCCCTTGGTTATAATGCTCCCACAAGTTTGCTATTGAAATCACCGTGAACTGTTTGTAAAATGGTTGCAGAGTACAGAATAGTACTTTGCTTTCATGATTCTGTTTGTTTCAAGGATTTGTCTGTCTGAAAGATGGAGATGTGATAAGCTAAACAGTGGTGATGACAGAGTGAATGAATCCTACAGATCCCAGTAACAAGCTTAGAGATGCCACACATACACAGTCCAACACAAACAAGATGAGACTGTCTGCAACTCTTCTTATTTAAGAAAGTAAGAAAATCAGCTATGATCACCTTCAAAATAGTTCCCTTCTGAGTTGGTACACAGCTGCATATGATACTGCAAATATTCAAAGCAATTCTGCAGATCATTTTCTGAAAGGCTGTTGAGGATCTCCATTGTTTCTGTTTTCATATCTTTTACAGGTTCCTTTGAGCACGAACTGGATCTTTGAGATCTCTTCACTACAAGCCTCAGTCAATAACTGAGAAGTTTCCATCATGGATTTCTTCAGTTTCACAAGAAATTTGATGTTAACTCGCTGTTCACTGTTGCACGCTGACATTTTCTGACTGAGGGTAAGGAAACATCAATATCTGAACACTTGTCCATTCCTACTGAGTGAAGCAATCAAGTTGAGCCTTGTTTCACTGTGACAGGTTAGGATATGTTCTATAACCACCTCTTTGTCTCTCTCCTCCCACTCTTAGTTCCTGAGCTATAGGGTTAGTCTCATGTTTTTTGTGTCAGACCTCATATTGTCCCAGAGTTATACTTCTCAGAAACTTGTCCAGGAGAGAAAAAAAAAAAAAGAAAATATTAAGTTAGTTATGTACCTATTTCTTCTGAATGTTAAGCAACTCACTTGAGACAGTAGTTTCCACTGAAAGCTGCAGGGAAAGCAACCAGATAGCATTGAGCTGCACCTATGCAGCATCAGATTTTTGGCTGCAAAATATGCATGCAGTTCACTTGCGTGTTTCTTACCAACTAGCATTGCTCTGCAGCAGTGCTGAGTCCAGTGCTTGGCAACTCGTGCATGTGTTAGGCTCTGCTGATGTGCATGCACAGGGCTTGGGCACATTGCTGTATGCACCTATTTTGCTGTCTGGGTTCTGACAAATGAAAAAACAGAACAGTGCATGTAACATTACGCACCCCAGCACTGCAGGAAGCCAGTAATTCAGAGACAGTTTACTCTTCGTTAAAGGAAGATTGCTTCTGCAGTGGTGCAGTCTCATTTCTTCACCCCCTTTCCCAACTCACACCTTACTTTCTGAACACATCCATAGAAAATGACGACTTCAAAGAGGGCGGCATTTATGCATAACATTTTGTCATTTTCTCTAATTTTCTGTTTCTACTTTTCTAATCGCTGCCAATGCAGTCTTCAAGTCTCAATTGCTCTATTTTTTATCTGAGCCTACACAAGCTGTTTCTATGGTAGTCTTCTGTTCATTTTCCCATTATTTCTTAGCTAAAACTTTCCAATTATTTTGTCTTTAGTTAAAAGAATTTGCTGCTTCAAATTCACCCTGGGCAACTTCATTATTTTCCTTTCCAGCTATCTGTCCTGTGTCAATTACAGGACCATTTTTTGCTGTGTTACCAAAGCAGTGATACTTCAGTCCAGTTTTCTAATACAGTGATAATGCTGTTTGACTCACTTTTTTTTTTTTTAATTGCTCATGGATGTCAGCCTAATTTGTGAAATTCATTTGTATTTTAAATGTGATGAAATGGAAATGTGGTGATCTTTTAAATGAATGGAGGACATGAATACAGGCATCGTTGCCACTCTGTCAACTTTGACCTTACTTTGCATGCTGACAGAGCTATCTACAGTAAAAAGGGCTCAATACGAATGGCTCATTTTTATTGATAAATGTGCCTAGTTAACAGCATTGGTAAGGCAGTTGACACCACTGAATCAGAGCGACTTTGCTATAAAAATATTTTACCTCATTACAGTGAGAGGAATACTGAGAATAAATATCTATTTTATAGGTACTTATTTCTATTGCTGTTCCGTAATCCTTTACATTTACAATGCATAAGTTATTATTAGGAGCGTACCCTAACCAAGATAACAGTTTTGGTTATTTTGGAGGTATATTTGGAGCTGAAAACAATTTTTGTATGCAATAATCACCTTTGTGATTGATTAAACTGAAAGTTCAGGCCTAATTTCCTTGAAATTTAGAGAATTATTTTAATCTGGAGCCAAAAATTGTCACTGTTCAGATGCCCCTTTTGTTTTTCATGGTGAGGTGCAGTGTTGCAGTGGGATGAATGATGCTGAATCATGTTCTTTGGTCTGTGCCCTGCATTGTAATCAAATTGTCATTCTTTCTGTAGGAGCCACTTACGGCAGTTAACAAGGTGGAGCAATGCAATGACATTGGGGAAGCAAAAATGGGATGGAGACCCAATCTGTTTCCTCAGGTTCTGAAGCCTTCCCGTGAACAGGCAGAGGCACGGCAGTCATGGAGGATGCAGCTCCTATGAATAGATGTGATACCCAACTGCCTGTACGTAGACACGATTTCTACGCCACTGGGGGGGCTCAGAGAGTTGAAAAATCTGTATGAACTAAATATTTAAAACACTACTTTTCTTTATTTAGAATTCAGAAATTCAGAGGTTTCCTAAAAATGCTGCCAAAACCTAATGCAACGGCTGTAGATTTTTTCATATAAATTATACTTGTTTTTTTCAACCTTTAGAAGGAAATATCACCTACACTATAGACACTATACTAAGATAGCAAGAAGTTGCCGCAGGTAACTGGCCTGTTTTCAGTTTGCTTGAGAGGTCCTCTTTGGAACAAATGGTGTTCAGAAGGGGGCCTTATCCCACAGAGAAAGGAAAAACAAATTAAAGGAAAAGAACTGCATTTCAGTCCTTGTGACCCTGTTGTATTGACAAATGCCCGAAGCAGGAGAAGTATGGCCTTCAGCTTTCCTTAGTGGCTCCAGCAGGTTTGACAACGCCCATTCCTCTCTGTCAGAAATTTCACAGCCTGCTTTGAAAGTACAAGAACTGAGACAAATAAAGCCACAAAGGGGCTTTTATTTTCAAGCTGTTTGAAGGTTGGATTTCTAATGAAAACACAAATAGGTGCATGTCCTTCAGTGGTGCACACTGTTTGGAGCTTGTACCACATGCACTGCTGCTATCCAGTACATGTCTGTTTTCAGATAATTAGAAAAGATCAACCTATCTGTTAATTAAATTCCAATGGGGTATATGAATCAGAACACAGTCTTAGCTGCCTCACACATTGCTTTTTCCTCTGCAGCAGCTCTCTGTGAAGTCAGGCATGCTAGGAGACTGAAAAATTTCAGTGTTAAACTTCCAGAGCTGACTGGGAGATAGGAATTTTTTTTGCCCCTTCCTTAGCTTGCTGTTAGTAATTTAATGTGTCTTAGAGAGTCTTTCGTAGCTTAGTAAAATAAATGCTTCACTAACATGTTTCATAGTAACATACACACATATGTTACGTGCTTCCTACCAGCCACTGCTATTGATTTACACCAGGAAATAGTTTTGCTTCACAAATATACAATAAAAGAAAATCATTGATCAAAGTCACTGCATCCTGAGTAGACATATTAAGAATTTTCTAATAGTAAGCTCTCTGGAAAATAAGGAATTTGTTTTAAGTATTATTATCCTTTTGATGCAAGTGACTAATGAAAGAATGGTGAATTTCTATTAAGTGTAGAAGCTGTTGATAGAGTTAGACATCCCTGATGAACTATGTTCAGTCATGAGAATGCTCTGCTTCAAATGTCAGAGGGACCCAAGCAGCAGCTCTCTGCTAATTGCTGCAACCCTTTCTGCAGCCAGACCTCCTAAAGGTGGTCCTTCCTTCCTTTCTGAGGTGTTTATGGATATATATACACACACATATATGTATATCTCAGTGCTCAGAGTCTTCTGAACAAATTGCAGCTTTCCTTTCCAACGGTCTTTCTGTTGCCGATTCCCTCCCTGAACTACTTCTCCCTCTTCTTTTCACTGCAAACCCATTTAGAAGAAGTTTTAATTCAGAATCTAGCAAGGTTGCTCTCCTGTTATTTAAAATGGCCAACAGGAGATAACTAGCTCATACTAAAATAACGTCTTGCTGAGAAACTTGGAATAATTTAGGAGACAGTTGAAAACTGTGTTGTTACTCATATCTGGGGGAGTTTGTATTTGAATAATGCCAATTAAATGTGCCCTTAGAAATAGCTGAAATAGGAATAACTTCTGAGGTCTGTGTTGCTTGCTCAGAACTCATAGTCCCACAGCACCTAGCACTAAGAGAAGTTAGAAATGGCATACGCTTCTTAGATGACTTTCAGTGCGTATTTTCTCTGTCTTGCATTGAATTTCTAGTGTTTCCATAACTTTGATTGCTCCGTCAATGGGCTGCCAGCGTTTTGTCTTGGAATCAGTTCTGTACGCTTCTACATTTTTTCTGCTAGAAATATTTTCTGCTCCAAAACCAATGCCTCACCTTTTTTTTTTTCATATAACTCAATTGTTTCTAATCTTCTCCTTTTGAAGTTCGCATTTTTAGCTGCTGATACCTCATTTAGACCTTACTTATTCCCATTCATTTTCCTTAGCCCTTAATCATTTAATGACTCCTGGCTCCCAACAAGTTTTTCTGCTCATTGAATAAACACCAAAGGTTCAATTGTAGCTTTATTGATGCAGAAGTGGCAGAGAAAGAGTAGAACTAGCTATTTTTTGAGTTGGAGATGCCATGGTGTGACTTAATTTTCCACACATTAAATATACTCTCGATAGATCTGACAGGAATCCCACATTCATAAGAAAAAAATTCTACTGAAGTCATATCAAGGCAGGAGAAGAGATGGGTGTTGTCTGTGTTACTGGAGTTACCATCACAAGTTCTCATCTTTTGAGATCTTTTAGCAGATAGCAGAACCTACAGAGCCCTTGGGGTGCTCTGAGCCCGTGTCAAGGCCACAGCAAGGAAGGAAACCAGCTGTATCAGCTCTCCTGCACTTCTGATGCAGTAGCTGGTACTCGCACAACAGAGAAATCTGCTTCGACTACTCTGACTACAGTCCTTTAAAAACTGAACATACATTTAAATAAGGAAGAGTTGCACTCTGCTTCTTCAGTCAATGCTCTTCTTTTCAGCAGGCTAAGTAGCTATGACTTTCCCACAAGTAAACCACTGAATTTACTTCTCAGTGTATCTTCCACTACTACTTATTTCCAGGCTTCTTCCTTCAACCTTGCAACTTCCACAGGCTTTTATCTGAGGAACTAATTTTAGATCCCAACTTCTGTAAGCTGAGATATTGACACAGACTAAGCCCAGAGTCCCAACGGAGCAGCTAGGATTGCCAGAACATTACATTTCAATAAGATGATAAATCTATAAGCAGAGTGTACAGGTCGTATCATCTACTTGTCTCTCTCTGTTGAATAAACACAAATAAGCAGGGAACATATTATGTTTAGGGTGATCTTTTGTCTTTTCATTTCATTTCCAGCTTACATAGGTGTTCATCTTCACAGGCATGGACAGAGCAGCACAGCTAAGCTTCAAAAGGCAAAGGATCATTTTGCTGTGTGTTAGTGAGTCAATGGGAGAATTCAAAGTGGCATTTATTCTTGCACGCTTGTTATTCAAGCAATAGGTAACTTACGCTGCTGGAAAAGGTTCTGAAACTGCAGTATTTCAGGTATTCTCCACACATCCAAACCACACACAGACATGCACACGCAGAGTTCATCTGGCTTGAGGCATCGGTGCGAAGGCAGCGTAACTGCATGGATTTTACAACAATATTCCATGTTGACAGGCCAGTTGCCGAAAGCTGAACATAACTTCTGATCTCCTGCTGACCAGGTAGGTGTCCAGTTTCAGTTCCATTTCTTTTTTAGTTTCACAAGTACACATTTTATTATCAAGTTCTAGCAAAAAAGAAAGAGAAAAAGGAAAAAATACATATGAATAGGAATGCCAGAGAAAAGCAGAACATTTCTAATTTAAAGATAAATAGTAAAGTTGCTGGAGGGTAAAAATACCATGAAAGTTATTAACTGTAGTGGTAATGTCTATTTAAAGTGGTAATGAAAAGCAGTCTGCTCTGTAACTAAACTATTAAATAAAAGCCCAAACAACATTTTCAATCAAACCAACACCACTGGCATTACCTTGCTCTTAGTTTACCTGAGGACCTGGTATTTTGCTTTCCTGCATATTGTGTTCTGAAGAAGTGGCTAGCAGACTCATAGAGGTCACAGACACCATCTCATGCCCTGCTTTGACCACTGATTTTGTTGGAAATGCACCGGAATAATTTTTTTCTGACAAGGTGAGCAGATGGTGGTTTATGAAATTGTCATATACTGTTTGCAGCAGTGTTGATATGTGTTTTACCATTGATCTGAAGTGAGCAAGATCTGTCCTGTGGTATTTCTTGTTGCAGGCCATGGCCAAGTACTCTACAATTTCTGGATCTACTCATCCTTTAAGAAGCATCTAAGAAGTGCTGCAACAGTATTTATTGTCTTTAGTAAGGTTGTGTCTCCTTTATGCTTGTGGATAGTGTAGGGTGGTGCCTTCCCTGTGCTGTTCCAACTCCCCTGCCTTGCAGGGCAGCCCCTGGGGCTCACTGGCATTTGCTGGATACTCAGAGTCATCTTCTGGTTTTTCAACAGGTTAATGCAAAATGGAAGCATCTTCATATATTGGTACACAAATAGAAGCTGGATTGTCTTGGGCTTCAGATTTTTGTTGAATCCATTCTCTGAGTAATGCCAGCAGGATGTGGCTCAGAAAAAAAACAAGAGTAAAAGCTAGAAAGAGAGCTCTGCTCGCTCTCCTTAGTGCTGTTCAAAGCCTTGGCATTTGGAACTGAACACTTGGACTTTGCATTGTCTGATTTTCTTCCCTGTATCCAGTCTCCCTCCTCCCCTTTTGGAATAATTTGCATTGTGGTCTTTTTTTTTCCTATCCAATCCCCTCACTGTATGCCTTTTTGTCACAGGGGTCTGCAACAGAGGGTCCGGGTGATTGTGGAAGGCGGAGAGTCTCTAAGCAGATATTGCTGCTCCTCCATCAATGTGCGTGGATGTCAGGAAATGTATTCCTTCTGTAGCTTCCTCCTAAAAGGCAACCATTAAGTACGGCACTATTGACCAGTTTTAGTAGCCAAACCCAGAAAGTGAACATCAGCGAGCTGAGTGGGCTCAAGCAATGACAAGAGGACAAGAGAAAAGAGGTGACAGACTGCATGAAACCAGACTCATTCAGGGACCAAGACTGGAAAAGCTTTACTGACAGTATGATATAAGGAGATGTCACAGATGGAAGAGACTTTCTATCAATCAACTTTGTAATATTTTTCTTAGCAAAATAAGCTGCCTCTTACACTTCTGTCCTGAAATAAAGAAGGGATGATGCCTGCTTTCCATTTTTGACACTACCCTTTTTTATTAAACTGTGCTTTCATTCAGGGGAAGTAGAAAGAGAGGTCCATGGGAGTTGCCCTTATTTCTCTTCATGTGTTCTGCTCAAAAAGTATTGCCCGAAAGCTGCATTCGGGGACACTATGAAATCTAAATCTGAAAGTGGTTTCATCCCAGTCAGACTCCCTCCAACAGGTACAGGAGAGCACCTGATGGTAGCTGAGGTGTTGCACTTAAGGAGCACTTGAGGGACATAACTGCTGCCTTGATGACTTCAAATGATCACAAGGAGACAGTTGGGTTATGCCAGATGATCATAGGGCCTAATTGCTGAGCCCCGGGGAAGCCCAAAAGATATTCTGGCTGCCAAGACAACCTCAGATGTTCTGAAGCATTTTTGGTACCCAAGGGTTTCAGGGGACTCTGTGGGCTCAGTAGAACATTTCAAGGGCCCCCTGAGCAAAAAATGGCAGAAGTGAAGGGCCTGAGGTGACCTGCAGACATAAATTTGGTGCACAGGTGACTGGAAATGATCTCTGGACCTATAGGGTAAGCTAAAAAAATCACACACGAAATATATATATGTCAGAGGGGTAGCAGAAGTTAACAATAGAACATTCAGTAAACCAAGATAGTCAGGGAACACATGGGATTACTTGAAGTCAGCTTCTGGCCAGGGCGTCAGGTGAGGTCACAAATTAAAACTCACAAAATGTGGCTTTACTAGAGGTCAACTTTGCCCCAGAATTTCTCCTCTGGGGTTACTAGAGTTCACCAATTAACATGTGGGGTTACTAGAGTTTATCTTTGCCCCAAAATTTATGCCCTGGGGTTACTAAAGGTCAACTTTGCCCAAAAATTTCTCCTCTGGGGTTACTAGAGGTCACCAATTAGCATGTGGGGTTACTAGAGGTCAACTTTGCCCAAAATTTGTGCTCTGGGGGTTGCTTGAGGTCACTAATTAGCATGTGGGGTTACTAGAGGTCAACTTTGCCCAAAATATCTCCTCTGGGGTTACTATAGGTCACCAATTAGCATGTGGGGTTACTAGAGGTCAACTTTTCACCAAAATTTCTATTCTCGGGTTACCTGAGGTCACCAATTAGCATGTGGGTTTACTAGAGGTCAACTTTGCCCAAAATATCTCCTCAGGGGTTACTAGAGGTCACCAATTAGCATGTGGGGTTACTCGAGGTCAACTTTGCCCCAAAATATCTCCTCAGGGGTTACTAGAGGTCACCAATTAGCATGTGGGGTTACTCAAGGTCAACTTTGCCCCAAAATATCTCCTCTGGGGTTACTAGAGGTCACCAATTAGCATGTGGGGTTACTCGAGGTCAACCTTGCCCCAAAATATCTCCTCTGGGGTTACTAGAGGTCACCAATTAGCATGTGGGGTTACTCGAGGTCAACTTTGCCCCAAAATATCTCCTCTGGGGTTACTAGAGGTCACCAATTAGCACGTGGGGTTACTCGAGGTCAACTTTGCCCAAAATTTCTCCTCGGGGGTTACTAGAGGTCACCAATTAGCATGTGGGGTTACTCGAGGTCAACCTTGCCCCAAAATATCTCCTCTGGGGTTACTAGAGGTCACCAATTAGCACGTGGGGTTACTCGAGGTCACCTTTGCCTAAAATTTCTCATCGGGGGTTACTAGAGGTCACCAATTAGCATGTGGGGTTACTCGATGTCAGCTTTGCCCCAAAATTTCTCCTCTGGGGTTACTTGAGGTCACCAATTAGCATGTGGGGTTACTCGAGGTCAACTTTGCCCCAAAATATCTCCTCTGGGGTACTAGAGGTCACCAATTAGCATGTGGGGTTACTAGAGGTCAACTTTGCCCAAAATATCTCCTCTGGGGTTACTAGAGGTCACCAATTAGCATGTGGGGTTACTCGAGGTCAACCTTGCCCCAAAATATCTCCTCTGGGGTTACTAGAGGTCACCAATTAGCATGTGGGGTTACTCGAGGTCAACCTTGCCCCAAAATATCTCCTCATGTGTCACTAAAGTTCCCCAATCAGCAAGTGAGGTTACAAATTTGCCCAAAAATTTCTGCTCAAGGGTTACCCTGACCCTAACCCACTACTTTTCGGGTGTGTGAGGTGGAGACTGTGGTCCCCAAGTCCTGTCCCTCTGTGTACTCCCTTTCTTCCTCAGTCACACTTTGAGGTCTGTCCATCCCTATCTTGGCCTTCCTGCTCCTTCCCTTCCTCTGCAGCTGTTTGGGAGGGTGTTTCACTGCCTCAGCCCTAATGCCCCTCAATGTCCTTCCATGCTTTCTCCCTGCAGCAGCTTCTCACCCAGCCTCAGCCCAAAGCCTGCATCCCCAATCCTGCTTTCACCCCTCCTTAGGAAGCACCAGCCCTCAAGTGCTTCCTCTCATCAGTGAGTTCCTCCAATTCTCTTTCATTTCAGTGGCTCATTGTGGCTTTCATTCATCTTTTGGTTTTGCTAGTTCATGTTATCATGCTGCTTTTGCCTTGTGCCTTCAGTTCCCGTCCATTATTTGTCTGCCTACTTAAAATGGATAGATACTGGTGTGGTGCTCAGGGAAAACATAACCAAACCAGCCCTGCCTGGATGTGAACAGGGGAGTGGTAGCCTGTAGAGAAGCATGAGAGAAAATGATTTACACAAAATAGGCAGATTAATAATATTAAGAAACATCTCACTGGCAAAAGGAGAGTGAAGACCCCTTAATGGCTGCAGTAAACTTCAATGATGCTAAACAAAAGGATGTAATTAGTATTTCTCCTCATACATCCATGTCATCTTCTGAAACTTAAGACACTAAACCCTCGATTAATTTATAAAAACAAGAACCACTGCTGAGTTACACAAAAACATAAAGCAGATTTAGTTCTGGGGACAGTATTGAACACACAATTATAAAATCACAAATTTATTTTATTCCAGTGCTGTTTACTTCAAAAAATCACAGATGCAGTCACTATCTCCCCAGCTGCTCACATCAATTACTTATATTAGGCTTTCCATTCCTTCATCCACAGCTACTTTAATACCGTGTGTGTATTTTCAAGTGCATTGTGGGGTGAAAGCAAATGCCCAATAATTTGTTAACATACTAGAAGTGAGGAAAGGAAAAGCAGATAGGAATCAGTCCTAATAATCTTAGGAAGGATGATTTTCTCCAACCCTCTAGCTCCTTAACCATGCTCTGCTAACAAGCTATGGCTTTCTGCACTTCATGGTCTGCTGTGCCAATAAAAATGCAAATACTCACACAGGTATCATAGATGGTTTTATTTTAAATGGGAAAATCATGGCAGATACTTGCAATCTGTGTAATACTACATACACAGGCCCTGAAAAATTCAACTAATGATGCACTTTCATCAGTGCTGATGATGAAACCTATGCAAAGCCAACAAAATGTCAAGAGTGTTACAGACTATTGGTATTTTTTTCTGAGTATAAACTTCTCTGTATGTAACTGAGCTCGTATGAAACTGCAATAGCAGCTGTCACTACAGCTTAGACACACATGTTTTGATGATAGATCTCTTTAGCACAGAATTCAAAACACATTTTTCAACCATAAAGAGAAACCCAAACCCTGCTGTGTTGAGCTCTTCTTGTCTTTAGCTAGGATTTAGCAGATATGCTGGAGAGGACTCAATTCCGGTGAAACTGTGTGTCAGTGCAGAGTTGCAGAGGAAACAGAAGTCCTCTTTTACTGCCTCAAGGCAGTAAAGGCTGCAGCAATGAGAACAGAGGTCTGTCCGAAAGAATAGAATTGTTCAGTTGCTCCAGTAACATTTTTCAGGAGCCTAAAACTCAGAAGCCAGTGAGTGAAAATATTATTTTTTTTTTTTCTTTAATGAACCAAAATGTGCTGAGCCTGGCTTTCCTTTTTAAAGAAATAACTTGTCAATACTGACTCAGCTCAGTACTGGAACCACGATATTAGGTATCATTCCTCCCACTTCAATTAGCCACAGCATGTTCATTAGTGTCAGCTGAGACACAGCTGGGCCCTCAGCCCACAAACTGTAAATCCCACAAGGAACTGCTGCTTCAGTTAGTTTAGTGCTGAACTAATTAATTGTAGGTGGTAAATGACTAATGAAATAATGCAATGATTTATATCACATTTAAAACCACAGCAATCCTAACACCTCTGGTCATATCAGTCAGATCAGTGTATACATCAATTCAGTGATTCTGAATTTGGCATCTGTTGGCATCCACAGTCATTGGGACAACTTGACTGTTTAAGATGATGATACTCTGCTTGCCCATCTACATCTCTTTATGCGAAACCCCACTGTACAAAGACGGAGTCTGACATCCTGATTAGAACCCAGTAGCTCACAGAAATGGGGTCTCACTCCTCAGCCAACAAACAAAACCTATCTTCTGCTTGCTCTCTATTTCATTCAACAGATTTTCTCCTTGCAATCCAAGCTGCTACTCCTGCCCTTCCACTTTGGACAGGTACATATGCCCCAGTGGGAACAGGACAGTGTACCGAGACGGCAGTAGAGCACGTTGGCCCTGCAGACCCCCAGATGTGAAGAAAATAGCACCCCAGTGAGGGAGCCATCCGCTGGTGCTGTGTTAATGAAGGCTGTGGCTGATATCATTGTAATGCTTAAATAAAAGCAGAAAGGGTACGAAACCATGTGCCCAAGGGAACGGTGTTGCTTTATAGAAATAAAGGAAGGGAGGAGATGAATAGGTGAGACAGCCTCTCATTACCAGACATGACTTCACCTACAGGCCTTCCTCTTGCCTCACAGCAATGACACCGGCTTTCTTTCACAGCAATTCGTACATTTCAAAGGGCCAACAGCACAAAAGGAATCTAAAAATAGGTTAAAGCCTGAAACCAAAGAGCAGCTGTTTCATTAGCAACAAGAGAAGCAGAAGGGGAAAGAATTGTAGGACAGAGCTGCCTAAGTGTGCCAAATGATTTGTATTTTATGTACTTTATGCTGTCTTACAGAAATTCTTCTAGTACCTGGACACAATTCAGATGTGCAATAACTGATGCAGCTAGGATCTGCCATGTGGGTGCTCTTCTCTTCTTATACAGAGGAAGATCACTGGGAGTCACGATCCTGAGACACTGACATCAGCACTCATCATCAGACATACTAGAGGATCATCTTCCACTGGAACAGGAAGCTTGAAGATGCTCAGGTGGTGGCAGGAGGTCACCTGTTAGGCAAAGATCCCAGTGGAAGACAAAGAAAGCCTGCTAGGAGGTGTATCATTGCTGTACTCTGACAGAAAACCTGGATATGCACTCTCAAGTTTATAAAGTATCAGTTACATAAAGTGGATTTTCTGCATCCCACACATCCTTCAACATGTGTGCCTCTTCTATAGAAAAGAAATCCTTTCCACACAGATGAATGCTCACCCTTTATCCAAGACTCTGCAATTCATCAAAACACTGATCCCAACCTTGAAAGAGCCTGTGCAGGCCAAGTTCTTCAGCTATGTTGGAATGACTGCCTGAAAACAGAATGCAAATTGTGAGCAGAACAAAGCAAGGATTCAGTGTGCTCAGTCCAGCCAGGGTTCACTGAGTTAGCTGGGAAGAGAGTGGAAAGCCATCTTGTGTGTATGAGAGCACACAGATATTCCAGTTTAGAGCAGGTATTGGATTCAATAAGACTGAGTTTAGGGATGATAGCTCTCAGAGCTCATGATTATACCATCATTAGACAGCTGGTATGGACACACAGGCCAGGAATGAGATTAAAAAAAAAAATCAAGCAGCTTTCTAGGCCGCTGACAACTGTAGAGTGTGAGAAGGGATGAAGCAAATTGAAGCTAAATCCTTCAGATTACAGAGCAAGAGAAGGAAGACATGCATGAACAAACAAGGTTTGGAACTAGGATTAAATGCCTCATTTCCATTGGGCACCCAAATTTATAAAGAAATCCTCATTCCTCTGTCTCTGTATAACCTACCTCTAGAGCCAACTTGCCCTGAGACCATCACTGGGACACAGCCTGCACTGCTCAGCCAGCTGATAGTTTCAGTGATTTGCAAGGCTGAGTATGGGCAACCAGCAGTCACTCATGGTTCACAGCCTGCAGTATCACGGAGCTTGTGCGGTTTCACCTGTAGCCAGAGGCTCAGAGACATGCTGTGTACTAATTCAGCCCATGTGGAAAACAACATGGTCCTGTGTCAGCTTCAGAAAACTGTCCATCCTCCAAGGATGCCCTTATTTGTATCAATAGGCAGAGAGCATATGCTATGAGAAGATGACGGTGTGTAAGGCTTCTCAGTCTTTCATCATCTTTGTTCTTCATTCCTAGAGACACGCTTTGCTGCCTACACCCAGTCCCAGGCTGGTTCCCACACATGCACCACTACTGGGAATTTCTGCGATTTTCACCAGCTCAGAAATGCTCAGCACAATTTGGCCTCTCCTGCTGCCTCTTCCAGCCCACAGCATGTTTTGCTTATGGTGCAGGAAGCAGAAAATGTTGTGAGACACATGGGGGGCATGTTGTTGTAGGTCTTACATTAGGTGCACTATTGAGGTGTAGCTGATATTCTTGCCTTTAAGTCAGGGAGACCTGTGCTTAGTCTTGGCCAAAGGTAAGGAAGATCAGCAGCCTCAGAGGAGCTTCACAGAACTGACAGGTTTCGCTGCACCAGGAAAGGTCAAGACAGAGCCATAATGAAAAAAAGGGCTGAAAAACAAAAAAGTAGATGTTTAAAAGCTAAGGCAATGAAAAATTATTTTTTTCTTACCAGGCAGAGTTTGTACAGATGGAGACTGCATTCTCCTAGACTAGAATCAACAGTATTTTTGACAGTACAAAATGACCACAGCCTTCTCAAGCGTTTGGCTGCCAAAGTCACACCTGAAGAGATGCTGCTATCTAGGAAAAGCAAAGCAAAAGACAGTTTTATATCTGCCTCTCTCTCACTGTTTGCCTCAGCTTTAGCCTTGGAAATTACCAGATGCTCCAAAGATCTTGGCAGACAGGGGTAGAACTGATCTAAATAAATCAATTAAGAGGTCCACATAGGAGTTACTCAGATTAGACTCTCTTTAAAATTAATGGACATCATACAATTCCTCAGGCATTAAAACAGAGAGCTAAAATAGGACAGGTAAGTCATGCCTAAAAATAACTAATCACCTCCATTAACTAATAGGGGAAGCCTAGACTGCCCAGTTCAGCTATAGATGTATATACATCACAAGTTTCTGAGTTGGTGAGAACTGAATCCCACTCCAGGCTCCTGTCAGTCACTCTCAGTAGCAGGAATTACCCCTTCTTTTCCAACACTTCCCGCAGATCAGCTGGGAGAAATAATTGTGTGATATTTTGCTGCCTTTCTCTGACTTCTTCCCCCTTGCCAGATACTTGAGTGCAAAGCCCAGGAATGCGACAGTCAAGGCTGAGATCCACAGCCCAGTTCCTTTCTCCTTTAGGGTCTGTTTGGAAGATATGCTGCTCCTGGAGATCAGATGTACTGAAAACCGAGGCTTTTGGTCCTGGCTCTGTATCCACAACATTGTAGAAGAGCTAAATGCCATGTGTCAGATGAGTGGGATAAATCCCTTCCCAAACACAGAACACACAGTGCCTGTTGTGCCTGCCAGTTCCCTCCTGCCACTAATCAAGGTTCTGCACCGCAGTCAGCTCCTGCGACTAACGCTTTCGTGTGATCCAGTGAAGTTGGGGAGAGGAGTGGCAGCAGGAGAGATGGTTGCCTTCTTTGATTATCTTCAAGGTAGGTGGCGTAAAAGAAAGAAGGTCATGGTGTGTCACGCCAGGAGGGTTTAAAGACAAAACTGCCTGGCTGTGGCCTGCAGGGATAGTTACTGGCAGGAAAGTCACCTTTGGAGCTGAGAATCACATCGTGCTCCTGGAAAGAAAAGCTCTTATAACAGAAGAAAAGGCTTTCCCTCACAGGGCCGGATGATATCAGTGGGAACACCTGCATGTATTTGAAAGCTTTATTTATCCCTGTTGTTAGCATCACCACCAGAGAGGCTGCAGAGGGGTACAGAATACGTTACATGTGGCTGTGCTGCAAGGAAAGCATGGGAAAATGGTTTGGGCAGCACAGCCCAACCCAGAAATCATACCCAACTTCTTTGACAGTTCCAAAAATAATGGGGTTTATTTCCATCAAATCTTCTTCCCATATCCCTCTAATATCACTGCATATTTCTTACGATCAGTTCTCCTCCACTACTGCAGTAGTACCTAAGACCTGCTTTCACCATGAGAGACCATGACTTCCTGGATCAGGATATACTGAGTGCCATGGGAAAAGCCCTTGGTTCATGCTCTGGGTTTCCCAGCCCAAATCCTTTTCCTTCAGGCACAAAGATGCATGATATTTTTATCCCGAGTCACTATGAGGACTTAGATTTCCCTCTCAGCACTCCTAGACAATTGGCTGCCAGGGAACACATATAGCTCTTGACTGTGCCTTCCTGCCCACCCACATTTCCCTGCTTCCAGCCTCTGGACCATCCCTATCACCCGAGATAACCCTCTGCAGTGCTTCTCCCAGACCTCACTGTAATGAGTCCTGGTGCTGCCCTAGTATGCAGTAATGAAGGAGCTCTCACTGTGCGTGCTTCCAAGAAAACTGTGGACACCATCACAGATTTATCCACTTCTAAGTACCCGTTTGTACGCATCCTTAATATAAAGAATTCAGTCAAAGCTGCTTTGGAATTATCAATAACTTACTGTTGCAAAAATGGGTGCCTTTTGGGTGTCTATCCCAATGAGTGCTGTGCAGATTCTTGGTAATTAGTCCTACAAATACTATCATTAAGCTTTAAACTAATATACAGAAAATGAGCAAACGAGCATGCTAATAACAGCATCAGCCAGTTTCTTATACTGAATGCCTCCACAAAGATATTCTTTATAACACCTTTGGCACAACTGGGACCTTGCATAATTAAATTTGATTTTACTTTCTCACACCTCTAAGCATAACTGGAGATTTCTAATTAGTTACAATTATTCTTTTCAGAAATGTATTCTGTTTAGTGTAATCTTGTATTCATCTAGCCAAATGCCATACGTATTTATTATTATTATCTCCTACTGATAGCTTTTTAACTGAGACATTTTGACCGAGATAAATAACTACATGCCTTCCAACCACAAGTCTTTGTGTGCATCTGCTTTGGGTGGTAAAATAATTTCCTAAATGAAAAATAGCACTTTATGGAGATAAGATAATTTTCCATTCTACTATTTTAAGTAGAGATAAAAACGCAGGCTGATTATCTTCTAAATCTAACATTTCCACACCCCACACCCCGCAAAGCTGTTAATAAATTGGCCTCAAGAGAACTTCTGTTCTCATTAATGAAACTTCCTCACCTAATTCTGTTTTCCTTCTGCTAGAAGACAGCAGACAAGCAGGCTAGATCTTTCTCTCCATGGCTACAATGCCATGAGCATTTCTCATGCTGCTCTGTGGGAGATGCCAAGGTTGTTAACATCGATGCCTAAGAAGCTCACCCTGGTATCAATAGAAGCGGTATCACAGAATCACTAGGTTGGAAAGGACCCACTGGATCGTCGAGTCCAACTGTTCCTAACACTCCCCAAACCATGCCCCTCAGCACCTCATCCACCCCTCCCTTAAACACCTCCAGGGAAGGTGACTCGACCACCTCCCTGGGCAGCCTCTGCCAGTGCCCAATGACCCTTTTGGTGAAAAATTTTTCCTGATCTCCAGCCTGAACCTCCCCTGGCGGAGCTTGAGGCCGTTCCCTCTAGTCCTGTCCCCTGTCACTTGGGAGAAAAGGCCAGCTCCCTCTTCTCCACACCTCCTTTCAGGTAGTTGTAGAGAGTAATAAGGTCTCCCCTCAGCCTCCTCTTCTCCAGGCTAAACAACCCCAGCTCTCTCAGGTGCATCTCATAAGACTTGTTCTCCAGCCCCCTCACCAGCTTTGTTGCTCTCCTCTGTACACGCTCCAGAGCCTCAACATCCTTCTTGTGGTGAGGGGTCCAGAACTGAACACAGTATTCGAGGTGCGGTCTCACCAGTGCCGAGTACAGAGGGAGAATAACCTCCCTGGACCTGCTGGTCACACCGTTTCTGATACAAGCCAAGATGCCATTGGCCTTCTTGGCCACCTGGGCACACTGCTGGCTCACGTTCAGTCGGCTGTCAACCAACACCCCCAGGTCCTTCTCCTCTGTGCATCTTTCTATCCAGACTTCTCCTAGTCTGTAGCACTGCATAGGGTTATTGTGCCCCAAGTGCAGGACCCGGCATTTGGCCTTGTTAAACCTCATGCCATTGGTCTCAGCCCAGCAGTCCAGCCTGTTCAGGTCCCTTTGCAGAGCCTCCCTACCCTCCAGCAGGTCGACACTTCCTCCCAGCTTAGTGTCATCTGCAAACTTGCTAAGGGTGCACTCAATGCCTTCATCCAGGTCATTGATAAAGACATTGAACAGAGCTGGACCCAGTACCGAGCCTTGAGAAACCCCACTTGTAACTGGCCTCCAGCTGGAGTTAACTCCATTTACCACCACTCTCTGGGCCCGGCCATCCAACCAGTTTTCCACCCAGGAGAGTGTGCGCCTGTCCAGACCAGAGGCAGACAGTTTCTGAAGCAGAATGCTGTGAGAAACTGTGTCAAAGGCTTTACTGAAGTCCAAGAAGACTACATCCACAGCCTTTCCCTCATCCAGTAGTTGAGTCACATTGTCATAGAAGGGGATCAGGTTAGTTTGGCAAGACCTGCCTCTCATGAACGTGTGTTGACTGGGCCTGATCACCCAGTTCTCTTGCCAGTATTTTGGTCTGTGTCAGAGCAATGCACAGCGCCCCTAAACACAACCCACACCTGTGTACTATCTATGCTCCTGAAGCAATGTGGTGCCAATTACAAGAGCAACTAGGAAAAAAATACCTCTATTTTCTGCACAATTATGCCCCAAGCTGAAAAAAGCCAGATGTGGTCTCTCATAGAGTTCACTCAACCAAGAGGCAGAGGCTGAATTAACAGCTGAAATAGAAACAGACCAAAAGCGATAAATTCAAGAACAAAACAGCAGAACTTATTTACTTCCTGAGAATTTAATGAACCTCATGAGCTCATAGAATCATAGAATCGCTAGGTTGGAAAAGAGCTTAATCACTAAACCATGTCCCTGAGCACCTAACCCACCCGTCTTTTAAATACCTCCAGGGATGGGGACTCAACCACCTCCCTGGGCAGCCTCTGCCAGTGCCCAACGACCCTTTCGGTGAAAAATTTCTTCCTGGTATCCAGCCTGAACCTCCCCTGGCAGACCTTGAGGCCATTCCCCCTTGTCCTGTCCCCTGTCACTTGGGAGAAGAGCCCAGCTCCCTCCTCTCCACAACCTCCTTTCAGGTAGCTGTAGAGAGCAATAAGGGTCTCCCCTCAGTCTCCTCTTCTCCAGGCTAAACAACCCCAGTTGTTCTCCAGCCCCTTCACCAGCTTTGTTGCTCTTCTCTGGACACACTCCAGAGCCTCAACATCCTTCTTGGAGCGAGAGGCCCAGAACTGAATGCAGGATTTGAGGTGCGGTCTCACCAGTGCCGAGTACAGGGACAGAATCACCTCCCTGGACCTGCTGACCACGCCGTTTCTGATACAAGCCAAGATGCAATAGGTTGCAAAGCAAATTACATAAAAGGTTTTCCCCTTTAACATCCAGGCAATTACAACAAATGGAACCGACTTTATGCTTGTCTTCCCTCTAATTCACTACAGGTACCAATCTGGTGAAACACAGAAGGGGAACGGCAAGCTAAACCTGGATCAAAATGAAATAAACATTAAGGAAAGGAGTTGGAGCAAGTCAGGGAGTAGTGCATAACTTTGCATATTATGTAAGTTATCTTGTCATAGTGGTGCTTACCGTCTTTTAGTGCTTTATATTCACAGATGTAGGACACAGTATGCCTTTGGACGTGATTCTATCACACATGAGGCTTTGAAAAGATCCACCAGCAAGCTAAAAGTAATTGAATTTAGAAAAGCATTTGTACTTACCAAATATACTGCAGGGTCTCAGTGCTTTCTAGGTCAATGCTGTCTCTGACTTACACAGTCTTCTCAACACCAAGCATTCAGAAATCCCAAATATGACACCAACATCATGTTACTTAAATAAATAACGGGATCTTTGAATTTACTCCCAGATTGTATACAGGTTGTATATTCTCCATGTTTTCCATATATTTTTTTTTTTCTGGATAGGAGTATTAGAAATTTACTCGGGGGCAGGGGTGAAAGAAGCTAAAGTTTTAGGTTAATGTGTTTCAGCTGAGACATCAAGAAGTATACCAAGCCTCTCCCCCAGCCTTTTTAGATTAATGATACCAACGCAGCAACTGGCAATAATTTGGAAACTACCAATTGGGTTTAGTAGGCTTAGACTCAGACTCAGTTTCTTTTGTCAAGAAATATACTTTATTTAAACAATTTTAAAAAGTTAAAATATCAAAATTTAATTACCATGATATTTCTGGATGACTCCCTCTGACTGTATGAAAACTACTTCGGTACTAAAACTTACTGTTTTAGAGAATATAGCAGAATCCAGCCCATAATTTTTAATATGCCAATGTCAAGTATGATAGATCTAACAACAGGTTTCCTGTTCAGTATATAAAGTGCTCTATTCTAGGTCATTGACTGTAACTGTCCATTGTCAAGCAGTAAGAAGCTTTATAGTTTCATTAAAACATTACTTCTCCTTTTGTGTATTAAGGATGATTTCTTTACCCTATTCTCTTTATCTGTTTGTGTTTGGTGCAGCTATTTCATTATTGATGTAAAGAAGCAATTCAAAATTTAATGATTAATTTTCATGTAAATCTTTCTCTCTCTAAATAATTGATGAGAAGTATAAGCATAGGCATTTGGAGTCAGTGGTTGTTATTTCTTCTGTCTTTTCTTATCTTTGCAGCAGTACTCTCTGTCGAGCTCCCTGGAGTACACACCTTTAGGGAGAGATAGCTTGCATTCCCCAGCCTCGTATCATTCCAGATGGGGAATTATCTGAATACAAATCTCCACTCTGTCCTCCAAAATCTATACATTCATCCTGCCTCCCATATGGCTAAGTGTCTGATTTTGCATAAAGTCCTCAATCTTCTGTATCATGAGTGGCCTGGAAAGCCACAGACAGCTGATCCTGCAGCTGGCCTGTTTGTCCAAATGCCTATCTAAAAATGCTTGAATTTAGTAAACTAGGCAAAAGGCCAGGTAGCAAAATGCTATTGCCCCACAGCATAATCTGGTGTCTGACACTCAGCACTGAGTCGTGTTCTTCTCCTTTGCAAGGATCATTCTCTGCTAGGTTCATGGATGTATTTCCTGGACACGCCAAACTACTACATAGCACTGAAAACTACTCTGTCTTTGTCCAAACCTTTCCACTCCTACTTCTCATTAGTCAGTAATGCATATTAATGTATGTGGCCCAAGCCCTGTCAATAAATCTCTGACGGTCCCTTTAACCCCAGTGGAGGAACTATCTGGATCTACCATGGCATCTTCTGGGATAAAAACAAAGTCTCTTCCATGGTTTTAATACAGCTTGCATTATATGATTTTCACAGCAATTAATATATTTAATGAAATCATAGAATGACCTCCTTTCATAATGTTTAAGTTGAAAAATTCTTTACAATCTGAAGCAAATACTCTGGACTGGAAAACAGGTTATTCTGAGGAAGATAAGTCAGTGGCTTCCTCCTACTCTGCCCAGCTAACATTTTAATATGTAAGTATTTTCTTTAAAAGTTAAATAGAATTGTAATCTCTAACAGGGAATAAATGTTATAAAGATAGAAATCTCTATTGCCATTTACATTCTAAGTTAAAAAAAGTAACCATCTTTTCATGCTTGGGGGTATTTTTCCCTCAGAAGTCACTTTTTAATCTGATTTAAATCCAATTAAGTCTGAAGATCTAAAATGAAGAAGTCTTTGAATTTATGTATAACTGATTTAACTAATCACTGCCTTATTGCAGAGCCACTAAGCAAACAAAGTATGAAAAATAAATGTGAAATTAGATCCAAATCAGACAGCCGTGATTTTGTTTTTAAAATAAATAACCATCCTGCACAAAGCATGGGCCTCTGTTTGCTACCAGCAAGTCAAAGCTGCAGTTATTCAAATTAAAAACTAATGGCGAAAAAAGAATTTTACAGATCAAAAAAGACACTGCAGTTTTTTTTTTACCTTCAGATATAGGACAGAAAGCACTTGTGTTCCTTGACAAACCCTCCTCCAGACAGACTGGGTCCACCGCAGCAACTGGGGAAGCCCCACTGCTTCAACACCTCTGCACTGTCTCAGTTGTCATGCACCTACTACATGGCTTCTTCAGTTCCTTCCACTGTCTTTAACCAAGTGCGCTGGAACCTCGATGGCTGGTCGCTCCCAACTGTGATGCTAGCCTGGAAGGCATCCCATGATCTCCTGTACTCTCCTTACCTCCTCAAAGGAGAGGACCAACATCAGAGCCTGCTGGATACGTGCCTCCGACACAATGGGCATCCATGTGCTCCGCAGGAACCCTGACCCCCACACTCAACAGCAGAGCAACACATCCCATCGCTAAGCCATGAAGGTACTGCAAGCACTGCAGAGGGGCTTCATTAGGGAGGAGAACTTGAAGGACAGGTAGGAAGCACTACCCTTTCATCTTTCTGTTGCTCTGTTAGTTTCTGCTCTTCCCTATTTGCAGCACTGACACTGAATGCTGATCAGATCAGGCTTTAGCCAGCCTCGGGCTGCCATTGCCAGATAATTAGTCCAGGTATCCCACAATTTAATCTGACTTCCTCATAGATCAAGCAACTTTGGTAATCCATGGATATTTCAGAAGCATGTCTGAGATTTGGAACCTGCCAGATCTTATCTATAAGTTGAAGAAAGTGTGTTACTGTCATCACAACTGCAGCATGCTGCATATTAGAGAATATCATACTTGTAAACTACAGGGTAATGGAATAACTTTTAAAGCTCACTATCATAGAATATCTTCCATTAAAATTGCTGTCTGCTTCACATGTGGGAACCACTATCTCATCAGTGAGATGACACTGGAATACTGCCAGACACTGTGTGGCTCAATGCCTGATAAAGCTGCTTTCTCACTGTGGATCACAAGCTACATAGCCGCAGGCAGAGCTCTTCCCAAATTCATGTGGGCATACAGCTTCCTGGAAGAAATCTCGCTGACATTTGTCCTTCCCCTCTCACACACATGCTCCCATACATTGGAACTGGGCTCCAAGAGACTGAATCTGGAAAAGCACTACACAGAAGCAGCTCATTCCTGAAATACCTATCAGCTGTTTACCACAGTTCATACCCAGCTGCAAATGCTGCTTGCAACAGAGGCAGAGGCTGGCAGCTCAGAAACCCTTCAGCTATTCAGCCTTGGCAGTAAAGAAAATAACAGCTCTTAACTCATTACCTCATTCCTTTCCATGGAATAAAGTTATTTTTAATCCTTGTCTTTCGAACCGCATAACAGATTACAAAGCTTCCAGAGGGCAGAAAGTGGGAAAACTCACATATGTGCCTTGGAGAGATGTCTTAGGTGTGCATACAGGAAAAGAAACTTCCTAAGATTATTTCTTAAACCTCAGTACAATTCTGTGCATGCAGCTTGGGGTTGTGGCAAGGGACAGCAGTCAGCTTGTGCTGTGATATGCCAGTGATTTTTCTCAACATCTAAGGAAAAGTGTTACTCAGCTACAGTTCATTTAATTTTTTAATGATACTTGTTTTGATAATCCAAAATTTACCACAGGTTAAAAACAAATCAAGAACTTTTAAACCACTTGAAGATTCTCCCATTCAGTCCATAAAACATAAATGTTTCAATTTCTCATCTTGCTTGCAATCCCTACATAATAACCCTTTGGCACTAAAGCAGATTAAGCAACAGGATGATTTTTACAAATCATATCATACTTACCCACCATTAAATTAATGTTATTAAAGGTCCAAGCACCCGAGCTGGCACTGCAGGTATTTATCTTCTTCCATACACAGCACTGAGAAGCCCACAGGCAACAGCAGAAATGCAAGAGGCTGATAGATGAACAAACACCAGGTTAGCTCCCAAAGACCGTCAGAGCTGGTTTTTAGTCCTGGACCTCTCCATCACAGGAATCAGCCAACCACATGAAATTGGATTCCTAAATTGCCACAGTATACTGTAAGCTACTCTAGTATTGCCTGGTATCTTCAGGTATATCGTATTCCAGTTAGTCCAGGTGTCATGAGGGAGCACGTTTCTGTCCTTACTTCCTTTAACAGTGATATATTAGGTGACTTTTTCTAAGTATTTTTTTCCCCTAAATATTGGCAGCCAGGAAAATTGGAAGAAAAACATACCATCAAGAAATTTGAACTCTTTCCTCTCTGTTCCAGAAAAAGATGTGTTAGTTAAAAGGTAATAAAAAGCGATGGGTTTGTGGGAGAGCAAAATTAGCTACGATATATTTTAAAGCACTTTTGATATATTTATTAAAAGTCAAGATGTGCTTCAAAAGAAATCCCAGTGCACTTTCAAAAAATGGCATGTCTCAAAAAAGATGCACTTAAGAAATGAATCAACACTTTTTTTTTTTTTTTAAAGAATTGCACTGGGATTTATCAGTGTGATGCCAGCAGTAGGGAAGGTTTTGATGCAGCATTTTAATTAGCACAACCAGATCGTCTATAAACTTGAGCACTCCATATTTACAACAATAGGACAGATGGGTTTATGCACAAAGCATTTTTACAGTATTTATTACAGAATAGCTTTCCCCTCACTTGCATATACTGCAGTTACTGTAGGAAGCGCAAAGAAAGGAAAATAGGCTGGACATTGCTGATGGCAATGCTCTGTTACTGACGAGGTGGCATTCATCATCTTCCCCTGTATAATTGGATTTAGGTATGGCACCATTTTAAATATAGCATAAGCAGTCAATTAAATTCATTTCCCACTTATAAGCTCATAAACAGAATAAAGGAAGCCAATGGTGGGGGGAGCAGGGGTTGGGGGAGTGAGGCAGGGAACAAGGAAGGCACAATTTAGGAACTGTTTTAGCCTGCATTTGATTAAGAAAAACAATGAATACATACCCACAGAAACATGCTGCTATTATTGAAGGCTCAGCAAATCTCCCAGAGGACAGTTTAATAGCCACTATCTACCTTGACCAGATGAAGTCCCCTTTCTTAATCCCCAGCCCTCTGAACTTTAATCCACTGCTATTTAAATTTGTCATAAAATCTTTTATTTACTTTGCCATGTTATTACCCAATCAGTAAGTATATTATGTCTTAATAACTTGTATGCATTCACTTTGGTATGTGAGTAGAGGATAGGTTACTGTGCTTTCCTTAGCTAGCCGTAAATAAAACCACCACCTTTAAAAGCCAGAGAAGAAATCATACAGGAAGATCAAAATACCCTGGTCTTCATCCTAGGTTAGCATCATGAGAAGATGGATCCTTTCTTCTTTTGCAAAAACAATTTTTTTTTTTGCTGTTCTCCTCACTATTTACTCATTGCCGCATTAACCCTTCCAATACCTGTACCAGGCAGAACAAACCATTTCCCTCTGGAACGGAGCCACATCTGTGGATGCCTTCCAGGGAGCAGAGGGGAAAGTTGGGCAGAGTTACTGATGGACCCACGTCTCTGGCTATTAAACCACTGTCACCTGCCAGACGACACTGCTCGCTCCCTGGACCATACTACAGCCCCCAGGAACATAGATTGGGATAACACTGTGCAACAAGTCAGCTCACAGGCTGGATCAGCATCCAGCAAGTTTGAGGGACTAACCTGCAAAAGAGGCAATGATCAAAAACTGAATTAAATTGATAGTGAAAAACGTATTGGTGTTCCCATGCCCGCTGCAGTTCGGGTGCATAACTCACAGCAGGTGTATGTCAGTGACTTGCAAAGTCTGTTTTCTTAGAATAACAATAGCGTGAGTGAAAATGACCTTGTCAAGAGATAATGGTCTCCCTTCCCCCAGCCTGAAATAAGCAGCTATTAAAAGCGACCAGAAAATAAGAAGCAAAATACTTACTGCATGTTTATTTAAACATGCTACACAGTCACCTTGAATTACAATATCACTTCTGCTTTTCACAGCTGCATTTTTCACCTACCAGAATTTTCTTCAAGCCGAGAGAATAACTTAGGCAGGGAAACGGTATTGGACCTAATACTTCACTGTGTGCTCAGTTGCTGCTAAAAATCCTGTGATCTCTTAAGTTCTGCAAAAATAGAACATATTTAGTATTTTGGTAGATTAACTGTATATACTGAAAGTAAATAGCAAACAACAGGGCTCTGACTGTATCTGATATTAGGAAAATTGTGAACTTTTGATTTGGAGTTTTTTGACAGAGGCAGAAATTATAAATATCAGCAAGTGTTCTGCAGTGTTTCACTGATGGTCCCCCTGTGCAATTTGTTTACTGCTTCAAGATATTAGAGAGACATATATTTTACTTTCTCTGCTAGTAGCCAATTTGCAAGAAAGCAAGTAATATAAAAATAGCTATTTGCTCTGTAACAAGCAGTACAGTACATTATCGCTCCACGCTGATGTTGTTAGATGATAGCAAATCAATAATCAGTTCTTATTCAGTAACTTTGTAAACCATCTGCTTCTATCACTGCAAAGCATGCTCTGCTGCAGCAAAGCCTTTACTGCCATGCTAACAAAAAATTTCCTTTATGAAGTCTAAGGCAATATCATATCAAGAGCTTTCTAATTGCCTTACTATTTAAATAAGTGAAATGGTTAGGTTATACAGAAATTCTGCAGAAAGAGATAAATGGTAACTCCCTGGGAAAGTTCACCTAGAAAATATTTTGTATACTTCCAAACCCAGACACTGGGATTATATGATATATTACATTATTAGATCCTACATGACAATTTTATTATTACCACTTATCACCTGATTGGAGCGGGCCCAAGATGAGCACACCGTGAACTGACTAAGCTCAAAAGAGTTCCCTGTCTGCACAGCTCTGTCCAGAGGCTACTGCTCAGCTCACCGCTGTGCCTCAATTTATACACCCAGGATTCCCCGTAGAGGCCCTCCAAGGCATTTACCGCTCTTCACTAATCATCTGGAGACCTCAGCACTTATTTTAAGGTACTGTTTCATTAAATATCTAACATCTGAGAACAACTTGGGAAGAACTGTAAAGCCTCTGAAAAGTCTCACGCAACCCACAAAATACTTAAGAAATTTTCTACCAAGGATGAATGTGGAGATATGGGGAGTAGAACTGCAAGCAGAACTTAATTTGGAGGTTTGCAAAGCTTTCAGCCTCCAGTAATCACTTTTAAGCTGCCAATAGAATCATTGGTTTTCTCAGCAAGTTGACTGCTCATTAGAAAGAAATGAGCAATGTAGAGACTTGGAATCCCAGTCCTGCTCTATTTTACAGCCCTTTGCTTCAACAATAAATCTTGCCTTTACAACTCCAGCCAGGCAGCTAGTAAATGCCACGCTGCTGGCTGCCTGCTTGGCTTTCCCATCACCCTCACCAGCACCAGCCCCACGCTCACCACACTTATCACAGTCAACTAAACCTGAGATTCCTCTAATAGAGTTTTTCCCCCTTATCTTCTGTAAATAATTCTGCCAATGCATCTAAATTAAAACACAGTAATATGTTGCTCTAGCCTTCTGCTCCCACCATGCACGGTGCAGCTGTGGAGGAGCATCCACGGGCCATGCCCAGCCCCAGCGCATCCTCCCCAATGTGGGGACACCACAGTTCCAGGACTCACACTTCTGCTCTTGCACCTTCTCCCAGTGGCCAGGGTCAATGGTCACTTGCCACAACCCAGCCACCAAGTGTTGTCAGGATTTATTTTTAAACAAAGCCACAGCATAGAAGACTGAAGCAGTTTCAAACCTTGAGCACCTACATCCTAAAGTCACAAAAAAATATCAAATAATCTTTTAGTGTATTGACTCCTTTGGACTACTTTTTCTTGTTTCCCTGGCTTAGGAGCCTTTCCCATAAATCACTTCCACATTTAGTGTCACCAGCTTCATGAATTCATTTGTCTTTGCTAAAAGCATCATTGCCTATGTTTATATTACCTGGCTGTTCAACTCATGTGTTTCTCTTACACACTCCTCTTGTAATTTAAACAGCCCAATGACATCATATTGCCAACGTTAAGTAATATTAGTTTGATTTGCTTGATTTCAGCTCCACTTTTCTCTCATGCAGAAAGCCAAGAGAACGTTTGTAATCTAGAAACATTCAGAGATGTCCCATTATATATTTGATAATGTTTTTCCAGTTTGTGAACCTCTTCTTTGTGTCTGGTGCTAGCCTGAGTTTAATAAACCAGTTATTTTTGCTACAGGCAGTACTCTCGTGTCATAAAATAAAATGCAGAAATCTCATTCTGGAGTTCCTGATGACTTTGGCAAAATGCTTTATGTTCCTTCTGGTTCTATCTCTTCCATTTGCAAGCTTTGACATAATGATATCCTTGATTACTGAACATCACCCCATATATAGAGAAAACTCCATTAATCAGGATCTTTTTTTACTACACTACTCTGCAATTCTTTTGTCCACCTCTGAACTTATCTTCATTCAAGCTCCCAACCCTGTTCCTGTTTTTAAGCTCTCAAAAATCATTCAGCTAATTTAAATTAAGACATAATAAACACACAAGCCCATCACACATGATGACTTTTTAAAGTTAACATTGTTTTGATCAATTTACTTCACTCTGATTACACTTGTTGAAAGATACTTTTTGGATAAGATGGATTTTCCGAGTTGAAAGTGTTTCTGTATGCGCTTTTATGATATGCCACGGTGCACAGTCAGACTACATCATGAATTACTGGCACAGAGCTAGAAAAGTAATTTTTCTGCATTAAAGCTAGTAGTATGGATTTGGCACTGTTACTGTACTATGACATTCCCATTATGAACTAAAACTGCTAAATGTATACGCTTCTGTACTTGGCTGGTCAGTGACAAAGATTTACTGTGTTTTTCCTCAGGGTCTCTCTTATTTTCTGAAGGTTTGGGGGAGGACCTTTCCTTATGAGATTCTTTTTTTTTTTTCTGCTTACACTTAGGCCCAACAGTTAGTCACCTTTTGGCATAAATTTAGAGTAAAAATGCTGTGAAAGGAAAGTAGGTCAGCACAAGCACAGTGTTTCACTTCTTTCCAAACACAGACCATTCCCCAGCATCAGCTGCCTCCCACAAGCTCTCCAAATCCCATAAAGGGAATTAGGTGTCTCTAGCCCATTATTGGCAATGAAGGCTCAGATGTGCATTTGATCGTGGCACACTGAGCTTGGCCTATCCCAGAAGCATCAATCTTTTAGACCAGCAACTGGTTCACAGCCCCTCTTGACGTTGCTCCAACACTGCCTTCCTCGGAGGGCAGCTGGGCTCACGCTTCCCTCAGCTCCACCTGCCCCTGAACCCCGAGACTCTCTGCAGCCTGTATAGCAGACACACAGGCAAAGGCTCACACCATACCTAAGCTTGTTCTTCTGGTCTATTCCCTCATTCTGGATATTTTAGCTACCTGGGCATTTGCCTTTCTAGGGCCGTTTGTGGCTCAGCATAGGCTGGAGCCTTACCGACAGTAATAATACAATCTCCGCACTGAAATCCTTGGATCACTGAAAAATGTACATTTTCAAAACCACCCATTTTTCTAAAGCTTAACTCTTAATTTTAGCACAGCTGGGGTATAATTTTTGAACATGTGGGGCTGACATTTCTCATTGCTACCCTTGCAGCGGATCAGCTCACCTGAAATAAATGGCATACATTTATTTTCACTTGAAATAGTATTGCTCACACTAGACAAGCTTGCTTTGTAAATAATATCTCAAACATTGCCAAGTGACACGAATGAGAAGGCTACTCAAAGGTGAAAAGGTCATCAGGAATAATTTCCTTTTTCCTCAGTTGTAGAGGATATATACGTGTACACCATAATCCCACGTAGCTTACAATAATGCTTTAATTCAGGAAGAGAAATAGCTTTGAACTTTCACGCTGAGCAATACTTAGACAATGAAAACCTTCAGCTTAATTCCTCTGAACTTTGGAAGCATACAGAACTGCAGCCAACCTTTGTGATTTATACCATCCTCCATGTCCTAAATACTTTCTGGTGATGCCGGAAGCTCTGTTAAGGATTGATGTGAGACTGCTATCAATTACAGGCTTACTAACCCTCCCTTCTGTAATGGTATTGACTTGGCTTCAAATACAGCCAAGTTCTTGGTCTATCAAATGCATTTTCAGACACTGCTGAGGCAGTTCCGAGAACTCCAGGCAGAATGGATGATGATCAGGGACAGTCTGGAGCTATTCTTTGAAAGGGCAGAGATATAGTTCCACTGCTCCCTGAGAGAGTAAATGCTTAAGTGAAGGGTCACTGAAAAAAAAAGAAGAGTGCTACACCTGTAAGTTCTGTAACTGATTTAGTCCGGCTTCCTTTAATAAAAAGAAGTTTTAGAGATCAAGGTCCAGACTACACATTCTAGCTATGACTAATACAAAAAAAAAAAAAAGACATTTGAATGAAATAAAAGAAAAACAGTTATGGTCCCAAATTTCCTTTTACGATAGGCATGAAACCATGCTTAGTTTTCATGTTATCTGCACAGTCCCCACTCAGGTTGTAAGACTGTAGTGATGGGAATGCCTGAGCATTCAGCAAAAGAATCAAGAAAAGCGAAAAATAAACCATAAAGAAAGAAACAATCACTTTTTCTGTTTTGTTTTAAGTAGAATTAAAACACTTCCAAATACAAAACCAATTCAGTAATACGTGCTGACAGCACTAACTATCCCATTGAGATAAGGATTGCTTTGTTATGCATTTAATTACTTCCATTCTTTCCATCCAGTCTAGATCCTCTTCCATCTAGTCCTGGGAAACTCATCCTTAACCATCCCACACACTAAGAAAAGCAGGTAATTCCTGGCATTTCTGACGTTTCCAAGAGACTAGCAGAAGACACCTTCCAAAGACTTTTTCCCCAGTTTTGGTGGAGGATGGGAAGAGGGAGAGGAATTGAGCCTGTTGCTTTGCCGTTTCACCCATTAAGAAGAAACAACACAAGATTGCTGCCGTATGGCTGCTAACAGCTTTATGAGGGCCTCCTCCAGACACTTCAGCACACTAACCACTGTGGCACGTCCCACTACAGCTACACTCAGCACATAGTGTCTGCAGCACCTGCCTCCTCCCACCACCAAGCTTGTGGGGGCAGTGGTAGATCACATGTAAGACAAGAGCCAAAGCAGAAGTCAAGTAGCATTTTGTCTCAGCAGCCCAAATGCTTTCCAAAGACTTGCTATGCTGTGTCTGTAGAAAAAAAAGGAAAATACGGCAAAAACACAGTGCCCAGGACCACAAAAGATATATTTGCTTCTGATTTTGAGAAAGTGCTGTTTCTGAGGTAGTTTCTAACAAATACTACTTTCACAGGCAAACCTCCTCATCAGGCTGACTTCATGCAGCAGTTAGCTAGTTCTCAAAGCTGTCTTCTACCCTGAAAATCACAGAATAAATGTGTGCCTAAAGAAGGAACTAATTAGCTGAGGATTTAATACAAATGTGAGTAAATTGCCAAATTTGTGGTCAGGCTGAAAAATCACCTCTACAGCTGCAAATGCATTCTTAATATACCTATTCAGTTTTTCTTAACCTTTAACAGGAAAGACTTAACCTTTAAGTTATTGCTTACCTGAACATACTTCAGTGATTTTCTGATGCTAACTTCATAGACACTGAGTAAAGAAGGGCCCACTTTGAGTCTAGAGGCACAACGATAGCAAAGCCCACACATTCTACTACCTGGAGGAGAATTTTACATAATGTTCAGGTAGGGAAAAAAAAACCCTGTATATTTAATAGTGATATGTCCAAAAGGAAATCTGTCAAAACTGGTACAAAGAAGCACTGGATTAAATCAAACGCATTTGCAATTCTTGTGGCAGAGAAAGTAGATTTAGAGTTAATCAAACACCAATCGATCAAGTACCTTGTTAGAAAACAGGATTTTTCAGTTCTGGTTTAATTTCATGACACCTGCTCTCTGCTTTGTGTTTGAGTGATGGTGTGATCTGCTGCAGAACCTGTCAGCCTCTCTTCACTGAAGTACCTGGTGAATTTACATATGTACCCATATAACCACATAAACGTTCAATAACAGAGTGCTTTGGGATCAGTAAATACATTACGGGGTATGCATGACATCACTAGTCATTTGAAAGAAACCACAGAACGGAGATGGCAACCATCAGCCAAGTATCAGAGGGTTTGTCAATCTGTTGCTGCATCCAAGGTAAATACTATCAGGTAAATACTATCACAACGCTGTAAAACGACTGGCTGGAACCACAGTAGCACCCAAACAGAGGTAAGCTGGCTAGGTAACTTCATGCCTTTTCCCAAAGTGGTTTCTCCCCATCAGGGTAGATGCACGTACAAGAAAAAAAAAAAAAAAAGCCACAACCGCTCCACATCCTGTTGTAGCAACTTTGATCTTAAAGAGAACACGGTAAGGCTTGCTTCCAAACACAGCTCAACTCCAATCAAGCTAGTTAGATAAAACAATTTCATGTGCAAATTTAGCAAGAAAAAGAATCCAAGTGTGAGGCAAAGCAGAGCCAAAAGATTTGGCTCCCAACCAGAAAACCACTCATGAGAATTCAGTGTATCCCTTACGCTGCACAGCTAAAGTAGCAACAAAGATTTTAAATGACACATACGTGAGGAGTTTTTTGACTGGGGAAGGCCACATCATGTTCCCACATGCTGGGAATCTCCTGGGAATCTCCTGGTGATGTGTTGGGTTTTTTTTTAAAGATGAATTTGACCCTGTTTATCTGCTTATTGCTACACACCTTTCTCAGGTATACACAAACCTGCATATGTAGGGCTGAGCAAGAAATAATCCTGATGGCACCTGCAAGTAATAGTTGCAGATTACAAGCAATACCACCACTTCACCACACCCTCCCTGAAGACAATGACCAGCTGAAATGAAATTACTGCTGATTTCTACCAGTAAGAGAGAAGTGAATATGAAGCATTCAGACACCCAAAGTTGGAAGTGGGGGTCTTTTTTCAGTTTTTTTAAAAACAACTTATCATCACCATGAGTTATAAATTTGGATGAGTGCCAAAGATCCACCTTAAGAGGCACAGTAGCTTTCTGGCAGGTACATATTTCTGATGGCAGAATATGTTCCTCAATTATGCCTTATCACAACACTCACTTAAAATTTTACATCAAATTATATCATGGGGCCCTTTATAAAATCCTCATCATTAATGATGATTATGTAAGTATCATTAGATGTGAGACATTCCCATATTGCTCGCAGGAGTTATGATTTAATTCTATTACAATTTACTCCACCATTTGTGTAATCACTCCTGACACTACCTTTTGTTTTGTGAAACATTATTGTCTGCCTTAGAAAAGATATTTTGTTTGTCATTGCAATTTGATTGAAAAGATGTTATTAATTAAATGTTGTACACAGTTATACCTGAACACTCACCAACAACTCTTGGGAGAAGATATATTACTGGAAGAGAGTTGTTATTTAGATCTCTGAGGCAGCACAGAGACACAAATAAATCTCCCACGCATTCCTGTGAGTTAGGCAGGTAGCAGTCAGCATTTATGAGGAATAGTTTCAGCCTTTAATAGTGACTAGTGTGGCTCAGTGTGGTCCACGACTCTAGAAGCCATATAAAGGAGGCAAAGACATTTTACCAGAGCTGGAATTTTCATTTTCTGTTTCTCACTCATTTATTTTTTGTCACCAGAAGTGTTACATGCAGAGAAAATCCTCCTTTACATGATAAATAAGTAGAAACAGCTACAAAATTCCAACTGCCTATAGTGAGAGTTACAACCAAGTCCCTTAACCAGCAGCAACTTTCCTTTTACAGAAATTATACTGGTAGTCCTTCTCATATTAATACCACTGCTCTTATCTCCCGAGCAGAGCAAAGGTACATGTCACAAACAAAAAGAAGATTTTTTCAGAAATTATTATAATAAACTTGATTTTTTTCCCCCCAGTATTTTCACTGTAGTGCCCATATGTTTATAAGGAATAAAAAGTTTCATCAAGAGGTTCTGAAAGTTCTTACCTTGGTCACAGAGGAACACAGTGACTTAAGTTTTCCTCCTCAATGTGCTCTTTGAGCTGAGGCTGTGGCTTCTGAGTACCCTGAACATGAATGTGACGTGACTAGTGATCAAACTGCTTCATACGGAAAAGTTCATTACAGTCAGGGTAACTGCTTAAAATGCAACATAAACAAACAGGTCTGTGTCAATATTTTGACTATGTGTAAACAATTCAAGTTGTATCGCTCTGGAGATAATGATACATAATGCTGTATAAAATGCTCTGAGAGGGTTTTAATGAATTAATCCACATTTGAGTGCTGGAAGAAAATTGGCCTGTGCAGTGGTAAAACGTGAACTTCTGTGCTCCCGTTGAATATGATCTTAACAAGGTCTGGAGCTTCCAGAAAGCATTCTGGTAAAGGGATTCACTACTACAAGGTAAATAGGAAAAGAATGATTTTCAAACCCTGCACTGTCTTTAATCCCATTCACAGAGCTTCCGAAATTGGTGTGTACGACAGACTGAACTATACAATTTTGTCCAACTAAGTATGAATGAAGTATTTCTTACAATTCTGATGCTACATCTCCGGGCACTCTTTCTCCTTTTAGTAACATCATGATTTCAGGTCTGGAAAGGACAGCGATTAGTGTTTTAAAACTCTACTAATAAAAGTAAGGGAAAACAATCTGTACATAGGAGTTTATTTAGATGCCCACAAGTTCCCCTTTATATCTCATCCCACTGGATATCTCATCCAACTGAATTACCATTGGGTTTTACAATGTGATATACAAAATGAGCTGACATGATTTACAAACATCCTTTGAGTATCATATAAAACACAACTGCTTCCCTTATTATACAATCATTAGGGCAATGCAAATATAGTCAATACATTAGCAACTGAAAATAATGGGGAATTTTAAGAAAATAAACGTAACTTTACCACATAAACCTGTTAGATAAAACAAATTTTGTTTAAAAAATCAGAATAAAGTTGTCTAAATGACTGCAAGTAATTTTTCTATTTTTTGCCACTGTCCCCTTATAAGAAACATAAAAGTACTTCATTTAAAAGCCAACTTTTTCACTGTATAGTCACACTTCATTCTTATTAATTGTTTTCACATTTTTCTGCATGAAACTATGAAAAACTCACAAATGTAGACTTTCCAAACAGTAGCCACTATACTTATTTCTGCACTCTTTTCCATATACTCAGTGTGTTTGAATAAACAAAAAGCAAAAAACACTACACAAATGAGCAGAACAAAACACAACAGCTGATATTTAAGCTGTAGATGTCATAATTGTAGAAATATATTTTTGTTCTAATGCCACAAACTTTCTAGCCTCATGAAAAAAAAATAGACACTAGCTGAAAAGAATCTAAACCCTAACCTTGAGATAGGGCTAAGAGTTTTAATTTGTATTTCTGCCTAAACTTAGGTACGAAAAAACACTGTGTGCATGGTAAACTTGCAACTAAATATTTTTGAATGTCAGAAAATACAAAAAGAGAAAACCTGATTCTGAGCTGTTAATTAGGTAATGAAAGTTACCAAGTGGTAAGGTGTCCTGTCCCGCATGTGGCTGCCACAGGTGCTTCTGCACTTTGTCATGATGGTGGCAGTAACTGAGAATGGCAGACATTGTTATTACTGCAAATAGAAAAAAGGAAACATTCGGAACTCATAGATGATGTTATAACTGAAAGCAAATTCTAAGCTAATCAATTTAAATTATACCATCTTAAGGCTCTCCAACTGTTTTTATCACTGCACAACCCAGAGGGATTATACCTTTTCCAGCATTTGCAGTTTCTCTTGCAAAACAGAATACTGATAATGACTGGTAATTCTTTCCTGAATACATGGTTGGCAGCGGAATGTGGGTTTAGTTCCATTTCTCACTATAGGGATCTTGCACGTGTTTGGAGAAGAAAGTGCTTTTTTTGCCATATCATTAAGTTCATGGCATTTAATTTTATAAATTTTTAAGACAGACAGACTTTGATTACTTCCATTCTGTCCAATCAAATATACCTTTGAACGTTTTAAAATGTTGGACAGCTGTGAAATATAAGTACTATGTAATTTGACTGTACATACATACATATTTTCATAAATACATCTGACAGGGACCTTGGAACTAAGTATGTATATCATGGGACAAAAATCACAACAGGCTGTCTTATTTGTAAAACCCAGATCCAAAGTAAGAAGAGCTGAATTCTATTATGTTGTCAATACACAAATTAAAACAAAAATACAGCATTAGTTTACCCATGAAATAATTTAAACATATTTGCAAATGTCTTGACAGGAGAAGTGTGTAATTTACAACACTGAAAACTTTTAACAACCATTGATTTATATGCGCTGTACTGTAAGTCACCCAGACAAGGCTAGCAAGGATGAGCATAGTGATAGGTCCCAAAGGCAACTCCCAAACATCTTCCTCATGTGGAGACTTTGGTCATTGTCTGTTGTATAAAATGCCAACGCATCCAACTTCATTTCAGGTGTTAACTTCATCAGTTTTCCTCCCCTGACACAGTCCAGTCTGACGAGGTCAGTTATTGTTGAGACACTCTAAATCCACCGAGCAGCAGACATTCCCATTCTGCACAGACAAACAAGCAGGTGTCAATCACCTCTGCAGAACAAGTCACAAAGAGCAAAGGGCTTGGTTGCACAGAGACAGATGCATCTCTGACACATCTACTGCATACAAATGTCTGTTCAAGCCATCACCCTCAGGTGTCCTCATTGGTCCCAACTGTGGTGACTTTTTGAGGAGGCTGACTTTGCCAGATAGCACTTAACTGGCCTCAACTTCACATCAGCTAGAAACCTGGATGTGAAAGACTCAGTGGTCTCCATAACAAAATAGAGCACAGCAATGGCAGCAGAGATGATTGGATTTTTCTCCCACTCAACAAAGTTAATGGAGAAAATTTTGATGCGACCCATGCAGGGAAGCTTTCAGTTTGTCTGAAACAAGCAGACAGTTCAGATTCTCGATTCATGGCAGATACGTATCACGAAGAGGGGAAGTCACATGGCTTTGGAGTTTAATCCCTTGTTAAATATCTTCCTGCAACATCCAGTATTTACAAAATTACCTTATGTGATTAAAAACTACAGCAACTTCCAAAACCCCAAATGAGCCATTTTCCCCCTTTGTTTTAAATCCAACACAAAGCAATAGGAAAAAATCTAAAGAATGACAGAAATGCTACCTTCAAAAATTTAAAGCCCTGGAGCCACAGCTTGGTTTCCCACAGTGAACAGAAAAACATTTTATATAATCCAAAACATTTTTATAATTCTGGTATTAGCACAGTAGGGTCATCACTGCATGGAACAGGGGAGAAAGACCACACTTCTGCATTAGAGCCATTGGATTAAGTACATCTGGATGAGATCAGGGAACAGAAACCGTGACATTCCCTTCCCACTTGTGTTGTGGGAGTGCCTTCATCTCTATGCTGCAATATGTTTCTATTTGTGTACTTTCCAGTGAAACTTTTATTAGTGTTTTTGCCTCTGCTTAAGAGCTCTGTAAAACACATTTTCATGAACATTTACATTAGGCAATTATTAAAACATTAGCCTAGATTCATACTGAGAACGCCTGAAGGGCTTTCCAACAGAATGTCTGAAAGTTGCACCAGGATATTACATATCTGCACTCAACATTTTCAACAAGCATAGTACTGTTTTGTTTCCACCCTGCAAAACACAAAAGGTATGTGTTTTCTGTAGGCTCCTGCCCTTGGGTCTCACTTCCCCGAGACCTGAATGTGAGCTTCCAAGTGCAGAAAGTGACCCTGATTTTACACAGCAACATACATTTCTACTAACACTCTACCCTGCCCATCATACCTTGCATTTGCAGGTTGTACAAGGAGATCCCACCATTGTCCATACAGCGCCACTAAGTCTTGTGATTCCATAGCCATCTAGACACGTTTTCCTTATGTCATAGGTGATGTTGTCAGCCAGACAGGGGTCACTGACACAGTGGGGACAGCACTCTCCTTCTGAGATGGCCGTGTACTCGCAGTTTAGATTCGGGCACAGAAGAGGCCAACAATCCACCTCTCCTTCCTGTAAAAATTGAAGCAAAGCTCATTTATTTGTCACCATTTATTAGCAATCGAGGAACTTTGCATCCTCTAAATGGAAAAGTTTTATTTTGCCAAAACCGATATAAACTTAATGGATCTGCACTCAGTTTGGTTGATCATATAAATGCATGCATGAATACCAAGCTTAAGTTTCCTAAGAGTAGCAGAATATAATTTGGTTGTTTCTTGACTACACAACAACACTGTCACCATCGCTAGAGCAGAACTTGAGTTCTTTTTATTTTTTAAAGAAAGAATTAAATACTGGTTTCCAATGTTTTCCATAAACTATAATTTTGCAGTAATTGCCTTGCAGACACTTGCCCTCTTCCTATGTCTGGTCACATAAACATCTCTGTGGGATCATAGCAACTGTTTAAATAGAAAATTAACACTGCCGATAGATGTAGGTTAGTATGTTCCAGAAGCACCGAACATCGATCTAACTAGCAAAATGCAAGATTGATTTTACTGTCAACTGCTTCAGGAATTGTTAGAGCAATACCAGTTATGTTTCACTGAGTAATTTTACTTCATTATTTAACCTTGTTAAAAAAAGCCATTTCGTAGACAGAAACGTGGAGAAGTGAGAATCATCAGGTCACCTCTCTAGAGTAGTGCTCTAGGATCCATCTTTCTAAACCTAACACGCAAAGAGCTCCAATAACCTGCTACTCTATAAGCACTTCAGATGTTGATAGCAGTAAACGCTACACAGAACCTTACAGGTAGCACTGATTCAGCACGTCACTGTCTTTAAGCTCTATGTGTTCATTAACCCTGTCATAAAATTAGGCAAAGGACAGCTGATCTGAAACTCAGTATTCCCTTGTAAAACATGTCATGTCCAACATTTGCTACTGCTGCTGGTGGCAAATGTTTCTTGCTATTCTTTTGCAAATGTTAAAAAAAAATCATAGGAGAATATAAAACACAATACTTACTGCTGTACTTTATGGATAATTATCTCTTAATAGTAACTTAGCTTTGAATGTAATTTGTTTCCTGATGCGCAGACACCTCTTGATTAATATCATATATAAAAACAATGTTGTACAGACAGCTATAAATGGAAAACTGATAATTTTAATGAAGTTCATTGCTGCATAAATTAGTATATCTGTGCAAAAATTAAAGCTTTAGAGAAATAATTTACAGTGCCTAATGAGAAATGTTCTTTACTTTGCATGTTTGCCTAGTGATTTCAGCTTTCTTTATCCTTTTTTTTTGGATAATTTTTGCGAATTCACCATGTGGCATTGGTATTCCATTTTTCCAGCATTTGCTGAATGAAAAAAAAAAAAAGAGAATTGCATTGACCATTTTGATAAGACAGGTACACCAGCTGATGTAATTAAAAGCTGAAACTCCTTCAACCAAATCCACTAAATGTGGAAAAAAAAATTAAGAAGTTATTTAAAGATCAGATGACCTTATAAAAGCTCTCAAAATTAGACTAATACTAAAGGTAATATAGTGTCAAGGTTTCCAAGCTTTTGGCAACCTTTTCCTTTTGTTCATTAGACCTACATATTCAGCAGTAAAAAGGAAAGCCAATGGTGTAGCTTTCAGTTCTCTGGTAATCTGTAAATGCTTTATCATCATTCCCAATCTGAAAACCAAGTGAAGAGAGAGCCGAGTCCACTTCCAGGTATGTTTTGCTAAAAAATCACAATCCTTATTATTCTTGCACCCTTCTGAAACATTTTACTCATACCAGACAACGGCACTGCTGACAGCTGTAGGTCCAGTTGTCCCCACTGCGGTAGAGCTTGTGCCCAGTTTGGTCGAGGCACTGACTGGTGACACGGGTGTCACACTCCGGGCA
The DNA here is from genome assembly GCF_017976375.1 of Cuculus canorus. Classification (NCBI taxonomy): domain Eukaryota; kingdom Metazoa; phylum Chordata; class Aves; order Cuculiformes; family Cuculidae; genus Cuculus; species Cuculus canorus. The sequence continues at coordinate 12,915,973 of NC_071405.1, forward strand.
GCAGAAGAGATCAGCACTGGGGTTTTTACAGTCGCAGGCTGTCCTCCGGCAGAAAATCCTCCCATCCTGTGAGGACACAATGCCCTGATGTCAACCACAAACTGTCAGACAGCAGGATCACAGGATATATAAAACAAAGGGCATATCTGGTGTTTCAGGAAATATTAAGTTCTTAATGTATTCAATGTTACCACCAACATGGCATCCTGCCAGCTGTAATACCTCAAATACCAGAATTGTTCCAATTTCTATCAGTGCATGGATCCAACACTGTCTGAATCGAGAATGCCGTTCTCCTGTCTTCAGGAAACTGAATTCAAAATAAATCAGTATCTTAGAAGAAATATACTGAAATAATTTCATCACCATTTGGTTATACCAATGAACTCTTCAAGCAGTTGCCACTCTACATATAATATTTGTTTAGTACTATTTTGACTGACTGTATAATTGTGCAGAAAATAACTTGAATAAATAACTTGAAGTTATGAAGGTGGTCCCTTTAGCTTTATAGGAGCACAATACAGCAAAATCACCACTATGCAGCACTAATCGTTCTTCATTCTGAATTCACCACTGGTTCTGTTCCCCATCTGGACCTACAGTACACAAGCTTAAAGCTAAATGGATTTATCATCCTCTACTATAATTCAGTTCATGTATTAAAGAAGGCATGTATTCCACAGGCTCTCCAAAATACGATTTTGCTAAATATTTGCTTACAGTATTGGATGGCCCTTTTTGTTAAAGACCATTAAACAGAACGGTTTGAGACAAACAGAAGAATTGGTTCTGCATGTAAAGAGAAGAGGATATATTCTCTTTGCGTCACAGGAAAACAAATCAATTCTATTTCTAGTTATGAAAATAACTAGACAGGTGACAGTGTTTGAAATTATAGAGCTCAGTGTTGGTGAGCCAATACGCTGATATGCCACACATAGACTGGAAACTGAAATCACAGTTAACAATGAAGAGATTATTGAAAAGTTTTGATATGAACTTCTTTTACATTCAATGCTACTTATTGGATTAGTTCTTATTCAAGCAAAGCATCCCCTGCAGCCAACTGGAAGGTAGAGCTGTGACAGGATTGAACGTATATTTTGTTTTCGATCACAGCTACACAATTCCTAAAACAAATCCAGTCATTTCACTGCAGTTTTTCCATATTCTCATCAGAAATTTGTTCTGAGTCTATAAACCTGTACCTGATGTAGGAAGGAAAAGTTGTTTTTTTCCATTGCCACTAAATAAACAGATATCCATCAAGGCAAGCAAATTTATTTCCTCCTGATCCTTTTAAAAAGTGATTACTAAAAAGAGTGACAGCAGCCCAAGATGTCTTTTCCGCAGGCAGACAAAACAGCTATAGTCACAGTATGTAGCATGGAGGTTGCTCTGTTTGTATTTTGATGTAGGAATTTGTGTTTGGCTCTTGCTTTTAAGCAAAGCCACTCTTTGCCAAAATGCAACATGTACAAAATCAGCATCAGGGAATCCATGTCAGTCAGTGTCACTGATGCATTTCATCATAGTTTTGAATGGACTAGAATATCACTTTCTGTTCTAAGAATCTTAATTATTCTTACATAAAACAGGGAAAACTGAAAAGAATGAAGAATTAAGGAAATGTAGAACACAGGTTAACAAGGATCTGAACTACTTTTGCCAAACACAGGGCATAGGACTAGATTGCCTTACATGTTTTATTCAGTTTTTTTATTGAATAAGAAAACTAAGGATTCTCTGCTTGTGTCTAATTTCCTGCTTTAGCTGTTGGAGAAGGAATAAACAAGCTTTATTTCCTCTCTCAGCAGTGTCATGAGGTAGGCAAGACTAGCAGTGGCCCATTTCCTTAGCCACAGCTGTAGCCCAGTCCAGATGCAGTGTGGGGAATAAACTGTTTCTAACAAAAAAAACAACCAACCAACCAAAGAAGTCATCCTTCCCTTTCGGCACATGGTGAAAGGAGTTGAAAGGCTTCCCTGACATAGAATTATGACAATATCTCCATTCTTGCAGGTGAGAAAGTACAACCATCTTCCACCCCTTGCTGAGGGCAGACATCAAGGGGCAGCTCAGCACAGAAGCTCTGCCAGGCTGTCGAGCTCCAGGCACGTGGGGTTGCACCAGGCGCTGGGCAACTCAATGCCCTCAACAATGGCAGACTCTTTCCTCTCCATAATGGAGTGCTGATTAATAATGGCTAGCAATAACCTCTCTGCTTAGTTCCAATTCAGTTTCCAAGATTTCAAGATTAGTTTTCAAATTCCTCTTTCAGCTGGTGACAGAGCTGGAAGTTCTGGATTTCTGTGAGCTCCCATGCTGTTACCTCTGGGGAGCAACTAACCTTTTTTGTTCCCTTTACTCTCTGTATTTCAGAACACTGACAAAGCCTGATGATTTTGCCAGAGACCTTTTGGTAATCATAATACACTGCTACCCTCTTTATTCTTTAAGCATTTGTGGTTTATCTATAACGTCATTAGTTTTGTGCTTTTCAAAAAACATTTTTATCCCTATACTGCAGTGACACAAAGCCTCTTAAGCTCCAACATCTAACTTGCATCTTTGGAGCTCTATAGTACCATTGAGAAATATATAGAAAACTGAGAAATACATAGAAAGCAACTTATTTTTTTCAGTGGATAATAACATATAACTCTCCCTCCCAGCCTTCTTCACTGAATCAGTTCTACGTGCTTTGTAAGCATCAGTGGTATCAACACAGAATCACTCTTACCAAAGCGAAAACTAACACACAAAGGAATCATTCTAAAGGGTAACTCAAGTTTCCACAGAGCCCTAAAGCAAATTTGGGCGGAAATCAGACCCTGCAGATAACAAACCACCGAATCATTCATACCATCAGGAACATGCTTCACCTTGGCACATCTCCCTGTTCTCAGTGCTGTGCTTATCCCCCAGGCTTTTTTTCATTCAGGGAGAGAACAGTTGTGTTAATTAGAGGACAAACTCAAAAGCCCAGATATAGCCAGACAGTATAGCCAGGCTTCATTTTTTCATAGGTGAGAGAAACAGCTCCTCAGCCCTGATCAAATTTCTACCAATCTTGGGTATTAAAACCACTAGATTTCGGGAAGATGCCTATGGAAGACACATCAAATATACTTAAGGTACTGTATTCATTCAGAATTTTGAAAAATTTGTTTTGCAAACTTTACATTACTTAGATGAACAAGGATGGTTATAAGAGGCTAGGTCTGACAAAATACTGAAATAAACTCCTGGGCTTCAATAATGACACCTTGCTTCAATATAACTGAGGTCATATTTCTCATATTCCATAGTATCCTACTCCACAAATAACTCTGAAGCTTGTTAAGTAAGGCATTCCATTTCCTTTGCACCTGATTTTAAGGAAAATATTTTTCAGTTGGGATCTATGCGTTTCAGCCATTGCACAAAACATATCCGTCTGACCTTTCCTAAAATAACCATAACAGAATAAAAGCCCAAAGAAAACATACTATTTTAAATCTGAAATGCTGCTTTGATAAAACAAGTGACTAGGATCATTTTAAAGTTCAAATAAGGAGTATAAAGAATGGTTTAGTTACACTCTGCCCTTTTCCTCACTGAAAAGTGAGAAGGTTGCAAAAAGGTCAAGCAGGGCCAGCTCCCCATGCAACTGCATGAAAAGGATAGAGTCCTGCAGTAGGTTTGAGAAGTAGTCCAGTGTGCCAGAAGCTATCACAATTTGTAAAATACAATTCAATTACATATTTCAAGAAACACTGAGAGAAGACTTTACATCCTGTCTGGGACAGGACAGAGGAGGAGCTCTCCCTGTTTTCCATGTTCTATGGACAAGAATTTCACCCTTGGAATGAGGCAGGGACTAGAGTGAAATTAAATGTAAATGTTAATTCACAGAGGAAAAAAATGGAAAGTGGGAAAGGTCTAAAGAAGAGCCACAGCAACAAACAGTGCCAGGCTTAGTTTAAAGTATCTATGTACTAGTTAATAATTTTCTATATTTTTATATACTAATAAGAACGTTCAACATAAGAAATAAGTGCAATGAGAAATAGCAAATAAAACAAATTGCAAACAATCTAAAATGGGAATACTAACAGTTGTAATTCTGCAAAGGCAAACCAGATGTCTTCACTTATATTAAACTGTTTGTTCTGTTGACTGAAAATCCATTCATAAGCTAGCCAGTTCCCCAAGATTATACTAAAAGCGTGATGTACAGTCAGTGGAGTTGCACACTTCAGCTTCTGACGGGAGCAGTTTTAGGGAGCTTGAGGCCACTTGAAGTGACAAACATAGCAACAAGGACGTATTCCCTTTTGCGCTCAAAACAGCAGTGTACTTTGTGAGTTCTATTCACTCTGAAGTCTTGATTTTCCCTTCTGCTATACTATTGCAATACGGAAATGATGAGGCTTTCAGCTTCTTGCGACTTCAAAACAACTCTTCTCCCTTGTGCTTCCCAAACCCTTTAAAGTTTCTCTGGTTCACCAGCATTAAGACATGGAGACTGATAAGCCACTTCTTATGCTCTATGCTCAGCTCTTCATGGTGGCCAACATCTCATTTTACTTAGAATTATGCAAGGGTGAATAACGTTCTGCTGTGTCTAAGGACAGCTTTACCAGTGCTATGAAAGCATCCGGTTAAAGTGGCCATAAAAGACCAACCAGTTCTCAGACCACCATGTTTCTGAAACTCTTCAAACTTTAATGACAGCACTCCTCTTTTTACTAGTGAAAATGAAGAAAACAGAGTCAAACGTTCTTTTAATTTGGCTACCCTTCTTCACTTGAGGAAATTAAGTGCCTGCTGCTAGGTCCTCTAAACTTTTACTCATGCTTAGGACCTTTCTTCTCACAGTTAAATCACATGCATTCCAAGTAACAGGAAACATTACCAACAGGAAGATGGCTGACTACAGTACTTGTCTCAAGAGATGCATATTCATGTGAAACAGAAGGCAAAACCAGTTTTCAACATTTCCAGTAAGTGGGCTGATCATCTGTATGTTCTGTTAAATGCCAGACCCTCAATCATGGCATACTACAGGTAGACCTGACCCACGAGGTGAGGTGGTAGAAGCTCAGCAGGATTAGCCATTATTGAGCAGTGCATGTGCTTATGCAAAGTAAGAAAAAGGGCCCCTTCCCAGAATTTCCCCATCACAGCTTCAGTGCCCACAGCAGAGCTTACCTTTTACTTCAGGATTAGGCTGGTATTTTTCCCAATGCCAATGGCACTACAATATTGGGTCATGAGCCTGGACAATTAAAGGACTTCTGAAACCCCAACCAGCTGGATCTCACCTTGCAGGAACAAACGGAGCATCTGTCCTCCCTTAGGGTCCACACCTGCCCGTTCCGCTTGAAGCCGCCTTCATGGGGACAGTCTCCAGTACAAGATGGTCCGGATGGACAAAGACAATCAAACCCTCCTGCCAGGTTCACACAGGCTGAATCGTTCCAACAGGTGTGGATCTTTAAGGCACACTCATCAATATCTGCAAAACAGCAGATTTACAATGCTTTGGACATTGTTTTGCACAGGGAAGCTTTTATTTCTGCTTTAAGTAATTATTATTCATCTGCCTTGCTGGTAGAACAGGGTGCCTTCTTTCTGATATCTTCTATTTTTAGTCACTAGACACTAAACACTTTTTAAAATATTATTTGTCAGTGTTTGCTTTGATTCCACCAAGAATTCTTAAATTGTCTCCAGCAGGCTTCATTGTAAAGGCTGAGACTGCTATGCCCAGTGGAACCATATATCAATGATGAACTTGAACATTCAGTAAATGTGTGTATAGTGATTTTCCAGTGACTGGAACCTAAGGAACAATCAGAGTGACTTTCTGTCAACTAGACCGCTCTCTGTTCTGGATTTTAACTCAAAACAGAAGTGCACTGCTCTGGCATGATCAACACCCATACTAAATGCAGTCAATTGCATCCTTTCCCCATTGATGGAAGGTAATAAGTGAATTGGGGGGAAAAAAAAGAAAAAGAAATAAAGAAATCAGAAACACTTTATACAGGAAAAAAAAGTCTTGGAAAAAGATATACAGGAAAAGTATGATTTAGGCATGACACAAAGACATAAGTAACAAAAGAAAACCATGACACACTAGAGAAAAAATAATTACAGTATCCCATTAGAATTACTTGTGGAGGGTACAATATAATTATGCAACTCAAATTTATATAAGGAGCTAATGTAGCATTCTTTTTCTTGCAGTGAAAGCCATGAGATTTTTAAGCAAAACCAGGTATTTCTTTCAGAAAATAACTTTGGACTGTTCTTAAACAATATATTGACAGACTGTCCAAACTGGTGAGCCTCTTTTGTTCAAACATGAACAATGAAAACTGTAAGCAACAGCAGGAGAAAGGCTGAAGAAGAAAAACCTTTAGAAGCATGTGATGGTTTCTATCATGAAAATTCCAGAATATTATTATCTGCATTCAGAAATTACAAGGAAGAATCCTTACACCTACATTTTAAATGCCCTTATTGCTAGCATGAAACTTATAACTGTTCAATATTACCCAAGTACTTTGAATTCCTCTCTAGAACAATTTTAAAAACACAATGGAATTTAAAAAGAAAAATTACCCAATGCCTAATTTAAGTGGGATGTGATGGCCAGCTGCCCTACTTTTCAGGTGAGTACCATGGACTCATGTGTCATCTCCTCAGAAAGCCAGACTTAAAATATGTTACCAATTCTCTCAATTTGCTGAAAGAAATTCTCTGTAACAACCAAACCACTAAATTCCTTCTGACTTCGTTAGTAAAATCCTTGATTTCTATTCATAAATAGAGTAGAATCATAGAATAGTTTGGATTGGAGTGGACCTTAAAGATCATCCAGTTCCAAACCCCCCTGCCATGGGCAGCGACATCTCCCACTGGATCAGGCTGCCCAAGGCCCCATCCAACCTGGCCTTGAACACCTCCAGGGATGGGGCATCCACAACTTCACTGGGCAACCTGTGCCAGTGCCTCACCACTCTCATACTAAAGACATTCTTCCTTATGTCTAGTCTAAAGTTTACACCCATTGCCCCTTGCGGTCTACCACTACAAGCCTTTGTGAACAGTCCCTTCCCAGCTCTCTTGTCGCCCTCTTCAGGTACTGGAAGGTCGCTATAAGGTTTCCTTGGAGTCTTCTCCAGGCTGAACCCCAACTCTTTCAGCCTGTCTTCATATGGGAGGTTGCTCCAGCAGTTTTCAAGGAACAAGTGAAAACGTGGAAGTGCCTTGACATTCGACTAAACCCAAAATCTACCTGCACAACTGAGTCAGGGGCCTGGACTTTCAGAACATGGCTGTTCTTCCTTCTGCTCACAGGAAAAAAAAGGAAGCCAGAAGCAATTCCACTGCTACTCTTGGGATAACCTGCGGTCCAGTCCTTTGTCAGAGACGTTTCCAGTGGCCTGACAGTGCGATTCAGTTGCTCGTCACTCAGACTTCCCTAACAACGATGTATTGTACTGCCCTGACAGTCTTAATTGCCAAAAAAGAACATTCTTGCTCTAATGCACAGCTTCACACAACTATATACTTGAGAGGTTCGCTACCAGTGGTATAAAAGGTACCGCACCAAAAGAAATGAAAATTTGCAGTCCATTGCTTAACAAGTGCCAGAGTATCACAGGAAGTAAAAACCATGAGATGTGGCATGAAGAGAGCTATGAGTGAAGTGGTAAGAAATGAATTATATCCATACAGCTACTGTAAGATTTAAAATATTCTTTAAAACATCCAATTTTCCATTCAATAGACTTTGACTTGTATTTTGTGTTAAAAACAAAGGTATAAATGAAGCATTCACTTTGTCTTTGGCGATTTCACCAAGCATTGTCAATACTCTCTTCCCCATCGTATTAAGTGCTCTTGAACAGCATATATATAAAATGTAGCAGGATCACAGTGCAGATTAGAAGGGTAGCTTTCACAGTTCAAAACTAAAAGGATTTCACAGATGAATATAAAACCATATTGCCTACAGAGTTCCATGTAATTGCTTTACTTATGACACAGAAATCTAATTCTGTTTCCATGTAATTTAACAGATTTATGGAAAGCCAGATGTTAGCAATTATAGAAACTAACATTATTCATATTCTCAGTAGTACAGACCTGTTCACACTGCACAAAGCCAACTTAATCTGTTATACATATCCAAAAGGGAAGAACACTCTGTTTACGTACTGCTACTGCTGTTCTCCGTTTAGCACACATAAAAAGGATGCTCCCATTAAGAGCAGCCCAAACTGGCAAATGGGACATCCTTGACAAAGAAACCAATCAAGTAAAGCTGAATAACATAGCATGAACATAAATCCCTAATTGCTACTCAGCTTGCTCATTTTTTTCATTCTTTATGCAAATGACGTTTTCTTATTATTTTATTTCATTTATTATTTAAAAGTTCTAGTCATTAATCAAATATAAAAGGCTTGGACACTGCACTCATTTCTAGTTGAACTTTTAATACAGCTAATCTTCTGAGAACATCCCTTCGGCAGTTTTTCCTTATTGCTGATTGCATTTCTATAAGTCAGAGCAAACAGACAGTGTTTCCCAGTAGCTTGAGGAAAACAAGTTATATGTGTAACAAGTTTTTAGAAGTTATATGTGTAACAACTTTTTGTGCCTTTCACTCTTTCAGCCTCAAATCAGATTGGAGAGGCTGGGGGAAAAAATCAAAAAACAAATCAGACAAAAAATCCGTATTATTAAGCTTAAGAAAATATTTCCATTTAATGGAGACCAGGTGAACTTGTTCATGTTGACATAAGATCAGGATGTAGATGGCTATGCAAAACATGGAAGAAAGTACTCATATTTAATATGAAATTTCTTGTAGCAACTGGAATCAATGTGTCTACCTAGGTCTTGAAAAATTAGCCTAGTTTAAAATTCTGAACATGTCCAAAACAATCTTCTAATGAATATGAAAATCGTATAATAAGACTCTTGCATACAGATTATTTTTATATTATTCAAATCCTTGCTCAGCTCCAATTCCCCACACTCTCATCAGGTTTCATTTGCTTTTCCACACCTGCTCTCAGAAGATTCGGGCCCAAAACTGGAACATTTAAAGATGGGCAAAGCAAAACCGTACACATCTTGTTTCCCATTATGAAAACACTATGCAGGAAGAAGATGAAATATTCATTTATAAATCAAGCAACTTTAAAGAACAATGGACAATTAGATAGGAATGAATCTTCATGGTGTTTCCCGTATGTAGCACAAGAACGAGATGTCTGTCTTGACTTTTGAGGGGGATTAGTTATTTCATAAATCCTGTCAGCCTGTGAAAACAATCTCATTTTCACACACGGAACAGGACTTGGCAACCTTATTCATTATATTGAGATAATCTGCGGCAAAACCTACTAATTAACCTAAGTAAAAGTGGCAGAGCTTTACTTTCCCCCTGCATACAGTTCTTTTTCAAGGAAAAGTGAAGATATATTGGAAACAACCACCATCAGAACCTTCCTTGTAATGCTAGCTGTATGCTCTTTTCTATCAACAACAAACAGCCAACAGCAAATTGATTGTTGTTGAGACCTGCTGCCTCAAACGTTAAGATTATCATAAAACTGATCAAGTTCTTCACTTTTCAAACACTCCCCATATGTTCTTCTTTAAACAAATGTACAGCAACAAGTGCCTGATCACATGTATTTTAGCCATGATGCAACTAGTCACATTTTGTGGGTTCTGGAAAAGAAAGAAAACAACCACCCAAGATGTGCTCATTTCCCAATGTACTCTTCTCAAACTACATAAAGATAGCTTGGTAACGGGGCAGACAAGGAATCAGAATCAAAGTGGAATAATCTCCTGAGATGCAATTTCCTTTTCCATCCTTTTTGGCTGTAACGAGAAATAATTTGCCTCAGATATTATGAGAGGTCCCATGGCCACTGTATTTGAATGGGGTAGAAGACAAGCATGACTGTACATATCAACACAAGTTCATTAACTTGGTTTCACTGTAATTTTAAAGCAATCCCTAGCTACTTCATTCCTTAGTTTTCAAGGCTATTCAGGTTTTAATCATATGACTTTTCTACAGCACCTTAATAAATGCGTGCATGCAAGTCATGCGGTGTGGTGCTCTGTAATATCATGATAAGCTGTTTCAGAAGAAAGCAAGCTACTACTGTGCTAATTTTAACTGTTATGGTACATTAAACCATTACAGTATAATGTTAAAGTGAAAAATGTATGCTGGGCTCCCAAACCAATGTGTGTATAAGTTAACTAAACACTGTTTTGACATCTCATTTTTCACAGGCAACTTGTCACTTAATGTATTTGCCTTCTTTCAAGTGATTTGGAATTGTCTTTGAAAGAAACCAAACCACTAAATAGATGCATTTCCAGTTGGAAATTATTTTATGATTGTACTTTTATTCTATAGAGACATAATGGTCTATTGAAGAACATTGCATAGTAAATTAGATTCCAAACATACGATTCACTAATGCTTTCTAGAAATACAGAAAATACCAAACACAACTACTTTGAAGACATGTAACACAAGTTTCTCTTAGAACAGAAGAATCATAAGTTACTAAATGGAAAGCAAGCAAGATAATATTTATTTCGCAGTATAAAGTCCACAGACAGACTTTGATATTAGGAGCTTTTAATTCTATGAGAATAGAAGGAAGGTGAAAAACAGCAGTTTCTAGAGTTGGTCTTGAAAACTCTGTAAACCCTTCTGTCTATATACCACCTCTCTAATAATAGATAGAAAATCAATTCCGAGGCATATTGGAAAATTTTCAAAGGATGGGTCTAGCTTTTTGTTTGACGCAGCAAGGGGGCACAATAAACAAAGAACAAATTTCCTTTTCTCTTACTTTCTAATCTAGGTAACAAGCAACACTGTAGCATACTATGGAGCATAGGAAAACTTCACAAATTCATTTAAAACCCACTCAGACGTGACCCTCAAGAATTGCTGCATCCAGCTTTTGTGGGAGCCTAACACATGTAGGAGTTTTCTCTCACAAGCTACTGACTCCTACCTTTCCCCAGCTTTCACTCCCCACAGGTACTCTAACCCCACTATGCTATGCAACCTTTCTGGATGAAATACATAGTGAATTCTGTGGGGGTTTGGTAGGAGGAGAGTCTGTGTTAAGTTTCCCTAAAAAGTCTGCACTTTCTAAGGAAAATAAAATATAACCACAAATGACAGGGACTGCTGTTTTGGTTGTTTTTTCTGCTTTCAAAGTCACAAAGTAGAGAGACTTGGAAACACAAAATATCATGAGAAAAAAAAATGAAATCAGGAATTCAGCAGTCCAGAGTCTGAATAGCTCTCAACAGATCACAAGGATCTCCCTTAGAGAGATGGAGATTAAAAAGTATAATTTAATTTGCTTTGATTGTTCTGCTGTAGATAGAGCGAGCTTTATGGGACATTATTAACTTCCCAAAATACAGCATTTCTTTGCCAGCTTCTCTCTTCTTTGATAATCTTAAAGGCTATTACTGAAAATTCAACAGTGAGGGTTTATTCAATGATTACCTCATGAGGTACCAGTATTTGGCAACAGGAACTTAATGCAGGGGAAAAACAACGTATGCCAGTTGCTTCGATATAGTATTAGTAGATAATAGTTAATACTGGGATATGTATCATAAGACAACTCATCATTCCCTATAAAGAATTTTTGTTTATTTACTTTAAATTGTTACAAAGTTCCTATTACAAATAGGGGGAGAGAAAAACAACCTGGCAACTATGGCCTACATGTTTTAATTGCCAAGCAAACTTTGGTAGCAACTTAACATAGCAGTTGTCTTTTGTCTGCAAGCAGTATTCTTAATAACATATTGTGAAAAGCCAGTGCCTCATAAAAATGCTACTGCTGGAAATTAAATTACACCTTCTTAATTTGTGCCTGCTCACCATCACCTTATGAAGCTGACAACTTTTATAAAAGCATGTCCATGGAAATATATTTGGTTTCCAAAGCTGCCTTTGCTTGATATTTTAAGCAATAAAAGAAATTTCCAAAGCTTGAAGTGGCCTGGCTAAGCCATACATCCTTATTAGCCAAGCTCTGGTACAATATTATGACCTTCCTCCCCACATCTGTTGATTTACACATTCGTCCCTTTCCAGGTGACAAACTTCACTGTTTCTTCCTAGTCAGTGAGAATAAAGGTTTTAGAAGCCCTGAGGTATCACAACACTTCCCAAAGAGATGTTATTTTTTTAAAAGTTCTACAAGCACTGGAGACACGCCGCAAGCAATGACTCAGCTGTAAGACCACCTACATATAAACACAGGGAAAGGGGGTTAACTGATAGACAAATAAATGCATCCAGAGAAAGCAACCGGCTGCCTGGGCTTTGGGCAATCTGTCGGAGCTAAGTGCTCCCTCCCACTGCCTTATGATTTTCATACGTTATTATTGTTATTTTGTGGGGGAGTATTTAATCTTTTTTTCATTTATGTTCTTAGCCTATTTATTCCTCTCCAAGTTTCATCCTTCAATGAGAAAGAAGAAATGTTTCAAAGCATGCTGAAGGACAACAGCTCAAATCTACCTCAGAAACACACTATGATTACAGTATACAGCCTGTAAAATATACTAGGACAAAATGCCGTTGCTAAGCAAATGAATCCTCTTTTATCTGAAATAGAGTGAATGACATTGGCCCTGACTCTAAATACTCCACCAGACAAACAAGCTCTGTAGCATTATGGGAATCAGCATTCCAGAAACCAAGCTTTAGCTACAATTTGCGGTGTTATCTACCTGTCATTTTAACCAATTCTTAGTTGCACTTTCAAATAAAGACCATTGTTTGAAATTTGCCAATACAGGTTAGCAGAATATTTCAATCATTTTAAATTGGTTAACCAGCATAATGAAATAAAAGAAATTGTTTTATTCTCTTCCTCACTGGTATCCTGCAGCAGATGGCTTAGAAAAGCTATTTTGTTAAAATAACCCTGCTAATTTCACATTCTGTTTACAACTTGCATACGGTAGGATGAGCACCTCACCTTGTGAACTTCCAGTACGCTGCGCAGGTCAAAACAAGGGCAGTTTGTTTTCAGGAAAACTTGTCCCTTGAGTCCCCCCAGAATACAGAACATTTTGGGCTCCTTCTTGCTGTGAGGTAGCCAAGTGCCCTTTAACAGCAACACAACGCAAGCAATATTGACCTTTTCAGCAACTGAGCTTAGCTATGGGCCATTCAAAACCACAGTCTTGACTGTGCTTCTGTCCTTTCCTGAGATCAGCCTGTGCATATTGTCTTCACCCTAAATCAGCAACGTAAGGTCACCATGACGAGGGATGAGGTTCCCCATGCGAGCAGTACAGCAGGGCAGCAGGAGTGCTACGAACGCCCCTTACACTCGATTGCCTCAGGGCTTTTTGAAGGTTATGTCATGTTGCTTTAAATTCTTATAAAGCCACTGTTTTCAACATTGCTCTGTCCATCGCTCCTTTTACAGTATTTAAATGAACCAGAGAAGAACTCTTAACATTTGAGAATCCATTTAAAAATATATGGCTTTCATGTGGTACTTTATCTATTGTCACAAAATGCTATAAAATTTACCATTTCTTTTACAGAGCACCCCAATGAAGTTTAGTGTTGTGATTTTATTGACCTCCCCATCAGGTTAGTAAAATGTGTAAAAAGCTAACATAGCTGGACAATCTAGAAAATATTTGGTTTTAAAGTAATTATTGTTCCTCTGCATTTTTAAATCATGATGCTATCTTATTCCAAGAATTTGTAATAACCAAAATTTGTAAAAGATGGGAATGTTTGCTACAATTTACAAATAAATTTATATATTTTTATTAAAAAAATATTTACATTTCTACTTTAATTATATAGTTTAAATCTTATAAAAAGCCCTCTACACTTATAGATACGATACATGAGATATAGTGCTTTTAAAAAAAAAGTCTTTCACAGAAGAAGCAGAAAAGCTTCTATAGAAGATTTATAGAACTAAGCAGAGATGAAACAACTGAAATTCCAATGAAAGGACATAGCACTACGAGAAACTGATCTATATCCATATAGAACTTAAAATGGGATTATTCCTAAACTCATCTGATAAAATATTGTATCGAAATTATGTATAATGCTCCTGAGAATAAGTAAAAAGGTGGAAAAAATTTAAGGCAGACGTAAGCCACAGTTACTATTTTTACTATGATTTTGTTATTGCTTACTTGCTATAGTGGCACACAAGGTCTTACATCTAGTCAAAGGCATCCAGACTGCAAGAACCAGCACTAACTCCTCATGGAGCCTCATCCTTTGTCCTCCCATAGAAACAACCGACAAACTCCTCTGCGCTCTTTAAAAATTCCTCTCTGTTCATGCTTTTAGGGCCTCATTCTGCAAATACGATGCATATAGTGATATGGAATTTGCATAATTCTAAAAATAAAATGATGAAGATGCCAAACAATGCAGAACAAACGAAGCAACACAGACATACCCCAAATGCATTCTCAAATTGCTCTGCTGAAATTTGAAAACAGAAACCCAACTCTTCCTCTTTTGTGGTCTATTATGCTCCCCAGAAAGCCTTCAGGTTTTACAGCAACTTATTATGATAAATGGCAAAGTGCAGTTCAGTCTCACCTTGGATTTCCAACTGCCTCCCTGCTATAATAACCCTTCAAAACTGTGACATGCCTTGAACTAACATCCACACTGCGTGGCTGGGGATGCTGACAAACAGACACGCTCACTTGCATTCTCATTTTAGCCTTAAACATAGTAACTGTTCAGGACAGCATCTCAATAGTCATTTTATAACACCATGCAGAAGGAGGAAAAAAGTGCTATGCTGATCATTGCTTACCAACACAGGACTCCCCGGAAAGAGAGTAGCTTCCATTGTCATGGAAACCGCTTCTGCACTCACAGTGGTACCACCCTGGGAGGTTAACACAGCGTGAATGGTTGTGACACTCAATGATCCCCTCTGCACACTCATCAATATCTGCCTCAGAGAAAAACACAAGCCAGCCAGGAAATTAATTTCCTTTGACATCAATGCTTTAGGTTTGTTTGCTTTTTTATGTTGTTGGTTTTTTCTTTTACTTTTTTTTTTTTTAAAAAAAAAAAGATATCTTCCTTTAATAAATGGATCAAGGTTTATTACGGTTCCAAACAACAGACACTTAAAACATGACTCGCATAACAGCAATAAAAAAGAACAATAATACATCACAGAATTTGATACATACAAGACAATCATTTACACCATGATTTGTTCAGAATGCAAAGCAACATGTAGATTTTTTCTTTTCTTTCTTTGTTGTTTTTTTAACTCCAAAGTTACTTTGTCCATGTCATACAAAGCACCGCAGAGCAGGTTCTCCACTGAAAAGGCAATTTCAGCAACATTCCTGCTTTACAAACTGCAAGTCCCAGAACACCTTGGAAAGAAAGAGTGTTTTCTTCAGGATTTGTGTTTCCAGTGTTCAGCTGTGATCCTTGCAGCTATCTGGTACTTCAGGTGCTCAGAGTACTTTGCAAGCAATAGTTAATCTCTTCTGTGTATAATAACAAAATAAATACCTAGTCCATGTATAATAGTGCCTGACAAACAGGAAAAGCACTCCATGTATCAGCTGCAATAAAACATTCAGCTAAAATAGAGTGAGGCAAATGACAGTAGGGCTGTAGCAATCGAAAAGTATAGGAAGATGAAAACCCTGCAGAGTTGAAATAAATGTGCAGTTTTTATAAAGGAGTTTTTAAAATTTCTGTAACAAGGTTAATAGAGACCTCATAATTGCTAGTAACCTTGGTTAATCACCACTGGCACCTGGCTGCTTCTCCCCTTTGAGCATTTTTCAGCACATTTTGTAGGGTTGTAATTAAAATTAGCAAATTAATTATATGTTAACCTTGCAGTAATTTAAGAAGCTATTATATTTTCACTCCTCTGTTTAGCTCAAGTTATTATTTTTTTTAAATCTTGGACAGTTTTCAGCTGGGTATCTTATCAATTAAAATGAATCTCAAATTATTCACGCATATTAGCCATTTGACCCACTGAGATTCTTTTCCTTGGCAATCAGCACATTTAAAATATGCATAAAATTGCGTACACCAAACACACAAATTCAGGGAAAACAGTTTTTGAAACTGCATATGGTTCTGCAAGCATCGAAGTACAAATGCCTCATGATCTCAATGGAGGACTGAGTTAAGGTTATTAAGTAACCCCAGAATATAGCTTTTATGTCAGTTTACAAAGTACATAAACCACTATGGTTTCGTAGACTGCAGTGAAGTCATGCTGATGTAACCTGAAATTGATTTGAATGAAGTATCCTTCAATACAATTTCATTTTCTTACATCTTGTAGGCAATACCATAGAAAAGTTGGATTTTTCCTCATTTAAGTAACAATATTTATTCTTGTTGAAACACGGCTGAGAAACCTAAACAAATGCCTTTTTCCAGTTTTGTGTTCACTCTCACTCAAGGATGAAGCAAGTTATCTACATAACAGGGTTACGACCACTATTTATTTCTACCATCATTCAGCTCCCATCTAACAATAAAGTCAATTATTTTATGCTTTAAAATCTGTCACTGCTGCCACATTTTCTGTACTTTTGATTTTGTGGAAACTAATTTTTGTGTTAAAATACTGCACAAATCTAGCTGTCCATCAACAATGAGTGCTGCTTGCAAAGTCAAACACTTTCAATTCATTACAGCAAATGGAATTTATAACCATGATCTTTTCACATGTCATGGCTGAAGGAACAAGTTTAATCCTATTTGGAAAGTGAATGACTTTGCTATTGCAGGTCAATTGCGAATGAATCCTTCTTGCTTTCTTCTCTTTCCTAATGTTGAATCAGAGACTGTTCCTGTTTAAAGATTGCTTCCTTGGGTCAGTCCTGTACTGGACCTCTATCCATCCAATTTTACATTTTTTATTTACCAAATCAATAGAGATTTCCTCAAGTTCATTTCTAAACTTGAGCCCTTTTGAAAGTGTATTTGATGTAGGCTCATAGTGTAAGATACTAATTGACTTGTAGATTACATTTCAGAAAGCCTGCCTGCCAGGATACTGAAACCAACGAGCAATTTACTTAATGGAAGAGAAGGAGCATCAGCATATGAATCTCTGCAGATTATATCAGAAAAGTAAAAGAATACCTAGATCTACTTCAAGACTAGATAGCTTTCTTATGACAGTACCATAACTGTCTATGTGTGTTTAGAGAGACACTAACCAACTTCTTAGAAGAGTAGAGCTGGGGAAAAAGAATTGCTTTCAGTTGTATAGGTTCATAGGATTACAGAATCATAGAAAAGTTTGGGTCAGAAGGCATCTTAAAGATCATCTAGTTCCAACCCCTCTGCCATGGGCAGGGACATGTCACACTAGCTCAGGCTGCTCAAGGCCCCATCCAAGCTGGCCTTGAACACCTCCAGGGATGGGGCAGCCACAACTTCCCTTGGCAACCTGTGCCAGTGTCTCACCACCCTTATCGTGAAGAGTTTCTTCCTAATGTCTAGCCTAGATCTTCTCTCCTCCAATTTATAGCCTTTCCCACTCATCCTATCACTACATGCCTTTGGTTCTTCCTTTATTTCCTTGATCTTCTGCAACCAGGGGAGTTTCTAACCATGCCAGGGAAAAGGAAGTGCTGCACTGGCTGCTTTGGGAAAATCTTCCACAAGAGATACCACTGACTCAGAAGCAACAATAACAACAAAAAAATATATAAATCCTTCCACCTCTGCTACTACCACTACCTCTCCCCTCCCAGAGCCATTTCCAGCTCATGGGTGATGTCTCACTCCTCTTCTCTCCAGATGAAACTTGGCACTCCTCCTTGCTCTCCAGCCTTCTCCTACATGTGCGTGTGTGTGTGTGCCCGTGCCGTAGGCAGGCCAGGTTGATAGTGTGGGGCGGACAATGCTTCAGCAGCAAGTTAGTATTCCTTAGGCAACACGTTACTAAGTACAGTATGCATGAATAGCCATATAAGCAAGGAAAACCATTAGCAGCTTCTCAGTTTGTATAATCCATTGCAGTTTCTTATTCCCATGCTTAAAATTATTTACATAAAGAGCAAAATAGGAGAAAATATAATGATTAGGTCTGTAAACTTCTCCTGTGGTCTTGTGCATTATTTGTAGCAGATGTATAAACACATCTCTGCAGGTATAGGAAAATATTATGAATTTGTTTTAGAAATTCTGAATGATTTAAGATGCTCATAATACCAAGAGAAAATTGCAAATAACAGCTTTAATTAATGGTGTGTCATATACCGTGACATTATTTGGTTCACTTAACAGATCATTTCCGTTTAGACATACTCTGGCTTTTGAAAACACATTTTCGAGGACTTTTTCTGCACAGGGAGATATTGTTATATATAATGGCCAGTTCAGGGAATTGGAATAATTTAATCATTCTTCATCTTTGTGTTTTCATCTTTAGATCCTAGGTCTACATTTTCATACTTGCCTCAGGATGAATGTCTCCCTATCAAAGTATAAATTTGGGTTTTGCGATAGAATTTGAGCTATATGTGTTCTTATGTGTTTATGTGTTTTGCACATGCAGATGCTTATGAGAATACACTATATTCTTTCTTCATACAGTTATGTTAACTGTCTGAGTATGAAACAAATGAGTATATACCTGTGACTTGAGAGCGAAAATAGTACAAAAACTATAATAATTCTTCAAAGGAGAACAGAAAAACCTGCTTAGTAATTCGTAATGACACAAGCCAGAAGTAACCACAGGTGGGCATTTTTTGGTGGTGTTCCCATGCTTTTTGTCTTGCCTGCCCCTGGTGCTCCTGGCAGCAGAGTGGTTCTCAGGGCTTCCAGCTCTGCCTTCTCACAGCATCCCACCATGGATGGAGAGGCCTGAGTCTTCACATACACATCTTCACCTTGTCATTCTACACGGCTAAGCCACACTCACAAAAGTCAGTGAAAGCATACTTGTATGGGCTTTCTATGTATCTGTGTTAAAAGGTATACAGTCCAAAACAGAATGCTTGTGAGAAATGGCGAATTTAATATTTCCTTGCAAACTGAAAACTTGGTCTTAATTTGTATCTGTAGTCTTTGGCTGAATATCTGCACTACCTTTACATTAAGTGTAATATTTTTCATTTCTAGCTGTAACTCATCATAAGACATTGCTACTCTTACCCCTGGTGAAATATTTTTGCAGTTTTTTCATTCAAGCCTTCTTAGAGTGTTCATGTAAAAGGAGATCCTGTACAGACCGTTCTATTGCCTGTGTTTATCCTATTCAGTTATTTAACTGTCATTAGCAGAGAATTGTTAATGGATCTGGCAACACTCCACTATAATGGCTTTGCTAGAGCTCAAAAATGGCAGATATTTGTATTGCAGAGTAAAGGCACCAGTTGGTTTTGAATAAGCTCTTGCAGGATGTTAATCCTCTCCTCTAGGACAGGTCTGTAATTTTTACTTTTACCATCCCAGCTTCTTGCATTATTCATAACGGTATTTATGCAGACAAGATAAATAGGATAATTTACCTCAAAATAAAACACAATGGCTTCAGAACCCAGTGAAAAAGTAAAATTAAAATAATTCAATCTTTTCTAATGCCTCATCACATTTAAGTCACTGTGTGATACTACTGAAAGGAAAACTGTTCAGTGTCATGTAATAGCTAGCAATCTACAGTTTCAATGAGACAGAAGAGTTTTATTATAAAAGTGTCTGTTCATCAAACTCTTACTGTGTTCTTTTTCATGCAAAAAAAAATATAAGATCCTTATCTTTAGCTCTCTGTTGATCAGCAGACCTGAAAGCAGGAAAAGCATGTACTAAAAAGATAGGATCATGCAGGTCTCAAGCTTCCTAGATTAAAATCATACCCTGATAGTTAACTCCGTTAAGTTCCAGAGCATTACAGCTTTGTTTTCCACCTTAGAGTATTTTTCTTCAACATAAAAACACCAGAAAAAGTCACCCAGCCAACCAAGGCACAAGTTCTATGTAAAATACAGCCTCTTCTCATCTCCTGCACTCACATGAATCTCACTTCCACAAGACAGAGATAGCAAGAAAGGGATGTCACTGACAGCACTATGCAAACAGCTTCCCCGCTGCAAACGAGTCATTCAACTACTTCAAATAAACCCTGAAAGCGAAGACAGCTACTTTGGATGAGCAGAGATGAAAAACATTCTCTCTCTCTCTAAAGAAAATCTTCCACCTGTCTACTTTTATGCCATATTCAGTTGATGTAAGCAAATAATAATTCTACTGTTTTACATAAACTTAGATAAAGGCTAAATTTTATCCTCTATTATTAATTCTTATACTGGCTGTACTATTAAACTTCTACATTACCTTTGACAGTTTGCTATAATTAACAAGAAGGGCCTACATTTATTCTAATTATATGCAATACAAAGAAGAAAAAACATCTACAATGGCGATCCTTGAAGTCTGCTAGAGTTTCCCACTGCAAAGTAGAAGAGGCTATACCACTCCGACCTTGTCACAGGTTTACAACCCAGTGTGCCTGGAATACCAACGATACAGCAACGGTACGGCAATCTAGCTATTAAACAAATGGTAACTTAGAGGAACACAAATAGCCGTATAACTAAGCTACATTTGAATAATGGCTCATGGCTGTCACTCAACCTCATGCGGCCAGTTCATTCTTAAGACCACAGAGATAGTAAAAAACAGAAAGGATAGGGAAGACATCTGTCTGAGCCCTATCTATTGACAGTTTTAATCACCAATTTGTTGTCCTGCAGTTTTAAGTGTCTCAGATGATACAGATTGCCTCCTCTCTCTGATTAAAGCCAGAAGCAGGCTTTGGAATAGCTGCTCAGGACATTTTCCCTTGACATTTAGACTCTTATTTTAATTACTTTCATTTTAACTCATTAAGAGATTTTGGGCAAACAATCTGCACTAAATAACATATTCCTCTCTCCTCACAGACTGATTTTAATTGCATTTTATTTATACTGGCCTTTGCACTTCCTTCTTTGGAAGGAGTAGTTTGGCCTAAATAAATGGTACATGCTTTGGTCCATTTTTCTATTTTGAGGACACAGCAGTAAAGCATAAAACTTTAAATGTGCTGAGATAGCGAATAGAATTAAAATTCATGAATAATCGAACTCACGCAACAGTTTAATGGTACTAAGTGGTTTTCAGGGATGAAAGGTGTGCCCACCATTCATTATAATTAAATAACAGCTGTAATATACTTTATTGTGTAATTCTGTATTGATGTTATAAATGTTTTTAATCATCTGAAACACACGTGCAAATTTAGAATGATTAGTTTAACAAGAATAAATAGAATTAAATTGGTATCAGAATAATAACACAGACTAGTTGTACCAGCATTTTTAAGAATGTTTTAATATGTAACATCTAATTTACTGAAATTCATTTTTAATACACATTCCAAGATTATGTCTTTACCAGCGCAGTGCATGTCTGCCTCACACCCTCATATTCGTCTATTTATATGCTAAATATGCAGCACACTTGTAGTATGCAATCTAAAGGTCCTGGATGCTCCAAATAAATGTCACTTTACAGCACTGGAGCTGAAACAAGAGGGGTTTATTCTCATATTTAACAACTGCAGGGTGATGTAGGAAATAAGAATTGCAGCCAGACTGCTCAGTGGAGAGCACAGCAGGAATATACTAGGCAGGGTGAAGAACTATTTCATATTTATTACTACATTTGAGTTTCCGTTGCAAACAGGATTTTAATTATCACTCCACAAGCCAGGAACAAACAGACTCACTTCACAATTAGTAGGTTAAGTTTCAAACTGAGACAGAATCTTTCTTTCAAATTTGAGGCCTGGAGTCAACCTGTCTCCACTTACACCACCCTGGGAAGAGCAGGGGTATTAGCCCATTGTTTATTGTACTTGCCATGTCTTGGAAGACTAGTGCCATCATGCTTAATGTAGCTAGCTTGGAAGGAGGTGCAGGAAACAGTTCAAATGAACCTGTTTGCCAACTCCAACCATTGCTGGACTGACGCCCTTCAACTTCAAGAAGTTCACTAGCTCATTGCCTACTAGTACCTTTATCTGCTGGCAATATCCACTGTTCACCAGGAATGCTCCACATACCTCATGATGTCATGCTCTTCCTAAACATACCAGAGCACTTTGTCAGGACTCTGAATTTATTCTTTTCCTACCTACTCAGATAGAAATAGTGTTGGATCTTCATGCTAAGGTTTCCTATGTAACTCACCTGGTAGCATTTCTGCAGAAAATGAGCTGCAGACAACTAGTAAAGTAGTATTTAATTTGTTTATAACAAATTCCACAGTAGAACAGAGCAATGTACAGGTGAGACAATTAAGGCAGAGAGACACAGTGAATTATCCAAACTCACATGTGAGAAGCTCCCCAATTTTATAATCCCAGTTCACTGCTCTGTCATTTAGGTCACCGTTTCTCTATTCCCTATAAAGATGTTGTCAAAAATCTTTATACAGAGAGAGGCAAGACCAACCTTCACTCCCCACATGACTCATGAACACAGGTTTTATTTTTGAAGAATGTTCTGTATCTTCATCCCCAATTACTAATTCAATTAAATTATTATATTGCAGTTGTATCTGATTGTATTATAGATGAGCAGCTATTCAGAATACTGGATTCACATGCTAGAATAAAATGAGAGAATACGATCAAGTCTAATGTGTCAATAGTCTGTAATCAATGAAACCCTCAGCACACAAAGGTGTACTTTTACACAGCTAGGATTATGTAGATTTTTTAAAAGATGTTCAAATCCATTCTTAACAGCACAGTATTTTTATGCAGAAAGCTGCTTTGAGCCAGTTCAAAGCATAACTGCTGTAAATTCAAACTCATTTAATTTACAATGACTGGTGGGATCATACTAAAAACGTATTACAGATTGCAGAATCACATTTCAGAAAATTTACATGGCAAAACACTTTAATATATCAGCCAGAATAAAAAATATTGTTGACAACTGATTTTGGCATGCTGCAATTAGACAGTTGCACATTTTTTCCTGAGATCACAAAATCTGAGAAGAATTACCTAATGGGCATGCATGTCAAAATAAAATAGTTGATGGGGCCAACCAGCTGGAAAAGCAGCTTGGCAGAAAAGGATCTGTAGCATGGGCACAAACTGTAATATAGGAGGTTCCCTTTGAAGACCAAGAAAGACTTTTTTACTGTGAAATAACTGAGCACTGGCACAGGCTGCCCAGAGAAGTTGAGGAATCTCTGTCCTTGGAGCTATTCAAAAGCCATCTGGACATGGTTCTTGGCAACTGGCTCTAGTTGGCCTTGCCTAAGCAGGGGAGCTGGATAACATGACCTCCAGAGTTCCCTTTCTACCTCAACCACTCTGTGATCCTGCCTCAGAAAGAATGCTCGATCCGACAAAAACTGCTTGAGTAAACTAGATGCAGGCTGCAAATTGGTTCATCATAGCTACAAAAGATGAATGTAACGTCTTATAAAATAGGACATTGACAAATAGCATTCTCTACCTCACATACCAATTGTGTGTAAACCAGTGCATTGCACAAAAAGAATCATTCAGACGACATTGGCTCGATGTAGAAAAGCTTCATTGATGAGCCTTAGCAATATTATCTAATGCTAGCAGACTACTTCATGCACAGTCTTTAGGTACAATGCATAACCAATACATCACTTTATCTAGCACTTGAAATGCTAAAGTTCAACGCCACAGAACCATAGAAATAGACTATTATCTTATCTAGCATATCCTGTGACAGAGAATAAATGTTCCCTACTATACATTCTTCGGTGATTTGCCTCTACCAATTTTAAAATGATTCACATGACGAATCTTCCTCCACTTCATTGGGAAAACTATATTGCAGCCCCATAGTCCACAATGTTAGAAAGTTCCTTTCATTAGTTTCAGCCCTTCCATAATCAAATAAGGTTCAGAAAAAAATAACACTTTTCAAAACAATTTCACTGCTAATAGAAGAAAGTGGGTGATGAGAAAGTGATAAAAAGGACATCTTCTTCATTGTGGCTGGAGTGGGAGAGTGTCAGCCTCCCTCCTTAAAATTCCTCTGCACACCACTGTGCCAAAGGGCAAGAAGCAAAGCCAAATTGCAGGTTTAAACTATAATAGTGTGCACGCCCTATAGCACCCCTGAGAGTTTAATAATAATGGGAAATATTCTCAATTAGTTTTTTTTAAATCTTGAAATTATTAACAGCTTCAGAAAAGCATTTTCATTCATACAATAAGAGAATCTCCCAAGGAAGCAAATCCCCAAACAAGCAGGGTAAAAAGAGCTCTTGAGATTGTAAGCAGAATGATGTAAAGCTCTCTGCATCCTTAATTAGGGAAGAAAATAGTTCTGGAAGTGATGATCGATACAGTGTAAATAATAAAAATGCATACTTTCGGAGAATGTATGAACACAGTTTCATAAAAAAGATGAAATTTGTAATGAGTCTTCCACACTGTGCACTGGATTGCAACTGCTCTCATGGAACATCCCCATCCACCTTGGTACATATATATATTTATTTCTGATAGTAAGAAGAGGACACAAAAAGACATTGAATAAAAAAAAAAGGAAGAGTTTATCTAAGAAGGGAAAACAATACTTTTGCATCAGTTAGCCTGTTCTCCTTTTGTTCCTAATGGAAGTAGAAAACATTGTCTACTTTGGTTCGCTTGAACTTTCTCCAGTCCCACCTCACTGCACCTGTTGCCTCCACCAGTGCAGTTAAACTTACTCAGGTTCCAAACTCCATTGCACCATGAGCGCATTCACGAAAAGCAGTTTGCTGTTGCAATGCCCCAGGCACAATCCAATAAGAAACATGAAAAAAGTGCATTTCCTCACCTAACTTCAACAGCACTGCACTTCATTACACTAAACAATCAGAGCCAGAATGTTGCAAAAAATCTAGCAAAATCTGATAAACAAGCACAACAGTCCAAACATCCCAATGACACCTTCAGAGTGAAGGATAGGATTCATTCCACCTGACTAGAAATATCAAAAAACTGTCCGGTGCATGATCAGTAGTCAATGAGCTCAGATACAGACTTTCAAAAGGTAATACTGACTGCTTAATATCATCCATTTTTTTAATCAACTCAAACCATAATTAATTTTAACATTAAAATTATTTGTTCATATAACACATTTAAAATTTGTAAGCATCTATACTTACTTTCAATCAAGCTAAAAAAATTTTCCTCGGAAGATTCACAATTCTTGGCTTACACTACAAAAAAAACCCACCTCAGAAATCTTGAAACACACCTTGAAATAAACTTCCTATTTTACATGCAGTTCTATAATACAACTAAACGGATTCAAGTATACCAGTAGGTATGAAAGCACACTGCTGCATCTAATAAAATCTTCCAGGTGAAAAACTTAACAAGTATTCAGGATTAAAAACTTCAGTCATTATTATTACTGCACTTTTAAAACACTGCACTGAACACTTCCAAATAAATAACAAGTTACTGTTTTCTTAGCATAAAATGTACACTTTGCAAGCACACACTCTCTCTTTCATTTTTTAATTACAGACTGAATTTTTAACTTCATTAAACCATTAGTTGCAGACTTTGATCAGACCCCAGTTTTCCCAGCCTGGGTGCTGCTTCAGACATCAATAATTCCAATTAAACCAACTCTGAGATATGACTACATCATTTCACTAAGCAATTAAAAATTGTGCAACTGAAATAAGTAGAAAATCCTGAAAGAAAAGCCAGGGGACTCATCAAATGTTAATAATAATAATAATAAATACATTGTACTTCTATGCCATCTTTCATCCTGTGATCTCAAAACATTTCTTAAGTATTATGTAATATTACAAGACTTTGTAAAAAAGTTAAATACAAAAAACTTTGTTTATTTGTTATCTGACAGAGGTTTGATTATTCTCGATGAAGACACAGTCACCACTGCTTATTGCATGACTAAGACTTCCACTCATTAAAATAACACATTTATCCAAATTGGTTTTGTACCCCCCATTTCATTGAATTAACTAAGTTTTATTATACATAAGATGAATGTAATTGCTTTTCAACAGTATTCCCAAATTTAGGAGTTTCTCATGAGTTGATTTTACTATTTTAATACAACAATGTAATTTACCCTCTTAAAATGGGCTCTCATTCAAATGTTCTGAAAAAAACATATCTGCAAAAGCTGGCACATAAAACTAGTTTTTAGTACACTAAAAGGATCATCTTGAATTTTGTTGGATCTCCATATGAACTAAAAATCAGTGGTTGGGGTTTGGGGACAGTTCTAAAGACTCAGTGAACCTACCTAGATGAGCAAACTGAGGATTAGAAGCAACAATTACCTGGTGCTACTATTGCCCCTGTGTTTGATACTACAGAAACCTTCAGTAGCTCTTCAATACAGACTTCAGATAGTCTGTAGATTAATGAATGAGCATGCAAAATGTTATCATTTTACAAAGAGTTTTTATACATGCATATATGTGCATGCAGACTCTGTCTCAGACTTTCATTGTCAGTGGAATTAATTTGATCTTCAGCACACAGGATACTGGAAACTCAAGAAACCAAAACCAACAAAAATGTTATTATCTCTGAAAAAAAAAAACCTGCCCTATATGTATTTATGTATCTAGGGGGAAGACTACTTTGGAGAGGGAGAACAACAAAAAAACACTACCAAATAAACTGAAAACAAAACACTTCTACTGTCTCTTTGTCTTTTTTTTCCCTCTAATTGCACTGGATATCAGAGAAACACAGAATGGGAGTGGTTGGAAAGGATGTCTGGAGATCATCCAGTCCAGCCCCGCTGCTAAAGAAGGTTCACCTACAGCAGCCTGCACTGGAACAGGTCCAGGTGGGTTTTGTCTATCTTCAGAAGAGACTCCACAACGTTCCTGGGCAGCCTGTCCCAGCGCTCCATCACCCTCACAGAAAAAAAGTTTATCCTCATATTCAGGTGAAACTATCTGTGTTCCAGTTTGTAGCCATTGCCCCTGGTCCTGTCACTGGGCACCATTGAGAAGACATGTTCCTTCTCACACAAGGACTGTATAATCTTTATACAAAGACTAGTCTCCATCAGGCACACTAGATCCAGATCATGGACTGGGGGAGGTGGGCTGCTCCAGAAAACACAACTACTCTGATTCATGTAATGAACAATGACAACAGCAGTGGTGGCATAGCCGTGAATGCCAGAGGATAGGTGCAAGAAAAGGCTTGTAGAGGAAGGTTTCCCACAGTAGGAAATATAACATAAGCCAATGAATGGTTACAGGCAGCGAAAATTATTCTTGGGGCCACATGAAAGCACCTACTATGTTGCAGTCTGTAAGAATTAAATCACCTGAGAGTCAGTAAAAACAAAGCTTGCTGCCTGACAGTGACTTAGGCCACTGGTTGCTCTAAAATAGATGAACACTAAATACAAGTAAAGCATGAGGCATGCAGCTGTCAAGGAACTTGCAGTCACTAAAGCAGAATACAGAGATAGCTGGCTTTCCAACACAAGGTTTTCAGAGATATACTGACTGTAATAGGCAGCAGGAAAAAGGTAAATTGTGAGATGCATATTTGATTTGGTTCTTAACCTGTGCTAACTTAGAAATCCTACAGTATTCTAATTTATTAAATACAGTAAAAGATGTCTTCATTATTTATCCTCCATTTACATAACATATGACCCTAAAATTCACTAGTCTTTAGATGCAAATATTATTTTCTTTAACATGAAGTCAAAATATCTGTTTTTCTCAAGAAGAGGTCATTTATTATGCACCTAAGAATATTTCTTGGTAAAACAACCTCATGCTTCAGTAACTGAAAATTCAGTCTCTGGCCTCACAGATTTTCAGTCATCAAAACAGGTTCAGGCCAAACCACATCACAGCCTGCATAAAGCCTTTTCAAAATGCATCCAAATGTACACCTAATTTATATCCCATCCAAAATAGTCATTTCAACTGCTGATAAAATTTACTGCCATTAAGATTATAGAATGGTTCGTTCTACAGAATGAACCTTAAAGATCACCAAGCCCCAACCTCCCTGCTATGGGCAGGAACACATTTCACTACATCACGTTGCTCAAAACCTCTTCCAACCTGGTCTTGAACACCTCCAGGCATGGGATATTCACAACTTCTCTGGGCAATCTGTGCCAGTGTTTCACCATCCTCACAGTAAAATACCAAATGTTCCTAATATCAAATCTAACTCTCTTTCAGCTTAAAACAGTTCCCCCTCATCCAGTAACATACACATATTTTAAGAAGAAGGCCCAGTAGAATCATCCTGCTGGATTGATAAAAAAAGGGTACAGGGAAAGGGGGAAGCTACTAGCAGACAAGGAAGAATTGAAATAAGAAAATATTTATAGCCCTCTTCCATTTAGCCAGCTCTACGTCTCTGAAGTGTAGCAAGAAAAGAACCAGCATTACTAAGCAAACATGTTTAAGTGTATTTCTGGGAAATTCCTTACTTCAGAAAAGACTATGTATATTGCATAAGTGTATCATAGTATAGTAAGGGTTGGAAGAGACCTTAAAGATCATCTAGTTCCAACCCCTCTGCCATGGGCAGGGACATCCCACTAAATTAGGCTGCCCAAGGCCCCATCCAACCTGGCCCTGAACACCTCCAGGGATCGGGCATCCACAACCTCCCTGGGCAACCTGTTCCACTGCCTCACCACCCTCACAGTGAAGAAATTCTTCCTAATGCCCAGTCTAAATCTGCCCCTCTCCAATTTATAATTGTTCCCCCTCATCCTATCCCCACAAGCCTTTACGAATAGCCCCTCTCCAGCTTTCCTGTAGCCCCCTTCAGGTACTCGAAGGTCGCTATAAGATCTCCTCTGAGCCTTCTCTTCTCCAGGCTGAACAAGCCCAATTCTTTCAGCCTCTCCTCATAGCAGAGGTGCACCAGCCCTCCGATCATCTTTGTAGAGCTCCTTTGGACTAGTTCCAACAGCTCCATATCCTTCTTACGTTGAGGATTCCAGAACTGGACACAGTACTCCAGATGAGGTCTCACAAGAGAGGAATAGAAGGGCAGAATCACTTCCCTCGACCTGCTGGCCAAGCTGCTTTTGATGCAGCCCAGGTCACAGTTGGCCTTCTGGGCTGTAAGCGCACATTGCCGGCTCATGTCAAGCTTCTCATCCACCAGCACCCCCAAGTCCTTCTTTGCAGGGCTGCTCTCAAGCACGTCATCCCCCATCGTGTACTGAAAATGGGGATTGCCCTGACCCGGGTGCAGGACCTTACACTTGGCCTTGTTGAAACTCATGAGATTCTCAGAGGCCCACTTCTCCAGTCTGTCCAGGTCCTTCTGGATGACACCCCATCCTTCCGGTGTGGCAACTACACCACTCAGCTTGGTGTCATCTGCAAACTTGCTGAGGGTGCACTCAATCTTGCTGTCAGTATCACTGATAAAGATATTAAACAGCACCGGTCCCAGTATGGACCCCTGAGGGACACCGCTTGTCACGGATCTCCATCTGGACTTTGAGCCATTCACCACTACTCTTTGAATACCATCATCCAAGCAGTTTCTTACCCACCGTACCGTCCACCCATCAAATCCATACCTTTCCAATTTAGAGAGAGGGATGTTGTGGGGGACCGTGTCAAAGGTTTTACAGAAGTCTAGCTAGATCACATCTGTCAGTTTATTTGTGTCCACTGCTGCCATTACCTCATCATAGAAAGCCACCAAGTTGGTCAGACAGGACTTGTATCTCAGCTTTTATCTAACAGAACTGGAAATGAAAGGGCTGAGGGTGAAGTCAGTAGCCGCTGGTTCACAAAGATTGGCAGCCTCACCTGTGTCAAACAGAAAATGCTTCTTGGGCTGAGCAACCAACAAACGAGGGAGGCAGTGCCTGCAGGGGATGCATTCAGAGCAAGGGCAGGATCACACTGTCATCTAGAGTGGCACTACCATTTTTCCTGTGTCTACGAGAATTTCTAAATGTGCTCACAGAAGACTGATTAACCAAATTCACAATTCTTTTTCTTTGGTTACTTTGATTTTCACCGTAACAATGAAGCATACACAGTCCACTGCGACCTACCTTTTAATGACATTTCCTTCAGATGGAAAGGTGAACATTAAACTGAGAGTTACCTGATTTATTACAGAGCCATGGGCCAGCAGTCAGATAACAAATGGCATGCATGGCCCTTTTTGCCTTTAAAAAAGAAAAGGAAAAAAGTAAAAAAAGAAAGAGCAAGAAGTCATTATCCTGCTGTCCTCTATTTGCAGCAGAAGAAAATGTATTCCTGATTATTGAAATAATTTCTAAAGGTCTGTTTCTGCCATGTCCTGATTCTGGCTGAGAAAGAGTTAATTCCCTGGTTTTCATAGGGAGAGAGATTATTTTCACAGGAAGCTGAGAAAGGACATAGCTCGGGCATCTCACCAAATTGGCCAATAAGACATTCCATTCCACCAATGTCATGTCCGGCATATGTAAGAGCAGTGGTGGGCAGGACAGCACGGCTCTGTATGGTGTGGCTGGTCTCGGTTAGCAGTTCTGTGGCACGTTTGGGTTTTATTCCTCTGGCACAGTGTCATGAGCAGTTTCCACAGCACAGGTGCACAATTTGAGATTCTGTATCAGAAATGGTCAGACATTGGGCTCCAGTTGGTGTATCACCCATTTAATATATTCTTTTACTGTTATTATTGTTGTATTTTCTCTCCCTTTGCTGCCCTGTTAAATTGTTCTGATCTCAGCCTGCAAGTTTTACTTTTTCCTTTTTATTCCCTTCCTCATTTCCCCAGCAGTGGGGAGAGGTGAGTATGCAGCCTCGTGGTTCTTTGCACCGGCTGCCAGCTAGAACCATAATACAACGGGCGACAATCACCTCTTGTTCATCCTGTACAACTCATGTAAGCTGCAGAAGGCTAATTGCATTTCATAGCCCCATAAAGACATCGAAACCCCTTCAAGCAAAAATATTAGAGTGAGATGTATCTCACCTAGCTTTAGATGTCTAGAATGTTTAGATGTATGTGTATCATTGACATTAATCTGGTCCCCATTTATCATCAATGGAGAGCTGGGTCCTTTTAGGCTACAATTCATCTAACACCTACTTCAGATGCCTCCTTAGGAGAATATGCATCATGCATTAGAAATACCTGTTTCTTTCCACTGACTGAAACAAGAAGTACAGCTGACTACCCCAAAGGCAGACAGCCATAATTTCTCCTATGAAAACACGGTAAGATAAACTTCATTTTGCTTGGCAATGTACGCATCTACACGAGAATTAATTGGTGACAACTGTGCTGAAGGGGTTTGTAAATCTAAATTATGCATCAGAATCTCAGGCTATATCAGGCTGAATAGGGTGTCAGAACATCTCTGGTCCAAACTGCTGCACCCATCAGAGCTGACCACGAGGGCAAACCAGTCTGTTCAGAGCTGCATACAGGCAGATCTTGAAAAATTCCAAGGACATAAAGTGTGCACAGCCTACCTGGGCTTTCTCCACATGGGAAAAAAGTTGGAACCTCTCTTGTTTCAATTTGCCTGTTGCCTTTCATCTCCCCTCCCAACATCCCTGTAAAAAGCCCAGCTCCATCTTCTTAGCAACTTCCTGTATGTCCTCAGGGGTTGCTATTACATCCTCATGAAACTGTCTACCGTAGGTCGAAGCCCCATTCCGCAGTCTCCCTGCACAAGGCAAGTGCTTCAAGCACTGATCATCCAGATGGTTTTCTTCTGATCAAGCTGCAGATTACTGATGTTTTTCTTGCTTTCTGGTGAGGCAAAACAGGACACGATAATCTAAATCATAGAATCACAGAATAGTTAGGGCTGGAAGGAACCTTAAAGATCCAACCCCCCTGCCATGGACAGGGACATTCCACTAAATCAGCCCAACACCCTGTACAACCTGGCCTTGAACACCTTCAGGGATGGAGCCTCCACAACCTCTCTAGGCAACCTGTTCCGGTGCCTCAGCACTCTCACAGTAAAGAAATTCTTCCTAATGTCTAGCCTAAATCTGCCCCTCTCCAGTTTAGACCCATTCCCCCTGGTCCTATCCCCACAAGCCTTTATGAATAGCCCCTCTCCAGCTTTCCTGTAGGCCCCCTTCAAGTACTGGAAGGTTGCTATAACGTGGCCTCTCTTAGTACTGAATAAAGTGCAATCACTGCCCTCGGTCTCCTAGCTGTGGTCATGTTCATACAGCCCCGGCCAGAGAAATTCCTCCTTCTGCGTCTGCTATGGTTGCCCACAGAGCAGGCTCTCTCCCTCTGACTGATTTTCTCCAAGCAGCTGTCTCTTCCCTCGTCACCACAGGGGTTTTAAAGGACTGCCTCATGCTTCCTTTTGTTTTCACTTTTCTCTCTGCTTGTTCTCTGTGGACACTGGCCTCCTCTTTAGATGTGCCCTCTTGAGATACCATGTGGTTAGCTGATGCACTTTTGCACTAGCAGCAATAACAACTGCAACAAACAGCATCAGCTATGAGGAAGAGCTCTTTAGGACCACTGCGAGGTCATCTGCTCAGCAAGCTGAAGATGAATTAGAAGAGATCATCTTCAGGACAGTGCTGTTTTGCTGGCTTGTAGGCAAGTAAGCTACTGGGGTTGGTTTGACCTCTTTAATGGTCTAGTGGGAGACACTGAATGGAGAAAACTGTTTGAAAGATATGAAAACAGTGTTTCTAACAATGCTTTAAGGGAGATACATTTTGCAATAAGCCCTTGTCTGCTTTTTATTGTTCTTTTATCCATTTTTATGCCTTCCTGTTTTCTTTTTCTTTCTTTCATTTTGTGGTATAAGATAAAAAGTTCAGGTGACAATACAACAAAAAGTTTAAAAGTTGCCAATTCTAGCACAAGGAAGCATTTGAAACACCAAATAACAAGGTTGGGTGGGTTTTTGGTTGCTCTCACTGGTCTAGAGCAGTATTTCTATCTTTTCAAAGCCAAACAACCCACATACGCTCTGCCAGCAAATGCATGTACAAGCTCTGTGCATTCTTGCATGTATCAGTGACCATTCATCCCTCATTTGAGTTCTTTTTAAAAGACCTCCACAACAAAGAGCTTTTGGCCTAAGCACTCACAGAACATTTCTCCATTTCTGAGGTAGGACTAGAATCTTCTGAACTGCTTTAATAGCTTTCATATTTTATAACCTTTCTCCTCAAAGTTTAAATTCTCACCTTTATTTATATTGCTTCTACTCAAAAGTGCCTCTTTTAAAGTTGTGAGAATTATTCCAAAGGCACGAGGTAAGAATTCCTGAGATGAATTGAATATTTATGTATTTATTTTTCAGGTTAATTGTGACTTAACTAAAAAACATTTTAAAAAATGTTTCCTCCATTAAAAGCCATTAAAATAGTAGACAGTATACAAAGAAATCCCTTTCCCAGTCACTGCCAGCCCTGGAGCTATCTATAGCACCTATTTCATGGCACATAGTTATGCAGGCAAGGACAAAGAGAAAGCGTCCTTGATCACAGACATGAGATTTACTTCATAAAATGCAATTTTCCAGGCAGGAATTTTTCAAGATCCCAACCCTGTCTGTGTCAATACTATAAATGACACTGTGGTGCAAAAAACATTGAGCTTTGCATCTCAAATCTGCTGTGCTTTCACCTTAGCATAGCAACTGTAAAGGCACTGTATCCCCTAATGTAATTCCCACCCTGAGGTGGATATATAGGACCATACTTGAGCTTCATAGACTGCAATTTCAGGAAGGAGAATGTGATCCTATAGATGAAACTCTACCTTCCAATTATTTCATGTCATAAAAAAATATTTTTTTAAAAAAAAAAAAAGTCAGGATGGAAGACTTAATTTGGAATGAAACTTCCATCTCCCTTTTTTTCCCCGCTTTTTTTACATTAAAGTGTGTCCTGTTTGTTGTAAAGAACTACTTTGGCACATAAATCAAAGCATCTCCTGGCTGTGTTGTACTGAAACTCAAGTGTCAAACTGTTACACTGCAACACTAATAAGAAATGCTTTGATGTAAATGTGTGCGTGTGTGCATAAAGCACTTTAGTCATTACTTAGTAGCTACCCATAATATTTTAGAAGCTGATTACTCAAACTATAATTTCACATTATGATAAGTCACTGGAAGTAACCTATACCATTACATTACTGTTACTGACATGTTATTAAGCAAAATGGAAATGAACAGCACAGAAACCTTTTGAAATAGAGACATTTCCTGGAAGGGTATTTGGTGCATCCATCAGAGAACGCTATGCAAGAGAACGACAGGGCTTAAGAATATCATGCAGGTACCCTTGATTAAATTAGAGCCAAGGGACATGCACATCCTGAGCCAAACATCAAACAAGAAAAATTATATAAAGTATTGGCCTGGAGCCTGTCAACAGGTATGTCCTTCAGAGCAACTCCAAAGTACTATCTTCTACCCCTGGTAAATAGTGCTTCCACAGGTTAACACCAAATCGTATGTGACCTTGTTCCAAAGTATGTACTTACAGGAGCTTCTAAACCAACGTGAGTCCCCAACTGACTCACTGCAGAGCAGAGAGACCTCTACTCCCCAGAGCAGACAGCAGCTCCTGCATCTGTAAGGGAAGGGGACACAACCTTCTCAAAGCCATGTGCTTCCTCTCAGCCCTTCCCAGCTTCAGGAGGCGAACAGACTTCCCACCAGCACTCAGGGACATTGCAGGTGTTCAACCACGGTGGGATGTAGAAGGGGAAATCAAAACGTTCCCCTGAACACGAATCAGACTTTGCATCTCTGGGGAAAACAATTACCAAATGCCCTCAGCGAAATATCTTCGCAATTTCTTTTATTATGTGTGCAAAACATTAGAAAGCCAGTTTGGGGCAGACAGTAAAGGTCTTGACAATTTAATTAAAAATAAATCAAATGTTATAATAATTCTCTTAATTTTTTACTATTGCTTCATAGTTCTAATACAACGACTATAAGCAAGGGAGAAGAGCACGATATTGTTTTAACTCAATAGAGGGCTCCACTCTGAAACTGCTGAGAAACACAGGTCATGCTGCTAGTTGCTCCTTTTTGCTTGAAGCAATTTTCATCATTTCCAAGAAAAGTAAAAAGACTTTCTTGTACAATTAGCCAGTTGGATTGCTCAGATTCACATTCATTATCCTTCTCGCTATTCACCACCTTCTTATTTGTCCTCACTACTCTTCCTGGCATAAAATCAAAAGAAAAATATATAGTGTTAAAAGTCTCCTTCAGCTTTATAGATCATGAAGTTCTGCCTCTCGAACAGCATAATGTTATCATTTTGTCTTTTT
This sequence comes from Cuculus canorus, assembly GCF_017976375.1. Taxonomy (NCBI): domain Eukaryota; kingdom Metazoa; phylum Chordata; class Aves; order Cuculiformes; family Cuculidae; genus Cuculus; species Cuculus canorus. The sequence continues at coordinate 12,951,393 of NC_071405.1, forward strand.
CTCTACCACTGCATAGCTTACCACTAAAGCCTGTGGTTTTCACCAATTTATAATAGCCTATCAATTACTACACTGATAATTAGGGATGATTTAGCGATCTGCATTAGCAAGGGTACACCAAACCAGTTGTCTGTTTCAATACATTATTGAAAATATATCTGAAGAGTATCAGAAAACATCTGATCCTCATTCTGTAGTATTGATTGTCAAATGCTGCTTCCTCTTACATCAAAAAAAACCTTTAACAAATTGTATATTCCATCATTATATAGTACATAGTATTTTAATAATATAGTGACATAAAGTATTTTAAATAATTTCAGTATATATGTCAGTATATAGTGTATATACTATATATGTATATACTACATATAGTCTATATGTCAATATATAGTATATACGTCAGTATATAGTCAGTATATATATACTGACATAGAGTATTTTAATTAATTTCATTTTTTAAGAGAATTTTGGCAGTTGCGACTTGTTACTGTTTCTCCAATCTGTTCTCCAATCTGTATTAAATGGCTTAACACTAATATATGCATTAGTATCACTTGCAAGCCATGAAAAGCCAACAAGAAAAGTGAGATACAATATACAAACGGCAATACCAAAAATGTAATTTTAATATTCCCACTCCAGAAAAGTTTACAAAAATGTTTTTAGATTCCTAGGACAAAATACTTCAAACCATATCAAAACTTAGTTTTTGACACATTAACGTTTAGCCTAAAAGCAAGTTTCAACTTCTTAGTTGTATCACTGACTTGAGTTTAGTCATTCACCCAGCACGTTATAGGTACTTGTCATGATATATGCGCCATAGACAAGAGAAAAATGAACCTGGAGAAATGAGGGAAGCACCTCCAGTCACTTAAGTTAGTGGCCTAGTCAGGACTAAAATCTATAGTCTAGGAATTTATTGCCTGACAGTAGACATTATATTACAGCCCTGCATGCAGCAACACTTCGTAAATTTGACCGTTTGGATCCCTCTTAATATTTAATATAGAACTTTTAGCTGTATTAAGCAGCCTGAACAAAATTTGCAATCAGACCGGACAATTTCATAGATAGAAAATAGAGCCATTTTAATTCTTGCAATTTGGTAATAAAAGAGATAAAAATAATTTCCTATTTGCATTACAATTACCCTATGCGACACTTCCTGTGAATAAAGAAAGAATTCTAGGGTGTAGCATTTTGGCCCTTTAATCTTTTAAGAAGCCAAGAGGTGGAAAGCAAGGTGTTCAGAGAAAGAAAACAGAAGATGATGAGAACAAATGATAAAAGATAAAGAGAAACTTCATCATTAGCATATGTGAAAGGATGATAACAGTTCAGATCAGTCTCAAATAGCCTATTGGCATAAAGACATATTTCTGTGTATTCCTACTTCTAATAAAGAAGAAATTTCTGCTCTGAAATGAGCCTAATAGTAAACTTTGTTTGACGACTGCTCCATGCCTCACTACTTCAGCTCCAACAGGAGCAAGCTACAAAGGCGGATGCTTCAAAATAACAAGGAACATCATTTTTGGGGGGATTTTGCCAACTTTTTTTAAAAAAAAAAAAGAAAAATGGAAATCCCTGCAGTGCTCAAGTCCTACTGCTGGCTGTGCCACCGATTTGTTGGGTAATGATGGGCATATTAAGTTATTTGTATTTATAACCCTAAAGACTATTTAAGGGTGGGGAGAGGCAGAGCCAGAGGAAATGAGAGCATCACTCTCAATCCTCAAGCGACACAAGAGACAGGGAGAGACAAGCAGTGAGAGAAACATTTAAACTGGTTTAAACGGTTATTGCTACTGGAGGCCAGCAGAGTCACCTAACTCTTCTGCTAGGATGTTATATCCATGTTTATTAACTTGGGCAAATCAGTTAGTATTGGTTTCTGCAGTGTGGAACACCAACATCAGGAAACCTTATGGAAGGGACCGTCCTGCAGACCCTTTCCTAGGATGAGAGAGAGAGATGTGCAATGCCTCAAGCACAGGGAGTCATCCTACATCAAAAATCTGAAGTTAAAAGCATCATTAGACACTCTGCAAGCTATGTACACCCACAAACAGAAATGCTTTGCCTAATGTCTCCAACCCAAAGCAGCAGCTATTGGTTGGCCAAGAGGATGTTTTTCCAAGAGCCCAACTGCAGGGCTGGATTCTTGAAGCCCTCTGGGTTAGTGTGTTGGGTCTCAACAAAGCTTCTGTCATGAAATAAGTGAAGGGCTGGGCACCCCTGATAAGATGAATTGGATACATACAGAAACATAATTTACCACCTCTAGAACATTTTACCTGGGAAAATAGAAGTCTACTACAGGCATCTACTACCAGAATTTAATGAGAGACTGCACAGTATGATATCTAACTTTACTTTGCCACAGCACCACTACAAGTGACTAAATTGCCTTGGAGATCTAGGCTTTTCCAACTATGCCAGCTCAGTCTACTTGCCAATAAAAATGGAATAACTGTATCCCTAAAATTCCTAGAAGTCTATTGATATGAAAGAGAGAGAGAGAGAACTGAAGAAGGTAATTCCTTTAACAATTTGTCTTGGAGCTCAGCTTATATTTTCAGCAGAGACACAAAAAAACGGGGACACAATTTTGTTCGTATGACTTATACAACTTCGAAAAGCACTGCCAATGCCAGAGAATTTCATTCTGAAAGAAGCAAAAGGCTATAAGAACTTGCCTAACAGAAATGGAATGAAAAGTAATGATAATAAAGTGCCTTGCGATTCTGCTTGAGAGCCTAGTAATAAACATTTCTGCTAAAAGATGGGGAATTATCAGTGAGAAATGACTGAGAAGGATAAAGACCACATTAATCAATCAGAGGATCATAGGATAAGGAGTACTAGCTTTGTTGAAAAAGGCAAAATTCGCTATCTCGAATTTATCAACAGAAGCACTTGTAACAAACACAAAAGTATTAACGCCATAAAACAAGGCATAGTGACGCTTACCTCAATACAACTTTTTTCAACTCTGCTCAAAAACACAAAGAAGAAAAAACAGAGACTGTAGGACATACGAGTGAACCCATAACCTATTTTATGCAACGTAGTGTTCCTCACTTATTTCGCCTTGGACATTCAAAGCCAAGAGGAGATACTATTACTCCGTTGTGTAAGATCATTAGGAGCAAAAAATGAAAATTATATTTTTATTTAAGACAAAGAATGACCAGTAGAACATCAATGCAAGTGAGTGTAAACTGTCAGGAATAAGTCTAGGGTGGAAATCAGTGGAAGGTTCTTAGCCATAGGACCAGCAATAGCTGGAATATCGTTGCAGGCTACTTAGCAAGGTATTTACTACATAAATATTTATATAAAAGAAATAGTTAATTTTAGTTAATTTTAGGACAGATCTGACAAATTTATAAAGAGGATCATGTGCCACAGCCACCCACAGTAACTGAGAAGTGTCAGACCATCTGAAAGCCCTTTGTGTGGTATAAAATGCTAGAGGCTTTATTTTTTTATTAATAACTGTTAATATACGACAAAACTCTAAAGAAGATAGCACTGTTGTTTCTTCATAATATCAGATACCACAGGGCAAACCCTGTGATCCACTTTCGTTTCTCGGTATAAACAGAACTTACCCAATTTCCATTATAATTTGTTCTGTTAGCTATCAAGAATTAGCCACCACAGACTAGGAACACTTGCTCATTCCTAGAGCAGCCTAACAGCACTTTGAATAAAAAATAATGCATTTCTTAGAGACAGGAAAAGGCAGGGAGGACTGGGGAAAGGAAAGCTATTGATGTTTCAAACTATAATTTCTAAAAATATTTGTTATATTTGCAACTTCTTCTACAAAGTTTCTGGGTACCAGCCAGGTCTATCTATACATAAACCACATAGTTTACAACTAACTATCTTCTCCTTCACATAAGACCCAATAGATCGTAAGAGCTAATTTAAAAACATTACTATTTCTTGTTCAAATGTGCAATTAAGAAGAGAAATGAAGATTGAGATTAGCAATGGCAGAAGATCTCTAAACTTTATATTACACAATTAACATTTTAAGTAGAGCAGGTCAAAATAACTAGGCTTTTTACTTGCTTGCAACATGGGAAAGTGAAACAATCACGCTTCAGGTCAAATAATGCTTCATTTATTTTTTAGCATTATTTTGATGTTTTCAAGGGTTTGTAAAAAACATTTCACATTTTAAATTGGAAACATTCACAGGGGTTTCCAATGCTGCTCATAAGCTTACAAACAGATACAAAAGTACATCAGACCTTTACACCTTGAATAGCCACACATGAAATCTTGGCATGTTGTTAATTAAACTCTACATGCATGCATAGAGAATAAAGATAATTCTGCTGGAAAATCTAAAGATTTCATTTCATCAAACATAGGTCCCTCTGACTACTGAAATAAATGGATGTTAAACACTCAGGTTTACAATTCCTCGTGTTGCAATGCTCATTAAGAGTACTGCTAAGCAAAAATGTCATGCAGAAATGTTCTGATTTACTTAGCAGAAAATGAATAAATAATACAGGCAAATTTTCAGGAAATTAATAGCTATGACAAAGAGTTGAGTCACTGCGCTCGGGCTGTTCTACCTTGAACACTGCTGCTGGCCAAAATCCTCTTCCCTGACCACCCTCACAAGGCGTAATTATGCAGGAGAGTAAGACCTGGAACAGATCACAACCTGAACATGATAACTTAGGAAAACAAGAGCAAAGCCAACACCACTTTGTACGGAATGGACAAAAGTACTGTGTATCCTTCCCTTCTGTTCAGTACCCTTGATAGGGACTTAGCAGCAAGGGCTCATCCATTAACGAGGAGGCAACAAGATTAATGGAAGATACGGATCACCTGAAGATCCAGAGGAGCGGATAAAAAGAATGACAGCTCTAAAAAACATTACTTCAACGGAATACTAGGGGGAGGAAAGATCAGAATAATATACGGATGAACATAAATTTGATATATGAAAATAGATCTTAATTCTGAAAAAGACTGAATTAAATTATAACAAAATAGATTTAAAACATTAAGGGAATACTTCAGAAGTATTCTGAAGAAGTATTTTCTTCTGAAGAAGTATTCTCTGAAGAAAGAAAAGCACATGAATGGGCTATCTAGGGCAACTGTGCAATCTTCATTCATGAAGATTTTTTTAACAACATGTTAAATAGGTGCATGAAGAAAAGGGGCAGCTCATCCTGCAACAGATTTAAAAGACCTGCCTAAGGTCCCACTCAGGCTTATTTTCTATGAGTCTATCTTTTGACCAGCATGCATGGCTCAAAGCCATTGTTTTGTCTCAGGTTCTCCTTTTTCAATTAGTGACTTCAGCAAACTCATTACTAGGGAGGGAGAAAATATGCATTTCCTTATGCTCCTCTCATTATTTCAGTGTTCTGCTAAATGCAACTAACTGGCAAAGAAGAAGAGGCAACAGATTCCCGAATTTGGATCTCTGCATTGAAGCAAAAAAGGAGCCAAATGTCCCATATACTGTGTTTAAAATTCTTTTTAGTCCAATAAGAGATACATTTATATATTCTACTATGAATGGAAGCACAGTTTGGTATTTGTAAAAGCCCTCCTAATCCTCTTCTTCCTGGCAAAACCTCAGTAGCTTGCTTTTGTTACTAGTCCATCAGATTCAGCTTTGCAGGATTCTTTTCTATTTCAGCTTTTTACCTTCGTCTTCCCATAGCGTCTCACAGATCACAAAGTGTCTGGGATTTTGTTTAAGACCATTCCCATTAAAGAGTTTTACCTCAAAGAACTGGAGTTTTCCAGTTCCATAGAAGTATGATCTAGCAACTTCCTGAGCAAAAGATGACATTTCTGTTCTGTCAGGTTCACAGATGAAGTACTACATATTGTGTCGAGGAGGAACAACCATAGAAGGTTGAGAAAAATGAAGTCAAAGATACCAAAAAAATATGTTACAGTAGTATAAAAAGAGTTTAAGTCAGAATAAAATCAAATTATTTCCCTCAAAGATAGCAACATATTTGATCGTATTTTAAGGCAGTCATCTGCATTCTTTATTTGGTAAATATCAGTTTTAAGACTGTTAGAAGCCAAATGCCACAAACCATGCACACATAAAATGGAATATATAAATTACATTACAAGATATTGAAGGATATCACCATGACATTTTCACGGAAGAAACCGACAGCTCTATTATTTATCTAGCAGTCTAGAATGCTGTCTGTTAAATCCTAGATAACATCTGATTATTAATTAAAATAACACAAACTTATTCCACTTAATTTTTTTATGGCTTTCCAAAGGTACTTTGGACTTCAGCTAGCAAGGCAATATTGTGGGTGGAAAGAAATACAAGCTCTTTTACATGAGTAGCAATGAGACAGAAGAATCAGAACAGAAGAAAATTTAACCACAAACCTAGCCAACACAATCTTTTTCCTCTGTGTTGGAGAAGGATAAAGAACAAATCCACCTCCTAGTTCCCCATACACATTTCTCAACTGCTAGAAGGCAGTTTGGGTTTTGGAGTAGGGTTGATACTGTAAAGGTGGTGTTAAGCCTGAGTTTATGCCCTTCCTCATTTTATTCCTCAGTCAAAGCATTTAAGCTCTAACATACCTAGCCAGGCTATGCTCCAGGTGGGGAATATAAGCAGTGCTCCCACCCCTCTGGAGAAGCACCAAGACCAGCGAACTCACATCTTGTCTCTCCCTACAGCAAGGAAGTCAATCCTTTTGATGTTCTGGTCTTACAATAACTGACAGAGATGAAATTCAGTGTAAACCTACCCTGAAGCATAACCAGCCATTTGGACCACTCCCATAAAAGAAGAAACACCACCTCGTTCTAACCATCAAAACTTCTGGTTAAAACTTAGTAGCGGTTGGTATATGAGAAGGTGATGTCTCAAAATCCAATATATTTTCTTCTTTTATTATGGAGGTAAAATAGTAAAGTATAATTTTTGAACTTTTGCATTAGCGAAAGAAAAAGGGCTCTCAGGCAGAGACCTTGAATGTCAAGTGATTTTTACGGCTATGTAATGGACCCTGAAAAACAGAGGGTTTTAATAGAAGTGTCAGTCACAGCCTGTAACTACTTCCATGCAAAATTACGACACCGGTGCTTAGTGAGATTTTTAAAGCAACATATGCAAAAATCAGCAGGTTACCAGAATGAAGAAAATCCATTCAGGAACATATTGCCAGCATTCATGCCTCCTGCTGTTCATGAGGTCAACTGAATGTATTGCAAACTAGGCTCCTTTGGACTTATTTTAATTACTTCTAAATTGGATATGACTCTCTCTTCACCTTGTACTTGTACGGTATTACCTAATCTCCTAAAAATCATGACAAATCACCTGTGAAGGTTAGTCATTACAGTTCCTTCAGAAACAAGACTAATAACTCATAACTTTGTCAAAATGAACATGCTGGGGGGTAGTATTTTGAATTAGAAAATAATAATTGCCTCTTAATTACAACACATTTCGTAATAATTTTTTTTATATATATAAAAGAACAATGCTCTTGTGAATGAATACCTGGACTCCTCACATTCATTTTGTCAACTAACTACATCTTTTTCCAGACCACACATAGCTCTAAATGATAGTAAAAAAAAACCTGATTTTCCCAGAGCTCTGGCAAGATCAAGAGATTGTGAAAGTTAGCTTTCATGAGCTGTTTCCATGGGTAACTGGTCCTACTAGATTTGGCAAAAGAAAAATTGTATGTAGGGTACGCCCTGTGGATAAATTAGTTTTTAACAAAGGTAATGATAATACTGCATTCTTCTGCACTTCTGATCTTGCTTATCTTGACATCTAAAATGCATCAACACATTGTTCACTCTAGTTCTGAAATACACACAAAATCATAGCTGACCCAAATTCTCATAATTAAAGAAAGAAAAACATTGTCCAATACCATCCTGTTTCCAAGCCTCAGACCAGGTCAGACCTGTGGAACCTGTAACCTTTGCAACCTGCCCAGAAAGTAGCTCCTCCCTTCCCTACCACTCGCTCTGGGACTGAATTTCTGTTCAACTCATCCAGAGACTGCCAGATTGCTCACACATGCAGCCTGAATGGCACCTGGAAGCACAAACAAGGCAGTCTTGGGAACAAAACTTTTGTTAGTCAGTGGCTGCGCATTCTGCTTAAAGTGATATTTCAGTAGGATTTTCAAGTTAAAAATATGTAGATAACATACTAAACAGTGACAAAATGTACTTGTCAAGTCTCTACTATTATTAGTATACTCAATATCGTATCATCCAGCTAAATTTCCTGTGTTGACCATGATTTCTAAGGGAGTATTGTGTCAGTTCTCTAGTACTGCAATATATTAGGCTTGAACTGTTACCAAATTTGCCCACTCCACACATGACACTCAGGGTTATTTCTTCAGCAGCTCATCCTTACTGAGCTGCTACCAGTTAGCTTTCCTTCCAATGTGAGGGTCAGATTGAAAGATGACACAGAATGTAGATGGAAAGATGATACACGATGTAAAACTGCACACCTCACGTAAGGCAGAACATTTTACACCATTTCTTTAGCTCTTCTGGTGCTGAAGTGGTTTGTTTAGACTTTGCTATGCTGAAAGGGCTCCCAAAAATAGAAAAATATAGTGTTTCAGAGAAAAGGTTAAATTGCTCTGTGTGTTCTGTGTGAGGAAAATATGCAAAAACCACACCATCCATCCCTGCTATGAACAAGTCAACAGAAATAATTGAATAATAACATTTTAGCGTGCAAAATATTCTAATTCAAAACACCAGGAGAAATGATCTGATATTCAGGGGATTACATACGACTCTTGATTAGCACAGCCAGTACTCGTGTTCTGTATCTTGACTAGAAAGACCAAACAAGCATAGTCTTACAGAACATACATAAGCTTACAGTTTTTTTATATATATTTATGTTTAAGCCTTCCATAAACCCAAGATTATACTCCTTTCTAATATATATATATACACATATACATAAAATATATATACACACACACATATATAACAAAGTGATACAGTAATTTGGCATGGTAAAAAGCAGCTCTCTTTTCTTTGGAAAAAGGAAATTCATCTGGAATGCTAATCAACAAGGAGTAGAGTGGTTTCAGAACCTTAACATATACAGATCTCCTTGACATGGCCATCCTTTTTTATTGTTTCTGTTAGGTGGTCTCAGAGCAGATGAGGAAAGATCAACGGGCAACCTGGGGCAGCCAGGGAAACAGACAACAATATTGTTTTCAGCAGATCAAAACAAGCTTTGAGAAAACTAACTCTGGATTTTATTTTCATAGAGAAGGAATGCATTTGCTCCCCAGTGTGCTTGAGCAGCAGCAGATCTATGAGCAACCAAAGTAATGCGTACCTCAAGCCCAAAAGAACCACAATTTATTTTAGTCACAGAGCACAAGAAGCTGCCTTCACAAAGCAGCCTCTTCCCACCCTTCCAGAGACGGACTACTTGCTGCATTTTAAGAACAGATAAGTACATATGGAGGATCATATCTAATTAGTATTTGTTGAAGTACGTGTAGCATTTCCTGAGTATTATATGGATTTGAAACAATCTAAGCCTCTAGTTCAGCTGTCAAAGTTAAAAATATTTAAGTTAAGGTTTCTCTCTCTGTTTTCCTCTTCTCCAATGTTGATTCTGTAAGATAAGACAAATGCCAAAGAAATCCACTGTTTAGCTGCAAAGATTAACAACAGTCAAGGGCAGAGGAGATAGGTGAGAGAATCAAAAAATAACTCAAATGCCCTGACTCAGTGAGAATGAAGTGCACTAAAAATCAAGTAAAAAGGTCTGTAAATAAGAGTCATCACTGCAACATTCTTAATCCAGACCCAAGGAGGGTCCACTACTATTGAAAGCTGTCAATTACAGAGTGCTTAAAGCTGATGAGGTTGCCTCCTTGTATCAGTTACACACCAACACAATTCTCTTTTCTAAACCTGGAGAAAGAATCTCTCTCCTTTGTGCTCTGGGCAGAAGAGTGAGCCACAATGAAGTTTATGCTATCATCAGTACTGTGAAAAGCCATGTCTAACTCTAGTAACAACCTCCTTTCAGTAAAAAGAACAATTTCAAACAACAGCAGCCAGAAAATTCACAATTTTCAGTGGCACAAATACTATGCTCTCACAGAGAAGCTGACCACCATAAGATGCTCTATTTCCCAATATGCCTTGCAAAATCTAACAAAGTTTGCAGTAGGAAGGAACAGGGATAGGAGTGAAGACACCTTTGTTGACAAAGCAAATTGCAGTCTCTTTTCAATTATGGGACCATTTTTCATAGGCGGCAAAGAAGAAAGAACAATTATAGTTTATAGCTCATATCAAAGGGATTTGTATAATCCATGTTTCAGCACTTTTTTTTTTTGATTGACAGAAAAGCAAAAGGAAAGAAAAAAGGAAAAAAAGGAAAAAAATCAATAAAGCAGCTATAAGTACAAAGTCGAGTGAGTTTAATTGCAAGCCAGGAAAAGAAATATCACATGTGGAGTTCAACAGTTCTTCATTTTGCATGGCTTTTCTAGCAGACAAATGATTTTGGAGAAGTAGCTGCCACATTACTCATTGAGGTGAACAATCTGGTTTCAAAGAATTGAAACCATGAGAACAGTTTCAAACGGTTCTTGCTCAGACTTCCAGCAGTCGAAGCATTGATACGTCTCCAATACTTTCTTCCTCAAGGCATCCTGTTGTAAGTTAAGAGCAAATACTAACATCTATCTTTCACACAATAAAATAGGGGTTAGTGAGAACACGTTGTTGGAGAAATACATCCCACAGTTTCAATTTCAAGAAAACACTCTAGCACTCACATTGAATCCTGTATGAGAAGGCTTGTTTGTTTTTATCTCCATTATATCTTGTTCTCACATACAAAACTCAGACCAGACAATAACAGGCCTCAATGAACAAGTATGAACTTTACTTCCCTTACCATGTACCTAACTATTATATCAGACCAGTTGAACTCTTTGCCTACAGGAAAGCTGAGGAAGGGTCCTTTGTCAGGGAGTGCAGTGACAGAACGAGGGGGAATAGTTTTAAGCTAAGAAGGGGGAGATTTAAATCAAATATCAGGAAGAAATTTTTACTGTAAGGGTTGTAAGCCACTGGAACAGGTTGCCAAGAGAAGTCACTGATGCCCCATCCCTGGAGGTGTTCAGGTCCAGGTTGGATGGGGCTTTGAGCAACCTGATCTAGTGGAAGGCGTCCCCACCCATGGCAGGGGACTTGGAACTGGATGATCTTTAAGTTCCTTTCCTACCCAAACCATTCTATGAACAACCAATGAAGACACTTCTCTACCAGTATGGTGGAAACAAGAGGTCACAAGACAATCATATGAGATTTCTTTTGGAAAGAAGTTAAAAATCATTACATTGCTAAACCAGCAGCTCTCTCCACCCGCTCTCTGTGGGCCAGCCATTTTAAATTCCTTCCCTTTTGAACAAAGACATATATTCAAGCCTTGCTTCAAACAGCACACCTTGAGGAATGTATGGGTAAGCCAAAGACAGTTTTTATCTAGAGGGGACAAAACTAACCAGTAAAAAATGTGTCACAAAAGAGCATCAAGGAAGTGTGATGGCTCAAGTAACAAGAATCATGTGCAGGACGTTTACCTGCCATTTGTGTGCATTATATTACACCCCAACCATTTCCACAGGTAGTCTACTGTCAAAAACTTCAGATCTTCTCAAAATGGTAAATAAAAGTCTCCAGAATACTGAGGACTAAAGAAAATAAATCTAGGCAACTGCCTGCATTCTGTGAAATAAGGGAAATGAAACAAAGTGGGGTTTTTCCCTCGTAAAAACTTTGGTCCACAAGACTACTTTTTTTTCTGTGCAAAAAATGTATTCTTTTCAGAAGTCTCATAGGTCAGTTATACAATATAGTTTAATATTAGAAACAACATATAGACTTTCAAAGCGTTATTTAATACTAATATAAGTCAAGAGTAAATTATGTTGAGTAAGAAAGTCTGCCAAAACAGCTTGAAGTTAATGAAAAGGCTAATCAAAGGAAATACACGTTTTAATTTTCAAACCTTGAATACTCTTTGCAGAAATACCTTCAGCAAAACATTCCTCTCCAGGTTTTCCTGCAGACATGTAATACAGGTAGTGTAATAAAAGAGATAAAAAGTCACACAAAAATATATATATATATATATATATACATGAAATTAGTGGCTTTTGTTCTTAGTTGACTTTCCATGATATTAAATTCTTCCCTGCTTCATTACTTATATACATCTGATGTAAGCAGATTTCAGTAATAAAGACACAAAAATTGAAGGCAAGTTGCAGGCTACTGCTCCATCTCTCTCTAAGATTAAGGGACCCATGAGAATAATATTCAATAACATAAATTGCATTACAGTGTAAACAAAATTTAACCCAGGTGAAATGAATAAAGAAGAAAATGTTTGTATTAAATGAAGATGACAGGGTGGAAATGTTTTCTATAAAGATATAGCTTTATAATACATTCACAGTCAAAGGCATTAAGACAGTTCCACACCAGTAGACAATTTCTCATTTTTAAACCTCTTCGCTAAAACAAATAATTACACCTACTCATTGATTTTAGAGAAAAAACTCTCCTTTTAAATATTAATAAGCTAGGTTTTATATTGATTCTACATTACAGTAAAAAAAGAACAATATATGGGTTGGTTTTTTTTTTTAAATCAAAAATATTTTCACAGTATTATTCACTTGATAATTCTTACACATTTACAGGATGTTTATAGTCTGAAGCTGAATTTGAAGCTCATCATTTAGAAATCTGCACACCTAAATGCTGTAATACTCTCAGTATCACTGCTCAGAGCAAATGAACAATGAAATCAAAAGCTTGATCCATGAAGCACCACAAGGACAGAATTATCTATGCTACATTATCTACCCACATGAGCACGTAATCCATCTATCCAAAGAGGCTGAAGTAAAAACAAAAAAAGAAAATCACACTTCAAGAGCATCTTCATTCTTTTCACCACCCAGTTACCATTCTTCAAGCACTGCAGACACCATCCTCACCCCCAAAGAAAAGGAATTAACATCTCTTTCTTTCACATTTCTTTCTAATGTAAACCTACCCAACATGCATATTTAGCTGTTCATGCAATTATCTAAAGGGATTTTAGATTCTTCTTAACCTTATCTGGATAAAATAATAAATCGTGGAGAGAAGGTTAAATAGGTAACTAAAAACTGTTTTGCACCATAAGCACATTGTTTTCTTGTGGAGTTGACTTTATAGCTGTGGTGGTGCTATTAGAGAAAAACTAGAGAAAAACAAGTCTGGGAAAAATCAAGACACCCATGTTGCAACTAATAGTGCTACCTCTGACACAAATGCATACAGAATGACCAAGTGAAAAATACCATGAGTTCTCTTTTCCTCATTTATTTCTACTTGATGGTGCAGCCCACATGTTCTTTGTCAGCCATCCTCTCTTGCTTAAGCCATGCTAAATGTATATACATGCACAGAGCTAAGCCATAGATAAACCCCACAACTAGAATAAATAATGAAAATATGATTTTCATCCACTTCTTCACTATATATAAGAATCCCCCCCCCCCATGAAGGGTAGCCAGATTCACCTAATTCTACAGATCTAGCATATGCTGTTTCAGCACAGCTACAGATTATTAGAACACACAAGAAGTGGTTAACTATGTGGTATTCTGTTTGTATTGATCTCCATAGAGCAAACACATACAAAAATCACAAACTATGGTTTAGAATTAGTAATGCACAATGTAGACACAGAAATCCTTGTTTTCTGAAAACAAGCAATGACCTACACCCCACAGTACACATATAATCCTACGTTAGCCTGGAAAGCATATTTTAGCTGTATTTGTATTTACACTGAATTTAGATTAGATTATCTCACTTTCAAATTAATTTCTGGGAGTAACAGAATGCTCACAACAACACTGGTTATTTTGGAGAGGGAACTGGAAGAAAAATAAATGAGAATTCATGAATACCGTGGTTTTCTGCCAACATTTACAAGCAATTTTTGCACTTCTTTCTCAGCAGTTCTTTCAAGACACATCACTTCAGTCAAATACAAGCTGTATTATACATACCTTACATATCCACAAAATACAAAAATGCAACTAAACAGGTTGGTTGTGATTTTCTTTTTGAAAGTAGGAGGAACCATGTACAGCCAAGTCAGCCTTTAATAGCAGAGTAATTCGTCTTTCCCGTACAAACTTGTATTTTAAGGAGCCTTCCCTGTGGCTCATAAAAACATAAAGAAAAAGACAACCTTCTGTCTGTCTGTCTTAAGACAGCTGTGTCCTTGTCAAACTCTCAGGATCTTTTCTCACAGAAGGAAACCCAAGATTTGGGATGACTTTATGCCAGCTCTTTGTTCTTCCCTTGCTTTGCAATGGGTGTGCCTTCAGAGAACAGCTGCAGTGAATTTCATAAAACAGCTGATTATTAACATCGATAAACAACTGTGATCTCCACCCTTTTTATATGACAAATTCATTGCCAGTTGCTTCCAAAGAGGAAATCATCTCTATGTACAAAAATTGCCATGGTCCCTCATGTCAGTGCTATTTTATACAGTGTAACAGAAAAGATGCTGTTTAAACTAACAGCATGACAATCAAGTTACTTCGCTATGGCTGACCTGCTTAAAATTGGAATCTACTGCTAAAATCTGCTTGAAATACAAAACTTGTCAATACCATTTTTCTTGTTTATAGTCCCTAAATAGGATTATAAACGGACTATATAGTCATACCCGATGCAATGCACTTTAACTCCTCAAACAACTTTCAGGAGTGTCAAAGAGCTTTTTTTCCCTTTCTGTGCTGTAAAAATAAACTAAGAACACTTCAAATATATTGAAAGACGGTATGTTTTTCCACATAATATAGAGAAAAGATGCTCTTGGCTAAGTAAGCTTCTATCGCCTTATATAAGACAGCATTCCCAAGCAATACAAATATTCACATAATGTGCCAATACATACAACATAAACAAGACAAAGACTGAAATTCAAATCATAGAATCATTTGGTTGGAAAAGATGTTTGATATCATCAAGTCCAACCATACCTGGCCACTACACCAGACCCGTGAGCACCTCATCTACTTGTCTTTTAAATCTTCAAGGATGGTGACTCAAACACTTTTCTGGGTAGCCTCTGCCAGTGCCTGGTAACTCTTTCAGTGAAGAATTTTTTTTCATGATATTCGATCTAAACTTCCCCTGGCACAACTTAAGGCTATTTCCTCTTGTCTTATCCCTCGCTGCTTTAGAGAAGAGACCAACACCCACCTTGCTACAACCTCCCCTCAGGTAACTGTAGACAGTAATAAGGTCTACCCTCAGCCTCCTTTTCACTAGACTCAACAACCCCAGACCCTTCATTCTTATGTTTTGTTTCCGTGCTTACATTCTTCAATAAGCATAACTCTGTGTGATCTAACAGATCAGAACATCGACATTACAGAGCATTCATTCTTTGTTTATATCTCCATCTTAAACACTTTACTATACTGTATGCTTATACAAGTTTTTGTTCATAGAAAGATTAAAAATCATCCAAAGTCTCAGAGCCATGAAAAAAAGGTACTCAGTGTCTCCTAGTTCCAGACAGTGCTTATTCATTCACTAGAACAACTTTCATTCTGAGGATTAAATAGTTTCATCCTGAGTCCAGAAATTTGGAAACATCTACTGATCTGGGAAGAAGTTGAATAGGCTGTTGTTTAAAAAAACCCCTCACAATATACCCCAATATCTATAAAGCTTGATCTTTACACTGTCAGATAAATGGTGCTGATATTTTGAATAAAATGTGACTTTCAATATGTTATGAATGCATATTACCACTTTACAGTCCTTCTATTAGTTTTGCTGTTTGGAGTAATTTATCCTTGGCTAGCATTTACAGCCACCTGCTATAACACTGAGCTGCACTTTACATCATTTCTAGACAATTGAAATCAATATGACTACTCATAGTGCAAGACAACTCAGTGTGATAAAGACAGAGAAAGCCTTTTATGACTCTGTTACACAAATTAAGTGTTTATAAAGTCCTTTTTCACCAAATTTAATAGGTCAAGATTCTCAGACTGTTTCAATACAACCGACAGCGTAAACCAAAAGCTTATGAAACCAGAAAGTCTGTAAGACTTTATATCCTCACAGAGTATTTTGGGTTCTACATTACAATGCAGATATGGTAATGTCTTCAGTGCAGGTTAGGTATCATGTTTTATTTATACTCAAAAGTGACATATTCCAATAGAAAAAAGAAAAAAAATACAAGGTGTTGCTTCCTGGTTTGGTTGGACCCTTTTCTTCACATCTTAAAAATACTATAATTCCATCAGTGGAAAACTGAAGCTTGCTGTTGCTTATACAGGCAGTTTACGGAATTTGTTATTTCTAGCTTCAACTGACAGAAAATTCTTCCCTTAACACATTCTTTATATTATTTCTCAATTTGGCTTAGAAAAACTGCTGATGTCGTTTAAATCTGGCATTTAATATACACTAATATAAACAAGAGTGAAACATGAAATATAGAAATGTGAATATACTATATATGAGTTTCTTTAACTAGATTGATTTTAGCATTCATGGAAACTATCACATTAAATGCAATGAATTGAGGTGATCTTCCACTGTTCCACAAGAGTCAATACAACAGCAATGTCAAAGGTATTACATTTCCTCTTTTGGATGTTCCCCCCTCCTGGGAGAATTTCCTCCAAAGGAGCTATTGCAATTCATTTTTACAGTGAAGGAGTTCACTGTGGAAACTGTTCAGCAAATGAACTAATAAGTGACCAATTCCATTTGCTCACAAGAAGGTATAATAATGTGTTGCCGAAACCCCATCCCTGGAGGTGTTCAAGGCCAGGCTGGATGGGTCTTTGAGCATACTGGTCTAGTGGGAGGTGTCCCTGCCCATGGTAGAGGGGTTGGAATTGGATGATCTTTAAGGTCCCTTCCAACCCAAACCATTCTATGATTCTATGATTTAACAGACCAGTTAATTTATTTAAAACTCAGTAAGGAAACTATTACTAGTACTAGGACAACCTACAACTTTTAACAAAGATGCACACCTTTTTGTAGTGGCTGGACAAGTGAGTAGTGGACTACCTCCTTGTGTAACTTTGTATTTAATTATTTTTACATTTGTAAACTATATATCATGGAGGGATCTGAAAAAATCCCCCACAGTCAAATCAGTCAGACAGACATTACGTATCAGGAAATTGTGTTCATTATTGATTAGAGCCTGTATCCTCAGTGATCTACCACCACCCATCTATACATGTAACTTTCTTTCATCTTATTCAGTAATGAATACTCCTAATAAAGCCTGCTGAGAAAAGATGGTGGGAGGGAAGATAGGAAAAAATACAATCAAAGCTCTCCTCAAGAAGAATCCTATGATTCAGTCATCTCAAAAGAGAGGCCTTAGGAATATCTAGGCATCAGCACACTGTATCTGACTCCCTAGCTTATAAATGATTAATGGGACCACTGAAAGAGTTATTATTGCTATCAGCAGACACATCTCACAAACTGCACCTATAAAAAGGTTGGAAAAGAAACAAGATTTCAGATGAGAAAATGGAAGAAAATTTCTAAGGTACGAATTTAATCTCTATTTTCTCTGTGCAGTTAATGTGAAGAACTGAAAAATTCTGTGTTGGACATTCCAAGGGTGAGAACAAAACAACTAAAAGTGAGGGACAGAAAGATAGGCTTTACCAGGCAATGGAAGTCCCATTGCAAAAAGCAGCTTTCATTAACTGTAGGATGCACAATCTGCCTGGATTGTAACAGACACAAAACAAAAATCCCCGTGGTATATAGAGGGTTCCCCCCCTCCCGCCTTGTTTTAATTCATTTTGGACAGATGGGTAGGCTGTCCAGAGCTAGGGCTGTCACAAGAGGTGGGCAGGACAGTTCTTGTACAAGTTCCTTTCTGTTGTGAAAGAAACTGTCTTGTTACACTACTAAAATAACTTACCACAGGGGCTGACACAGCTCAGGGGACATTCTTTATTCAGTTTATGGCAGAGAGAGGAAAAAAATCACCACCAAAACCCAAACCCCACCAAAACAAAAACAGAGGAACCACTCAGTCTCTTTCTAGGAAACATAATAACAAAGAATTGCCAGAGAGAACTTTTTCCTTAAATGAACCATTACCAATAACTCTACATCTCTCCCATACTCTATTATCACTTCTACTCCAAAGCATCAAATGGGAACCTAGGAGATCTTCATAAAATATATCTTCATTGGAATTCAGTCTTCATAAGTGGCCATATAAGCAAGGAAAACACACGTACTGGCCACACCTTCTGACTGATCAAACAGCAGACCCATTTCAATGTTTTGGCAACACACAAGAGAATAATCAACCTTCTCCTCACAGCTACAAAACTATTTCACTTCTGAATCTGAAGACTTTCATGGGTCTTCTAGGTCAGTGGCTCCACAACAAAAGCCAAGACAGACCCATCCTAGCTACTTGTTAAAATATTATGTTGGAAATGAGAATCATCTGTTTAATCTCTCTAAACTGAGTAGTACCTACAGCCCAAGCTGGTGATAAACCAGTAGGCTATTATAACAAAGCTGGGTGGCTGCAGCCCACTTAAGAGTCATGTACGAGATCCTAATTGGACTTTGAGTGCCTCTCTACTCTTCTCAGCTCAAAAAGCCCCACTGCCTACTAGCTCACAACAAGAAGATGCAGTAGGTACTTTAAGAATCTGTAACTGGTCCTTGCAAACTCTGCTGTCCATATTGGAGATATCACTACTTCTGAGACACTGCAATGGAAAGGGCAGAGGATGAGTTGAGCTCACCCTCACAAACCTACATGCTTGTAGACAACTGTCTACATCTAAGAGTCTTTGACATTAAAAGCCATGTACTTGTCATCAAAAGCTCTAAGGACCTGTTACCAATCACAGAAATGCAGCTGTCTATGAAGTTAAGGCACAGGAGCCACTCCCCGCTAGCCAGGCAGCTAATTCAAGTGAGTGATATCTCAGACTGACATTGCTAAAGAAGGCAGAATGTAATTACCTGAGCTGAAATAGGATACAGGTTCAACTGGATCTTTAATGACCAGAAGTGTTTAGGGCTTTCATTTCATGTCTCATTCAAAAGATAAATGAGCACCATTCCACAGATTAGATTGCCAGCATACAGAAAATGCCTCCTCAGAAAAAATCAAATAAGAAAGGGGATTTCACTATTTCACATTAAAAACTCCACCATTTATGTTTGTCTCTGAAATGACTGATCTACTTAGTAGATATTACATGTTGAAAGAAATAATTCAGATGTTACACAGCTTAAGTAGTTGAAAACTCCAGCTTTTCAACTGCCTGAGTTGCTAAGTCCAATGTCCTCTTCTTTAAAAGCAAAGAAAAAAAAATGATTTATGTATTTAGGAAGACTTTCATTTCTGTAAATGTGAAGGACTGAACAGAATTTTATTCTAACAGTATAAAAAGTTGAAAAGAACTTTGACACCTTGCGGCTGTCTATTGCTGTTATTTTAAAGCTACTTCAATTATAAGGGAGCTAGCAAACCAAACATTCAACCAGGGCAAACCAAGTTACTTTTATGCTTCCTACGTATCTTATGTTAAGCACAGTATTATTTTAAGATCTTGCATATTCTTTCTCTGGGGACTACAGGCACAAAAAAAGCCTAAGATAAGCAGTAGGAATGTGCACAGTGAGTTAGTGAGGTCGGAATCTGGAATGGGCTTTAATGCCACACTTTGTAGTAGATGGATTCCCAGGCCTTTTTTCACACCCAACAGGTATTATTCTATTGATTTTTTTGGTATTTCACCAGGCATGATATGCTAAATTAGCCAGAAAACAGCCCACTGTGAAGGCGAGCCTTCAGGTACATCATGTACTTTCTGCAGTACATCGCTATCAAACAGACTACGGACAATAAAAATGTTTTGCTGGATACAGAAAAAGCCTTGGAAAGGGATAAGAAAGTTTCTATGGTTCCACATCAGTAAAACTTCCCATTTCATTTATTCTCTATACACACACGAGTACAAGCCTAAAGAAAAACTTGTTTTCCACACATTGAATTTAATTCAGCAGATTTTGCAATGACCCATCTCCTTCTGCTATAGGCTTTTCTTCACTGAAGCACTGTGTAACAGCCACTCAATTCTGCAGTAACACATGGGTGTTACTCTCACAAAAACAGATACTCAATACACTGAAATTCAGCACAATTGTAGATGTTAAGGGCGCTACTTCAGTTAATAAAGAAAGGATGACTCTTCTTTCAGAAAAGGTTTAACTTAAATTCGCACCTTGATTCCTAAAGCAAAACTGGATTAGTTATCCCCTCATGGTACATAAACCACAACCTACATAAGTCATATAAGAGAGTGATTTTTGCCATGTTATTTGCCTTCCATGGATTGTGTGACTGGAATTTTGACCTCTTCCTCTGAATTTCAGTTCAATGAAAGCAAGTAGAAGTGGCTATTGCTTTTCTGGTGATGAATTCCTAAGAATGTGGGAAAAGATCTTGCTTGCTACACCTACTCTTTTTTTTTCCCTGTTGGATCACTTCAATCACCTTAAAGTGTTCTTCCCATACCATAATTTTGCAGGCAAAAAAATATCTTAAGTTAAAAAAGAAGAAATGTAGGAAAATTGACTTCTTGTCAGAATTAAATACACAATAACATCTAAAACATTGGCATGTTGTTTTGCTCCATTCTTTTTGCTTGTCACATTATTTCTCAAAAGAAATTATTTTCTGATGTGGGTTCTGATGACCGAGGCATATCTTCTCTCACTACACCTTGATTAACTTCAATGAGATCACTCATGAAATATGTTACCATTCCCTGTATTAAACTGTGGCAGAAATGTGGTTCCATATCGTAAACTTTTCAGAGCCGCAGAATTTTTCTATAGAGTGAATTCTCTACCCAGTTTGGATAGGATCTTACTCCTAGATTAACTAGTTAGATTTGTACCATAGATCAATGAGCTTAGGATGGCATATTTATCATTAGCAACTGCAACTAATACAGCTTGTTCCATAGAAAACCCCAACTTTAAAGGTTCTTTTATTTCACTAGAGCCATTTATTTTTCATTTCATCTAATTCAATTGCATCAAATCCTAAGGCTTCCACTCAGGTGAAACCCCACTGAAGCCAAGAGGATTTCCATCTCAAAAAATGCAAGTACCTCTCTGCACCTGTTCTGCACATCTCAAGTTATATTTCTAGTTTATCGGCAAATTTAAACCGTCGCTGTTGATTCTGAAGTCTGGAGTAGGCTACTAATAAGAAAAGGTAAGGTGACAAAGAGCTTATTAAACACAGTAATAGCCCTTAAATACTGCCTCCAGTTGGGCAGACCGAGGTAGCTTTTATTTAGTATTTAGTTACTCTACTGCCTATTTCTCCTTAGAAGTATTTTGGGTTTCGCTGATGTAGGCATCTGCCTGGTGGAACCAAAAAGGGGGGTCAGAACGTCCTGACAAACTAGACTATAAAATCAGCACTACTACATTCAAAGGAAACTTGTTAGGTTGTTGGTGTTTTTTTAATTAACCATATAAAATGAGAGACATGGTTTGTAGTTGGTATTTAAAGCAACAGTCTTTTCTGTACAGCTCACATCACAAGAAATGCTTTATATATGGAAAATTCTTAGTTGTCTAATGGAAAATTCATAAATATATGAATACATCTACCATCTACTTGCTCAAATATAAATATTTGCTCACATTTTTCAGTGCTCTGTTGTCCTCTGCTTTCTATAACGTATTCAAGTGATGATCCTGCCACTTGAAACATTTAAATTCTATTGTCTGGGTCCTCAGAATCCAAGAGGAAAAGCAATGCAGAAACAACTGCATGGAGGGTGTAGGAGATGTTCCTGGCGGTAAACTGGATGAACGCTGAGCCAGAGACTGACCTCTTCAAGAAAAGGACAAAGCAATACAGCTTTCAGCAGGGAACGAATTCCAACACATAAGTTTGAGCAAAGCTTTTGCGTGAAATTTGGCCATGTGGGCTGTAGCAAATTCAGAAGGAATACAGGGATTTTATATTTAGAGCTTAGGAGTTTGCTATGGCTTGGTTTACCTGTCTCTTTCTAAACATGATGTTCCTCTTGTAGTGCATAATTAGAGCTTATGGATGAATAAACACCGAACAATCCTTTTGCAGCAGCAGCTGAAACAAACAAAGAAAACAGGAACAAACAAACCTCCCTTTCCCCCAGTGATTTCCAGGTGCTAAGTAAAGGGCAAAGACAGGTCCTAACATTTTTACGGGTTTAGCTAAAATAGGCTATATTCCTTGCGGTGTGCTCTTCTCTCACCTAGGAAAGAGAGGCAATTCCTTTTTGCCTGTGAATACTGCCTTCACCCCCTGCACTCTGCCCCACATCTTCCAGGCAGATGACGGAAACAAACTATACGAGCATCCCTCTATCTGTATTCAATCTGGCGAAATGCACCATATCCTTTTGACACACACTTCTAACATCAAAAGAGAAGTCCTCCTTCACAGAGCATTTGCCCACACATCGCTGTGTGGCCAAGCAGTGTAAGGTGCAGCTCCAGAAGCGTTGTCTCTGCCGAGAGGCTTCCTGAGGAACAGGCCATGCAGCATGCCCAGCCCCAGGGAAACATAAGAACTCTCAATTCTACGTCCTGCTGCTCCTCCACTTTGCTCTAGGAGTTACCCCAAGCCAGACAGCAGTTGGCTGGCTCCAATAGTTGCCACACACAGCTAAGTGACATGGAAATGGGGACATATGGGGGTTCACAGAACGTCTTCAAGGGGAAGAATGCTTGCAAAGATGCTCCATCTGGAATAGCTCATGTAAGCGCTCATCCAAACGGTGCTTGTGCATTTCCTTAAACTTCACAGAGCTTATTCAGCCTTGTTTTGTGAAGGGCCTCTTGAAAGTTCAACTCAACTGTGGCAGAGAACATATCTCATTTATTAGTCCCCACCACACCAAAACAAAGTCAATTTTTAATATCATTTCACTACGCCCTAAACATCTTTTTAAGACATTCAACACAGGTTGCTATCCAACACTTTGTCACAGTACCTGAGTCTAAAGGAGACAGAATAATTTTGTTTGGAGTTTCTTCTTCTGTTAATTGCTTCTCTATCTCTGGAGGTCTAGGTGAGCCATTAAGCTCCTTCTGAATTTCCCAACTCTTTTCCTTCCCTTCCAAAGCACTTACTGTCATTTTATTCTTTTCAGCAAGAAAGACACAGTGAAGGAGTCAAATCTATTGCTCCATTACGAAAAGAAGATGCAAAGTCACTGACTTCATGAAATCACCTTCATTCATTTCTTTAATCATCACATGTATTTTCATTTCACTGCTAAAGTAGCTAAGGAATAATGAAACATAGCAGCTATTTTTGTAAGCTCTATATTATGTTCTATACTGGGTCTTCACAAGATATTAATCCAAGAACAGCCAGAACAGGAACTGGGACAGAGAGAAAGATAGCATGCCGAGATAGCATTTTTCTTAATGTTTAAGAAAAAAAGAATAAAGATTTTAGAATCTGGGGTTTGATCTTATGTGCACTATAAAGTTTGATCAACAGAAATTACCTCTTGATTGCATTGCTTTGCAAGAATATAAACACAAATTAAATCACAACTAGATAATTCTTGTCTTTCTCTCGCATAAACAAAACTGCTTTCTTCAGTAATACCTGACATGCCTAGCAGGCCTATAGATATTGGTCAGGGTAAATAAAGTAGAATTTGAGTGGAGAAATGCAAATTAAGGGAAGCTAGAACGGCAAACAATCCCAGCCAGGATAAGTAATATATTACTACTCAATTTTCCAAGCACAACCTTTGAGGACCAAAGGGAAAAAAAACCAACCCCAAACAATTTTTTGTGACTTAGAAAGAAAAACAAACAACTATGTCCCTCACAAAGTCAGAAGACTATGAAAGAGGTATTTTATGACCACAAGCCAAACAAACAATAAAACATTAAAATATTACAACCATTTTTTAGCGGGAATGTCAAGATA
Organism: Cuculus canorus; assembly: GCF_017976375.1. Classification (NCBI taxonomy): domain Eukaryota; kingdom Metazoa; phylum Chordata; class Aves; order Cuculiformes; family Cuculidae; genus Cuculus; species Cuculus canorus. Next base: position 12,975,550 of record NC_071405.1, read on the forward strand.
ACATCTCAGCTAACATAAAAGATTAATATAGCAGATATTCCTTTCATTACAAACAAACAAAAATATATAGATCCAGACACCTGAACATAACAAATAAATTATACAACAACATAAAAATAGCCCCAATGCACAAAAAAAGCAAACCCAAACCCTGTGCTTGCTAAGTGGTCTTCCTGGCCTTTAAACCTTTCCAGTATATGAAGCAGCGTAAGCACTACAAAAGAGTACAGTCTCCTCATGCTATGGTCAGCTGGGGATATGTGTGGTGTTCATGGTCAGGGAGATTTCATTGCTTTGGCTTGGTAGCGCGAGGCAGAACTACTTTTTTTTTCCACTAAGACTTATTTGTTGATTTGCAGACAGATGTTCCCTTGATCCTCAGAGATTGTCTTAATCAGATTTTTCTAGTAGATATTCTTTGATCTATTTCCTGATACCTTTACAAATGACAGCTTTGTTTCTTCTTTCACATTAAGATATCACCCCATGCCATTTTGTGATAAGCACCACTGAGGCAAATGGTGTAAGCAGCTTGGCAGTAAATGGAGCAGACTAACCTCAGCCACCTGGAGCATCTGCCTTCTCTGGATCTCTCACACCCTCTTGAGTGTCACATCAACTACAATACGCTAAGCATCATTCTCTTCACCCCTCGTATCCTGCACTACACTGGCTTTGCCTCACCTTGAAATGAGAGGTTTTAGAAAGAATCTCATGCAAAGCCTTGTGCCCAGAGCTACACAGCTGGTTTGTTTCCCAAAATAAATCTTGCTTTGTATTTTACAAAGATTTTAGATAGAGAAAGGTAGGGAATTTTGACATCTAGCTTCCCGTAATCACTGAAAAAAAAAAAACCAAACCAAAAAATCTCTTTTTTCTCTTTTGCTTTGGGTTTTGTTTGCTTATTTTTTAAACCAGATTCCCCAACTGAAATGTCTTTGATAGCTGCCCACCTAAAGATTGATCCAACTCAGAAATCAAAGAAATAGCATATGGAAATACAATTCTCACTTTTTTTTTTCCTGTCTCCAGGGTCCAAAGTACACAGACTGTAGGGATTTTTATCCAAAGGACTGCAGAAGACAATATATTCCAGAAGAAGCAATATAAGAGATGAGTACACAAAGTAGTATGCAGCTTCTTAGACAACAACTCCACATACTGCCAACTGTTACGAAACAATTTAGCTGAAGACCTCCTCATTTTTATGGCACATGCATGACACATCCACCTTTAAGATTTAAACATAGCAACAGTTCGTTGCACACCTGTGATATCCATGACTGCACTGAGGAATCCATATGTAACTAATGCAATACTGCAAGTGTTGATTTTTTTTTTCCCCACTTCCAATATAATTATTGGGATTCAAAGCACATTTCTCAAATGTGGCACATACTGAAAAGTAACCTCTCACCCCAATATCAGACAATCTTTTGTACACAGTCCAAAACAACACAAAGAATAACACCAGTAATTATCACATCCTGATGCTTTGCTGCCATGCCTTACCCTTACTTCTGATTGTTTACAATCAGCAGGTAATTCTTAAACAGCATTCAGTCATTTTGTGAGAAAACTGTTCACTGGTGCTTTACAAAGATTATAAATACAGATGTAGCTACAAGAATATTTACCAGAGCTCCAGACTGCGCAACATCCTTCTAATCTGCCAGAATCATATTCTGCATGCATGGAGTACCAGCTCAGACAACAGCCTTCATAAACCAGAGAAGCAAAGATTTGGTGCAATTGTTTTGAATCCCTTTTGGAGGTGATGCCCCATTACTGCCAAAAAACCCTTCCTGCAGCTTTCGGAACAATACTGCACTTTTCTTCACTTGCCCCAGCTGGGAGCTCACTGCTTTAAAGCCCTTCTGCTGTTTCCTGCTTACTGCCCAAAGTTGTAATTTGTACAGCCAGACACTGTAACTTAGTCCTTCAGCTGAAATTTCTGCCACCCACTGGTCACCATCCCAGAGCTGTACAAAAGTTGGAAGGTGTTTCTTAGCCCCACACACAGGACTCTACCACATCCAGATAGGCGTTCAAGGAATGCCTGCAACATCTAGACCCTCAATCACGTCAACTACTTCCTTTGATATCATCGATTATCCTGCCTATCTCATCCTTGCCAGTTCATCAGCAGCAGGAGTGAAAACATTCCACAAATACAGAATAACGGTGAATGCTGTCTACAAAACCAACATGAATGCTCCTCTGACCTATGGCTCATCCACAGAGAGAAGCAGCTCAGGGAATGGTGGGATTTTTCTTTTTATTGTTGCAAAAATAAAAGACAGAGAAAACATCACTGGATAGAAAATTAGGGCACTCTAGGCCATGCTGCCAACAACTCTCACCGATTACTGTTTGCATTCCTTTCTGCACACCAAAATGTCTCTCGGAAGCCTTTAACAGGGATCCCTGCCAAGGATGCGCTTGGGCTTAAGCCAACAGTGTTGCATACAGTTAAGAATGTGCATTTCTAACTCAGCCATTAGGCACATACATGCTGGAACCATACAGCGATATCGGGGAGAATTCTAACATAAAAACTTTCTAGCACAGGTATTGCAACTGTGTTAAATATGATTACAAATGGTAATAATCACAGAGAACATTGATTTCAGCCCTGGCCAGCTAAACACAAAACAGACAAACAAAAAATTGATCAGAAGGTAAAATCAGATCCTAAATAAAAATTGACAAAAAATCTCTAAGAAGCATCAAGCGCACAAGAAACAGCATTATAAAGAACAGATGGAAGAAGGAATTACTTGACACTGTCTCTGGATATCAATATGTGGTTCACCTTCAAACAGAAATGGCAGTACCACAACTGCTAGGATGATTCCTCATTTCAGCAGAGCAACTAGCAAGAGGTAATTCTTCTTAGCAGCATGTTGAATTATGTATTTGTACATAAGCATTAAATGTGTATTTTAATTTCACCTGAGCAAATTACCAACATAAATCCTACCCTTCTCAAATATCTCTGAATTTTTAATTAACCTAATATCATTTCAATCAGGCAGTCAGAAACGATGAGTAACATATCATTCATATTCAGAAGTAAATGCACCTGCTTTTCAACAATATTTCTAATTACTGGTTCATTTTACCCTTTACATGATGTCGAAGCCAATTTGGGTCATACTGGTTTTAGCCAGTGACAAGTCCTTTCAGCTCACAAATAATATATAAGGAATTGCTGTGTTGTCAGTTTGAAGGACATTTTTAAATGCATCGTGGCAAATAGAATACATTACCAAAACACCATTTTACTTCTGATACGCATCAGTTCACCAGGAGCTTCCATCAGACAAAATTTTTCCAGGAATATTTAAGCTTTGATTTAAAGTGATGTCACACCATTTCACCATCTTTGGTCTATATCATTAGGACTAAAGGAGTGGTACTGTATGTTAAATATAAGAAAGTGCTTGTTTCTAACATCACAGACAAGAGGAAAATCAAAAAAAATGAAAAATTGTTTTTGAATAATTCAGATGAATACTTTAGACTCTAAAAACACTGCAATAAACTGCAGGGAGACTATGAGGGGGGGGTTTACTGAAAGCCCTCCTCTTCCTGACAGCCCTAGATCTTCAAGGAATAAGCAGAGGGAAGTCTGCTTCTAAGATGATTACTCATCTTTCTATTCTGAACATTTAGTTTTTCCAAGACATGCATCTTCAGATGGCTGAAACTGTTCTCACATAGTTCTGATATGTACTTCATCATTGAAATACACATACGACATAAGGTATATCTGCTGAAGTTTTCAAACCCTCTAACACAACAATAATGTGAAAACTTCTCATATGCAAAGCTTTAATCATTCTCAAACCAGTCTGCACCTCAAATTTATCAACGTTCCCATCATTCACTTGACTTGTAGCATACTGGCAAATCTTATACATCTCCAAAGAAGAAAATGAACTTCCTTCTGGTCATATAGATTTTATACACAGAAGATAGCTCCTTCTGACATCTACCTCTAAATTTCTTGAAATAATGAGTACCATGCCTGCCACATTTCCTTTACTTGGTGTGCTAACTCATATTTTAGATCAAAACAATACAAAAGACATGAAAAACATTGGAGTCGCCAACAGTTATGTCATCCATTTATCAATTTTAAACCATCACTTCAACGGTTTAAAGACTCTGTGTTCTAGTTATGAAAGTCCCTTTACAGCTACTGGAAAAAAGATAGTTTTAAGATTCATGGGTGAAGGAAACACAGGCAGCCAAGTTGAAAGCTGGTTCCCCAGGTAGGCAGGGTGCCTTTGGGCAACGCAGGTACTGATTTTGTAGTACCATATTTTCACAAACATAGGACACATCTCTAATATCCTGCAACCATCCGAAAGTACTGTTTACTCTGACTAATACATTTCGGAAAGTGATGAGCAGATTATACATGGGAGGCAGTAACTGGCAGGATTAGAGGTTGGGGAGCTATGGTAGGTGAGGCTTTAAGGCAGGTCTTTCTTGTATTTCTTCCACATACATTTTGCTGGTACTTCCTGCTGAATGTCAGAAGGCTTGGGAGCTTATTTCTATATAAAACAATTAAAAAACAATTAACCCAAAGACTATAGGCAAAAAAAAAAAAAGTACTCAAATTTACTGAAGATGGTATGAAAAAAAAGTTCTAGTTAATTCCCAGTCAATTAGAAACAATACTGACAACTAGAAACTCTGGGACTTCAGTATGCAGTGATTTAAATACATCCATAAGAAGTCTTAAGTTTTCAGAAGCTACTCAAAGCAAGTTTGTTGACAACTGGACTTAAATTACTTTGTATTATAGTAGAACAGATACGGCTACACACAGATTACTGAACAATCTCAGGGTAACAAGTGATTCCAGTGATTTAACTTATCCTTTAACAGTTATTTTTTTGGTTACTCATTTTAATTCCTTAAAATAAATCCAGCAATTATAATCTCAACCATACTAGCACCACGCAACCTGCATTAACAATCCGCTTCATTTCCACCAGTATAGGCAAATGATAAAGGTTTATTAACACACAGTGCAAAAACCTCTATCATTGGGTTAAGTGATATACAACCTCAATAAATACCAAGAAAAATAAAATCTGAAATCTGCTGTATAAAGAATCTAATAAGAGCCCTACAGGGAATTCTGTAAGGTCCCTTCCTTCACACTTAAGATAGACAAGAAACTGGTTCTTTGCAAAACAAACAGAAAGTTGAGCCTATGAAGCTGTCAGAAGCAAACCTTGAAATGCAAAAATATCTGGGGAAAGGTAGAATCAAATCATCGCTCATAAAATATATTTCAATAGTCTGTGATTATATGAAAAGCAGTGGCCTCAGTGTCTTAAACAAATCAGATCTTAAGAATTAAATAACCATAACTGAGAAGCAAGCATCCAAATTCTGATCTAATTTGCACAACAGATTCAGAAAAGCAGATGCTAACATTGAGTTTGCACCACTAGAAATAGGTGGAGTAAATATTATTATTCATTTGCTGTCCCCTCTAACTAAAAGCATCCACCAGAAGTAAAAGCAGATACATCCCCAATTGTCTAAAACTTTCCACTTGCAATTTACGGGTAGCTTTCAGTTAGGAAAAGGCAGCTATGGAACAGTTACATCTTCAAATAAGAGAAAATATCAAGCAGAACGAATGAACAGAAAGTAATTATTTCTTCATTCAGCATATCATAGTTCTTATAACTAAAGAAGAAAGTGTTTTTCATTTAAGCTTTACCTTTCTCACAATGACTTCCAGTAAATCCAGAAGGGCAGACACATTTGTTAGGGGCTACGCAAGTTCCACCATATCTGCACCCTTCTTCACAGAATGCTGCAAAATAAAATGAATATGTGGGTAACACATTTTTTACAAAATCTTTATATATTTGCAAGATACTAACATCTGAATTCTAAGCAAGCAGCACAATTCAACAATGCTGTCCACCTGCAAACACAAAGAGACCTCACTTAAACAACATGAGGAAAAATCTCAGATTACACCGCAGGCAAATCACCTCACCAATAAAAGATTAATAACCATCTGGAAAAAGAAGAGAGGGAAAAATATAATGTACGGTTTTAATGGGGCTAATTGTCTTTTAATTATACCCAATATCAGTATTACAATTACAATGCTCTGGCACAATAACTAGGAAGCAAATGACGACTTTCACATCTTTTCTTCTGAGCACTGTGCGATGGTCCTGTCACCCACTGGAGGTTTAGCAGGAAGCCTACTAATTGTGCAAGGAGAATGCTTGCACTTGAACATTATTCTTTTTCTCTCTGCTGTGTGTTTACAAGGAGGGTAAGTGAAATAAGAGGAGGAAAGGAAACTGCAAGCATCAGGACATGATCTGTTTTGCACTGTTAACTCCAGTAAGATTTTTGCTAAGACTAAGAGCAGGCCCTACCCACAACACGCTCCCCACCCTTGCCTAGATATTTATTGAATTTCACAACTTGCTCAGTGGGTTTGACTGCACTTATGAGGGAATTTACAATTAATATTTAAAGAGCAGCTCTCCACATCTAAGCTAATAACACAATTGCAAAGTGTTTCCTGCAAGCTAAAATCACAGATGGAGTGTTGGCAAAGAGACGTTACAAATGCTATGAAAAGACTTATAAAGTGCTAGATAAAAGAAGAAATGTTTTAGATTTATTTTCCAATATACTAAACAGAAAAACAAAGTAAATAAAGTACTAAGCATTATAAAGAATATTCTGCAACTGTTAACCACTTAGAGGCAAAAAAGCACACCATCAAATCTCTTTACTGAATCAATGGGTGGATCCAACTTACTCTAAATATCTGATTCATAGCACATCATACTGTTTTATGGAGGGTAACAAGGACAGAAAAACGCTCAAGGGGTTTAGAGAAGATGGTAGCAGAACATATACACTCCTGCAACTGGCACAAGTCAGTGGTGTGAAGAAAGAATGGTTCTTGGCCAGTAACACTTTCTGCTTATCTATGCACAAGCTCCATCAAAAGAGATTTGGTGGCAGAGTAGATATAGAGGGCAAAAGAAGAAAAATGCTGGCAAAAAAAAGCGAATAGTTTGTCAGCAATATGCATCACATTGCACTAGGAAAGAACTACACAGGGGTCTTAAAATGAAAGAAGTCATAAAGGGCATTAAAAAATAAAAATGTTTATTGTCTATACCAATCAATCATGCCCACTGAATGTCATTAGAAGCCTGATGGGGATAGGTGGGTGAAAAGGCTTCAGTTAAGAGTTCTCACAGACATTCTTTGCCACTGCAACCAATATTGCCAACTTACTAATGTGAAATGTGTGCTGCGTAAAAGAAATCCTATTCCTAAATTTGCACAGCAAAGTGGTGCTTTCCTATGTTCTCTTTTAAGATCAGTAACAGAGAAAGGTTTATGAGACAAGGTTGGTCATGTAAAAAATTTTTCCAATTGGTGCAGAAACTGGTTTTTGCCAGTGCAGCAGCAGCCAGGTCCTGACATCTACAGGCAGAGGCAAGCATACTGTTCATATCTGGGCGAGAAAGACTGGGATGCGTGCCATGTGTCAAAACTCCCTCTCTATCTTTTTATTCCTTCCTACATATCCATATCTATGCGTATCCAAGCGTGCTAGTACTTGCTCGTTGAGCATTTTGAAATTCCCCTATTCTTTAGGTGTCACATCTTAGCAACCTAAAAAAACCCCAATATCTGTACAAGGACACCCTGAGGAATTGCTGTGCTATGGGGTCCTGCAAGAAGGGTCTCTGTATTTCCCAGCACTGGAAAAGTCACCCAGGCACTAGCTTGTTATTACGGATGTTGGAAGGACAATGGACTCGGAGAAGAAGCTGGGCAATAGCTTCAGAAGGCAAAAACTGAGCACTCCTCTTCAGTTTTTGCAGAAGCTGAAAAGCCCTCTAGCAGTGCTTGTCTTTGTTGTTAAGGCTTTGGCAGATTCAGGGAAGGTTGTTCATTCATATATTCTTATGCAAGAAAAGAAAACACCAAGGAAGACTATCTGTATTATCCTGCTGTTTTCCAGACGGTTCTTCTACAAACCCTCTAATCCCTGCATTGTAGGCAGGCAGGAAGTGGGAAAATCAAAATCACAAATCTCAGAATGTAGCTATAAAATCAAAATGCTTGTCTAAAGGCTACTTTCCTTAACTGCTAGAAAAAGCTCAAAGTACTACATGCAGTACTGATAGCATTACTCTGAAACTTAAGAATGCTCAATAACTTTAATAACAGGTACTCAGCTTCATTTGCTAGCAATTTTACCAAACTTCACTTATTTGAACTATTTTCTCTAACAGTGCTGCCTCTCGCTGAAATCTTTTAGAACATTTTAACAAAATTCGTTCACTTCCAACAACAAGATTTTTCCTTTAAACTCTTGGCAGAAGAGATTAATTACAGAAAATCTTTACATCAGTTTTGTACCTATGCCTTATGGACAAGAGGACCCAACAGGGAGCAACTCTGTGATTGAATAGTAAATCAACTGGAGTGCCCGTGCTCTCATGAAACTACACGCTTTGGTGCTTATGCTTTGTTATACATCTCATAGACTATCGGACCTAGGACGTCCACTGTGGTTTAGAGCCTTCAAAATCAAAACTCTATTTGGGGTGGACCAGTAACACAGAACTAGCACTTACAACCCTTGATTTCTGACTCCCTCCTACTCAAAGAAAGTTAACACAAGAAAGCGAAATCGTGGCTGGATCGTATTTTGCTAATGCATTCCAATAAATAGATCCTGTCTCTGAAATTACTTGCAGGATGGCAACAGTGTTAAACAGAAGAATGGTTACTGAATTTGTAATAAAGATTTTATCAGGAAAATTAAGTTAAGATGCCATTAAGGTTAAGACTACAAGGGAAACCTCCATCATTAAGAGTCCATATGTAAAAGAAATCTAATCTATTGATTTGAGGGTTTCTGCCAATGTGAACAGATCTCTGCAATACAAACAGAGTTATTCCTCTGAAGTAAAAGCCTTTATCATAAAAAGCCCTTTCGTGAATAGACATAATTACTCTGCAGAGGAGTTGGTTTTTTTCTGATGTATGTCTTCCTTGATGATAGATCTGTAGTGAACAGAAAGAGTCAAAATGATAAATCTGCTGGATTTGTCATTTTTGTGATCCTGTTGGAGGGACAGGGGAGGCTCACTGTGGAGCTCCGTGAAGAGCAGCAGGACAGCACCCGCTGACTTGGCCTGACACCGTGCTCCTGGACACGTGCGAGCTGCAAATCCACTGCCTGTGTGTTTCCTTTTCCCCTGCCCAGTTATTTATCTCTTCTCCTAATGAGGCTATTATGGACATCCCCAGGAAGGACAAGGAGTTAGCAGAGCTGAAGCCTCTTTGAGTGGAAGGCGTGGAATCGGCCTGACATTTTTCTAAGTTCCTTTTGTTCTTCTCTGGATCCAGGCAGTAATGGGCGAAAGAGCCTGTGTGAGGGTGGCACACCAACATTACCTTCATATGTTCTGTGCCGTACATTACTGATAATTCTAGTCTTTTTTTTAGCCTATCTGCTTACAAGACTCAGGGAAAGCTGGACAGTTTTGATTCCAGCCTCCCCTCCTACAGAGTGGAAGGAATTGCCTTGATTACCTTCTAATTTTTTGTAGCACAACACAATACTTCACTGTGCTATAGGAAAGCAGGTACTGCACTGAGGAATCCTCATGTTAAGAAAATTCCTTTTACTTCCAAGTATAATATAGTAATTAGTATTTTATTTTATAAATATACAAAATATTTTTATTAAAGTACAAACACAAAAGAAAAATAAGTAATTATCATACAAATTTAAAGGAAAGTAAATTGACTATTAAGAGATACAAAAGTCACCTTCCCAATTAAATCATTCATTTTAAATATTATTTTATATACAAAAATGTAAACTTTCTATAAAGCAATAATTAAAAAATCACAATATTAATATTGAATTTTATATGTTATAAAATACTAATGCAACTGTAATTTTGTGAATTTTTATTACTGCTTTATAAAAAATGTAAATTTTTTTATATCAAGAATATTAATATACTGTTGCATTAGTATTTTAATAGATGTATTTCTTGGTGTTGCCCTGGTACAGCATAATCCATGCTTTCACAGCTAAATATTTTTCCGACCACAATGTCACCACAGACATAAAATACGACCTATTGTAATGCAACCATAGGTATAATATACTGTACTCCCTTCTTTTCCCTTCATCCTGTCTTCCCATTATTTTTCAATAAAAGGACACTCAATTAAAACAGAAACACCTCTTTCATTTAGAGTTCATCTTCCCCCATTTGAGAATGAGCAGATTCTCAAATTCTGAGAATTTCAACTCAGGAGCAATTGACTGGAATGATATCAAGCAGGTAATCCCTGTTTACTCTTCATCTCAACACCACCAATAAGTAACAAACACTAATGTTTTAAGAACATCTGTACAATTTGTTTACTGACCAGCTGACCTCTTCAACTTCACAGCATAAAAAGATGGAAGAGGTTCAAAAGCAAGTGCCTTAACAGTGGGTATTTTTGTCTTCTTCCACTGCTTTCCTCTCTTGTGATTTTCCCTGTTTCTCCTCTAGTCAAGAAAAAAAAAAAAAAATGGAAAAAAAATCATTCCATTGGTACCAAAGGGAACAACCACTGCAGAAAAAGAGGGAATGTACCATACCTTGTATAAAAGGAAAGAATAGAACAATACCAAAACCACAAACTCCTGTCCCCCCATATCACAGGGAAGAGAAGCTCTTAAAGAAAGAAAACAGTTTCATTCAATGGGGTATACTGTATGCACTTACAAGGGCCAAAACCAGACGTACTCCCATATTACATTAGGTTTATCATAGATAAAGCGCCTCCACTAGCCTATTTCTGCAAGCATGGTACTCCACACATTGTCAGGATAACAGAAGTGCAGAGTAGCCATCAGCCTATTCTGCAGCGGCAATTGGAATGCAGGTCAAGGTATCTTCAACAAGCATACAAGACAGTAGTTTCTATTGTGTAGCTGTGATATAGTAACTAGCAGCTTTTCCACATTTTGGCCTAAATTACGGGGTGCTCACATTCATCCCAAACTAGCTGGTAGCTAGCCTCACATTCATGCGTCAGCTTCAGTGGGTGTTAAATACCTACAAGCAAAAAGCATAAATTCAACTTCATGATCATATACAGCAGCAGGGATAGCGGCCACTGCTGCCCTATAATTAAACCTACAGCAGTTTTCTAGAGAACTGAAATTCCAAGGGACTTCAACCTGACACCTCCATTTGCTCAAAGGTTATGTACTGACACAGGAAGCTGGGGAGAAAAAGAGGGTGGGCAAATTCACCCTTTAGAGATGCTCACTGCATGCCCTTTGCTCCGTTCTGTGTTCCCCACCCAAAATGCAAACTACAGTTCCTTCTGGTCACTGCCCACAGTCATCCTCCCTTGACACAATCTTTGTTCACCTCGTAAATCAGCACGTGTCTGGGACTGCTACACCGGGCAGCATGACAGAAAGTCATACTGGCTTCTCCTGTACTTTTCAAATGCCTTTTTACTGATTTATTTTCAACAAGATGGTCAGTAAAATGACCAGGAAGTTCACTAATATTTAGACAGACTTAAAGACTATCTACGCATCAAGTGAAAAAAAGGGTCATTCAGGAAAGGCGCAGAAGGGGCCAGGCACAGACTTGCCTGGATAAATAAAAATGTGCAGCTTTGGAAAAGAGATGGGCTAGCTGAACTACACAAGCCATTTGATAATCAATTGATGGAAAGAACACAATTTCATTAGCTGATTGAATTTACCCAGCCAACTATGCACAAGGTCGTGGCTGATAACAATCCAACCACGCAAGCCAAATACCAGAAATATCAGATACCAGTTGCTGAGGCAGGTTTAGAGAACAGCTGAAAAAAGTAAGGAGAAAGCACACAAACAAAATAAGGGAGCAGCAGAGGTTCCACTCCTTTTCTCTGTGCTCAAGTGTGACGCCATCATCTACAAAAGTGGAAAACTCTTCTTGGTTCAACGAACTATATCCATTGGATATAGGGCGAGACTTATTTAACACGAAGTCAGCCAAATGCCACTGGAGCCCTATTACAGCTGGCTGGAGTCAGAGAAGGACAAATCTGGCAGGAATGAACTTTGGGAAAAAGAATTGTCTGGGAAAATTTTCATCCCATGCGGTGGAGCAAGAAGAGGAGTGGGGGTCAGCCTGGCAGTCAGAACGCAACCACTTCCAAGACTGGTAGATAAATCCTTTGCTGGGTGGTTCAGCACCTTTGTGAGTGCCTTCCAACCTTAATTTATGCTTCAGACTTCCTGTGGTAAGTATAAAGGTTACTTCAGTTCAGGAAGAGCCTAAATCTTGTGTCTTCTAACAGCTGATTGTAAAGTTATTATTCCTGATTTATATTTCTAGAGATTTTCTATATAAGAGATACTTTACAAACATAATTACCATCACAGCTGCCTAGTGTAGTCAAAACTCCAAATCCTGCTAGTACCAAACTACTACTTAGAGTGAAGTCTGAACAAGGATCGATAAACTTTGGAATTAAGGTTTGTAGATTTTTTTTTTCCAAAGCACTCAACATAGCATCAAAGAATCCTTTCAAATTTGGCAGGAAATGCACAGCAAGATGAAAGAAGGAAAAAGGGCAAAACAGAAAAGTATCTGGAACCTTATAAAGAGTAATGAATGTATCAGGAAGAAAGGATGTAAAAGAGATACAGGCATACATATATACTGTGAGTTTGTATGCATGTGTGTATATTTGCATACTATATTATATTTGTCAAGTGGTGAACTAATATTGTAGAGTCTGTCACCGGGCTATTTTAACTGTTACAGTGAATCTTTTCAAGTACCCAGTGCTCTGTCATACAGCACTTGCAAAATTAAGATGAGAGTGAATTTGGAAGGTGGAGCAGATCACTCGGAAGGCACTGAACTCTTAGCAGTGGACTCTTTCTTTGCTGTTACATGATGTTAAATTCTCTTGGTGCTTGGTGTTTTGCTTGACTGATAAACAATCAAGTTGTAGGCATTTGTACGCAAGAAGCAGGCCGTTCATCTGGATGCTTTCAGAGTGAACTCAAGTGCTGTTTGTCTGGAGATGCTAGATTTTTCTGAAAAATGAAACATCAACTCCTTAAAATTAGTACAATCCATCACAGTGATAAATACTAATAATTTCATTTGTATTACCCAAATAATGGAATTTACGTTTGAATGTGCAAGTTATCCACCTTGATTAACAAATTTTGACCTAAATGAACAAACAAGCTATATTTTATCATATTAATCCAGAAAGCATACTGAATGGACAGAACCCGCCCATTCTACTTTACTGCTAAAAAGACAAACATGAAACTGTTATTGATGTCAAGCTTATTTTATGGCTCTAAGGACAGATATGCAGCAATTTTCTAAAATGTATATGAAAAAGATCAATAGAAGCAGTAAGAGACAAAAGTAATAAAATAAAATTTGTCCTGTGATATATTACACTTTTGAAAGCATCTCCACATCCCCAGATGATTCTGTGCTAAATAAATATTCTTGTTGCCATTTTACTGCCCTGCTTCCTCAAGGCTAGATTCTTCAATATTTTTAGTGCACCATTTTAAGTCAACTGCAGCTGTCTGTCTAGTAATCTAATATTAAGCATGACAAAATAGAGCAGAATACTTCTTCCACAAAGCAAATGAACATCATCTTTCAAAATTCAATTCAACAGTTAAAATTGTAAAAACCAAACTGAAATTTACTTTGAGAAATGACACGACATACAATATTATTGGAGTTTTTCTTTGCACCACATTACTATGCTGCTCATACTCCCATTTTATTTTATTTTATTTTTTAATGAATTATAGATGGTTGGAAGAGACCTTAAAGATCAGTTCCAACCCCACTGCCATGGGCAGGGACACCTCCCCCAAGACCAGGCTGCACAAGGCCCCATCCAACCTTGCCTTGAACACTTCCATGGAGAGGGTATCCACAACTTCCTTGTGCAAGCTCTGCCAGTGTCTCACCACGCTCCCTGTGAAGAATTCCTTCCTAATGTGTAATCTAAACCTACCCCCTTCCAACTTAAAGCCCTTCCCCCTCATCCTATCACTACATGCCCTCATATAAAGTCCCTCTCCAGCTTTCTGGTAGCCCCTTTCGTGTTCTGGAAGACCGCTATAAGGTCTCCCTGGAGCCTTCTATTCTGCAGGCTAATGGTATAAATATAAATTGTAAATACAAATCATTTTATACCTAACATAACACAAATTAAAATGTTATATATCTTGAAGTTCAGTGGAGTTATCAAAACAGATCAGATAGAAAAACACTTCACTAGAAACTGCAAACATTACAAAGAAAGAAGAAGGTGCGAAACTTTCACTTTGGCTGCCATACTGTGCCTCACTGTTTCTTTAGAAATCAGTTATGTTTAATCAATCTTAATTTAAGGATAAAGAAGCATGTTCCAGAAGTATAATAGAAGCATTTTCTCTTGCCTGATCTGTTATCACAATGTTAGAAAGACCTTGGTTCAAATCCCATTGAACTCACAGAAAAAAATCCTGAATTTACAACAGAAAGTGGATGCAATCTTAGGTCTCTTTGACCTTAGTACAGTATATGGAATAGTCAGACAATAGTACAGTATATGGAATAGTCAGACAATAAAAAATAGTTTCCTAGCTGTCTGTGTTTTACAGTTCTCTGAATGACTTTCCAATCCATATAAATGCACTCTAGACATATTCAGCACAAGATTAGCCAGATTCTACCCTAATGTAACACACACAGAGCCTTGAAATTCACTCTTCCTGCTTTACCCCCTAGCACTGACAGGCACTTTCACCAGTAAAACGTAAGTCTATCTATCTATCTGTAAGAAACATTCTTAGTGTAAAAGACTTATTCTCTATTGCTTAATGAAAAACTACCTAGCATGCACAAATAATTATATGATATTAAAACCACCAGAATATTCAATAAGCTGTAACAAAATGTGCCTGAAATGTTAAAAAACATTACATTACGGTAATTCTCTATATGAGGAACACTATCTTTCGAAATTGTAAAGAAACTTTAAGAAAGCATTTTCAGTTGCAACTGGAAGCGAGCACGTTGACTGGGTGCAATCATATCCATACAGTGTTACATTCATTTTTTTGAAGGCACCTTATTGCAAGCATAACAATGGAAATTGAGAACAGATATTTGTTTTCATAGCTGCACAAAATATGCAATAGTAAATCAAGGAACTATTGATAGCATTTAGCTATCTTAAGATGACATTACTGGGAGGAAGGACAAAAAAAGAATGAGATAAAATGGTAAGTTTTTTTCTGGTCTGGATCAAGGATATGTAAAGACAAATAACTTATAAAAACATTAAGAGACCGTAAGTGGTGTATCTTTAAAGAAGCATACTAAAATTCAAGTATTATCTATTGTTGTTTTAATATTACACTTCTGGTATGCTGCAAGTAACCGCTACCACGGTATCTCTAAAACCACTTTCTAATGGCTTTTGCTTTTCAAATCCCACTCGTTCTGCCACACTCCACCCACAACAAAATGCCACTTTTAAAGCACGATTTCATTCTATTGACCAAAACCAGAAGGATGGGAATTGTCCGTTACAGAGATCAGAGTCCTCTGACTACACAACAGGAAGGACTTCAGCAAGCGAAGCTTTCAGAGCTCATCCACAATACCCATCTAACCATCATTCTTTATCAAGAAAGATGTTGTGTTAGATGCAGAGAGGTTCATCCCCCATTCAGGAACAGAATTAAGACTTAATCTCAAATTACAGAATCTAGCCTACCTTGCAGTCACTAACAGATAAAAGTTTGAATTCACTAACGACTCTGCCAAGAAGTCAATCAAGAGATGAAAAACCCTGTGTCCCATCAGCAATGCCCCAGGGCATTCAGACTCGTTCAAATCTAGTTTATATAAGGGAAAGAAAGAGTAACAAAGAACAGTGAAGGGAGTGTTGAAGAGGTGAGGGGAGAGAGGTTAAAACACACTGCTAAAACATATCTCACTAAATAATGGATTCTCTTGGGTCTGGATAACTCCTACTCTTCTGCTGACCTTTGCATTTGTTGGATTAAAAAGAGAATGCAAATAACTATTAATAGGACACAATTAATCTCAGTGCTTATCTGCATTTTAAATCAGAAAGTTTTTCAGTAGCTAAAATATTAGCACAAAAGCAGTTTTCACGGAAAAAAAAACCTGGATATTTTTAGCAATAATTTCACTTTTCCCAGTGGTAAAAGACATGTTCATCTCAACATCTGGAATTACCTAAAATAATCTCACCAAATAAATTCTATTCTGAATTTTAAGCCTCATCCAGAAAAGAGAATAAATGTAAATATTTTGACCTATCCAAGTGTTCCACTGGATTTTTCAATAGAGAAAAAGGAGCACTCAAAGCTTTCTTGTTCTCATTGTTAAACAGAAATCTCCATCTAAAGGCAGAGACTGCTCAAGCTGGTGTGACAGCAGGTGTGATATGCATCACCATCAGCCTTATAATCATCATAATACATTTCTTTTACGTCAATCCTTTCATCTCAAGCTATTACACATTATGAACAATTAAGCCTTACAACCCCCCAGCGAGGAAGATGCATTAAGATCCTGAACCTGCTAGGCAACTTTCAGAAGAGTTAACTACAGAAATATAATTCAATAAAGTACACTTTTAACAAGTAAGAGCAGAAAAGCAAATATAATCTTTATGTGTATAATCTTTGGCTGAGCCAAGAGCATTTTAGAAACCCAAGGGGCCACGCTCTGCTAGTGTCAATTAGTAAATCTATATCAATTCTTAAGATACAGGACTCCAAGGAGTACATCTCTGTCACAATTTATAAGACTGTACTGCTGACTTGTGTCCTTATATATACACGTAATCACACAAATATTTTAGCTAATATCTAGAAAGTATGCACAATGCTAACAAGTTTCTGCTATCTGTTCCCTCTCTGCTATTTTATTATAAAGAACTCACAAGGAGGTAACAGGTAGGGGAAAGGTAAAGGGAAAGGCAGATGAAATACAGATCCTCAAGCGCTTCTTACAGAGCAATGCCACTGTGGTCACAAATCTACCTACAATGATTCTGCGTCAGCACGCTCTGTATTTTGTCGCATGGGCCCCATCACAATGTCATGTGCTTCAAGAAATCAAGGTAATAAAAAATCTGAGCATTTCTTAAAGGTGCTGGGACTTTTGAAAAGTGCAGTGCTTAAAGCTAGGTGTATCTGGCCAAAATTTTCTTCCCCTACACACACAAAACATTCCAGACAGCATTTGTTTGCCTCACGACTTGTTAATAACATTTCAGTAGCACCGCAGAGCATATGTCGTGTAGACTTTTTTAGTGCTTTGGATTCATTTAGAGTGATAAAGTTCAACATAAATGTGAAATATCCTTCTTATGCTTTAGTCTGCCAACAAGACACAATATATTCTTAATATAAGAGAAAAAAAAAACCTCATAAATGGCAGCTGTAATCCTTCCATCAAGTACAGCGCGTGTTCCTAATGTAATATGTTTTCACAACAGATTTCCAGTACCACCTTCTTATGATATCATTTTATAATGTTTAGTTTGCAAAAACTGACTACAGGAATACTTGCTATATGGCTTGGCAACGCAACATTTACTTTTATGGTGCATAGAATGTGCTTCTCTTAACAGATGTATCGCTTCCCTGATATCATGACTAAACTGCTTCATACTCATTAAGTGCTGTGCGGGGAACTAGCAGAACTATGATGTTTATTTTTGTTGTTGAAGCATACACTTCTACTTGCTCATAACCTCATGCTCTCCTGAATAACAACAAACAGCTTTGCCTGCTCTTAGCAGACTTGATCCTGTGCATACACCATACATATTCTTACATACATTTGGTGATTATGCATAAAAAAAGTCCAAGCCACACATCCAAAAGAATATAAAAAGTACAAGACTGTCTTACAGATAACATATTACTAATAAATAAATCTTAATATTAAAAAATTTTCCACAGAATTAAATTCAGTCCTTGGCTTGGGAGAGGTAAAGACTCCTTCCTGAATCTGGGTTAAACATCCCACTAAATCACTTCCTCAAAAAAACCCTAAATTTTCCTCTACATTGGAAAATTTTAGAACGGAGAGAACATAATTTAATTGCAATATTCCCTGGCTAAATACAATAGAACCAAAGAATGGGTTGGGAATGACCTTACAGATCATCCAGTTCCAATCTCTCTGCCATGGACAGAGACACCTTCCACTGGATCAGGTTGCTCAAAGCCCCATCCAGCCTGACCTTGAACCCCCTCCAGGGATGGGGGAGCCACAACTTCTCTGGGCAACCTGATCCAGTGCCTCACCACTCTCATAGTAAAAAGCTTCTTCCTAATATCTCATCTAAACCTCCCCCCTTTCAGCTTAAAACCATTACCCCTCGTCCTATAACTGCAATGCCTAATAAAAAGCCCATTCCCAGCATGTTTCACTGTTCTTTGAGATGAATGGTTTTGGGATCTACCACAGCCACACCGCAGTTATAGTCCTGCACAGTCCCTGGCACACCTCATATTAACAATAAGGCTTAAGAAGGCATCTGGAAGAAAAGTCACGTCAACGACTCAAGTTGCGGAAATTCTTCCCTATATAAGTTGTGACATGAAACAAGGTTAAGCTCGTTAATTGATGTCTTTTCCAACTGCCTCCTGTGACTGGCTTCTATAAATGACAGCGAGGCAGTTTTGAAAACAGTTACTCCTTCTGCACATGTATGTTTCTGTTCTCAATATCCCTCATACTGAAGGTTTCTGCTGTCCGATAACAGAAGCCCCGGCAAATGATGAGCTCCTGACTTCATAAAACCAAGCCATCTTAAACCCCTCATGTCACACCCTGCAATGCAGCTTACTGGAGCTTCAATAGATTTCACCAAAATCTTTGTTCTAAAAATAGTTTCAGAACAAAGGTTCTTTGAATCTATCAGTATCATCTCAAAAGAACAAGCAAACGAGCTCCACAAAGCATGTGTTCTTTGAAACAAGTCACAAATAGTAGGAGTGATTTCTGTGAGAATTAACTTGCTTAAAATGCCAGGGTTCAAGCATCAACAGACACCTACAGAGGAAATAGGTGAAGGTGAAGATGAAAAGAAAATTATTAGATCTATGCATTTATGTAAAGGAATCTTCAAATATTCCAACACTGTGAACAATCCGAATATGGACTAGAAAGGAGACTACTTCAAATCTTGTTTATGTTATCTATCCAGTGCAAATGACACTAAAGGAGAGTGGTATGATAGCTTAGTATTCGTGTCCATATTAAGAAGTCTGTCATTGGGTATGAGAAATATCACAATGCTACACCATGATTCATAAAATCATCATAAACAAAATACACTGTAGTATAGTCTATCATGTAGTACCTAGTCTTCATATATTGATTTCCAGTGAGATGTTTCCAAGGCACAATTCTAAATGACAGTTTGCACAACACCAAAGCATATCACTCCAGCCAAGAATGAGACAGAGATGTATAGCATGGAGATGTATACCAAACATAACAGTTTTGTTTATTTTGAAGACATTCAAGTTTCCAATTACATATGTGCTAAGCTGAAAACATACCTAATAATGCCAGACATAAACTCCAATCAAAACAGCAGCACCACAAGTACTTAAATATTCCATTGCTTCACCAACTCCAGAGTAAAGAAATTGTTTTTTAAATTGCTTCATCTCCATTCAAGTCAAAATAAAAGTCCTGAAATCTTAAACTCAAAACGTTCTCACACAATTGGCTGAGTACAGAAGTCAGTTCTGGTTAAAGACACCTTTTGAGTCAAATAAGATTTGACCTTTAAAAAAAACAAACCAAACTTTGGTTCCACTGAGCAGCAATCAAGCGGTCATCTATAACCTACACTGACAAAACAAGCCTAATTGCAGGGAAAAGATGCTCTCTGAACAGCTCTGTGATGCTTTTTATTGTTATGTTGTTGCTATTTGCTTTTTTTCCACAAAAAAAATTACTAGGCTTGTTCTACACTCTGAATAACACTGCACAAGCAAAAGGAAATAAAACTCTAACAGTGTATGTAATCCGTCATTAATAGCAAATCCTACTGCTGCTGTATAGTACCAGAATAATGGTATCCTGTCATTAAGTAAACGAAAAACTTTAAATAGAAATATACACTGGGCAGAAAGCAAGCTTCTAGTTAAAATAAGTATTATTCCCGTGTGCGCTACGGCTGACAAGATTTCAGGGGCTGACACATCATTATGAAGCCAGAGTTCTGGTGAGTGTACAGGCACCAAACGGGCTTAAGGAAAGCAAGGAGAGCAGCACCAACCTTCTACAGAAAGAAATCTGCTGCACAGGAGGGTGTAGCCTGATGGGCTTGTGGTTTCCCTCTTCCAAAAGGCAACCTAGAGTCTGAAGTTACCTCTTTATCCACGGAATAGTTGGTGACAGCAACAGGGCAACATTCCTCAGACAACAGGGGCAAGATTCTTGCCATGCCTGTAGTGTACTGCCACAGACTGTTACATCTACCTAAAACAAACCTTTTAAATTGTTGTTTATATGGCACATTAGCCAGCACAAGAATTCTCAAGCTCTAAGGGGTTGGCAGAACATTAAAAACCATAGGGTAAGATCAAGACAGTGCATTTCTTACTGTGGAGTATCGGATATAAATAATACCAGGATTTTGCTATTCCCATTAAAAAGCTCTGCTTTCTCAGGATCCACAACTACATTTACTTAATTGACCAGTATCAGGTCATTTAAATATACAGTGAAGACATTAAAAAGCTGAACAAAGATTCTTTAGGAAGAATTGATTTTTGTTGTTTCCACAAGAAGCACTAAGGAAGAAGGTACTTCTATATCAGTTAGATACCTAAGGGAATTCAGCATAGGCCATTCACCTATTGCTCTGCATTTTATTATTGTTGAATAAATCGACAAATCCAGCATCACAATACAATTTTTACAGTGATTTATATCTACTTCTATCAGTATTGTGCCACTGAGGGGGTACTTCAGTGGAATGGGAATGTTTCTCAGAGCCGCATTTGAAGTTTGGTGAAGCAAATGAGATTACATGACTCTCCACGTGCAAACTTGTAAGTAATCTGCATCAAACTAAAAATGTTGTGACAGCCCAGAACCAAGACAAATAAACACGGTCTCTCGTGGGAACAATAAATACTCAAAACATCCAGACAAAATGTGATACTATTCACTCACAAAAAAGCAAAAGATCACAGTACAATAACACAATATAACAATCTCCAAAATAATTTTGCAGCAAAGATAAACAGAGAGTAGTTTCCCCAAGTTGAATCTTATTAATGGTATTCTCTGGCAGATAAAATTCACCTACTGCACCTTGGAATTTCAGTAATGTATATGTCCCAAATAAAATTGTAGCAAGCATTAATTTACATTAATAACTACAATTTGATGCTGGCAATACTCTTGAGTAGAGGGCAGGAACAGTTGGTATTAGGTCCTGCAACAACAGTAAGTACACGCTATTGTATTTGAATAGTGTTGCAATAAAATTCATGCAAGTTAACATTTGCTTTTCATAGCAGGCAATTCTCTAAACCAAAAATTAAACATAAAAAATTTAGAACAATTTTGACTCTCTTTTGTGACATCCAGCAGGTCACAGGGATCCAGTGAAGTGGAAATCTAACATATTAGTATTTTTATTATGCACCAAGTAAGATCATGCAACTCAGGTTTGGAGAGGTTGCCTTCTCTGCTGTCCTAATCCCAGGGTCTTTTAATCTCCGAGAAGAAAACGTAAAGATGTCTACTGACAAAAGAAAAGCTGACTGTGATCTCAACTGGTTTATAACAGCATTGCCATCACATCAGGAAGTCTTTCTAACTCCTTGCAGTTTTGAAGCAGTCTTTTCTTTTTTTCCTTTTATCTTTCATGCTGAACATTCTGGGGCTCTACCTCCACTATTATCAACCTGTGTGTATTCCTCTAAAATAGTCTTCATGAGAATACATGTAGTGGGGGAGCAAAATGATGTCACTAGAAGAATTGGTTTGAGAAGTCATTGGAGTGAGAAAATAAGATTCACTGGACAGTTACCCAACACAGAATTTTTGTTTCCACTTCGCCAGCCTCTAAGATTTGCCATTTGGACTAATCAGAGTCTTTGGAGGAACTCCAGATTCCTTAATACACTGAAAATCCATCCTGTTGTTTCTCTTGTTTTAAATAGGCAGAGGCAAATAGTGCATTATCATCAAGTGCACTAATTGATCCAAATGCAGTGTAAAGTAAATTAATGGGGCTGGAAATGCTGGAAAAATTAAACACAGCATTCTTAATAAAGCTCAAAATAGCTTAATAAAGCTGAAAATAGGATCCAAGCATCCTAAGGCATGTTTATTTCTGTTTAAATAGATGTCTTCCTGTAGACTGTTATCAGCTCAGCAGGAGCCCTACAAGAGAGGCATTTTTCTCATTCTGTGCATTTTAAGTTAGGTTTCTATGAAGTTCAGCCTGCCTGTAAAAGCTGCTGCCAATCCATATAAAAACCATAACTGTGGCAAAGTAATGATAATATCCTGAGAGCAAGTGAGCTGCAATACTGAGCTGCAAATTCAATCTAAACCTTTATCTCAAAAATGGAAGTCTGCTGACCTGTCTTCCAGATAGTGAGCTACTGCACACAAAAGGAAGAATTCACCTTAAGGAACAAGAAGGAATCAATCCTCCTTTGAAAGATTTTTCCTTCATACAAATGGATTGTGGAAGTCCTCAGCTGGCAGCAAGGCTCTGATTCCACCTTTCTTCTCTGTTGCTGACAGGGGCACATCAATATCAGAGGTGTCACAATGGATGGGGCTGTGGTAAGCATATGCTAAATGTGATGCGAGAGGACAAAGCACCCCAGACCCAAGGGAGAAATAGTCAAGGGGCTCTTTGAACAGCGTTTTGGATACAATCTCTTGAGCTTTTTCTGAAGAGAAGGAATGCCAGCTGGGCTTCAAGAGGAATGAGAATCTTCAGCAGGAAACTTGGAGCTTTGCTCAAACTCTGTGCAAGAGAAGGGACAGATGCATTGTATTTCCCTTCTCCAAAAGTTTCAGGAAGCAACACAAAGCAGAAAGGAGCAGGGGAAGAGGAAATAAAAATAAATAAAAGAAGTTGGGATTTATGAAAGTGTGGAAGAAGTGAAAAATTGAAAATACATATAGGAAAACAAGGACCACTTCTAGACGCTTTAAATTTGATGGACAACCAATCACCAGGTAAATGGAATACTATTCACTACATTTGAATTCAGGCCACACCTCATATTTAAAGGCAGAAGAATCCCAAACAGTTAAGAACTAACATGCAACACCTAGAACTGTATAAAAATTAAAAGAAAAAAGCAATTCTCTTTGGGTAAGATACCAAGGACAAAGTCACTGCATCATTATGCACATGATGCGTGTAAGAACAACACGTCTGAAAGTAGATTCTGTATTATGACCAAAGGGTGACCAGAATAGACATAAAACAATGGTCCTGACTCCCTTCAGAATTCTTATTCTAAACCACGCAGATTATGAAAGGATTTCATCTGTAAAATTAAGGGTAAAGATACCGTCTCACTACTACTAGCACTTGCAACTTGATCATTCACTCTAGTGATTATGATTTTTCAAAGCATTTTGCACCAAAGACATTACATGCATGTGAACTTCATAAACTGTCAGTGCAGCTGCCACTACAAGTGACTGGAAAATAACATTCTGCAGGTCTGGTGAGAGTAATAAATATCAGCTCCAATGACTGACACTACAATGACTGCTGTCCCAAATAAGCATCTGAGCTGGCAGATCAGTCTAAGGCATAATGCTTCCAAGTCCAGAAGCCTATTACATGCTGCCGTCTTCCCCATTTATGTCACTGGCACATCCCCAACACAGTTACAGCGCTGTTTAGTTACAGCTTGGCCTTTTGCACATTTAATGATGGCCACAGATTTAAGGGGTGGCAATTTGAGTGGTACAGTCCTGTAACAAAGCTAACATCATATATTTCTGATGTGCATCATTGCTTTTCCCCAAAGCCTACTGCAGCTTTGATAGTACATGTACCAGCGATGGACAAAATTTAACCTCTATATTTAAGTTTCAAGCAAGACATGCACAAAAAACTATTTAGGTTGAAAGAAGAAAGCCTAAATGTTATACGTAGGAACCTACACTCCAGCTTAGTCTGGATAGGTAAAGAGGACACAGAGTATGACACCTTTGTTCACAGGCTGTCTTCTCAGTGTCAAAATACATAAGCCTCAGAAGAATTAAACTAAGGAATCAAACAGAAGCAAATTCTCTTAGTACTGCATAATATGAAATGCACCCAAATACACTGAAACAAACAAACAAAAAAATCTTACAACAAGATGAACTTTAATGCAGATGAACAAAAGGCTCAGTGAGAGCAAAGCAGAGTACAAACTGGTATACATCTAGGCTGGTGTTCTGATATGACCTTTGAAAAGTAGGAAAGCAGTCACAAATGTTAGCTCAACAAGTTCTAACTAGTCTGGTCTTTCTGTACTCAGTACCTTTTCTGCTATTTCCACTCTGATATTACTTCAACAGACAAGTCTTTCTCAATGGGACTATTCTCATATAAAGCAGGATTTCCTTTCCTCCATAAGTCAATCAGACACTGTCAGGAGAAGCATGAACTAAAAGCCTGGCTGCAGCAGTGATTTCAAACCTGGAAGATGTAGAAGCTGAGAACAGGCTGAAAGGGAATTTCTGGGGCATTAATTAACAAAAGAAGTTTCAACGGACTTAAGAGTACATCATCTTGTTGACGTCTCTATCAAGGTTACCAGTTGGCCATGAAAATAAGAAGAGAAACTGGGAAATAGCCAGTGCTCTGGTGAAATGTCTCAGTTCCTCTCCAAGATCATAATACCAAGCAATACATCATGTCTGCAGCAGAAGTTTTCAGTCTTGGTATTGACCAAGACGATCAACAAGCATATTAAATAGGAGCTTCAAAACCAGAATAATTTTTTTTTTTCCAAAAGTCCTATTCATTTGTTGCTCTGATGTATTTTAGGCAGCTATATCCTCTTTACAGGAAGCAGCGATATCCTGTGTACGGGAAGTATACAGAAGCCTTCAGAAATGGTCAGATGGACATACAGCTTCATCTTGCTGCCATGGAATGGAAGAAGTGGAATCAGGGAGAGTACAATTATTGAGTCTCTAAATTTTTTGCAGGGTGCCCTTACTGTACAGGTGTCTGAAAAACTTCTACATTTCACTTCTGTGGTTTGTCTAGACTTGGCTCTGTTTGAATCATTTGAGAAAATGACATCTTGAAAGATAAGAAGCTAACAGCATATAGGCACATCCCCAGATTTGCTGTTCCCCACACGTGACCCCCCCCATGCAAAGGTACATTAACGCCAAGATCCACACTGTATTGTTCATTTGGTATCACAAGAACAGACAGGGACACTTTGATCAGGAGAAACTAAATGATAGGATATCATTGTAATAGACTCACTAGAAAGTGCACTGCTGGATTTCTGAGAATTTCAGTGCATCTAACAGTGGAAATACTTAAACTCTGACAAGGCAGTTCACAGTGGTTAACCAAGATACTGCAACTTAGCTTTCACACCATCTTTTGCTGCTCAGTTGACTAAAGCCAAATATTTATTTTTCACCATAATTCACAACTCATTAGCAGAGACCACAGGGTGAGACCAAGGCCTTATTTCTTCTTAGCAGTCATGATGATAAATACTGTGCTTCTAAAGGACCACCAAGCTCCCAATGAGGAGATACATAAAATGGAGAGAAAGAAGAAACCCTCAATCACCCAATCCCAATGAGGAGATACATAAAATGGAGAGAAAGAAGAAACCCTCAATCACCACGCACAACAGTATATTTGACAGTGGAAATAATCATTCCTTTGAAATTGATACATTTGATCAGGGGTAGACAGCCAAGAAGCAAAAGGGAGGAAACTGTTCTAATGCTGTATAATGAAGGTGCAAATTACAGGACTTGGGGATCTTCCAGTAGGCCCACTGCCCAGA
The DNA here is from genome assembly GCF_017976375.1 of Cuculus canorus. Lineage (NCBI taxonomy): Eukaryota > Metazoa > Chordata > Aves > Cuculiformes > Cuculidae > Cuculus > Cuculus canorus. The sequence goes on from NC_071405.1 coordinate 13,001,738, forward strand.
CACAAGAGAAAGATTCCAACGGCTGCTGTTACAAACCCTTAAACTCATAAATATTGCAACAACACCAAAATACAACTAACTCACAGAAATTATTTCTATCATAAATATTCCTAGTAATATCGCAAGAGAGATGCTCGTCATCTCCTGAAGAACAGGTCTGAGACTCAAATTAAGCTTTTCCTCATAGTCCAAACTGCAGAGAAGTACGATTGTTTCAGTTCCAAACTTGTGACCTCTTTGCAGGGTTGGATGAGGTGAAAGGAGAGGACGGGAGGAATTTCTGCAGTCTTCACAGGGACTGGCTAACTGCCTTTTGCTTCCTGGCCCAGCCCTGCCTTTTCTGTTGTTTGCCTGCCCATCTGCTTGAGAGCACATGCACTCAAGCTCGTATTCCTTCTGCCCAGATCCATGTTAGAGATGACATGACATTGTGTAAAGCAGAAAAGAAAATCTCTTTCTAAGATATACACTGCGTTAGCTTGCTTTTAGCTCTGGAAGAGAAATTGTACATTTAGAATGCTGACTGGAATTAGACAAAATATAATAGATGTGGGTTAGCCAGTCTCCTAATAGCAAAAATGCATTTTCCAGAAACATTGACTGTATTTCTTTCAAAGAGATGCTGGAATCCTGTTTGTTAACCTAACTGCAGCTGCAGAAAATGCTGTTGGCTTTGGGGATTTCTGCACAATAATTCTGAAATCTCTTTTCTTGTCACTCTGCTGCAGTAACATTCCATTTAGCAGATATTCACTTTCTAGTCTCTTTTGCAACAGACATTCATTTACATCTATTTTACATGAACTAAATTTGGCATTAACTGTAGTAGACCAGATGCTTAAACGATACAAGAGCTGACTGCAGTGCTCATCTTTATTTACTGCTCTGGCTTGAGCTGTTTTGATTTCTAAACATTTGCATATGTGCTGGTGAGATCTGAATTTTTTTTTCAGTAACTTTTATCCCCTGAAGTTCATTTTTCTTCATTCAGGTCAGGTCAGTGACTTTGATTTCTGGTTTTAGCTTCTCTTTACATGTTCAGAATAAAGGTAGGCATGGACAAGCATCAATTTAATCTATACAGTCAGTTTTTATTTCAGATACGAACAGGAAGGATGTGGGGGCATCTTTTCTTTAGCTAGCTTTTTAAACTCCATCTCGGGCTCCTTTTCCTCATTTCTTTCTTTAAAGACTGTTGCATATGGTATTCCATGTAACAGCTGCACTGCATCAGTAGATGAAGTGAGGCTTTTTTCGTTGAGAGTTTTGTTTGAATGAAAGAAAAAGATAAGCATTTTCTTGTATTTTTTCCTCGCTCTTTGATGTATCTACTTAGATACTGAGATTCATGTGCACACCACAGATACATGAGTGATAACAGCCATGTAAAACAGCAAGATAAACGAGCATCTTAAACCACAAATAAAATCACATTGATCACATCTAAGTCAACACATGGAACATATTCTGAGACAGTCAGATTTCTATTACATGCATATCCTCAAGCTACCTCATCCACACACAATTATTTGCACCACAAAACCAAACCTGTTTCTTTAAACTTCTAGTTTCTGCCTGAAATGAGATGTAAATATTTTCACCTCTTCATTTACTACTTTCCCCAAATACCTTCATCTACATTTTTGGTTCAATGCATTTAACTGTTAGATTTCTCATTCAATAATCCTATTATTAAACATACACAGAGATTTTCTCTTTTTGATCTTTTTCATTGAAACAAAAACCACATCTTTATCATCTCTTTCTAACACCTTAAAATAGCACCACTCACCTAAAAAGTACCTGTCATTTTGCACCTCTTCATTAACAACAGACCTTGACCTAGTAAACATATCATAATTTATCACTGTCAGAAAATTGTTTCTTCCCCGTGATTTGGAATCATGTTCATGCTCTGATAGACACTAGGTATTGCCTTGGTCTGGCAGATCAATCACCCCAACACTTTATTTGTCATCAGGTAGAAAATATTACATACCAGTCATGGAGAACCATAGAATCCCTAGGATGGAAAAGACCTTTGAGATCAACTTCAACCACACCTGTCCACTACTAAATCATATTTCCTAAGCACTTCATCTATCCATCTTTTAAATACCTCCAGGGATGGTGACTCAGTCACCTCTCTGGGCAGCTGTTCCAGTGCTTGATAATCTTTTCAGTGAAGAAGTTTTTCCTCACATCCAATGGTGCAGCTTGAGGCCATTCCCTCTCATCCTGTCATCTATCACTTGGGCGAAAAGACCAACACTCACCTCTCTAAGACCTCTTTTCAGATAGTTGCAGACAGTGATATGGTCTTCTTTTGGCCTCCTCTTCTCTAGGCTAAACAACCCCAGTTCCCTCAGCCACTTCCCATAAGACTTGTTCTCCAGTCCCGTCACCAGCTTTGTTGGTCTTCTCTGGATACGCTACAGGACCTCAATGTCTTTCTTGTAGCGAGGGGCCCTGAACTGAACATAGTATTCAAGGTACAGCCTCACCAGTGCCGAGTACAGGGGCAGAATCACTTCCCTGGTTCTGCTGGCCACACTGTTTCTGATACAAGCCAAGATGCTACTGGCCTTCTTGGCCACCTGGGCACACTGCTGGCTCATGTTCAGTTGGCTATCAACCAACACCCCCAAGTCCTTCTCTGCCAGGCAGCTTTCCAGCCACTCTTCCCCTGTCCTACAGCACTGCACGGGGTTGTTGTGCCCCAAGTGCAGGACTCTGCACTTGGCCTTGTTAAACCTCATCCCGTTGGCCTCAGCCCACCAATCCAGCCTGTTCAGATCGACCTATCTATCCTCAAGCAGATCAACACTTCCTCACAGCTTAGTGTCATCCCCGAACTTACTAAGGGTACATTCAATCCCTCCATCCAGGTCATGGATAAAGATATTAAATAGAACTGGACCCAGCACTGGTCCCTGGGGAACACCACTTGCGAGCAGCCTCCAGCTGGATTTAACTCCATTTACCACAACTCTTTGGGCCCGTCTATCCAGCCAGTTCTAGTTGGGCTTTAGCCCTTCTGATTTTCTCTCTACATCATCTCACTTCATCCCTGTAGTCCTCTTGAGATGCCTGCCCCTTCCTCCAAAGCTCATATACTTTCCCCTTTTTTATGATATCCATCCAAATCTCTGTACTCAGCCAAGCTGGTTTTCTCTCCTTCGGGCTCATTTCCTGGCACCCAGGGACGGCCTGCTCTTGCTCTGCCAGGACTTCCTTCTTAAAGATCATCCAGCCCTCTTGGGCTCCTTTGCTTTTAAGGACTGTCTTCTGTGGAACTTTGACGTGCAGGGCTGGATCCAGTCATGGTGGCCATGAACAGAAGTAGAGACTCTTCTCATGCCCCAAATACCCCAAATTATTGCCTCCAAGCAAGGATAAGGACAAGTAGGACAGCACTACAGCCAGTTTTGTTCCTCCTGTGGTGCCAGGGGATGCGGCTGGGCCTATGAGCAGGAGGAGGTGCTTGGTATAAGATGTCAGCACGTTATCCCTCATACCCCACCCTCCTTTCAAGTGCACAAGGAAGCAGTAAACCACTAAGATCTTACCTATAAACATTTTTAGTAAACATCGACTTTTAACGATAATCATCCTCTCTCACTCATACACAGACAACTAACAGCAAAGCAAAGCATGTAAAGTTTTGCTCAGAAGTATTGCTCCAGCTGCAACCGTGGCAGTCTAATAAATTACCAAATCATTGCAGCCCATCTCTGTCCTTTCCTGGCCCAAGGCTATCTCCCCTTCGGATCTGTCAATGAAACAACTGTACATGGAATCAATCATTAATAAAAATCTGCCCTCCTTACTCCTTGAAAGGTCAGAAACTTTCTTGTAATTTCCAAGCTAAATTCACTCTTTAAAATTTTCTATCATCTGCTCTTGTAACAACAGTGCCCTTTAAAGTTTTCTACTTCTTCCTTGATGTTTATCTCTCACCAAACTTGTACACAGTACAAATAACTCTTCACAAGCTTCATTCTGCTACACTAAAAAAAGCAACTCTCTAATCCATTTTTATCAGATGGATACTGCATTCCTGCACACATCCTCGCAGCTATTGCTGAAGACATTCCCAGTTTAGAACTGTCTTTTTGGAACAGACACTTCAGAACAACGTCTCCAACCAAGTCTTACATTTCTTGTACAATATTAAGCGCACTTTGCTTCTAGTAAAAATACTTCACATTTCTCTCAGCTGCATCACAGCAGCAGCTCACGTTCACCTCCCAATCAACCAACAAACTGATACCACCTCGCTTTCTATGTTACTTCAAAATGAAAAGTCCCAGTTGCACAGAAAAATTCCCGGTCATCAGCTGCTAAGAGTTTTAGGCTATTATAGTATTACGGTGGATGATTACTCTAATCCACTAGGTCATATAATTCTTCCCAGAGGAAGTCTTCACAAAACCCCCATAAGTCATCATTAATATATTATGATTAATGAGGCATATTTGGTATTTTGAATGGCAACCCACTACAACATCTAGTAGTTTTCATGCCGTGCTCTCAGTACTACGCCCAGTCAAGTAAAACCTTTCTACAGATCTAGATCCACCCTCACTAATTCAGTGCAAAGGCTCCTCCTGAATTTCAAAGACTTAAACGAGGCCCATGGCAGCTGTGGAACAGTTAGCATTGCTGAAAGGAGCGCTCTGCATTTTAGTGTATAGAGATATCAACATTCCCAGGAAGCATTTTGCATTTAGGGACTACTTAGATCTGCAAGGATCACTAATTTCATAGACCTCAACAGACTTTGCTCAACAGTCATTCCAACAACCACAATAAAGAATTTTACCTAAAGATAAATGTTCACAGGGTAACAACTATCAGAAATCAAGATGCCTATAAAACCTTCTAGGAACCAGGCTGCTAAGATACAGGCAGCAGACACTGAGAATGCACGTTTTTTCAATGCCAATGTAAAAAGTTTCTATTCAGGGCAGCCATAAACATATCTCTGAAGTAAGGCAACACAGTTTTATGTTGCAAGTTCCTGCCTCAAAGTTCAGGAGCACTCGAGCTTTCATAACAAAGCTCTCTGTACTCCTTTATTTTATGCAGAAGTTGCAGTAATGACGAAGCTTACTGAGTGCAAAATTTTCTTTCTATAGCATCATTTCTTGGCAGAGATTGCTTTTGAAGATTACTGTCATGCTACCGACAGACAACAGAAGTCTACTATTCTTCTTCAATTCCATATGCAATTTACCACCAACAAAAAAATGCTGCAGTCTTTCAAAAATCAATCTTTCCAATTTATGTGTATCAGCATGCAGTATCAGCTAAGTAAATTTCAAGGCAAAAATCTGCTCATAGAGAAATTCAGTATGTATTTCAATTCTTTGGATTCAATAATCTCCAATAAACAGGGCTACTAATATGTAAAATCACCACAACAGATGACTAAGCGAAACAGGTATTGCAAAATCAGGAGAGAAAAGGCATAGTTCAACTTGAAAGCTCCAACAGTACTTCTAATCAAGATGGGAAAAAAAAGCACAAACCCAACAGTTATAATAAGGTAACGTAAAACTGACACATTCCTGCACTACAGCTCTGGCTACTAGATCTGTTAATTGTACTGATTAATTCACCAATAAGTTCTTCAGATAAGATATTGTCTTCTCCGCACATGACTTTCTAATAATAAAAAGGCAGAGGAGATCTGTAAACATGTGTAAGACTCACATCCAACAAATCGGAATAATTTCTCTAGCGATATGATATTACTACAAGAAAGCTGTGAATTAGGGACATTAAAGAGAACAAAGGTTTCACCTTGCAGTAACCCGTTTAAGCCACTGTAAGATATACTGATTGAGTTTTCAAAAAAAAAAAAGAAACCTATGTTGTACTACAGCTGGTGGTGCTGTCACAAACATTAGTAAGATATTCTACCAATTTTTATTCTTGAGACATAATTTTCCTATGCAATGCAAGCAATAATAAACTATTCCCCATTTACAATTCCTAGAAATACACAACACAAAGACATTCTGCACTAGTGGAAATGACAATAAGGAATCCAAAACAAAGCCCAGATCCATGCAGCTATTTTCAACAACTGCAAGCCACTCATTAAAAAACCTTCTCTAGCTCCAATTTCTGTGATTCCCAAGACCTTTGGTGGGTGACTGCTTCAACAGGAGGATACAGAAACTTACACTCTAATCTTACACTCTAAATATGCCACTGTCATAAATTCAGATGGGTTCTTCCCCCACAAGTTTCTGGACTGCTGTTCACTATACTGTGATGTTCAACGGGGTAATGTAAACAACACAACACAAGAAGCCGTCATGTCTTCAACTTACAGTTCTGTCACCATCACTAAAACCCAGAACTTAGAAAACTTGGCTCTACGTATTTTTCAAGTCATCTACAAAAACAATAAGTATTTGTTTCCATATGCGTGCCCTTAAATGTACAAGCAGACTGCCCAAGCCTACGCCAAACCCAAAGAGATATGCTGAACTTAACAAAACCACCAATCCACTGCCACCCAGGAGGACCTCACTTTTGTTCTCCTGCCTTTATTCTCTTGCCATATGTTTCTGTATGTAGGCTTTTAATACAGCATGTTTTATCAGCATATTGCCTCTATGGAATATATCAAACTCAACTACACTCAACTTAAAATTCTGACCTGTACTAAATATAGACCTTCCCTCACTTGTTGGTCAGAAACAGAAAAAAGAACAAGCTGAACTTAGTTTATGTTAAGAGTTACTATATTTGTGCCACTTCCATCCAGGCTCCAAGGAGGAATAAACACACATCTCTCACAACATAAAACATACCTCTCACACATATCTCTCACAACATAAAACAAAAGCGTCACTTGAGAGAGAAAATCTGCTGAGATACAAAACCAACCCCAGGGAGATATATCCCAGTGGTGTAAGCACCACAGATGAGTGAGTAGAGCTGTCAAGACAAAGAGAATTGCTGAAATGGTCTGCATCCATCACCAGAGTCAGCTATGCCGTGGTGGTGGATCACTCCCTTTCAGGAAAGATTAAAATGTAAGAAGTAACTCAGATGCCTATCTGAGTTCAAACTTAAATTCATACTGTAGTGGGTATAACTTTTATTACAATATATTTCTATCAGGAGTAATTAGAGTAACTTTAGTAGTGCTTTCACCAATGCTTTTCATTTTTAATTTGTTTGCTTTAAATTGTATGCTCTATTCCATGCAGCATTTTACTGGGTAACACTCCTAAACCTGAAGCCACGGTGTAAAAATGTAGCAGAGGAATTGCTTCATCTGCTGCTGAGATAAGATGTCTGGATCTCAACAAAACTGAACAGCAACTGGAACTTCCCCAGGACACTCAGGGATCACATTTGCATGATTCTAAGTGCTGTTCATATTGGATCTTCTACGTTTATGTTTCACATCAAGACGGGACAATCAGCAACATAGTGTGACCCCATGACAAACCGGAACAGGATGAACATATCTGATCACACAGGTATGGGCTGGAGTTCTGCCAAGGAGCTTGGCTTTGTACACTATTACAATTAATTTCATTTTTTACAGGTCAGATATTTAAGCCCTTCTTTTTTCCACCTTCATCAGCTTCTACCACTGTTATTTTTTGAACATGGCATAATGTAGACAATGCTCTTGGCCTACCCAGATTTAAGATTTCGAAGTCTCACTTCTTAAATTCATACATTTTAATTAAAAGAAAAAATGTAAAATACTAGACTTCCAGACATAATTAAAACCTAAGACACTGTTCCAGATCAGAAACTCTAATTAACTTTCAGTATCTCCTATTGCTAATAATCACCCAGTCAGCAAACACCACTGACTAATTCCACCCCCTCTTGCCTTTCTGCCCCCAAGGCATTGCTGCCCCAATACTTAATTGGAAATTAAACATTTTCTCGCTGTACAAGCTGGCCGCACTTGTACTCCTATTTAAAGTTCACAATTAGAGACGCTTCTAATGCTGGAAAAGAAATAATCAGACTAAGCGAGAAGTATCTTTCTTGAAAAGTGTAAAATTGACATTCTATGACCAAGTTCTTGTGGCAAAGCCCTCTGAAATGCAAGTTTCTTATCAGAGTATTTACAAATTTCTTGCTTGGGAAGAGGAAACAGAAGGTGAAGAACCAAAGATGAGAGAGACTGACGTTCATACAGGTAGGAAGATAAAGATACTAACACTAAAGCAGACTGTAAAATAAAGTAATCCTTTTAGTAGTGGCCCAAAAACAAAGCCTAATAAAAATAATTGACCGCATTTTACAAGTTTGCTGCCAGTCATTGAAGACTAGGCTTCCTGGAGGTCATAGCTCATCCCTTCCCAACGGAATGCAAGTTTTCCTTCCTCCTGTCAGTGTTACACTATGTATAAACTGAATTGAGGACTTGTGCCTTTAGGACTGTCAATCTAGATTTCATTCACACTAAATCAACTAGCAAAGAAAAAATCATTTAAAAATAATTGTCTATTGGGTCTGTGGTAGCGTGCTGAATTTAAAATAAGAAGTATTTGTCTTTATAAATTCTAACCTAAAAAGACACTAAAGGGGCATTTCTTCCCAACAGTTTAGTATTTAACTAATCATTTAATTTCACAGCATGTATTTTTCAAAAATCAATAACTCAATACACAGAGGTATCCTTTTACAGAATCACCTAAAAAGCCAGGCTAACCCCCAGCATCACATGACAGCAAAAGAAATGCTGTCCTGGTGGTGAAGTAACGTTTTACATAACCAGCTGGGAGACTCAAGAGAAAAAGTGACCTTAATGTACTCCTTTACTGGAGCTAGTGGAAAATAAATGCACTGAAACAGTTAATATTCTGCACTCTGTGGAAAAGCAAACTGAAAGCCTTTGCTCTATCACTCAGTCAGCTGTTCGTTCAATGAACCAATACGAAGGACATCCTCAGGACAGTCCACAGGTTCTGCCCTTTCAGCAGGGACTCTTGGGCAATGATGGCAGCAATTTGGAAGCCAGTAAGAAATGAAAGAAAAAAAAAAAAAAAGACAATCTGAAATAACTCCATGGGCTGGAGTCTGTCCACCAGCAGGAAAACATGAGACAAGAAGGGAAACAGACAATTGCTTCCTTGGATTATCCTGTCTTCTGTTTCTCACCAGTCCACAAGCTGCAGTGATGGCCATAGGCAGTGACAGGTATTCGTAACAGACTTGTTTCTTTCCCTTACTAAGTGGTGTTCTAAGATACAGACAATAATGTGTACAAAATGCAGTCTCCATTCGTCGTGTGTACAGAAGCATTGAACAATCAGATAAGCTTGGGCTCCCACAGGAGAGAGGTAATAATTATGACCTGACCAATCTGATTGACTTGATGAGCGCTAAGCAGAGCATGGATGAGTTTCCGTATCTGTCTCAAGGAGGTACTGAACTAGCTCGATTCTCCCTCCCCTGTTCTATTTATTAAGTCAATATTGATCACATAACACAAAAGAATATAGGGACCAAGCAACTAAGCAGTACACCACAACAGCACAGAACTCGTACAACCTGTGTTTGAAGGGATCACATGAAGAAGGCTGATGAAAGCAAAGACCATCCATATAGTCTGCATTCAACAAGCCAGGTTTAGCATCACCATCACTTGATCACCACAACCACTTTTGGTTGGACTCAATGATCTCAAGGGTGTTTTCCAACCTAAATGATTCCATGATTCTACCAACAACCTGGATCTGTTAGAACAAGTTCAGAGGAGGGTCATGAAGAGCATCAGGGGGCTGGAGCACTTCCCATACAAGGACAGGCTGAGGGGGAAAGGGAAGAGAAAGAAAGAAGGGGAAGAGAAAGAAAGAAGGGGAAGAGAAAGAAAGAAGGGGAAGAGAAAGAAAGAAGGGGAAGAGAAAGAAAGAAGGGGAAGAGAAAGAAAGAAGGGGAAGAGAAAGAGAAGAGACGGCTCCAGAGAAACCTTCTAGCAGCCTTCCAGAACTTAAAGGGGGCCTACTGGATAAGTGAGGCAGGGGCTCTTTATCAGGAGTGGAGGGATAGGATGAGTGAGAATGGTTTTAAGCTCAAAGAGGGGAGATTTAGATGAGAAATTAGAAAGAAACGTTTTAGTCTGGAAGTAGTGAGGCACTGGCATAGGTTGCCCAGAGAAGCTGCGGATGCCCCATCCCTGAAGGGGTTCAAGGCCAGGATGGATGGGACTTTGAGCAGCCTGACCCAGTGGAAGGTGTCTCTGCCCATGGTATGGAGGTTGGAGCTGGGTGATATTTAAGGTTCCTTCCAACCCAAACCATTCTATGATTCTATGAAATGTCAGTTTCAGAAAATTTATTCTAACACGGAAATTCCACAGAATATGTTATCAATACATTAAATCTTTACAGCAGAGCAAATGCCTCAGTCCAAAAAGAAAACAACTTTTCAACTCTTACTTTTCAACTGTCCCGGACACGAAGCAAGTGTTGTCAATAATCACACACAACTGAGGGCAACAACACACTAGCACCAGGCCTTACAGGCTTCCTAATAGATGATTTTGTGATCTATTCTTAAAGTATACACAAAGTGGAAGCTATTCAAGTGATAAAAGCCAGGAAAGCTGCTCGACATCTTAAAAACCGATTGCAGTATGTATTTAACTACACAATGAAAAGAGTTTCACATCAAAAGAAGCTAGAGTCAACTCTCTTCTTGATTTGCAGGTTATGCCATTCTCATGTCTTTTAAAGCAATTGACCAGCTCAACAAATTATTACTTTTTTGCACTGAAAGGTACTTGAATTTCGTACATTTCATTTAACAAAAATTTGGGCTTCTAAAATAAATTTTTGAAGAAGTAGACTAGCAATAAAGCCATATTTTTGCAATGAAGCAGTAGCAAGCCAAACGTAACAAGAATATTGCTTTTGTGATGCACAAACGCTTCTTTCAGCATCGTTTAAATGTGCAACTACATAGTGCAATTAGTAAATGTGACCTGCAACTGCTGAGGATCAGAACTGAACTTCCCAAATGCCTGCATCATTTTGGGGCTTGGAAAACAAAAAGCATTTTAAGCTTTGTGTTGGTTCAAACTTACAAGATCTGTGTTCACAACATTTTATATCCAGCACTCAATTCCCTGCACCCTTGAAATAACACAATAAAAAGAAATTTTATGTCATCTAGTTGACATTGCAAGTGAAATGCAAATAACCCTGCTAGCAGAAAATATTTTTATATGATCTATCACCAATAGAATTATCATACATTCATGAGAAAGTCTCACCTGACTTACTGAAAGACTTTTGAAATTATTACAGTTTAATGAGAAATACCTAACATGACTGAATAAGGCTGATTTTCTAGCTGGGGACTTCCATGAGAAGGCAGGTAGGCTGGGTTCAGCAATAACTCTGGTAATTATATTAGCATCTTAATTACATAAAAATAATAGTGGAAACGTGACAGAAAACAGTGAATTGACTTCAGGTTACTAAATACCTGAATAAAAGAAAAGAAGTGGACCTCACAGAATGGTCCAGAGATACCCGAGGTAGGACTGAGCAAGCAACAAGATCTGACACTGGAGACAGTGAAGGAGCACGGCTGGGCAATCTGACACTGCACGGGACATGCAGGGATCAGTGAGTCCCTGGCTTTCTACACCCTGTGCCCTTTGCATGCTCTGGCCATCATGGCACAATCAGAGCTGCCCACAATACTGGGCCACACTCCACTGCACAGCATGGAGATGCTCTCAGTCTTCTCCCTCAAGCTTAAGCAGAATTCAAATACCACTGCGTGAAAGTTTCTACTTTCCTCCTTTCTAGTAAGATCACTTTTCTGACATTTCCACATCTACAGCCATTTATCACTGCACACGCTAGAAAGGCCATGTTAAAGCCTCTGAATGCATGTTCAACAGTCCCCATGAAGAAATGTCACCATCCACATAAATGTGAATAACTGCCTGCAAAGGCACCAACTTCAGCATCCTCCATCTACTGCACATTTTATAAACTAGTGTGTTACCATCTGTAGGGTTAAAATAATTTCCCTTAAATTAGAGGTATTTTCTTCCTTGTACCTCAGAGCCAGTCTGCGGATGAAACAAGTGCTTAAGTGGCTCACCTAAGTGCAGATAAATGTTGCTTTTGCAGTATGTGGAAGTCGCAAATATGAGACACATATATGCAACCTATGACATTTCAGAGCAATCAGTCCTGCAGAGCATTTCAGCATTGCGGCACGCTACAAATAAACAGCGACGAGTGTCAGAAGAGCGCATGTATCCTTTAAATGGCCTGAACAAATTCTTAATGAAGATGCTTTTTCCTCACAATTTCATGAGAAGTAACAGCTTAAGCTCTTACAGCAGTTTGAAATATTATCTGTTAAATCTGATTTTTCAAGGCAAGAACAGACTATCTGTCCTCATATATAACCTCACTAACATGTGCCTAGCCTGCCTACCTAGAACAGATGGGAGCCTGACTGGACCTGTCTGGTAAGACCTAGGGGAGAGTTTACAAGGTTTATCAGGGTCACAGTGTCAGAATGAACATGATGGTTTAAGTAACAATTAAATAACCACATTCAAATGCAAGTGCACTATACCAGGTTTGCTAACATTAAGCTCAGTCACATTGTACAGCACAGTTTATTTGCACTGAAGGCCAGCACATTTCTCGCTGACTGCTGGAACACAGCAATATAAAAGATTTTGAAGCCTATACAAAAAACACAGTTCAGAGCTTTGAAACACACCATAAAAGTACCTGAAATTATATTTCAAGATATATATCATACTTCTGTTTCATGTGCAATCTTCAGTTTTAAGTACTTGGCACAAAGAAACACCAATTTCTACTATCTACCTTTATCAGTGACAGTTAATTATACTTGCTCTCATGCAACTGATTTGATGGAATAGGTATAATTTACTCTATAGATAGATATAACTCTCTTAGTAGACATCCAGACCAACAGGTACAGTAACATAAGCAATATGTAAAGGAAGAACACATAGGAAAAGATCAAAAAAAGCACTTGCATGCCTCATGCAACGTGGACAGAATTTAGGTAACTACATCTAAAAATGCCATTCAGCACACTCTGGCTCTGCCCCAGCCTACTTGCTAAGCCCTGTTAGAGGTGCCAAGGACCTGTGCTTTGCACAGAAACCCTGAGACAGTGCATAAACCTTTGGCACAGAATGAGGTGCTGTCAGCTGGAATAAGAAGAAAACAAGCTGCCTCAGTCTGTGCAGGACTTTTAACCCCACGTCCTCATGCCCAAGTGCTGTAAGAGCTTGCCAGGGAGCCTCACAGAAAGTACCGACTTCCACAAAGAGCCTCCAGCCACACAAGTCCATGTGAATGATATTAAGGAACCATGTCATCACCGATGCCCTGCATAATTGTCTCCTGCTGAAGCACTTGTCCAGAAGCTGGGGAAGTATGAGGGTTAAGCTCCCCCTCACTTTTAAAGAAACAAAACCCAGAGATCCATTTCTTTCTGAAAAAATGCACTGTGTCAAGCAAAGCAAGAGAGATTTCCCATCTTTCACTCTCTTATCCCACAATTGAACACATCGGAAACACAGGAGAAGAAAAGTAAGAACAAGGATACCTAAAACTCCCTGTGTTAACAGTTACAGCAAGCAGCCCTAAGACGAGAAGCATATTGCCTGTCCTCTACTCTGGCTGTGTGCTGCTCCTTTTTTGTTACTGTTTCTTTCACCTGATGAACTTTTAATGCAAGAAACAGTGAGTGGATTAAACCTTAACATCTGAGCTGTTTCTTCATTCCAGTGCTCTTACAGCAGTCAAAGAATAAATAAATAACAGAGCACTCAAAATCACTTAGCAATAACCATTAGCAATCCAGAATCCCACTCATTTTTATTTTGGCTCTGACTGCTTCTCTGTGATGTCACTGAAAATTAGTTTCCAAATATTCTGAGCCCACTCTATTTGCCAACTATTCAAAGATAAGTGATAGGTGGACTTAGTTATTCAGTTATCCCTTCTTCAGATATGAATTCAACCCCCTCTTGATACCCACAGCAAAAGATGAATGATTGCCATCTGTGTTTATTCTAACCTGTATGATATAAACACAGCAATGGATATTCAGCATGAAACAAGAAAAATAATTATGTGAGTAACTCATTGGAGTCAATCACTTACTTTTAGTCAGACACACACCTTGCTCAGTCAGGTCTAAAATTACCACATTAAGAATTTTCTCACTTGCCTCTCTCCAAAGGCTAAGGGAATACTGCACTGTGCATGCAGGACTGATTTGATTACCTCAATCTTTTATTGGGAAATAACGTATGTCATGGCAATGTCAGAGGACTATTGTTTCCTTTGTTCTGTTTAAAGGGAGGTAATAATAGGTGTCAGGAAAGCTGTACAACCATGTGTCTCAGTAATAAAAGTGGCATATTAATGAGCATCCGTAAACCATTATAATTAATGCAGGGGAATTGATATTGCCCTACTAAAACTCTGCGAGTGTTCTAGTACTTCCACACCCAACTGCCATTTTATTCCATCCCAAGGCTTTCCACTCACAGCAGCGCCTTCATAAAGCCATCAGACACTGTGAAATCATACGCTCAAGGGAATGGGCAGACACATTTTAATAGTACAAGTGACAGTTGAGAACAGTTTTCCAGTCTATTCATCAGTGGCAGCAAATGCATTCCATAATCTATAGGAGGCATACATGTCTACCCTTGAGGCTACAACACAATTAACAGGCTACAGAGAAAAATGGGCAAGATAGAAGTGTACAAAGATACAGATGTGTATTGCTTTTACTTTTTTAAACAACAGAAGTACATTTGTGAATTTTATATCATTCTAAAACTTCAGGTCCTCTTTGTTGTGCCCATGTAGCACATAACCTTCAAATAAATAGTTTAGCTTCAAAAATCCACCCTGACAATTCCCGTCTTTAGGTGTATAACCAAAAGTTTAAAAAAAAGGGGGGGGGAGAAAACTGCATGCATCATCAAGGTGACACACTAAGATGCTTGAGTATTTATCGGCAGAATAACAACATAGGTCACGCAGCTCTGGCCCTTCAGGAATACCTAAATAAAAACTCTTAGTTTTTATGACATACAAATCGTTCATTTTTACTCTTGAACGACTGAATTTTAAATCACATTGAAAAGTGGGACCCCTGCAATTCCCACCTCTACTTGGTTTACTTTAACTTCTAATTCCCTCTGCATGTAATGTGTTCTGAGCTATTTTAATTCACATTCTTCTTGTAGTTCATGCGCTGAATTCACCTAATAATTCATTTTGATTACACAATCTTCAAAGCACCATTTGGTTTTTTTAGTAGGTTCTGGAATAGATTCTTTGTCACAGCAACATTTCTTTCAGGTACCATTCGCAGTATACTGTTTAAGCTTGCCGTTAGTCTTGTACTTAGCATATGCTTGCTTAGCATAGCCACATTTATTATTTTTATCGTTCAACACTTTATATAAGAACTCTATACACACACAGAGGTGCCTCAACTTTTCAGCACATTGCAGAGGCTAAAACACCAGCACCATTGTGAAACAGTTAAATTGGAGAATCTTTCCAGATACAAATATGCAATTTTTTCTTTCAAACATCCTCCATGGCTTCCAGATTGGCCATTCCCAGCGCTCAACAATTAAATGCAACCTCCAAACCTAGTAAGCCAAATAACATAACTCATGAAAACAAAGTAAGCAATGCCCACATGCAGGGCAAGCCACATTTTCCTTACTATAAAGGTCAAGCAAACCATTTGTAATTAAGTATTTTCTGTGCTGGATATCTACCAGAAGCTGCATTGTATCAAAAATACCCACATATTTCTCAAAATAATTAACAGGTAGATATTTCAGATTTATTTCAGACCATCTCCTCTCCCTGGGCTCAGGCATTAACACACAGATTTGAAGGATATGCTTTTTGCCACATCTCTGAATCATCTCACTTTGTAAATTTTTAATCATACCCTCTTAATATTCTTCCAGCATTCATCATGTTTCACATTGGTGCACAAGGAAAACCAAGGCAGGAGAGGACAAAGCTAAAGAGGAAAGATGTAGTGGGGGAACATAGAAAATGGGAAGACAACAAGGACTGCAGGAGATGCAGAGATGAAAGTCAACCATAACACACTCGCATATAAGGCTGGAACTGAACCCCTTTTCCCACATCCTCCTCCAATGGCAAGACCACAGAGAATAACATCATCATCCTCAAGTCATGGAAAAAAATAAGAGAGGGAGCACTACAGGCCCTTGCTGAAAATGTGAACAAACGCTTGAACACTAAATCACTCACACTTCACTGACACTGGAGGAATAATCTGAAGGCAGCTAGGGTACATTACCACTCCTTTGAAATCATTTGATAAGAACAACAAAGACTGCTTTTTGAAGGATCTGGTAAAATCCTAAATGCAGTAGATACTGGGACAGTAATAATATTAGGGTCACATAACAAACAACAAAAATATCAAACACTGAATATCTGCTTTCAGACTTCACCTCTTCCACTGATCCATGAGTGTATACTGTGCACTGAAGAAGAGCTCAACTTCCACCCCCTGCCCAGAACCTGGGATTTTATCAGGAAGGACTGTATTTCAGTAGCAAATGCAAGGGACTTAAGATTTAATAGGTGACCTAAACTTTAAATATCCACAAATGGTTTATCTTGGAATCTTAATATTTCTTTTGATTTGATTCCTTACATATTTTTAAAATACTTTTGACAGTTTCTGTGGAGAAATCATAGCCCAATGGCTTAGGAACAGACCTGTCAGTCTGGGAACAAAGCATGAATCAGCTACTGACTATGTGAGTCATGTTTGACAGATCACTTATAATGTTTATACCTTGGTTCACTCTAGTGTGGGGAATTCATAGGAACAGGAGGCTGAAAGAAGTTTTCTGGCTGTAGTCTAATCCACTGCCATGGTAAAAAAAAAACACTCCCACAAACCACCTTTGAAAATCTCAGTGACACCTTTGTACAAATAAAAAATACATAAACAAATTACCAGTACTATCCTTACACAGAAGAAATTGCTCTAATAATAATCTCAGCCTGAAGAACATAAAAACAAATCAACTAGGTCATTCTAGAGGTTCTAGTAGCCCAGGAACCTCTTTCTGGCTACTGCCCGTAATTAAAGTCAAGTGAAAAAAATGGGGCAAGGATCTGGCAACACTTCCTATGGATCTCCCGCGACCTTCCTCAAACCAATCATTGCACAACCGCTGGCTGGAATTTCCTTCTGACATGGAGCACCTTCTTCAGTCTGTCGGGTCTCCTCATCACTCTGGCACCAAGGGTTCTCCAGATTAGTTACGTGCTGTGTGAAGAGGTACTTCCTTCAGCATTGGGGTGACAGTGCAGTAGTACTAGTGTTACCAAAACCGATAACTGCAATGCTCTTATTTTACATTTGAGCAAGACATTTATATTCAGTTTTCAGTATTATTTTGTCACGTTCTACAGGGAAAAGAAAGAATGTCATGGTTTTGGCATCTTCTTGCCTTTTAATATGCCTGATTTGTAGACATTAATCCTGAAGGAGTTGCACACTCTAACTGATTTCACAAGAGACAGAGCTCTGTGCTGCTATTATTATTGTGCTCCAAATGCAGCACAGAGTCAAGCCCACGCTGCAACAGTGTTTGTGCAGTGTGATATTTCAAGACGCTCTTACTGAACTGATTTTTCCCACCCACCATGAAAAAATAAGTACTTTGTTCCAAATCATTGCATGACAAGCTCCCAGGGCAGGCCAGGAGAGTCACGGATCTAAATAGACTGGGTTTCACGAATCATAAGGATTACAAGTTTAAAACAGACAGTATTGCGGACAAAATAACTGACCATGACGCCTATTGCTCTACTGTCAAAAAGGCAGTAGGGCATAGCAAATGAGTTCTCTGAACAAAAGGCATGTTTGAAGGCTTAATAATTGACAAGTTTTATTCAAATTTTAGATATTAATACTACAGGAAGAAATAAAAAAAGTACCAATTTGGGTAACATAAATGAACCATTCCAGTAGCATTAGAAAGCTGCTTCTTGACTTTAGGAGACTCTGTACTGGGCTCCTCAAGAGATTCTGTGACAGACCTGGGAGGCGATACACCTGCTGCAAACAGGAGTTAGGGACTGAGATGGCCTCAGAGCATAGAAAATGGATACAACATATGGTGCAGACATTACATACAAAGTAAAACCTTTGCATTTTTGCTTTTATTAACTACTGTTTTAAAAGAGAAAGCAATGAATATTGAAATAGTCCTGTGTTCCCATGCAACCCAGTTTGACTGCCCAGGAGATCATAGGGAACATATTGGTTAACTTCTCAACACTGTGTAATCCTCTTGTATATGACATATATGCCTGCGATCCTAGAAAGTGAACCGCTGATTCTAAATGAACCAATGTAAACCCCAAAGCAATACGAGACAATAAGCAACTGAGTCAATGAGAGAATCTCCAGTTCAGAATCTGAACTGAGGAATCCTTATAAACATTCATGAGAAGGTCTGCTGAGCCCTTTGGACCCACTCATACAAGCAGAAAAATCTGTCAGATCAAGTTTTAAATATTTCACCAGCAGATAACAACAGAATTTCCTTCCTTTTATACAGATAGAACAGTTGCTCTGGATCAGACTACTTCCTGAACAAGGACAACTCAGTGCTACCTCCTTTTTAAACTGGCTAGAAATCTAGAGCAGTGAGATGATCTGTGACAGCAAAGAGATCAGGATCTGGATTTAACAAGTTACATTAATCATGTGTTTTAAATGATCTATTTTCATAACTAATGTGCTTTTTAAATCATCTTGAACAATCTCATACATAGAGCAGGACCAATCAACAGGGAACATTGTGCCCTTGGAGAGGCTGTAAAATTGGACTGCATGGTGGTGGATATGCATAGCTTAGTTCTTAATGCAAAAATAATTATGTCTTAATTTCAACATCTCACATGATTTAATGTAGGCGATGATGTTTTAAGTGCAAGAAAAATTTTCATAAATCATCTTAATTTCATCAAAATTATTTTAAATCGTTACAGTCCAAAACCAACCAAGAACATTAAAACAGTGGGAACTGAAAAAGTATGGAACAAATAATTTACAAATGGAGTTCATATAAGTCAAAAGCCAATACACAAACACAGTAATTATAATGAAGGTACCACTCTTGATAACTACCTAAACAGGACAAAAATACAAGGATTCTTACATTAAAACTACAACTTTTCTATTTTATTAATATAGTGAACTTAGGACTATAGAAAATTTTGTGGCTTCAATCGTATTGCCTTGATTCTGAGTCCAACCATGCTAGTACTAGAAAGAAAAATGTATAAGAATTCTAACTGCAGTGTTGTATACCTGTATATTGGTTTTAAATTATAAAATCATTATATCTAGAATGTTTCACCCAAAATGTATAAACTTGTCATGGCATTTTCCGTATGTGCCAAGTGACACCAAAAAGCACATGAATGCACCACCCATCTGCCTTTGTAGTGATTTATTAGGTACAGATCCATTATAAAAAACCTACACAGAGCTAAATACGGTGAAGAATGAGGATGACAATATCAGCACGAGTCAAAATTCCCATATCCTTTCGTAAGAGCATTACACCATTACACCAAAACATTGGAGCACCAAAACATTGGAGCATTACACCAAAAGAGCAATTAAAGCCATGATAAGGCATATCAACCATTCAAAGCCTTACAGCTACAAAAATGAAAGGCTATAGAGAAAGATGCGTTTGTTCCTTTCCATTTTAGTACTGGCCTACATATTATTCATAACATGCTTCATAAAGGCTTTCATCTCCACCTCCAAGAGACATATATACATGCAAAAAACATAAACCTAAGTGGCAGTTAGTCACCTTACAGTGATCTGATATGCTTTAATATCAAGATACCAGCACGTCCAACTATCTCACGTTGCTGGCATTTAAAGTTAATCTACCTCAGCATTGCTGGTGTCAGTGTAAAAGAGACAAAAAAAAAAAAAAAAAAACAGACAATACAGCACAGGAAGAGGAAAAAAAAAATACCCAGAAAGACTGATTGTTTTCTTCTTCTTTAGCTCTTACCACAAATACTCTTGCATATTTTTCACAGCTGGTGAAATTTCATTACCAGATGAAAATTTGTCTTTAGTCATCTCTTTACTACACTATCACTATACAGCTTAGATATCAGAAGAGATATATTTAATAATGCAAATGAAAGAAATTGTATTTCAGACTAAGTATTTATTTTACCTGCTTGGAAACAAAGACGAAAACTACAATGGAAGACAGGTCTCCAATTGCTATTTGTTAAAACATGTCCATCCAATTACAATTTGAGATTAAGACAGAGTAAAATGGGAAGACTTGCTGATTTACAACAAAAACAAATAATTTTCAAGCTTGTGATGTACTCTGGTTGTCACTAAACATTCCAAAGGTATTATAAATAAAGACACCATGTGATTATACCCATTACTTAAAAAAAGATAGGATTGTCTGCTCGAAATATGGTTGCTTTTCATATCAGGTTCCAAACAAGTTATTCATGAAGTGACCAGTAAGTCCATCAGTAACAGCCACACTCACAAACACATCCTTCAAGGCACATTTGTATAAAGACCAACAGTGCAATTAAGAAACTAATCTGAACTTCCAGATTACACCAGAAGAACTGAGCCACTTAAAAAGAATGGCTTTCTTCTTTAAGACACCACCATACACCAAGTGGTAATCCCTTAAGTGTCTCCTGTGAAATGCTACAGAAGAATAACAGGGGGGAAGAATATCATATTCTATCCTCTGGCAGAAATAAACCATTCTGCAGCCTGAATACTAATTAGAATAAAAACTGTTTTGATTTTTATTTCACAATACCCGATGTTTCTCTGCCCAGGCATCAGTTATATTGCACACGTTTGCTTTCAGCTTTATGACTGTAACTAAATCCACTTCATTTAATCATTCTAATAAATCTGCAACTCAGTAGAAACCACTAAATGAGATATTAATAGCACACTAAATATACCTGCTAGACAGACTGTACAAGAAAAATATAGAAGTACAACAAAAAATATTTGCACTTGTTTAAGTGCTAGATTTCTGTTCATTCCCCAATACAGGGATATATGAAACAAAGATTAGCAAACACGCCTTGTCCACACTTCAGAAGAAATGGCCCCTTTACCATCAGAGTATATTCAAGGACACTTTCACCTCTATGATAATATATAAGGACTTCTATGGGGAGAATTTATACTTCAAAACAAACATTTGGAACAAAATGCCAAAGATAGGATAAGGCTTTTACATTACATCTAGGTCTCCTTGTACAAAAGGAAACAGCTGATTGCAACAAAACCTTGATGGTGACTTGTACATTGTTCATGCTAAAAAGCCAATCTATGGCCCCTATAAAATCTGGTGGGTAGGACTTGTTTGTTTGTTTTAAGGCATTTGATCCCAAATATCGTCACTTATTGTAGGAAACCTGCTGATGTTTCAATATACCTTTGGCTCCTTTCTTTGACTTCAGCCAGCGGTACAAAGCACGAGCTCTATAATATGCTTCTGCTAAACTGCAGAACTGTACATCCTGCATCAAATATTCTCTAGCTTCCATCTCGCTAAGGTAAAGTAGATGGTGGAGCACAAGGTCCTTTATGTTTTAATAAATGTCACTTCCACAGCATGCGGCGCAAGGTTATCAAGTGGAATGGGAACAAGAACTTATCAGGATAAAAAGCAGAGAAAGACGTTTTCCCTGTACATGTTTTCCAGCCTCTCAGATTTAAGCTCTGCCAAGATTTCACACAGAAACACTGCAGTAGTGCACAAGCCAAGAGCCTCTATAGTCTAAAATGGTAATTACCTGTGTAATCAATGTCCTTGGTTCTTCAGCTAGTCATGACCGTGGATTTTTCTCATTCTATATACGACAGAATTTTACTCTCACACACACAAACTTCTCTAGGGGTGACGTATTGTTCGTAAACCTGGTTGTCCCAGTTTTAGACTTCTTTCATCTAACTACTGCCACTAAACACTGATTTCCCACATAGTCCATCCTGACAGACACATCCCAGAGTGCCACACTGTACCAGGTAGTTATTTGCCCACTATACCTAAACTAGTACATTCAGTTGCTAAATCAATTTTTATCACCTCTCTGTTCTACCCTAAGTTAATTACCATTATGCTGCACTATTAAATCCTATCCTGAATTTTAGTTAAATAATTGCTCCTTATTTCATACCCTCAGCTATGAATGCTGTAATTCATTTATAGAATTCAAGTAAATGGATATGGCACGAATCTCCTTTCACTTGCCAACAATTTATTCTATTTTCCCCATCACCTTTAGTTCTTTTGAATTTATTCTGTTTCCTTCACAGGAAAAAGTAACTGAACAAAAGCATAGATTCAGTATCTCTCTCTCAATTCAACAAGTTACACCTCTGCCCTCTGCCTTTAATGCTGTAATTTCTTCCAGCAAAGACCTCCCTATTTCACTTCTCATTTTCTGAAGAAATCCTAAGATATAATCCATCTGATTCTAGGTCCAGTACTCTGTCAAATTTACTAATGGTGACAGCACAGCATTGTCCTTGTCATTTCAGCTCACCTCAGCCTCATTCTGTTCTTATCTATTGCCAAAATTTCCATATCTTTCTGAGATGTTAAAGCCCACTTCTTACAGCAAAACTGAGAGCATTCATAGAAGATGTCTCATTTGTCTCTATTATACAGTCTCATGGTCTATCAATTGCTAACTATGTATTTATAAATAATTTCTTGTGTTCGTCTCCCCTTCTCTTTCCATTTTTATGTCACTCCAACTATGGCAGTGTCTATTTTAATGCAGGAGTACATTTCATCTCAATCTGCACCCTTTTCCACCACCTTCCTTCATGACAGTTTCCACATCTAGTTTGACACAATCCTGTTTGTTGTTACATAGCCTAGTCTACCACATTTACAGAAAAGCCATTCCTTGTACATGACATTTATTTTTCTACTCAAGAAATGCAACAGCACAAATATACAAATTTTTAAAAAAAATATTTGCTTTTAACTTCAACTTTTGTTTTTATTTCTAAACCCTCAGCAATCAAAATAGTATTTCTGTCCTTTTTATTTCTCTGTACTTTTCACAAAAAAAGCGCAAACATCACAAATTCCTGCTAGGATAATTTCATTAGGTTTACCAGTAGTTCACCACACAATTTAATTTAACTACAAATGTTTTTCTTTTCTAAAATACAAATAACAGTATTCCAGTTTTGTTAATAACAGTATCCGGGGTAGAGACTATCACAATATTATGCAGTAGAGTCAAAGACGAACATTAGTCTGACTTTATTTTTTGTTATATTGCTAAAATAGGTCGTTGAAATAGATTGTACAATCAGGCACAAAGTCAATCCTTTTCACTCATCGTAAAATTATTGCTTTTCTACTTATGGTTTTGCTGGACAATACCAATAAGATTTCTTACTGAACTACAGAGATTTTTTTTTTAGTAGTAGTTGGAAAAACTGTTTTGTGTATTACACATCTATAACGCAACTATTTATGGAACATTTTATGGATGAGGAAAGAAATGTTATCACATCTTCAGACAGTATTACATTAAACTTATCTTTTTTATATTTATTTTTTTCCAACCCATATCACCTGAAGATGAAGACCCAAAACTACTACAAGACAGCATAAGTAGTTTATAGCTGTCCTGACATGTTCACATGGTCCTTTCCTTGCATCAACTCTAGCATTTGTGTAACAGGTGACTGATAATTTGCCTGTTATGAAAACCCACACCATTCCAACACTACCTGGTTTGAAGTAGTAATTGCTCCATGTAGCGACAGACCATTCTTATCCCTAATGACTTTATTAGACTGCAAACAACTTGTCTATAACCTCCTGTTTTCTTTTCAATTCATGCTCCCTAGTCAGAATACAAGAACATACTTTGCTTCTTCTGTTTCCCTGTACACCTGTCTCAAAAAGACAAATATAACTACATTCACATGTGCAATTCAAGACATGCTAAAAAAATACATGCAATATTTATTTTATCCAGAACTCATATCTCAACAGAACTTTGAGGGTAAAAACTTTATTACATTTCTCCAGTGAAATTTCATTACTTCAACATTACTAGATTAATACATATGTAGTAGGAGGTTCGCTTTGAATTTTGGCACATTAAATCAAATATCCAGGTGTGCAAACAAAGAAAATCAGTATGAAAACATGGGGTTTTATAACTAATCTAAACATTCCTGCTTCAACGAAATATGATTAAGGGTTTGTCTTGTATTACTCTCACAAAACAAAAATATCACAGTCAAGCAGACAGGTTGTTCACTCAGACTTCACTGAAACTATAGTTGTCTACGCTGCAATTTACATTCACTGTAACCGAAGACTGAAAACGTCATTCAGAGTTTCTCCACAGTATCACCTCTTGATCTTCCATATAGACAGACCAAGGTTTAACTTGCCTACCATTTTCATAACATTTTGGTATTCCTTCTGAAATGCTTACAAAGTGCTTTGCAGTTTTAAATGTTCCTGTGCACACAGACAATACTCAAAGAAAGTCGTATCAAAAAGTAATCAGATGGTAAATGCTAATTTAGCAGTTGACAGGCCAATCTT
Source organism: Cuculus canorus (assembly GCF_017976375.1). Classification (NCBI taxonomy): domain Eukaryota; kingdom Metazoa; phylum Chordata; class Aves; order Cuculiformes; family Cuculidae; genus Cuculus; species Cuculus canorus. The sequence continues at coordinate 13,026,471 of NC_071405.1, forward strand.
GGTGAAGAACTTGAGCTTTAAACGAGAATGACATAAATCTTCATTCTTCTTTAAGGAATTGCTTGGCCAGTTTACAACATTCTGAAAGATTAATTACCAGCCTCTTGCAACCCCAAACTATTCAGAATATTTTATCCAGTATATTCCTCTATTTCAATAGTTGTCATTTAAAGAAAAACTAAAACTTAGTTTTCTGTTACTGTAATTCTGTTTAGAAAATCACAAGGTACGCAATCCCAGACAACAACAAAAAAAATACGTTTTTATGATGAAAACATAATCCATGAGTATGAGTTACAACTCAATAGTGCATCATGACATGGCCCTCAATAAGCCACCTATTTAATATATTACCCCCTCCGTCCTTATATTAGATGTTTACTGCTCTTTCTCTACAGAAGTAAAATTTAAAAAATACCCTAAATAAATCATAAAATGGTTTAAGTTGGAAGAAAGCTTAAATCCAGTTTCAGTCCCACTGCCATAGGAAAGGACACCTTCCACTGGATCAGGTTGCTCAAAGCCTCGTTCAATCTGGCCTTGAACACCTCCACACATGGGGCATCCACAACGTCTCTGAGCAACTTGTTCCAGTGCCTTACCATCCTTATAATAAAAATTTTTTCCTAATATCTAACCTAACATGACATACTACTTCACAGAAAGCACGGCTGGCTGTCAGATTTTTTGTTTACATAAGCAATGAATCTTCAAAACACACACTTAAAAGTAAACATTTTTTTTAAAGAAATATTCTGTTCTGACGCCAAATAACAACCATACGATGTTAGCATAAAAGATAATTACCCTAATTTTAAAAGCCATCCAATTAAATTTTAAAAGTCAAAGGTGACAGCGCATACTATCCACACTTCATAAAACAATGAACGTCACCTAAAAGCTGAATGATACATACCAGCTCAAATGACAGTATTCAGTGACAGCAAATGAAAAGTTCTTTTCTTGTAGCACTCAAGAAAATATTTCCTTCTTTCCAAGAAGTTACGCACAAATCAATTCCCATCATCTCTGTGCATACTCCATTTGCCAGATGATAAACCTTACATTGAATCATTGACAGAATCCAACCATCACAAGTTACCAGAATGTAGGTGACTGTCAGAAAATATTAATAGAGTCTGCCACTTTTCTGGTGTTTCTAGAGTAACAGACATACCTCGGCAGATGGTCCCGTTCCCCACGTATCCGGGTTTGCAGGTGCAGCTATGTCCCCTGACAGTGTTAGTACAGATTGCGTTCTCATCACAGTTATGCTGCCCGCTGCCACACTCATCGTGCTCTACAAGGGGGAAAAAGAAAAACAAAAAGGGAAAAACATTACAAGAGACAGTGATTTTTGCAGTGTGATGATCTAGCATATGAAAACCAAGTGGGATAACAAGGTTGCCTCAATGGCTGAACACCAGGAGTTTGGTGTAGGAGTCAGCTATGGGTTTACTTCAGTTGCAAAACTCAACACCAGTAGGTTATTTAGGTTCAAAAGCAGGAGAAAAAAAAGAAGTGGTGAGGAGGCAAAGTAAGGCTCTGACAAAAAGCCATGAAGACCATTATCACAGAAATCTGCCGTGAAGACTAATCTTTACATCACTGTCCATCTCCAACAGTAATAAGTGTAAATAGAAGGTAAGTGAACACAAGAGGGGCCCTAACAGCACACCCTTGAAATACAGTTTGGTTGTCACAGCCACTCGCTCTAACGCACTCTGAGCTGACTCTCTCTCTAACAGAGTGTTATAACATTTTACATTTTTAGAGTGCCATACATATCACCAAGCCCCAAAGAGCCTTCCAAACAAAATGGGCCATATTTTGCTTTCATCCTGCAACTCTAACTGCTGCCACTGAGCCTAATTTGCTGCAGCTCCTGCACTTCACTCTCCTGCTACGTTTTATTCTAGTAAAGCATCAGTTAGAGGTGGCAAGCTACCTGACCCTGAAGTTTCTCGCTCCTTCCTGCAATTACTAGGAGCTTCCCTCATGCAGTAGGAGTACAAAAAGAAAGCCTGACTATCTTACATCCTTGCACTGGTGGATTTACAGTTTTTTTCAGTGGAATTGAGGCAATGCAATGAAATTTCTTAAAACCATATGAAGGACAACAAACATAATGGAAAATCAGAATCTGGAACCCTCCTTGGCAGTCTTCATTTATGCAACTGCAATCATCAGGCTAGTATCCATATACTCGGAGGTAAGAGGCGTCCCCTTCTGGAATCAAGGATTTGCTTAAATATACCAGTGAATAAGGGGTGTTCAAAACACTCCAGACCAAATTTAGCTATCTATAGCCCACAGAGAGAGGTAGTGCCTCTAAAACATGAGCAAAATACAGACGCTGAATTAACCCTTTTGGAAGATCCCCTCCACCGAGAGCAAAGGGATCAAAGGCTTTGCCACTGAAAATTAACCTCTGCAATGCCCTCACTTTACTGTATTATATAGAATGACAGCCAAATTTCAAGATAACTCAAGTCACATATAGACTTGAGCAGTGAATTCCAATGAACCCTCCAAATCAAATACTTCTGCAACACTGTTGATAACTATTTGCAGAACATATATCCAACATATGTTTTCTATTTTTCAAATACATTTGACAGAAAAATGATATGGATTGCAACCATTTTCTTTTATACATCATCAAAGCGATATATCACTCGCTCACTTTTTGCTTTTAGCAAGTAACTCTCATACATACACACTCTCAAATGTGCCTGGCTTTAGCTGATAAATTCAGGCTTACATTTATACTTGTCAGTTTATGTCGGTCCCTAGCTCTGCTTAGTAATTCACTTCAGCTTGTTTCCAATTTTGAGATGCCTTACATATTCTGAGTGCTAGACTTCTTCAAGGGCTGCCCGTTCTTTCCTTCATCTTTTAAGAAACTGTACCATGCCTGATATTGCGCTCCAGTCTCATGGTGCTCATACTGCTGGATCAGACACAAAAAGCACCAAGTTACCCTCCAAGGAAGTGCTTTGCAGGCTGCTGAAGTTGAATGATGCTTTATTTTAAAAGAGACACTCTCTCCATAATCTCTCCTTTCTCTTACTACTTTTATTAGTTGCTGCCATTATCTTTCATGTGTTCATATTCAAACTATAATGAGAATGCCTACTCAAACAACCACCAAAATCAGTTCATTACTTTCTCAACATTTCAAGTGTAAGCAACAGACTCCTCAGCAGTATCATACATGTTTTGCCCAAAACCACAAGACATTATACTCTACTATGTTGTTTTAGGACGGTGTAAATCACTGTATTTACCACTCCTGCAGATGTACAGATGCTGGCAATATCAAAAGATTTAACACTGACAAAGCCGCATTCCCAGAGTCATATTTAAAACAGAGGTCAGTGTTTTTTAAGGAGATACAGTCTGAAGAGTTAGCAACAAATACAAGCATGGGAACCAGGCCTTCATGAGACATCCTGATGCTGCTAGCACAAGCAGGGCTGACGAAATCTTGTCTCCGTGATGAATCCCAAGTTTTCTTAGCATCAGTGTGGTTACAATGATGGGAACTTCAAATGAAGTTTTCCCTGGTGTAGGGATGTCTATAGATGATGTTCCTACAGGTCTAATAAGAATGAGAAAGCATCGATTTTCTGTCAAGTTGCAAAAATCTTTTAGTCTAGATGGGAAAATCCTTGAGATTCTGTCAAGTATTGAATTAACTTGGGTTTCCTTCTTCCTCACAAGAGATCACCCTTTGGAGCAATTGGTGTTCACACTGAGAGGTGAGCATAGAAAGTAGGCTCAAGCATTGTTTAAACTCAAAGAAGATCATAACTAATTTGCGAAGATCATTGTTTTACACACATTACCTATCCAAAATCTCCCGCTCAAGCACTGATCAGAGAGAATCTGCTTTTGCTCTAATGTTAAATACTCTCTGACTAGACAGCAATCAAAGACTGGAAGAGAATGACGCTGAGAAACAAATAAAAGGAGTCTCAAACAGTATCATTCCAAAGCACAGAAGACAAGAGAGCCGAGTCAAAAATCCCGAAGTTATATCTTCTTTTGACAATTTGACTTTCAGCTGAAAATGAGAAGCATGAGAAAGGGGACTCTAAAAGACAAAACCAAAAGTTCTTTGGGTGTTATTTGTTTTTATTTTAAACACATTCAGCTTCCCATATATATGTAGACATAAATAAATACGCTGCCATGCTCAGAAATTAAACTGTCATCATTAAGTTTGATTGAAGATATCCATCTCTCTGAGTTCTATTTGTTATACAACTACAGAAAAGCAGCTTATGATCAGAGATAAAAAGAACTGGTAGGCTTACTGAGAAGGACAGTACTGTAGAGGATGCAATTCCCTGACCCAACACTCATTCTTCCGGATTATTAATATCTATTTCAAGAAGTGGATACCATTTCAGAAGAACAGTTAGCAGCACCAGTCTTTGCTTACAGAAAAGTTTTTTTTATGAACTCTCAGAAAAATACCTTCAGCATTAGTATTTCTGTTGCTCAGGAATCCTGGTTACTGATAAAGCCAAGGAGATTGGTTACTTTTTGTGCCTCTTTCCCTCTATAAAATGAGAATATTACAAGATTCTATATATTTTTTAGTATTTGTCATTCTCTTAAAATCCTCAAATACTAAATATTTTACAGAAAATTAAAGGATATCACTCTTCTATTGCAAGAAAAAAAAAGGAATAATCAAACATCAACTGCTGGTTTACCTTCTACTTAATTTATTTTTCCTGCAAGCAGAGACAAGATATGAAAGGACACACCATCTCTGAAGCTTCAGCTACACACCAGCTCACCTGTCCCTGTTTCACAGCCACCAAGTTACAGCTAAGGCCAGCAAGCTCCACACTTAAACGTAGCATGTTTTCTTCTGGATAAAAACCTTCTAGAATTTCCAAAACCCTCCAACGGACTTTTCTAAAATCCTCAAGAACATCTTGTTTTCTGAGTTTACACCTGAACGGGGCCTACCTGTGAAACAATGACTATAAAGTTCATTCTTTCCTCGCTCTTTATTCTGAGGGTTGGCCATCAGCTTCCAAAAGCACCTGAGAGATCACTTGTAAGAAATTAAGCATCTCTGCTGCCTGGGTTGTATGACTCTGTAGCATCATGCCACTTATCAGCTGTGAGTGTCCTCTATGCATACATTAACCAAGACCTTTAAAATAAAATCTCTACAGAAAATTTCTATTTGAAAAAGCTGTCACTGGAAAGTCAAGCCTGGTTAACTACTTGCCTCAGGCAACTGAAATTGCATCAATTTGAACAAGGTTCACTCTGATCGCGCTATGGGTCTGGGGACACTGATATTTATACATGGATAGTGTTACACATTGGCACATGCACGGCGTTTAAAGGCAAGTACTACAGTTATCTCTGCTGTGTTCACAAGCAATATAATAAAAATAAGTTTATCTTGATGATTAGAATACTCAAGAGCTGTCTGCAGAATTCATTTCATTATTACATGGCCTTACAGAGATAACAATCACATAAAAAGCAAAGTTAATTCACCAGAAAACAGTTTCAAGTAGATGGTTAGTTGCACATCCTATTATAAAAAGCTCCAATGCAACCTACAAATCACTGAAAATCACCTGATATCAAAACACATGCTGCTCTGTAAGCACAATGATATTAGGGCACACAAAATATCTCCTTTTTCCTGAAATCCCAGGGAAAAAAATAGTTACAGTACAATGGCAAAACACGGATCATTTCCTCTTAAACTCTCAGTAACACAAAATTAATCAGAAACTGCTGAAATAAGCACAATGACCAGACTGCCACAGCAAGAGATATGACCACACTGCACCCCCACATGCTGGTGTGCACACTGGAGGCAGATGGACCACAACCAGCAAATAGCACACTGCAGCACATCACACCAACATGTGCAACATCACCAGACAATATCTACTGTATACATATGTCAAAAACAACAGCTGAATAATACTTGAGGCAGAAAAAGACCACAAACACAACTCAACTCCATACCTGCTGAAAGAACATTCCCTGTAAAAGGTCAAGACTCTGCTAACAGCTGTATTAGCTACACCAGAATAATCAATCATGATGCATTTCAACTGCGAAGCTACTTGCTTAAATTTGAAACAGACCTTTAGCTTTCTTCAAAACACAGGCACCTGTTTAGGCTAATGAAGTTAAAGCATCTGCAGGTTGTAGCAGCTACTGCACACCTCAAATGAGCAAGCATTCCAGCTGCTCCACCGTTAATATGTAACTACCTGCTGGTAGTGGTCACTTCAGTGTGAAGTATAAATAAGAATATTCAAACAGGGACAGAAAAGTCAGCAACCTTCAGGCACTCATGTTTCTGTCAAATCCTCCATATTCCCATTTTTCTAGCCTAATCATACTGATCACATAACTACTTTTGTGATACTTAAGAAATACCTTCTACTCTGGGCTAAACTGGACTGGAAGAATGCAGTAGGAAAAACACTGCAGACGAGGGGGATGGTGCCATGCAAAGATTTTTTTCCTGTCTGAGGTAACGCATTCTGCATAAAGCCACCCACACTGTAGCGCAAAACTTTCCGTAAGTAAAAAACACCATGTAAAAATAATTCAGATGGCATACAAAGCTAAAGGATTTATTTATCATGTATTTCTAAATGCAGAGGCACAAATACCTAAGTGTATAAATAAACAATTATAGGTAACCATTTTTTTTTGCCATTCAAGCGTACATGAAATGCAGTGTTTGTGAAAGGTTCTAGGCAACTCTGACAATTGCCATCAGAAGAACTGTCCATAATAGAAAACATCATATTTTGATACTCTTGCAGGTTTGGTGATTATGAATATCCACATTTTTAGTAAAGAAATCTTTTCAATAAGATCTGTTTCTATTCATTACACAAGACGTAGATTACCTCTGCTTATATTTTACGTGCATATGTTTTTTTAAGTGTATTTTTCAGAAATACTACAGAATTTCTAGGATGCTTCTTTTTTCCCATTCTGATCAAGACCATTAGACTTACTGGATCTGTATAGGCTCTAAAGGCAGGATCTACTTTGCTTCAGCTTTCTCTTTATTTTTTTCTTTTCTGTACATGCTTGGAGTAACTCAAGCATTTGTATTGTTGTACATTTTGTCTAAAATATTTAATGGAAAACTAGAACTACAGATTGAAAATCAATAGCAAACAACACAGAAAAGCTGAGAACCTTTTGGTCAGGAGTCATAACTAACTGTAACACCAGGATAGCTTTCCCTTGCACAGTTCAAAAGCTCATAATGGATTTCAAACTTATAATTTCTGAAAGGTACATTTGACACAGGATTTATTTTTCAGTAAGAGTGCCGACCTTTTTAACTTTATTTTCTTTAAAAACTGGTGCTCTTCAAAAAAGGACCAACATTCGAATGCAATTACTGGACACATAGCACACTGAATGGTCCTTCACCATAGCTACTCTCACTTCTCATTACAGAAAAAATGCCCCAATTTAAACCTGCTTACAAGATGGAAACAATTTTCTTTTTGTAAGGATTTTCTTCCATTAGTTCCCAAAAGCCTTCATACTTTAATAATAAAACATTCACCTTTGGAAAACATTGTGCATAGATTCCCATTATTTCTATTTATTCTTATTTTTACAAGACTGAAAGCAAATCTTAGTTGTTCTCGAAATCGTTGAGATGATGGTCTGCTTCTGGGATACACAAGCACAAATGCAGCAAACATGTCTCTACACCAAGAGACTCACAATATAGAGACAACTCTCTCACCGAATAGCAAGGTAATCAGATACTACTATTGTTTAGTAATACAGAGTCCATTTGTATAGAATACATGCCCTAATGTAAAATTAATTAGCTATTTGGGAAGACTTAAGCAATGGCCTTTGAAAACTCAGAAAGGAGAAAGCCACCTCTCCAAATACTTTTAAAAAGAAGTCACGCTTTGTTGCATAGCATTAGGATATAAATGTCTATGTAATAACGAAAGCTTTAAAAATGAAAGATTGAAAAAATTGAATTTAGGAATAATTGTGGACTTAGTGGAATCAGGATTTCAGCTCATAGGAAGTTCTGATGAAACAAAAGAGATGGCTTTTAAACAGACTGAATAATAGGAAGCATTATTCTGAAAATACAAGAAGAATCTCCCCAGAAAACCAGGGCAATTAGAAACAAGATGCATACATCAAACAAGAAATTACATTGCAGATAGTAAGCTAGTGAAAGGTAATAGCTAATTGTAAATCCAGACAACCATGGTAAAAAAAGCCCCTGTATTTTTTCCTGCTTATGAGAATTAAAGAAACAAAGAAAAATGTATATATGCTCAGACTGAATGTCACTCATCCAGGCTCACCCTGTCCATTTCCACAAGCAACAGGGACAAAGAACAGGGTACAGAACAGAACAGCTTCACTGTGTCCCCAAGGTTATGCCGCAACTTTGTCCTTAGGTGCAGTTAAACATACAAATGCTGGCAGAAACATCAACTTTGAGGTTCTTTTAATAAGAAACTAAAATGCTATTGTAATTTATGACAAAATGAACAGCTTCTGGTGTTAAACATGAAATTATTTAGACTGCATTCTAAAAGAGAAGACATATGCTACTCTTGGGTAATTAGGAAGGAATAGTGGGATTTAATTCGAATATAAAATTCTGAATGTTTATGCAATTGCCTCTCAGAATAAAACCTCTCAAATGTTTCCCTTTGAATTCAAAAATTTTTTTTTGGCTGTCTGGCACCTGGTTAGATTTTGGTCTTTTATCTACTTGTAAAATTAAAAAAAAAAATTTAAAAAGCTTGTAAAATTAACTACTGAAGTAAGCCATGTTGCTTCTTTTTATCCTATTTCATACTAATTCATTCTAATAAACTAATCTGCCTGGAACTGTCTAGAAACCATTGTAAGAAAACAATAAAATTCATGTGCCTCAACTAGTATTTGGAGAAACCCTGAGATTTGTCTCAGTGACTCAATCTCAACTTTTAGTTGGTTTAGTTTAGATTTTCACACGACAATGAAATCATCTTTGTAGTCATGTATTAGAAGATCATGAAAAAAGAACAATGTAATCTTATTCATGCACTTAATATGCATCATATCTAACTTTAATGGATATATATACATATAGGAGAAAACAGAATAAACCCACTATCTCGTTACAAAAATGTGGTCAGTGACTCATACATCAGCTGGTACCACTTCAACATTCAGAGAGTGAAGTCTTTACAACTCAGGCTTTCTGTCCTGAGATGCTCAGCCTTCAATTCCATTCAAGAAGAAGCAGAAAGCAAACATGAATGCAAAGGTCTATATATTCTGTTCCTGTAGTAGACAGGTACTGTCAGACTTGATAAACTCAAAAGTCTTTTCCAACCAAGTGATTCTATGATTCTATATAAAGACTTCATTATTTATTGCAAAAATTGGACCTTACTAATGATCTTTTCTCCTATAAATCTCTATAATAAGTTCCACTTATATACATACATATGGACAAAAATAAGAACAAACATGGATAATGAAAAGAGATACCATAAAAGAAGACATACATTTTTTTCCAGAAAGATTTGTAGTACACAAAATGTTTCATAAGACAATGTTTTCATAAGGAGCTTTTGTTTTTCTTTTTATACTTAATTTAACATATAGATATTTAAAGTGTACTGAGTTGAAACTATATGTGAATACCCAAGTAAGGAGCATTTGCTACTAAGTTTGAGTGATCTACCCTCTTCAGTATTCAACTCGGTTTATGTTTTCAGTTTTCGCCTTCACATAGTCCTCTGTAGCTCCATTTGCCATATTATACTCTTAATTATGTGAATAAACCCAATTCATAAAAGCAAAATTCAGGTTCTGTTTGAAATTAATAAAATAACAAAGACACTTAAAATTTTCCTTAGCACCAACACAAGAACTTTTCTATTCACAGCCATTCACACCATAAGCATCCTGAAAAGTGTGTGTGCAAGTAGGCATACGATCTATCCAATTCTATTGGATCTGAAGAGGTTCTGTTTCAACACTCTCCTCTTGCACTGAAAGTCTTCATGTCACCCCTTCAGCTTTTGAGACGGACAGACCAGAAGTGCACACAGGATCCAAGACACCAGAACACCAGAGCCTTATACAACAGCATAACAATATTTTTCAATTTGTTCTCGTTGCCTTTCCCAAAGGATCTCACTATTCTGCTTCTCTTTGATCATGGATGAGTAATGAGCATTTTCAGAGACCTATATGCAATAATTCCAGTATCTCTTCTGCAAAAGGTAATGGCTAATTTAGAGCATCTGTATATATTCACCTATCTTCTTTTTTATTTTTTTTTAACTCAAGGAAAAGATAATTTCTACTCTTGTCCTCTGATCTGCCTCAGTACTTCATAAAAACATCTACCAATAGTACCCATTTGAATTTCCATGAGATGTGTTCACTGAGTAGTGATAGGAAATGCTATACTGTTACAATAAAAATATTTATTTCTGGCTAAATTAAGATGAATAATAGGTAGCCTTGCTGATGACAATGTATTTCTTTTCTGAAAGAGAGGAAGATAAAAGTAGTAGTGGATCTCTTGCTAGCACAGTATAAAATATTTGCACACATAAAATGTCTATATAACATTTGTTAGGAAGTGGGAAGACAGACATTTGTTTTTATTGCTTTCTGAACACAATACTAAAAAAAGAAAACAAGAAAGTAAAGAGAAAAGAGGAAAATCTAAAAGAGTGAAATTCTGAAAAACTATGTCAAGGCTTAGACATGTTGCACCCTGCTAAGAAACCCCCCAAGGTTAAAGAACAGCAGCATTGAACAAAGTAGGTCAAATGTTTGAAGATTCAAAGTATACACCATTGTTTCCCTTACATTTAAATTTTATTTCCCTAATCTTTTCAAATGTTTTTGATTGGAGCAGACATATCAAATTAGTAAAGACTATTAAAATCAGCTCCTAGATTATTAGTTAGAAGAGTCACAGTATAAAGGGGGGTTTGACATTGAATTTGCATGTCATATATCCCATTAACAATGTTGACACGTACAGAAATTACAGAATGTGTCCTTAACAAACAAGCAGGCTAATAATAAAATGACAATCTACCTGACATACTCTCACTTTACACTGAACATTGCTGCAGTTTTGTGGACTTGTTTTTGAAAGGCAGATCATTCATGTTTGGATGCAGTATTGTCTTGTTTTCTAACGCTGAAAAGTGATCTTAAGGAAAAACATCAGTATGTAAACACTACATACCAGGACAGATTGTATGACTACGGTAGATGATTAGTAACCCATTACAGTTTTCACATCTTCCATCTCAACGTATTTCTCAGGTAACAAAAATATGTGAGGTGTCTGCATCATTGCAAATTTGTAGCTTTAATTCTCAAACTTGACAAATAACTTTGAGTGCAATTGTGGAGACAGGCATCAAATTCACGTCAGAGCAGATCTAGACAAGAAACTCACTACAAGAGTTTGGAGAGGTCTGCATATTGCAGATTTAGAGATGCAAATGAAGAAAAATTGACTAAGGAAGAAACCATACTTAATCATCAAAAAAATCTCTTTTGTTATCTTTATGCTTTGAAGAGCCAGCAAATTCATACCATCAAAGGAATGGACTCTTACAAGTACAGTTTCAGACTGAGCAAAGAGGTGGCATATCCATAACACTCAGTCCTCAGGACTGAGGCTGAGCTTCATGAAGATCAGATGATCTTTCAGAACTATTAGTAGTAAGGATTACCCATTTTCAATCTTACAGACTCAGACTAATTTCTAAATTTAACAGTAATAGAGTGTATAGGAACTCCATTTCTGGTCCTACAATTCAGAATGAATCCTTCATTATGCAAACTTTTGAAGGGTCAAGGGAGCATACAGCGTATCACTAATGAAACACAGTCCAATGTAAGCTCGTTTTTGAAGACTGAAGGATATCAACGATTAATTCAGAGTCTCAGAGGAACAAGAAACAGTTCACAACGTTATAAAAAACTAATATCGTACACGTGGGAAACTCATGTGGTAGTGAAGAGCAAATAGCTATATGCTCATCTGCAAGAACCGAAACATCTTAGAAGTGTTTTTCCTTATTGAATTTATATACCAGAACGACCAAGTTTACGCACTACACATCTGGAATTTTCCAGTAACCTGGTCTGCATACCAGTCTCTTATTTATTTATTCATTCATTCATCTAAGGAAGTCAGAAGAAACTAAAGATTTTTTTTAAACATTCATTATGACCTTGAGGGGTGCAACGGTCCAAGCACAGGTCCATATGCCGGAAACTCATTCCATTCTGAGCTCTGTCATAGACACAGTACTTCACACAAGTGATATTATCATGCCGGAATTATAATGCGTACCAACAGTTTTAACGCAAACACCTAAGCTATACGTTCATCTTGATTATTATTATGAACTATTAAATCTCTAATACTATTCCTATCGCAAATCAGTTAAACATCAAGGCACTGGACTTTTACGAGAAACTCCCTACGACCTTTAGTCTGATCCCAAACAATCAATGTGATTTTTACAAAGTATTTTAGCAGAATCAGTAGTTAGCGCCACAAAAACAAAGTCCCAGGCCCAGACTCACAGACTGTGTACGTTGATTTGTATATCTGCAAACCATTAGCTATTCTAAATTTGTCTAAGTAGTTATTGTTTTTCTTGAAATAGTTCTAAAGCAGAGGACTTCATACGGAGAGCAAGTAAACCCTTGAACTCAGTGCAATATATCACACTCAAAGAGAGAAACTATACAGATTCAGCTAGACTGGGGTAGTGACATTAATATTGGTAGAGGAATGGTAAAAAAAAGCAGTGCTACAAAGTTCTCAGCTCACTGAATCATTGGGCATTCACTTAAGAAAATAAAGAAATCGCACAATCCGAAAAACTGAGACTTTATATGGCAGTTTCCACTGCCTAATCTACAGGAAGGGTGCCTTTAACCATTACGTCTTAAGATAGAGTTTTATTTTGCCTCTATGTTGCTAGAAGCTGAATATGGTCCAAGTACCTGCATTGTGTCAGAAAAGAAACCCTAAAGCAATATGGTACTGATTTATTCATACAGCAATACAACCTAATCTAGAAGGACAGACTGCTTTTTGTCCATAAAATTGTGAAAGCTGCATATTTTATGAAGTTGATATCAAAACCTCATCTTTCAGGTATTTTCAGTTCAACAATAGCTGCAAACTTTATTTTGCAGAAATCTCAAAATCACTAATAAAGTATGACAGAGACTTTTGTTTGCAATTTGTAGCCAACATTTCATTGTGGTTTGATGAACTTAAATTGGTGATACAAGTTCAAAAGAATTTCTGATTTCAGCACTCCGTGATGCTTTAACTTCCACATAAAAGTATTATAAAAAGCAATACATGCCCCATCTCAAATTTCCACAAAAGTCTATTAGTGCTACTGCAATACAGTAAGGTGGAATTGTTTCTAAATGAAGCCACATGTGTGACAAATGTGTCAATCTGCTGACATAAGAACACATAAAATCACAGCTAAGATTTTTTTAGCAGAGTTCAAGTATAATGAGGACAGGACTTGTATTACTTCTCTGCATCTATTAAAGACGCAATGAAAAGGCTTGCAGTGTGTATTACAGGTGATACGAAAATTTCAAAGACTTAGCATGCTTTCCTCAGTTTTCTGTTTACAAAGTTAGATGGAGTCAAGCTGTTAGGTTCTCCTGAAAACTTATTACCATTATGCTTTATGTACAAGTTTCCAGTTAAGAAAATGCTGCAAAAAGGGTGGGCTCCAGTACTTTTGCTTTTGACAAAGCAGAGATGGATTGCTGCATCTTACTGAAAGTAAACAGAATATTTGCCTAGTGGCAGCTCACCCAAAAAAGAAAGTGAGGGCTGACTGAGATTCTTAAAAATGGATGTCTAAAAACCAGCTTCTAAGATTGTATGTAGACCCACATTTCTAAATAGTTTGCACTCTCAGAGTACTGAAAATCCAACTTCCCCCATGTGTTTCACTAGGACAAAGGGGTTCTCAGCATATATTATTATTATTATTGTTGTTGTTGTTACTGTTATTATTATTATTATTGGTGTTTTTTTCACTCCTGAGTATTAGTCTTCAGTTTATTCCTTTAGGCTCACAAAAATATTACATAATTTTTACATGGAAGGAAGTGATCAAATAATTTTACCCCTCAAAGAGTGCAACTTCAGCACTATATTCACTCTTGACACACAGAATCAATTTTTTTTTGAAAGCCGAAATGGCAACCGGTGCATCATTTCCTAAGGCACCTACAATTTTCCCAGCGATATTCTACCGTAACAGTGATCACACTACACCATACTTGTCTTATGAGATCTGACATGACCACAACCTGAGTTCCTTTGGCTGCAACTATACCTTCCTATATCAGCAAAACACAGCACAGTATGAAGATCCCATTGCTGAGAAACAACACAGATCAAACAGAATTTAGATGCTGTGCACTGCTCGGGCTTTCACAACTAACTTACCAAAGGACAATGACAGTGCAACTTTAATTTGCACTTGCATCAAGTAAGTAAAAATCAATAAAAATTAATTAGATATGCAAACGCGTCATCTGCAAGACTGAGAAAATGTATGGTTGGTTAATGTTCATTCAAACAGGGAATTCTTCTGTAACAGACTTCTGCTCCAACTGCATTAAAAAAGCCACAGACAGTAATAGGGAAGTGATAACAAATAGTATGTATTACTATCCAAGAAAATGTAAGTACAAGATTATCTGAGAAAATTAATGATTAAAGACAAGTGTCTTTTCTCCAAAAATCTAGGAACATAATTTCAAGAAGGATAGAGGCAGTAACCTGAAGTACCTGAAATTATTCAACACCATGGAAAGCATCGGAGAGTAAGAGCAGGGGCCTCTAGGGGATGAAGTCACATTCCTTTTCTGCCTCCTTTTTCAGTGTTTACCAGAGACTGACTCACAAAGCTTTTCTGCTGTGGGTACTAGGATACTCTATTCAGCCTTTGGCAAAGCATGAGCTAATTAAGAAGGAAAGCAAAACACCAGGTGTGAGAAATGTCTGCAAAAATCAATTTACAGCAGAAGGCACAATGAAGTTCCATGCTTAGCTTAAGTACCTAATATTGACAAGACAAATACATATATATATATACACACACACAGAGAAATAGAGAAAGTGGGGTTAAATAACCACAAGTCACGAAGGAAGTATGATATTTCAGGTGGAGGATTAGAAAGCTTCACTAGAATAAGTGAGACAGAAGTCAAACAAGAGAAAATGAGAATTGAGCAACGGTGCACTTGTAAAGAATAAGTTTCTTGTTCACAAGAACTCCCACAAAAGGAGGTAGCTACACAGGTACCTGTGCCTATCGCATTCTGTTATGTTGTATAATATTTAATGCCAGTATATATTCCAGAGAAGAATATCAGGAATATAAAGAGCACTCCAGATCAGAAAAGGAAGCACAAATGCTTTTAGCTAAACTGAGTAGAGATCTCCCTGCAGAACATTCTCAGAGAAGCACAATCCAGGGGTTAGAAAGTCTGGCACAATCTGAATTCCATCCTTCTCTCCCTCATTAATCAACTACATGACTTGGTGACTAAGATACTTTTGCTACACTTTTTGCAAAGCAATGGTTAGAAAAGTGTTATATCAGTGCAAAACTCATCTAATATAATGGATATTTTACCAATAAACAGAAATGAGGAAGAGGCTGGATTTGGAATATTTGAACCACTTGAAACAAAAAGGTAAGACTCTAAACAAAACCTGATATCTGTCACTGTTAGGTGACAGGTAAGCCTTATGACATGTTGGAACACCACTGACATTTCAGGAGTAGCTCGTACATACAAGAGCTAACAAATAATCAAGAGAAAATTTGAAAAGGGTTGCTGGTAATCAAGTAACAAGACAAAGAATTGCTGAAATAAGTCTGACGAAAGCCCATTGGGAAAGTGATCGGTGCAAACTTCTTGTCATGGCTTAAGCATTAGACTGATAATCACCATAAAATTATTTGGAGGAAGGTGGCAAGACATATATACTCAGACATTAGCTTCACAAAATTTCAAGAAATATAAAGATCAAATGCTTCTATTATTTAAATGAAGATATACTTTACATATCAAATAATATTCCTATACTATCTCTAGCCCGTGTAAAGGCATTTTTGTGTCTGCATTGACAATTTCCTAGAACACCACTCCTACATGGAGGGGAAAAGACAAGATTCCTGGTTCCCCTGTCTCCTGCTCCCCACATCTGGCAGGCAGAAGGAAAGGAAGCAAAATAAGTACTCCTTGCCCACAGTTTTGATAAAGACAATAACTGCAGCCCTTTTATCATCTTCCATTTAAGGGGCCTAAACTCAATTCCAATCACTATCAGTTTCTCGTGTCACTTCTGTGACACGTGACAATGTCAGCAAACAACAGAAAATGCTGTCACAGAGAAGAGGTATGTGCCATTTCAAAGGATCTCAGATCTGTGCTGTACAAGTGCTGATATCAGCACTAAATTAGCGTTAGAGTAATTAAGTAACTTTTTCCCCAAAGAAGGCTATGGAGCTTTATGATTTTAACTACTCCTTAGAAAACCTGAACACACAGACAGGGCCTGCAGCATCACAGTGATAAATTCCCTGGAGGAAATCTCCTGCCACAAGCTCCCATACATACAGATTGGATGTCAGCTAGGAGCCCTCCATCTAATCTCCATCTTACAGCAGCAGAAGCAGGATCCTTATGCACAACAGTCACAAGTAGTCCACTGCCACAGAAAGAGATCAGTGAAATAAGATGTTAAAAATATAATAGTAATTAGAATAGTTAAATATTAATAGTTTAATATGGAAGGAGAAAAAAAAGATGACTTTTGATATTAATTTAACCCCACATCCTAGGCGTCACCACAGTGAAAATGACAGGTGAAACAAATTAGCGTGACAAAGCAACTGCCTGGAACCATAAACTGCATTTCAGTGAGATACCTCATGCTGCTACAACCCAAAGCAGGCATCTTGTGGGGCACAGCTCCCTGGATTCACAGGTAGTTTAGAAAATTAATAGGATAAAATGTGTTTCACATATTTAACAAGAATCAAGATAAGGCCAACCAGGAACAATCTTGCAGCTGAAAAACTACACATATACAGTATTATTTCTTTTAACTCTCCTGTAATGAGAGGAAAGGAATCTTTTTTCAACTAAAAGAGATTTTCTAATTGATACATGTTTGGCATCCTAAAAAGTATTCACAGTAGGAAAGTTGAATAATACGTCACTAGTCCTGTCACCAGTGACTACAGCAGCACTGGCAAAACTGCTGTATTTCCAAAAGGCTTAAAAAAACGCATCAATGCAAAGTAAGAAGAGAGTTCAGCTGAGCTGCAGGAGACAATAACAATGCATAATGCAGCCTAGGATTAGATTCTTCCTTCCAATAAGAGTTGTGTCTAGGCACAGACCTTCAGAAACAGTCCAACACAGCTCAGCAGGACCCTTCTGGAAGGGTGACAATGATGGAGTATAAGGAGAAAATGGGCATCAGGAGATCGCTTCTTTCTTTTTCACCAAAAAAAAGGTGAATAAATAACTGTGACAAAATAAAGGGGAAAATGTATCTTAAAACTGAGTGTGTTGAACATGGACAAATGATGGCTTAAGGTAAGCCTACTGTAGGGAATAATCAGCTACACACAGCATTTTCTAACTTTTCTCTGAAACTTCGTTAGTCCACGCACCCATGGGGAAGTGTCACATTTGGACAGAGTGAACACACACGGTTAGTTCCAGAACCAAAATAATTTCCATCTTTTGTTTCTCACATAAAGAACAGTGTCAATTTTTGGCTACTGAAGTTATTTTCCATTCTTTTCTCTGAAAAACTCATGGGGAAGATTCATATTTTAGGCTTATTCTCTTTGAAATACTTACTTGGCATTATTACAGTCTGTGAGTTTGTGTTGCCAGGTTTTCAAAGGCCCTTTCATAAAGAAACATTTGTTATTCTGTGATGCTCACTGAGTGCCATTTCTTGCTTGAGCAGGCACAACGTGGGTTGTATAATAATAATAGAGCTATCAAAAGATCATTAACTATAGTAGGATTACCAACTCATCTCGGGACAGGCTTTTCATATTTTCTGTGTAGGCCAGAAGAGATCACCACATCTCTGATCAACGCTGGTATGATAACCATTGGGCAAGCCATAGAAACATAACAGGATTAAAAGACAATAAAGAGCACTAAACAAAAAACCTGAAAATGGGGTGGTCCTGAACTACATGTACAAAGGAGGAAACCATGTAACTCAGATTTCTAACAGCTGTACACAGAAAGAGGAGGAAGTATAGGAAAAAGATACAAACTAGTTTCAATTACAGTAAGAAAAAATAAAAGAGGACAAGGCAAAGGAATGTAAGATAATAGAATGAAAAGAGTTTTAGATTCTCTGAAAGAAAATGAAGTAATAAGTAACCAATGTAACTCAGTGCCAAAAAAAAAAAAAAAGAAAAAAGTAGTAATATTGAGGCTCAGAAAGAATAAATTAAAATGAAAATTATCTGAGATGAACTAGAACAGCTTCATAGGCTAACTGAAAACAAATCAAAAAGTGCTAATGAAAAAATGCAAGACCATGTCTCTACAAGAACAATTGTCCTTCTTAAATGGTTTTGCATATTCTTTCAAGTTAGCATCTAAAGAGCAGAAAACAATCAAGAGCATCACTGTCTGCACAAATTCACAATTGCCAGGGAAATACAGAAAAATGGTAATGCAATGCTCGAAACTGATATTTTACTAAGGCTAAACATTCCTGCCCTCCCACTACAGTTACATGAAATTTAAAGGCTATCATCTGAACAACTACAGACAGAAAATTACAAAAAGATAATTTTACAGATATTTACAGGAGAAAAAAATCCCAGCAATTGGATTTTGTATGTCACCTGTGCTTCACTGTAGAACTAGGTTATTTGATTCATAAAAGCAGTTAGACAGTTAATGCACTTTTGTTCTGAAGAATCTTGAAGGGTTCAAATGGAAATATCATAGGACTACAATTATTGATGTTGTTAAATATTCCTTGGCTGTTATTCTGTTGTTTCTAACAGACTGGTTTAAGTAACATCAAGTTCATCTAATCTAATTAGATTAGATACTTCAGAATAACCTGTCTGCCTTTCCAAACACAATTTTACTTTTATCATCTGTTAAGTAATCACATTTTTAGGCTAGAGCTTAAAATGCAAGAACATTGAAAATAATGTATTGTGGCCAATTGAAATTATAGCAGCAAACAGCATTTGAAGGATTTAAACAGATAGCAGCAATTATCTTCCTCTTCCTGGAGCATGAAAGTGATAAAAAATGATTAGTTTTCCAAGATCTCTATAATACTCATGTATGTACTTAACTTTCCTTCTTGGAAGGTCCCATTTGTTTTCTTTAAAGAAATGAATAAAAAGATTTAAAAGATTATGATTACTCTGTACTTATGAGAAAATGAATAGCAGCTACGACAAAGGTATCTAAAAACTACTAACAGTGTAGAAAATTGTCTTATCCAATATTAATAAAAAAGGCTCTCTTGCTTGCGGAAATGGCTTGGACAGGCATGATCTTTGCTAGGTAAAAAAATGGCTGGATGATCGGGCCCAGAGAGTTGTGGCGAATGGAGTTAAGTCTGGCTGGCGACCAGTCACAAGCAGTGTTCCCCAGGGCTCAGTGTTGGGGTCAGCCTTGTTTAATATCATTATCATTGATCAGGATGAGAGGATTGAATGCATTCTCAGTAAGACTGCAGATGACACCAATTTGTACAGCAGTGTCGACCTGCTCGAGGACAGGAAGGCTCTACAGAGGGATCTAGACAGGCTGAATCAATGGGCTGAAATAAATTGTGTGAGGTTTAACAAGGCCAAGTGCCAGGTCCTGCACTTGGGTCATAACAACCCCATGCAACGCTGCAGGCTAGGGGACAAAAGGCTGGAAAGCTGTCAGGAAGAAAAGGACCTGGGGGCGTTGGTTGATAGGCAGCTGAATATGAGTCAGCAGTGTGCCCAGGTGGTCAAGCAGGACAATGATATCCTGGCTTGTATCAGAAATACTGTGGCCAGCAGTACTCGGCATCGGTGAGGCTGCCCCTCAAATACTTGTGTCTAGTTTGGGGCCCCTCACCACAAGAATGACATTGAGCTGCTGGAGAGTGTTCAGAGAAGGGGAACAAAACTGGGGAAGAGTTTAGAGCACAAGTCTTATGAGGAGTGGCTGAGGGAACTGGGTTTATTTAGTCTAGAGAAGAGGAGGCTGAGGGGAGACCCGATCACTGTCTACAACTGCTTGGAAGGAGGTTGTAGAGAGGTGGCCGTTGGGCTCTTCTCCCGAGCAGCAAGGGATAGGAAAAGGGGAAATGACCTCAAGTTGCAACAGAGGAGGTTGAGATTGGATATTAAGAAATATTACTTGACCATAAGGGTTGTCAGGCACTGGCAGAGGCTGCCCAGGGAAGTGGTTAAGTCACCATTCCTGGAGGTATTCGAAAGATGTGTATACACGGCACTTAGGGACATGGTTTAGTGGTGGACTTATCAGGTTCACAGTTGGACTTAAAGATCTTAAATATCTTTTCTAATCTAAACAATTCTGTGATTTTTTTGAAATTAAAGGGCAAAAAAATCAGGGTAGACAGACAGAAACAGTCATTTTCAGAACAGGTCTAAACTAATAAAAGACTTCAGATCGTACCAAGTTTAAATCCAATAATATTCAAAAGAGTAGCCCCTTAATCTACACAAACAGCAGGAATAGGTTTGCTAGCTAGGATTTAATAAAGAAACTATTGATCGTTATGGTTCAAGTCACAAAACGATCATTAGGTGGAACCAAGGAAAGAGATTCCTTCTATGACTTATAGTTACAGGGACGTCTACATTTTCTCTGAAGCAAACTTTGCTGTCAGAGAATAAATACAAGGTCAACTGCAGGTCAAGATGCCAGGTTCTAATACAAAGGCAATTAATTTTATCTGAAAAAAAAGAAACTATCTTAGATTTTTTAGACTGCTATCTGAAGAGATGTTGGGTAGGAGGATATCCAGAATTACTGTTCATAACAATGGGACTTCCAGCTTACACCATGCTAATTATTTGTTCTTTGTGAGTTCAGCTGACAGAAGACAAAGTTGAGTTGTGAGAAGGAGGAAGAGTGGGAAGTTGGCCTTCTTGCCTTCATCTGAGGCTAGCTGAGACAGTTCACACAGCAGCAGAGAATTACTCAAATTCATTCAAGCAGGTGTCACATGAGGCACTCCAAAAAGGCACTCATACTCTTCTTCTTGCTGATTCTTAGCTAACATTGAAAGGGTAAGCAGTGCAGTTACCTATGAATCATGCAAATAGAGACATAATTGATGGCAAAAGGACACTATACACTTCAAAGATTAGATTTGGATTTTTCTTTATCAGGGGACACTGAGTAAAAGGAATTTTCTAATAGCTTTGCATTAGAAAAGGCTAATGTGTTTAGCCACACTATATAAAGCTTTAACATACTCAACGAGCAAAAATTATAATCTTTCATTTTAGGCAAAGCAAGCAATTAGGCAGAAATCTTTCCTTTATGAAATCTTTCCTAACAGTGGAACAGACTTTTAGTTTCATTCTCTGCAATGCTGGTATAAAGGGTTTATACAAGAGCTTTTGAGAAGTGGCATGAGTTTGCCTGTGCAGGGTACTTCTATATCTTTTTTTTCACTACTTCTATATCATTTTCAAGTTATGCTTTGCCATATCAAGTGGACAGTAGCTCGGCTTTATTCTTCCTATGGTACTTACTGCATCTTATCTTTACAACCTGAGAGCCTTGAGCAGCCTGATCTGGGGGAAGGTGTCCCTGCCCACGGAATGGGGATTGGAACTGGATGATCTTTAAGGTCCCTTCCAACCTAAACCATTCTATGATTCTCAGAACGTTTGTTTCTAAAAAGATAACATCATACTGAATTGTGAATAACCAAAGAGGGAAAAAACTATCATGGGATCTTCAAACCACCACTGCTTCAATGGCAAATCTGATTTCTGCAAAAATGCACATCTACTACTAAGAATTATTAATTAATAGAAATAAGGTAAGAAACATCACCACTGTAAATTTCATAGCTTAAAAGGGGGACTCTAGCTCTATATTGCTAAGTTTTAATTTAATATTATAAAAGGTATTCTAAGATGATCACTTAAAATGCTATTTTTGGAAGATATTAAAAGAGGGATAGGAGACCTTTCTCTGCACAGAGTTATTGTGGTCACAGAACTGTCAACAAGGAGAAACACAAGATTCATTAAAGAAATCACTGGGAAAAAAAAACCTCTATGCCAGCAAGTTACTTTTTGTTTTAAAAAAAAAATCATCATAAAAGAGACGTGACTTTTTTATCCCTATAAGCACTCTCTGTTCAGCATGTAGCTTGCACTATTAACTTAAATCTGTTTAGAGAAAAAGAAGTCTGAGATATTAAAAGACTATAATAATAATAATAATAGCCTGAGATCCAGCTGTTTACACAGTTGATGCCTTCAGTCGCTACCTAAACTTGTTTGACTTCTATTCCTGTGCAGCACATAGAAAAGAGAGACAGAAACGTTTCTCAAACCAGAGTCCAAAAAACGTACAGTATGGAGTCATCACAGAGATTTGCTGACAACAATTATCCACATTAATGTTCACAAATGGAAGGAACTTAAGCAGATGCTTAATACTTTGCAGGCTCAGGCCCAGATGGATAAGTTTTAGTTTTGACCAGAAAGCCAACACATGCCTGCAGCAGCATCCAGTAGCAACCTGCAGCTCAGCATCTTGCAAACCTTTCCAATAATTTAAGCAGTTCCTAAGTATATCCTGACTTTCAGCAAGACATATTTACATATTTCATTTATTTGTTTGGTAACTAAATTGTGAACTGTTAAGAGCTGCACCATACTAATAAAACAGGAATAAGAGGTTTTCAGTTTGGTAGTGATTTATCCGTAAACCATCTGTTGCTGGAAAACTTAGATAACTGGGACAATCTACAGCATAGGATTCAAAATTGATCTGTTAATGGCCTTCGAGAGCTGTATGAATGTACCCATATGCCAAGCACAATAACCAGTTAGCCTTAATGCAACATTAGTTTCTATACTTCTCTGTATTTTGCTAATCTGCTTTAAACTCATCATCTCAAGTTACCTGTGTTAAGAACACTAAGCTTTCCTTTGGAACAGAAGTTTGTACTACAGAGGCCGTTAACCCATTGAAATCAAGTATGAAAATCAACTTTATGGACTTCAGAAAAAAATATCAGGTAAAGGCATCATATTTCAAAAGAAGCATGAATTCATTCTGTCACTGAATTAATTAGCCTCTTTTCTGCAGTGCAAAACCAAAATTCACATAGGGTAATAACTGTGCTTGGTCCCTGATCCAATTTATGGATCCTGACAGGCAGTCTAATGGCACAGATGATTTTTAATAAATCAACAATCTCAGAGCAACAAGTGAAAAGCAGCAGCAATTTAAGAGACTTCAGAATCCAGTTTGACATTAGACCTAATTAACCACATACAGTTTGATTTCTATCAGCTATAAACCCAGCCTCTGGATTTTGTGGATATGTAGGTAACCTCACTTCTAACAACCCCAGTGTTGACTGCTATCTGTTTAGCCACACAACTTCTTTATGTGAAGTCACATGTAAGCAAAAAGAAACCAAAAAAAACCCCTCTCTGCTAATTGTCACAACTGAATTTATTCCGTGTAAAAAACACTTCCATGACTATTTTTGATAAAACATCTGCAAAAGGCTGGGTCCTAGAAAAAGAGACCTACACGTATTACATATCAAAATATTTACGAATGCTAAATTCTCCCCTCCCATTATAGCTTTTTGTTTCCCAAGTTCCTTTAAAAAAAAAGTTACACTTCAAATTCCATTAATGACTTAGATTAAGTCTTTCCAGCTGACTTTTTATATAACTTCTTCCCTCTCTGTGCAATAAAGAAGCCTCTTGCTGTTTTTACAAGTATCATCAATAACGTTCAGCTGTGGACACTCAATCACACAAAATCGGTCATAAGTTTTAGCAATCCAGATGGAACAAGGATGCCCTTAAAAATGCCTTTCTGTTTCTTCTGGAAGCATTAACCATGAAAGACAGCATGTGTGTTTATATGTTTCACATGCCCTAAGCAAACAATTCTGTAAGATGTGCCATTTCTGTTACTGCCACACATTTCACATCAGCTGGAATTTTATTTAAATTCTTTAAAAAAAAATCACCTGTAACTTCTCTATTTTAATAATCCCAGTAAGGGGGTCAAGTCTAACAGCAGCAATAAGAGAAAATTCAAAGCAACCCACATCGCCAGATGCCGTGTATTATATATCTTACTTGAGTGTGCAACTGTTAGAGAGACCAGATCTGGGCAGAGAAGAGTCACTCAGACTATAGACTTCACATCTTCTCTGATGGGCATAATAAACCTAGTTTCCCAAGTCTGGAGTGAAGCAGAGTAAGTGATTTTAGAACAGAGTAAGACCAGAGTAAGTGATTTTAGCGTGCCAGCAGAGAAACAGAGAACTGAATATTATTTTAACACATGTAGCTACCCTTGTTCCTAGAGGGGAGGGATTAACCCCCATGCCTAAGATAAAACCCCAGGCTGGATGGGGCCATGACAATAATGAAACACAATGAGCCCACTGACATCCCCCCCACAGCGCCACGTTTCTCAAAAGGCACACTCCAGTCCAAGCTCAGATCATAAATTATATTTACTCTGGTATTTCATCATGGTTTGAGAAATGTGAAGTACCCTGCACTGTTCTTGAAGACCTTATGAATCCCATGAGCCTTCCAGCACCTCAGGAGCACGCACAGCTTGATACAGAGTGGGGCTCACACAGGGGTGCCAGTCAGCACACAGCCACCTGCTCCATTAGGTCACAGAAAGCCTGCAAGACACTTCCATTGCAGTATTCTGCATGTGCAAGCTCTTTTTCCCAAAGCTGAAAGAAAGCTGACGAGTCAATGAGAGCGAGGAGTGAAGGGATCTACATAGAAGCAAAGGATGTACAGCAGTATAGCAAGATCAGATGGAGCCTACTACCTTCTTGCTTTTCCCTATTCTGTTGTGAAGTGCAACCGGACACGGCAAAGTCAGGCAAGATAACTAATTACCTATTCTATTCATAAATCACTTCTAATTCATTGTTCTACATAATGCTTCATAGGGTTTGTGGGACTCTCAAAAACATGTAAAAAGTGAAGTAAAAGGACAGAGCATTCATTTAGCTTTGCACTGAGCAGGTAGTACTAACATATGCAAAAAAGGCAATAGAATTCTATGTTGTGGTGGAATGTGATTGCATTTGGAATGTCTTTGCTTTATTACAAAGCCACCTTTATGGCCTAAGTGAAATATAGGATGCAGTTCAGAATTGGATAGATACCAAAGAATCTATCTGAAAGCAAGGCTCCAAAGATCAGAGTTCCTTTGCCCTTGTGTGGGCTGCATGTGCGCCTAAGCATAGACAATCTTAATTTACTGTTTGAAGAGGAATTTGCTATGTGAGATATTGTACAAAACACCACTTTCAACATTTGTGCTATTTTGAAAGCAAAAAAACAGCAAACAAGCAAGCCAAAAATGAGCATAAGGAACAAATGTTGGTACACAGTTCAGCAATAGGAAAGCTTATATACATCAAATTTTGTGAAACAGAACCCTGCATTATGAGAAACACAAAGCAGGCTAAAGCAAATCCCTAGGATCCTGAAAACATGGAACTATTTCACCATAAATAAACAGGAAAAAAATATTTTACCTTACATGTCATTAAGCTGTCTCTCTATGGCCATCCTTATCCTTTGCTTGGCAGCCCTGTTTTCTGGCCCCTTCTGCTATCGTCTGTCACAACAGGAAAGCCTTCCCCAAAACACCTGATTATCTCAGTCTAGCAGCATGAACTGTATTATCTAAAACTGAAATTTATTTGTAAACGCTGAAAAAGAAAAAAAAAGCTAAGCACATAAAAATGACAGTAGACTATTCTAATGGGAACATGATTAGCAAGACTGGGCGATTCATTTGCCTAGCTCTGTCCCACTTCTCCACTAAGAAAGAAGAGTTATTTCTGGGAAAGTCAGAAAAATCCCCAGTTTGAGCAATTATTACATGCTATCATGTAACTAAATAGGAAGTTTCATACTAGGAGGCAAAAAGCCTGCAGTAGAAAGCATGGAAATATTAACTACAAAGTGATAGATCAAAGCACCTCTCTTTCAACCCCTTTCTGCGCTATTCCCAAAGGCTGTATTTCTTAAGGACCAAGTAAGTCTGCTTGCGGTGGCAGCTCCTCTACACCCTTTAAAATTATTTCAGAAACATTTCCAAAAGGCAATGCTACCAGATTTATGGTTATTTACTGATGTTTACAAATCCAGAAATAAATTTAGTTGATAAGTAGGCTATCAGACATACCAGCATTCACCTGCAAATACTACCCATATCTTTATATTCTTGTTTATAGACAGAACATAAAGGTTCTCCAAAACCAGCAAGAGACCACCCAAAAAAACACATCATATTGCACACTTTTAGCAACAGAAACTCTGCCCCATCCCCCAACCCTTAGCACACACGCTTCTGCTGAAAACAAGTTTTCTTTTAGTTCTCGGGAAATGTGCAGAACCAGCAAAGCAAGAATTGGGCAATCTACAATACATGTCTAAACAGGGCTTACACAAAACCCCAGCCACTTCAAACAAATAAGAGATGCCCATCATTGAACCAGGGTCCTAAGGTCTTTTCAGTATCTAAGATTGCTCAGAAGGTGATTCTTTGATCACTTGTATACAGTAATTAATACTCAAGAATCAATATTTTTTAATAAAATATTAACTTTCTCCCAATCAATATGCACACACCTATGAAATATTCAGCACAGGTATAAAAATAAGACCATAGCAAAGTAAGAAATATTAATACATTATTTCCTTGTGCATAAAATACACCTTTAGATTGACAAAGGAAAAACTAAGATCTGCAAAAGCTTTTGTCATACACATTTCTCACTGTCAGAAAAGCTCATCAGACATAAGCACCATGAACTGCACGGAAAATTTTCTGTTGAGCTTAACAAGCTTTATATAATGCCTTTGTTTCAGAAATAAAGGCCTAACTCCAGAAATCTTAAACCCTAGCAGCCAGAGCAGCAAAGTCCTGCACATTTCACAGATATGCCAGTTGTTCCTTTTCACACTCTTCTCATCGACTGTGACAAACTGCCTTTCAGAAGGAAATCTCCAAGTTACAACCTCTTCAAATCCAAGTTAATATACTGCAAGTGCCTGGCCTTTCTAGAGGTTCAGTGATTGTATCTCTGATCATTCCCACCATTCTTTAAATTGATGTGGTAGGAATCTGGCATTCCCATATTCCAATGTGAGCGGACTCATCTTACTCTGTATGAGTTTACTTTGGAAGAAATACATGTGTATGTGCCATACACAGATTTTGGTCACAGCAGGCTCCAGATACTGCACAGTGCAAGACAGACACACGCACATTGGAGGAGCATTTGTGCCTTTTTTCCTGATATTTTCCAACAGTAATGTGCTTATTATTACTGAAATCAGATAAGACATATAAGCAAATGCTATGGAGAGTCTGTATCTGGCCATTAGTCATCTGTCTAACATCTCTTCTTTGTCTAGTTGAACAATGTATTTGGATAGAAAAAGAGGACATAGCAAGGCCAACAGAGAATTCCTATCCAGCGTGGTCGGTGCTGTGCCTGGCTACCCAGCCTTTGGCTGCAGACATTAAAATGACCCAGGGCGCCGAGAGTCAACATCTGAGGTTTAGGCCACATCTGTCTGTCTGACTTGCCGACCGCATGCACACTGCGCCTCTTACCTGGGACCGTTCTTTAGAACATCTTCCTAGATACACAACAAAAAACTTGCAGCTCAAGGCAAGAGAAACCTTCTGAGAAACACCAAAAGCATAGTGGCACAGCCCCAGATTTTTGTGAAGAGAAAACATGAAGTTACGAAGAACCCACCCCCCTTAGAATATTTTTGTGTGGTTCAGCCATAAACCTAAAAATAGGCTCTTATGTTACAGATGAGAAGAATAAAGCATATTCATGAAAAGAGATTGCACACATTAAAAAGGATTGCAAACAGAAAGGTCAAAGCATGTTTCATGTTCATTGACAATATGACAAAAGGTGACAGACTGAAATTGAGGGAAGGGAGATGTAAGGTAGCCATTAAGCAAACCTCTCTAGATGGCCGAGTGAGAACTGAGGATAGAGAAAAAAACATCGAATCAAGGAATTTCCCTCACTGAAGTTGGTTGGGTTTTTTTAAGAACAGATAAGACAAAGCATTTTTCAGCGTCCACGGATCCTGCCTTGAGGAGAAGTGATGAACCAGACGCCCTTCTCTATGATTCACTTACTCCCATGATTTACTAGGAGAGTTGAATTCTCTGTCTGAATAAAGAGTTCGTTACAAACGGTTTCTAGAAATAAAATACAGCATGGGGGATTTTTTTTCTGCTTGTTTAGACAAAGAAGATGACAAACCCTGGCTTTTAGAGTTCCACAAAGATCAGAATTTGATTGAATAAACTCTTTCCCAAGAGCAAGTTACATTGCTGAAGGCATTAACGTTTACTGTGGAAGCAGATGACTAAAACATGAGAGCTTTTTGCTTCTAGCCACTGACATCGATCCTGCAGCCACTGCATGTTCCCACTAAGAAATTAGTGTGGTTGTTCTTATTCCATCTCTCCCCTCACAGACTGTTAGTAGTAATTGCTAGGTTTAGCAAAGAGATCAAGAATTCATGGGCCATAGAAATGGATCTAGTCCTATTGTATAAAGGAGAAATCCTGCCCTAAGAAGGGAGCTCGGGACAAATGCTCACCTGGTGACATGGAATGGATTGCCCTTTCTTGTTCTTTAGATAGACAGATTCATTCATGGGTCTTGTATGAGTATTAAATCAATATTATTACTTTTACACATGAGCTTAGAGCTTACATTTATGCATAAGCATGAACATGCATATGCAAAACAATGTGGAATACTAAATTTTTGTGATAGCATATACACCAGCATAAAAGGCTGCTGCTAAGAAATCATGTAAAAATGCTAATTATGCCTAAGTCAAGAAATACAACTATCAGCATGATTTGCGGTCAGCTGTTTAATTAATTTTAGTAGTAATAAAATTACAGAAAATCAATGTGTCAAAAGGACTTGAAAGGATTACCAACTACTCTGGACAAATTAGTAGCACTTCCATGCCTAGAGCACAGAAAAGCGCAAAGATGTTTAATTAAACTATTTACCAGTGAGGGATTTAAATCACTATAAATATTACATTTTTAGTACATTTTTTCCTCAGATTGAAAGCACTTAGGAGCAAATAATACACAGTTTCCCAATGGCTTTTTTTTAAAGGAAGGAATGTAAAAGATGTTGCAGTTAAATCCAGTAAATGAAAGTGAAGTCATGAATAAAGGAATGTAATGTGGTATTTAAAATTAGAGGACTGGGAATAATTCAACTCCAAAGTAACAAAAGGCGTTACAAAACTGCACGGAAAGAGGAAGGACAAGATTTATCACATGAAGGTGATGGGTTACTCAGGGCCCATGCACACAGTGCTTCAATGAACTGCTATTGTTTCTTGTGAAAATATCAATACCCATTAAAAATAAACCTCACTGTTCACTGAATCCTCGTTGGTATAAATCTGTGATTTTTCCATGTCAGTTTTTCTGACTCTGTTTACTAGACTCTCCAACACTGCCGCTGTCTCAGCATGATCTTGGACAAGATGCTCCACTTCTCTGTACCTTAGATTCCCCTTTTTGAAAACAGCAATTAAATACTTATCAGCTTTCTAGGGATGCATTGAAAAGCTACCTTATCCATGTTAGTACAGCATTCTCTGACAATACAAAAGAGTCATCCTTCCCTATGGCAACTGTACACTAGTTATCTCTCTATGGGACTTATCAAAAGCCAAAATGAATGCGATTGAAAGCTTTCTATTGAATTAATTGGGTTTGTGTTAAGGCCTGCATGACTATTAGTCATCTGACGTGGAATCACTACATATTTCTTTTGCTGCATTGATTCAATACCCTTCTAGTCTTCTGTTGACTTGTCCTGCAGAGCAAAGAACTGCTTTCTTATGCAGGCAAAATCCACTGGTGCTTAGATTACCTGCTGCTGGACCTGGCCAACAGTCCACCGAGGGACTTGAAACAAATGTTTCTGCATTTCACAGCACCAAGAACTAAATAGCATTTCACTTCACTGTTCCGTGAACAGAGATGCTATTGACTGCAGTTCAAACAAGAGTACTGCTTAACACAATAAGCCATGTCCTGTCTTGCCTTTTAGCACTTGACGCTTTTGGGGAGACTTTAGAGAAGCCTTCCAGAACTTAAAGGGGGCCTACAAGAAAGCTGGGGAGGGGCTCTTTTTCAGAGAATGCAGTGATACTGTGGGGGGTGATGGTTTTAAGTGGAAAGAGGGGAGATTTAGATTACATCTTGGGAATAAATGTAGTAGTGTGAGGGTGCTGAGGCACCAGTACAGGTTGCCCAGAGAAGCCGTGGATGCCCCATCCCTGGAGGTGATCAAGATCAGGTTGGATGAAGCTTTGAGAAACCTGATCCAGTGGGAGGTGTCCCTGCCCATGGCAGTGGAGTTAGAACTAGATGATCTTTAAGGTCGCTACCAACCTAAACCATTCCATGATACGACACATAAGGATCTTGGGAGAGACCAGCACAATACTTGGGAGTATTTTGTGCCTGCAGAGTTAATATAAACACGGTGTCGCCCATTCGGGTTGGCTTAAGACCAACTTCTAAATACATCGGGGAAATGCCAGAGTTTTGCACTGAAGATAAAGTGAAGTGAGAAGACAACAACACAAATCAAGATGCAGCTCATAGAAGGACAAAGGACTGTCCTCAGTACGTAAAGGACAGCATGGACTCCAAAGCAGGGAATGCTCCAGGGCAGTGTATATCAATACTCAGTGCCATGTAAAATCAGGAGGGTCCAGATCTTCCTGAGGTCCTTATCTCCAATCATAAGACAGTGCTGAATATCTGCCACATAATCTATAAATGCCCCCTACCCAAGCAATATTTTCCTAATTTTTTTTTTTTGTAATTACATAGCACTAGGCAAGACAGTCACTAATGATATCTTTCAGAACAGTAAGATCTAAGCAGGGCTCTTCCACTAAACATACCTGAAAACAACTCCACCATAGACCTACCTTCACTGGTTACTGACCCAGACTTGGGTTTTCAGCTAGCAGACACGTCTACCAATTAAGCAACTCTAGGCCACCATAAGAACAGTAGTAATATTTGTTTACTGACCTCTGTGAACATCCAAGACCCTGCACAGTACTCCAAAAGTTCAAGTACCAAGGAAAAATATACTAATATCTCTTTCATGAATGCTGATTTAGTTCACGAAAAAGGAAAAGGGGGAAAAGAGAATGAGTAGATTAGATTGCAGAAACAGCACTGCTTTTCAAAGAGTGTCTGTATTATCAATTGGCTGCCTAAAAGCTTCTATTCAGGTCTTTTTCAAACACACACACGCTGGTTCTGGAGGAGAGGCCAGTAACCTGCCCTTTGAGATTGCCAATTCACCACTGTGAAATTGGCTGCATTATTAGTACCATTATGGGGTTAACTACACCACCTCAAAACTGACAGGTAAATTCCAGCAGCAAAAATTTAAAGGCATCAATTTCAGTGATAGCAAACAATTGGAACAACATTTGTTCTAATCATAACAGGAAATTTCTGCTGTTAAGTTGCCTTTCACAGATAGAGGAAGGGAAGAAGGGAAGAGCAGAAGGGGGCTGCTTTTTTTCCCCCCGTGAAATTGAGATTTCTCAGAACTCTACATTTCTCTGTGCTTAAGGCACAACTTTCACATTAACATGCTGCAGAAGGGCTTGTTCTGAAAGGTGCATTAGATTCAAAGCTAGTGCTGCTCCAGAAATCACATAGGATAGAACTGAAGGCACTTATATAGGCTAACTTGGCAAAATCATAATGTTTTCTTACTTCTTCTCATCTACCTATGTTGCAATTCAAATTAGTATATAAACTACAGACTAACATTTAAATTTTAAGACTTGTTAACAATATATACCATTTTTATATATATTTAACATCAATTTTTCAACAGAATTAAAATACTGAGTGATATATTTTGAAAATACTTCCTGATTCTGCAGTAGATAAGGTTTTGCTTTTTTCAAGTAAAAAACTACTATTTTAGTGACTCATTGCTTCGAGAAGCCAAAGGCAGAAGTTCAGTGATTAAAAGGTAAGAGCACAGTTCAGTATTTAAACATCATGCAGAACTGCACAACTCCACAGTAAATTCTGGAGGTGGATTCCTTTCACAGAGGAAAAAATCCAGCAGCATAGCTTGATATATATAGAGAAGGACGTTTGCTTGTAGGTCGCACCACAGTTTGGTCAAATATACAGCTGACATATGTTGGGTGGCCAGAAAACTTTCCATACTTTTTCCTGAATAGGTGCCTCTAAGGCAGAATGGGACAAATCATTCTTGAGTCCAAAGAAAGTTTCTTTATTTTGCAAAAGGGCCATAAGTAATACACGCAAATAAAGAAATCAAAATCTCTTGGCACTCTCATTTGCAAAGCTTTTTCTAAGCTTTAGTACAGAATTAGTGAATATCTGTAGGAAACAGGAAAAAAAATTGAAACCCCAAAATAGAGCATTCAAGCCCAGCAGTGACTGCACGAAATGAGACAACTTATTCTTCAAGTAAGTGCAGGATTTTAGGAAGTTTCCATTGTCCCATGCATCCACAAGGAAAACATTCCAAAATGAGGGACATTTTTTTAAAATAGTTATCACAGATGTTAAAGGCCAGGAATCCTTATTATGATCATCATAGTCATCTTCACTGCCAGTTTTATGCAGAGAGATGAGACCCACCTACATTGTTTCTTCTGCATATCAGCATGATGTATCTAGTTATTACAGATAATTTAGAGTCTATTAAGATAAAACATCATTTCTTTACTTGATTGAATGGCAGTGGGACATAGAAAGTATGTGCTGTAGTTTCAAACTGCAGAAAATCTTATACACATACATTCAAAATCACACCAGAGAACAGATGCAGCCCATCAAGAATAAAATTATGAGATTTTTATTATGTAATTTATAATGCTTCAAAAAGCACTGACAATAAAGCACTTTTGAAGTTAACTCCCAAAGTGGTATGTTAGAAGAAAGCAACCCAAGAGAACTTACTGTTCAACAAGCAATCAGAGTAAAAATCTTTGGAAGTCAATAAAATGCTTTAAATCAGTAGATTCCAGTAAATGAGAGCATCTGGAGCAGCAAATCTCGCTGCTGTTTTCACAATGGGCAAGACAATGATTTACTTGAGAACAGATAAACAACCTGTCAGTGTCACAGGAAGAGACTGAAAGAAGCTTCCTATTCAACGGTAACTTTCCTTACTAAAACTGTCTTTCGCTATACAACTTCATTAACATTCAGAGCTCAAAGCTCTAAGAATAGGTAAGTAGAAAAAAACTCATGTACCGTTTTTGGTGAATGTAGGTTAATGTTATAGCTAGGCTGACTGACTGACTTGTCACAAAATACCAAGGGATGAACCTCAACACACCAGGTCTTTTGCCTACATGAGACTGAATACTGATTATTTATTAAAATAGCCACTACCTAATTTTAAATCATAGCTCAGAATTTAATATAATTGTAGAGTTCATTCAGAATATTATTCTAGTCACTCTATCTCTGTGACTGCATTTTCTTCACAATCAGCACAGCTACCAACACAGCAGCTTCTTACTGATAACCATGGGAAGTTCCGGCTCCACGGCTCTCATGATCAGAAATGGGAAATACTAATCAAAACTTGTTTTAGGGGGAAAAAAATCAGCAACACTAAACCAGAACAAATTAGCTTAATTTGAAAAAGTTTCAGGGTTATAGGAAACATACTGGAAGCTGCATATCTAAAATTCAGCAATATCCAATTGAATTTAATTTTGCTCAATTCAAATTGACCTAGCATTTCAATATTGCCTTCATTTCTTTTTATAAAGGTAAAACCCTTAATACCAAAATAAAACATTTCATTCAGCTCAAGCAAATGTTCCTGACTTACAGCTTCCACATAGCACTGCTTTCCACCTTTTGAAAGCCACCAGAGCACAGGGGCCACCACCAAAGCCACCAAGGCCAGGCCTGCCCAACAACACACAGAATCTGCCCAACTGCAGGTGACAATTTTGTACCTTGATGAATTCAACTCAAACTTCCCAAAACATGACACCTCCTGCTATATAGAATAATTCTGCTTTTAGGTCACCAGTGCATGAAATACATTCAATGCCGTGAACATTCATTACGCACTTAGATTTGAAGCTCATTAACCCTTATCTTGAACCTGTTAGAGTCTGACTCCACTTACACAAAATTCAGTTGTGATCAGAATGACAACCCATCTCAGGCTTTCAGATTTTGCCTCAAATGCACGGTTCAATAGCAAGATAATTTCTCATTTATTTTCTTTGAATAAAGAGGAACACATTTAAAAACTGAGTAATAGCTGCAGTCTATTATGCTTGTGCCTGCTATACATTGGTGCCAGCATGATGGGGAGCCAGTTAAATATATGCTGCCTGATTCTTTTTCTTATTATTACCGTTACTACTATTATTTTTTTAAGATTGATGAGAGGAAAAGTCTCTGTAAACAATGTGCAAGATACAAAACCAGGATTAGTGCCTCTACTGCACAATACTTATTTTAAATACATTTCTTATTATAACAAACTATTATTTCTAGATACAACAGACAAGGAATCAAGCTTCCCCTCACCTGTTATATACTTGCTGTGCTTTTAACTCTTGTGTCAAAAAAAAAAAAAAAGTAACCTTAGTGAGATGATAAATCTGCAAGAAACAGTTATCTCACTCATTCTATTATTTCATTCTTACACCAGTTCTGGATTTTTTGTATGTATGCACTTGAAATGAATGTTCACCCATTACTGTCAAGAAAGTTGTCTAAATACTTCACATTTTTTCTGTAAGTCCCAAATACCCTCCTTTCTACACCATTCGCATGTCTAATCATAATACCTTGCTGGAATGAAAGGAACATTAGGAAATTAGCAGTGCCATTATGGAAAGCAAGCATCAAACTATCAAAAGCACTTTCCCCATCACTGTGAAGGCCACTGCCTCACACAACACACACATTTAGAATGAAGTTTAACGTATGAAACTCATCTGCCATGGCGGATTGCAAAAGGCCAAGAAACATTCAAAAGTTTACTCAAAAGGCACAAAGATTATACAGAAATGATGATTCTCTGGGCAAAATAAAAATCCATTTCCTGGCAGGTATTCAGTACAAGCTTCTCTCAAGCGGTGGGCAGGACTTTCCTATAGTTTTTATAAACGACATAATCTTAGCTACAGTATATGCTGTCATCATGACAGTCAACACTTCCTATGATCTTCCCTAAGGATAACATGCTCATTACAAAATAATTATTCCAGTCTGGAAATCATTCTCATATTGAATAGTCCTGTGCCACTTGAGAAAATAGCTCACCCAACACAATTTTAAACATGGTATTGAGTCAAGCTGACTTACTCTATTTCAATAAATCTACCTAATAGTTTCCTCCTTTGCCAGACAGGTGCAACATCAAAACAACCCTCAGATCAGCCTTTCTGGAAGGTTATGATTGAAAGATGCTATCCAGGTAGGTATAGTTGGACCTAGCATTTCAGCCGCTTCTCACATGTTTCCCAGAGACTGGCAGGGAAGGTTCCTTAAAAACCTCTAGATGAAAACGAGACCTACCTACTTTCCACTAAGAATTTTTAGTGCTCAATTTGCTGACAAGTATTAAAAAAAGAATCACCGGATTTATTGTCTAATGCTATCACACTTGTTCTCTATTCTAAATAACACGTGTCATAGTCCAGGAGACATTCATTCTTAGCATTAATAATAACAACTTCTAACCCACCCAACAATAAATCAGTTTGAGGACTATATATGTATAATTTTCAGTCTTGCTTGTCTATATCTGCCTCAGCTCTGTCCAGAAAGCTTCTCCCTCCTGCATAATTTCTCATGCTTAAATCCACCGGCCAGTTTCAAACCACAGGTAACAAAATGTTTTCTCTCCTCTCTATGCATGTGATATGATCTCAGCCTCTGCACCTTGTATGCAAGCCAGCAGTGGGACATAGTAGGAACCATGTCCTGGCTGACAACATCAGTCAGTATGTGCACCACAGGGCTTCTTGATCCAACTTCCAAATTAATTCCAAAGGGCCCTTACCTAGGAAAGGTACCTCGTATCACATCTTGCTTGTGCCTAAATGCTATGCCAGCAGAGGGCTAACTAGTGTGTGGCATTTGGCAAGGCCCAAGAACTAATTAGAAGCTAAGTAATACACACAACACATGGCAGACAACAAAACTATTGCTCTATGCCTAAAAACTCACCTGTACAGGAGAAATCATCCACACGGACATATCCCATGACACAGTCACAACGATAGGATCCAGGCAAGTTAACACACACAGTATTGGCATGGCAATAATGCATCTTGGCAGCACACTCATCAATATCTGCAGGGAAGAACCACCAAGGAAAGTCACAGTCAGGCTTAGTGAAATGAAGAACATGACACAATGTTAGAATAAGGGAAAACAAATTTCGTTTACAACTCCAAAGGCAATCTAGCTCAACTCTAGCATTAAAGAACAAGGCAAATTTAGTAGAAAAGTATTCCTTAAAACAGAGCTAAAACTCCTTTATCATAATAATGGGTTCCTTCCTCTGTTCTTCATAAAATCCTAAAATTTTTTATTCCGGAAAAGTAACATACATCTGTTTGGTTTTCTTTCTAGGACAATGTTAAAAGACTAACTGATGCAGATTTTTCAAACATATAGAACAGCATCAAAAGTATGCAACACTGAAAATCTTAACTCTGTCTCATCAGAAAACATTAAAGTACAGTAACTCTGTTCGGCATGATACCAGTTACAGTGCTGGACAGGTATAACAGGGCAATGTTCATCAGGGCAATGCTGCAGATTCACAAGCTGAGTTGATCAACAAGCATTCCAGCCTTCCAAATTCACCCAAGTGCTCTGACAGAGCTCTGTCCCTAAAACACACTTCTGCAGGAGATACTGAACAGTGCTCCATGCCATTTCCACATCCCACTCAAGCAAAAGATTGGGTCAGTCTCCTCTACCCGTTTTAAGCTTACTTTGCATTATGCTAGTGAAAAAAAAAAAGATTACTAAGGAGCAGTAGCAACTTGACCTCATACCTCTGTTTGCTTGAGCAATCTCTCCTACTGCTGCAAACCCAAAATTCAGAACTGTTCACAACAGTGAATCAAACCTATCATTTACTTTCCTGTTTAAATGTCCCAAAGCTTTGTGATATTGTGAAGTGTGAAATCTTCCCACTTCTTTCCTCACAAAACCAGATATTATACTGAAGAATTTTCTTTATTCTTTTTTCAGCAGGATAGATTTTCTGCTTTGTAGCACAGATTGTATGTAAAGTAATTCATGGTTTTCAAAAAATTAATTCTAGTGTTGCATATGTCCACACAAAGAAAGATGAATCAGACTTTTTTTTTTTCTCCTTTACTACTTTCTCCTTGCTATTGATTGCTTTCACTCCAGGAAGATATTAATTGACAACACAACTGAAGATATTCCTCAGCCGGTGGTATACAGATGAGTTGTTCTCCACTCCACAGTGTGGTCTCCCCCCACATCCCCCTGCATTGCACTTTGTAGAGACCAAATTACAGTCTCCCTTCTCCCTTCCCTCGTGGTGTTTATGGAGACATAATGGAAGTGCTATAAGGCCTGCCACCTTGACATCAGGATTAAACCTTGAAAGGGGGACCAGGGCTGTAATTACGCACAGTTGAGTTCTTGGTTGCCTAAATTCAGGTATTCTGTTTCACCTTCTGAAACCAAAGTAGGTGTAAGTTGAGAAACACCCACATTTACCAGTCTCTGAAAATGAAACTCATGCCAGCTATACTCATACTTTCTACACTACAGACATCTGTGCAGCAGACGCTACTAGCTAAATCACTTCATGTTGGCCACCAAACAGCTGTCAGTTGGCAGTGATTTCTGACTGCTGCTAACTTGGGCTGAATTAGAAAGGATGGCCTGGAGGCAAAAGACATCGTATAGCATTGCAAACACCTCAAACCACTTCGTTCACGCATTTCCGTTGTATCTGTTGCAGTGCCACTTGACGAAATGAATTTTAAGAAGTCAGGAGCATCAATATATGGAAGATAAAAGCCAAGAAAAATCCTCCCACATGTCTTGTTATCACACCACTGAGTGCTAGAGCCACTTGGGAAACACTCAGGTGTTGACGTGCGTTCACACTGTTCTGCTTGCAGCCTCTTTTTAATAGGCTTTTGGAGCATAGCTTTGAGGAGTTTTGTTCTTGCATATCTAATAATTTTCTAGCATAAAAGGGAAAGGAACGAAACACTGTCTGAAAAGAAAGCAAGAATGTCAAAACAGCAACAAATTTGCCTGAAAATTAACCTTATGAAGATACCACTGTGTGGGAATTTCTCAAAAGGAGACTAAGGACTTCAAGACTATAAATAGATAAATTGAGAACAAATGACACTGAGTTGCTGCAGAAGTCCTTGAGCCCAGGAAGAAAAAAGATTGGGCCTAACAAAGTAAGCAGAAAGAACAAAAGATCCCTCTCTTGCAACTTTGCTCATTTAACACTCTTCTCAATCTTTCTAGGTGCATTTTCCATAAACCCTTTCAGTATTTCACATTTTCTTTTACCTTTACAATATTAGCCTTCTAATAATACAGGCATTTCCTTTACAGAGAATAATACTGAGAGGTCAAAACTGGCAATAGTATTTTCTTATTAAAGCCTGTAAGGCTATGCTAAAGCTATTGTTCTGGACCACAATTCTACAGATTCTTGTAACAGGTTAGGTATTCATCACAAAAAGCTTTGGGTTTTTACTTAATATTGTTAGAGTAAAATCCATAACGCACACAGTGGTATATATCAGCTCAGTTGTAATGGAACTCAAATTGTGATTCATGGGTATAGATTGCTTGTCGCATTTGAAATATTAGAGTTCATCTTCTAGTGGTCTGTTAAGGTGATAAAAATACATGATTTATGTTTCTCTCTAGACTGGTGAAGCAGTTTGTTTTTCTTTTAAAAAGGTATACTTATGGTCTTTAAAATGAGACTTGACACAGCATAATGATCATTCACATATCACCAGCTTCCATCTACACAAGCTAGCTCTTTGCAAAAACAAAGATATTTTGGCTTCTGCTTTTCAGTAAGGATCACTACAATACAGGGTGGGATGGCTTAGTAAGCCACTGCTATTCTGCTGGGTTCAAATGTTTCATTAACAGTTGTGAATCAGGGTCCATTACCCATACAGAGCTCCATTATCACAGTACTCACCTACCCTATAGGTAATCAGTTATGACCATTAGTCCTTACAGTTGTAAGCAGAGTTCATGAACTTACAGGGGAAATACATAGGACAAAACACAAGGCAAGTACAAAACACAAGAAAAATATCTCAGTATGGCTACCCGCTCAGCACTTGACATGCTTTCTGTCACACAGCAGGCGCTCATCACCTCTTATCAACCAACTAAACAAAACAAGATGGGATGGAAAGACAATACAGCTGGTGTTTAACCCATGGCCAGTGAAAAAGCTTTTCTCATCTGCACATGTACTTTACAAACTTTAAAGAAAAACATGTAACTCTTTTCATGCCTGACTTGGAATCCCATTGCTAAATATTTACAGTATTTAAAGACCCCAATGAGACACAAAATCACAACAAGAGCATCTTTTTACTGTTTGTCTCCTCCAATAAGTCACAGTAAAGCAAATTACTCTCTGCTGTAAAGAGGGCACAGTTCCTGTTGCTAGCAATGGGAGTTTTGTCCAATCACCCAAAGGTGAAATGGACCTCCTATTTCTTAAACTGTTAGTCCATGAATGAACAATCTTGAAATACAGCATTCTCCACCTCTGGAATAACAGATCACTGTTTGCTTGCATTTAATAATAATCCATTTGGACATTAGCAGCAGCATCTCCTGTTGGCTGGGGCTTCATAGTTTAACTACCAGAAGCAATAATTTTCAATTCAAAACAAAATAAAACAAACTATGAAGTGTTTCAGAGCACCAACACATGATGTATTTGGAGATCTGCTAAGTATCAGAATCAATTACTCTATTTGCAACTATTTCCCCATTACTCACTGCCTGGTTGGGGAGCGTATTTTCCCAAACTTGATTCTAATTTTCAAGCATTCTGTAAGGAAGCAAAGACAGAGAAAACCAAAGACAGCGGGGAAAATAAAGGATAGCTTTGCAGAAAGCTGTGATCTTTTATTTATGACTTCCAACAACAAAACTTTATTAATGGGGGGTAAATTCTTTTCCCTCTTTGTCTTTTTATTCAAGTTACTACTATGCCTTGAAATGAAATGTATTAAAACTCTTATCTAAATTATCTGGATTTCTAAAAATGTAAAATCAATCCTGTTGTTATTTAAATAATATCAAATCTTAAGATATGTTCCCAAGCTGATGAAATCACATAAATTTCCCAAAACAGAGGAGCACAAGAGTAGTGGAGCATAAGAAAGGTCCTAAAATTTCAGTCATCTTATGCTATTTTCACTCCACTGACTTAGCATCTTCTTGTTCATTATATTTACTTTTCATCCTCAAAATTCTCCCTGAACCTTTCCACTCCTGCTCTTATCTCCTTTCCACTGCCAGGCTCCCTTGACTTCAGTTCTGCTTGCCTTTTTGATTTTTTTTAACCCTCCCACAGCCTGTCTTCTTTCAGCCTGACATACCATATACCTTTAGCACAGGGTTGGTTTCTCAGCCTGTGCAATATAGCCCTCAGGGAGCCATAAAGCGTAAAGAAGAAGTCAGCAGTTCCCTGTGAGCTGCCAGCAGCTCAGCTTCTTCCAGTTGCCTGAGTAAGAAAAGACTAATTATTGGCTGCAAATGCCTAGGCAAAAAACTGTTTACCAACTTGGACTCCGTGACAGCAATTCATCTCTTCCAAGGAAGAGCAGCAGCACAATCACAAGTGACCCTCGCCACTTCTCTTTGAGGGACGGAGCTGCTGCCCAGTCAAAAGCAGAGAAACAACGCAAAAGAAAAGCAGATAGGCTAAAGGATAATTACCCTGTCAATACAGCTGAGAAACATTACGCTAATGTTGTTAGGTAACAACCTAGCTAAAAATGCCTTCATAAATGAAGACTGGTGAGGCATCACCTGGAAACCCATTAGCAATAAAATAACTATCAATATAATAACATCAGGAAGTACTACCACTTTGACTTTTAGAGCATTATTAAAGTGGTACGGCCTCTTCCTCTGGGCACAGCATAGAAGTGCTTTACATTGATATACCTACTTTACAATCAGGACAAGAGTATCAATATTCCAAATCTGCTTTCTATCAATTTAAATGCCTCCCTAGGGATGACAACCATGTAACTATCAGGTTAAACAAACAAAATAACTAAATAAATATTTAAAAACATACACTCATATGCAAATTGCACTTAGTCATATTTTCCAGAGCAGACCAGCCCTGAACTAACATAGCATTCCTGAGAAGAACAAAAATAAAAATTCATAGAATCACAAAATGGTTTGGATTGGGTTGGAAGGGACTTTAGAGATCATTCAGTTCCAACCCATGGGCAAGGACACCTTGCACTGGATCGGGTTGCTTAAATCCTCAAGTGAACTTCCTCCTCTGTATTTCAATAGTTCTAAACCTAAATTCTCTTACTGACCACACTCAAGAAAGCAACTAGTCATTCTCAAACAATGATCACAATGTTAGCGCCCCTATGCTAATTCTTAGCTACATAAGCAAACAGTCCGCCCAGCAGTCATATAGGAAAGTGGTCAGTTCCTAAAATCCGCTCTGGTGAAATTCAACCTTAAACGTTAAAGTATTGCCTAGATATCAGATGAGCTCCCTTTCTCCATCCTTTTTAATGCTTCCAATAATACACAAATTAATCTCTCTACTTCAGGCTATCATTTTTTGCCTTAAAAATTAAAATTAAAAATGGGACCTATTCATAACTTGAGTTTCCAACAAGCTAACAAACTCTTCGGAGCCAGGATATTTCAGCTACAGTCATTTTGGTCATCATTCCTCAAAGTACGACAATTCTACCATGAAAGACATCACCAGACTCTTTAAAGCTTGCTATCCAGACTATCTTGCATCCCTCTAAGTAAGAAGATTCTCCTTTTATTATTCTACTAAATTCCACTCCTTTCTAAGGAGAACTGGAAATCTGCAGTTCCACTGTCCCTTGTGTTTTCCATCATTACTCTGGCAATTTATGATGCATTATTAAATGTTTGTGTGGTTGGTTTGGGGGGATGGTCCTCAAGAGACTTGAGATCTCTTAGGATAAAAACAGTTTATTTAAATTGTACTTTTTCTAAAATATCATTTAAATCACGTAGAAAACTGCCACCGATGTGTTAGCATTAAAGAAAATACAAGTAATACAGTGTTGTTTTTAACAGAAAGTAGCTATTTTCTTAACCCTAAGTAAATTACTGCATTCATTTAATAAATATATTAATAGAATATGTTCACAGACTTATAAATATTACTTTTTTTTAAGTGTTTGCAGTTATAACTCTTAGGGATGGTTGATAACTTATTCATAAAGTATCGCTGACAGTTGCAAATAAGTTATTTTTAAAAATACGCATGCAGAATTCACATGTGATAATGCAGCTTAGAGAGCATAGATTAAAAATAATCACAAAAAGCAGAAAGAAACATTTGGGGGAACAGGTTT
Source organism: Cuculus canorus (assembly GCF_017976375.1). Lineage (NCBI taxonomy): Eukaryota > Metazoa > Chordata > Aves > Cuculiformes > Cuculidae > Cuculus > Cuculus canorus. The sequence goes on from NC_071405.1 coordinate 13,069,613, forward strand.
TGGCTAACGGCAGCAGCTCAGTCATTTGCCCAAACATGCCAAAGTAACTAGCAAAAACAAGTCAAGATTCTTCCTGTGCAATAGCAGTTGCTGTGATGTTTAGAACTTAACTGAAGTTAAGAGATTGCTTTATCTAGGATTATTCAAACTTTTGAATTTTTTTCTTTCTAACTAATCTTTGAAAAGATATTGATATTTGTATTTAGAATGTATAGCAGCAGAACAAGCTACTAGGTAGTGTGTCTGAATGGGTGTAAAAAATTGTCTTGAAAGTCACTGTTTAATTTCCTCTTTCACTGAGTGTCTTATGAGAGGCTATGTAACAAGCAAGCTAATTTTCCATTTCAGAGTCTGTTTGGCCAGCAGGACTCAGAACTTTTACCCAAGTCAGTGCCACCATCCCTGTTCTCCAGCTACTCTGTGGCCTCCCGGACTCAAACAAAGCAGACTGATGTCTTTGAGGACACTGCTATAAGGGATCCATGGATCCTGAGGAACATTCATTACATCCTCTCATGGATGTTATGGCAGAGAGGTTCTTCATCACCCCCAGGTATTTTAACATACTCCAGAATACCAGCAACGACTTCAAGAAACTAAATTTCAGGGAAATGACCTAGTGTCTATTTAAAAAAGGCAGAGAATACTTTCATGTCTACTTGAGCTATACTGAGCCCTCTGGAGAGTAGAGCGTAAAATGTGACTGCTCTTAATTATAATGAGATCACTTCAACTAAAACTGAGTTAATCCCAAACACGCTGATGTTGACCCTACAAGAACTGTTGGCTCTTGGGATGTTGCATGAGTAGGCCTACAACAGGAGAAGCTGTCCACTCTTTGGTTGAGAGTACACAGGGTATTTAAAGGGTTACAGAACTATCACTGTATCCCTCAAGAAGAGGTCTACACAATGAACCATCAGGGATCTGTGCTATCTCTATGTACAGTCAGATCGGTATTCTTGACAATACTGCCAAGGACACTGCAATACCTAAGAGTTCAACTCAGACAAAGATGAAAGATAAACTCAGAAAAACAATGCAATTAAAATACAATGCATTTCAAAATCCTCTTATAAAAATGTGAAATTAGAAATAAGTCAACATAGCTATAAGACTCATGATGGTGTTAGCTTGTTCTTTCTTTTTATTTTTGTCTTAAAACCATCTCAAAACTTGTTGGCTGTTCTTTTTTATTATTCTTTTAGAGGTGGTGTGTTTAAAATTCACATTATAAATTCCTTTGTCCACCACCCATACCTAAGCAAAGTTACAAAATAATCACATTTGTACATGCTGCCTTTCTCAGAATAGAAGTTTTCTTAAAGGTTCACTTCAAATGGTAATTCTACAATAAATAAAAATTCCTACAGATGAGATAAGTAAAATGTTGGGGTACCCAAGGTTCATGCTTGTTAATGTGATAAATGCCTGCATGAATATAGAAACATGTATCCCAATACAGAAAATACTGCTTAACTGCACCAGAGTAATCACATTTGGCAGTTCATCAGAAATGAAATAGGACACAAAACACGAAAAGCCACTCTCTGTTTCCATCCTGCAGCAGGCTGTGAAAAAAATATGACATTTCTCTCTAGGCATCCTATATATCTTTCCCTAAAGCAGGAGATGTTTTGGGAGCCTCCTAGCTGTTGAGGAGAAAATGGTGAAAAAAAACCACAAGGCTCATCACAAGGCATATGTGGGACAAATTCTTGCCACCAAAGATGACTCGATAAGCCAAACCATAAATTGTGAGCTATACTGACAATCTGTCAGCACAGCACATCTCCAGGAAACTGCAAGCTTTAAAGTTTGGAATCAGCCATTACTCCCTTGCTAAAACTAAGAGTATGATGGCAAGGGTTTGATCTCCACCATTCTCCTCCAATGAATCCATACGTATCAAGAAAAATGTCAATATCTGTCAAGTCCATTCCTTTACATAAATGGTGCTCAACAGTGTAATACAATCTGCCTATCTGGGACACAGGGGAAGTTAATCACTTCCCCTTGGCTAGAACCCATGACAAACTTCAACAAATTACTAAAGCGACAGGAGTAGGAAGAGTTATATATAATAAATCTAGCTGGACTACTTTCCCTCAGTATTTAGTACCACTCTTTTATCCATTTTTCTTCTTCAAAGACTCTTAATGCATGAGAATTCATTCTAAACCTATCTACTTCAGGTTTGGCTGTAAGAGTTACCATTACATAAGTCTACGACAAATAAAAGGTTATGCTACTAATGCTCCCAAATGTATTACAGTCCATTAGAAAACAAAGCAATATAATCACCTTATTCTTACAAAAAATTGCTGTTCCCTAGAAGGATTGCCTCTAGTTTACTGATTACCAAAATGTACTCCCAAAGCCCTGCTTGCTTTGGCTTTGATTTCACTTATGAAAGAAACTCCTTTTGGATCTCAGTAAGCAGTGATGAAATAAATACTGCTGTCTGAAAAGGAGTGTCAGATTTCTGTAATAGATTCACCTCCTTATTTTTCATTAGTTTTTTAATCTTCCTAAGTATTCTTAGAGACACCAGTGGATGCTTATATGGGGGGGAAGAAGGGAAGGGAAGAGGTGAGGGGAGCACTGTTTTTCTTTAATCATCCATTCACTTACATTAGCCAAGCAATATGATACATTGAAATAACTATATCCATTTTCATTCAGCTAATACCTTACCTTTTCAATCCCTTCTATCTGATCTTACTAATGGCTAAGGGTGAACAATGGATTACTGTATCAAAATGAACAATTTCTGCGTGCTGCTATACTGAAAGCAATTATATTAAATAGCTGGTTCCATCAGCACTTGTCTTATAACATAGTCCACAAGTTTTGCTTCACTGTTCTATTTTTATTCTTAGTAGTCTTACCCAGTTTGTCTCCTTCTATCCGTGTCCTGTGATATTGACTGGCTTACTCTTTCAAATCCACACAGATGCTATCTTCAAATGATAAATTGTAGAAGGCTACCCATATAATTGATCTAGAATCCCTGTGCCCACAGCAACCTTTTACTGTGGCATTTTGAAGGACATTGTATCTCTCTGAAAAACTAAATGTTGATGAAAACTGTGTGGTGGAGTGGGTTGAGGGTTTGGGTTTTTTTAGGGGGTGGAGGTGTCTTAACATGTCTAAAAAAACCCCATGCATTTTATAATGACTTTTAATATCTACTGTTACAATAAATGCGACATAATATATTAGTAGCAAAAAAACTATACAAAACTAATACTCCATCTTGTTCCCACAAAAGTAATTTGTTGGACACTCAGTGTCCGTTAGTGCAGTACTAAGCCTTCCCTGGAGGTGTTTAAGGAACGGGTGGATGAAGTGCTTAGGGACATGGTTTAGGGAGTGTTAGGAATGGTTGGACTCGATGATCCAATAGGTCCTTTCCAACCTTGTGATTCTGTGATATCAGCAGTGGAGAAGTATTGTCCTGTGTTCGTAAACACTCACTGTGCCCTATCTTCTCTATCTATGGCCTTCCTAACACTACTTGCATTTTCCTAAATGTTCTCTCTTAATATCTTTTTGATCATTCATTATTCATCTGCTTCCATTACATCTGGTTCCTCTCTCTCAACTTTGCTGAAAAAAAATCCATGTGGAAACATTGAACTTGAAGTAACAACCATTGCTAAGTTGGCAGCTATATCCCTTTAATGACACACAAGTCAAACCAGGTGGTTTCACATGGTAGAGAGTTTACTGATCTTATTTTCCTGGGTCCAGACTATTCCCTGTTAATCAGGTTCCACAGACAAACATCTTATTCTGATAATACAATTCTAGAAAATTATGAAACAGCTCCTTTCCTAGTATCCCCCTTAGCCATGCTAAACACCTTTCTTTGTTCTACATCCTTGCTACACAATCTATTCTTATAGGTTGCACCTTTTAAAATTTAATCTTATAATGTAAACATAAATAAATAAGCAAACAGCAGCAGAAGAAAAATGCCTAATTTTAGATATTATAAATATTTTTTCCATATAAACATAACCATCATTGACACATCTGAAAAGCAAAAGATGAATTTCTCATCCAAGCAAATATGGTAATCAGGTGTGATTTATAGCACCAGTTACTAAGAGAGGCATTTCTGGTTTGGAGATTGCAACAATACGGCATTCCTTAGGCATAACCTGAAGTGAGCTAAACATGAGGAACAGTAAAAGGGGGCGGGAGAAGAATCCAACAGATGATCATAAAAAATATTCTTTACTTGCAACTTCAATTCCTGCCTTGACACTTAGTATGAAATTTTATTTTAATTGCTTTGCTTTTGGCTATGACATTGAACTGGTGAATTAATGCTTTCTCCTTTGATAACGTAGTCAAAGTTTAGCTGCAGTTAAAAAAAAATTTAAATTGGAACATTCTGGTCCTTGCTATTTCATTTCTAAAAATTCTGCATCCAAACTACTATATACACTACCATCATAGCGAGACAATGATGTCTTTACTCACATTTCCTGTATGAGTATCAGCTACCGAGGAATTCATTCACGCAGATTCCCTCAAGTTCCACCAAGACCAGTGGTCAGAGCAAAAACAAAGGAGGAAGCAGAAAGATGCTTACCCAGTTCTCCCCTTAGCTATGAAAGCTAACTGCAAGCATGTCTGTTGTTTGGTAGATTAATGGAAGACCTTGAATGGGAACATACCCTCCTGCAAAAGTCTTACTGCAAAACAAGCTTTCTGAGACTCTTCCAGAAGCAGAATTTTAATTTGTAGTACACAGCACCCTGACCTTTGGGAGTGCAGGTAAGAAACAGAGGCAAAATTATGTTGTTATTCATGATACTAAATTACTATTTTTTTTACCAGCACCATTATGTACATTTCAGAGCACATTATCAGCATTCTAGCGTGACCAAGACAGACTTCTACCAACTATAAGCACTGCTCTCAAAACCCAGAAAAATTCTATGTGAAATACAGGGCTGTATAGCAGGGCAGCGGCAGACACATCAGCTTAAAGTAATCCTTGTGTAAGCTAAGAGAAAGACATTTTAAGTTTAATGGGCTTTGAACCAACCTCCTAAATAGTGTGTTCATAGGTACGCGGTTGTATACACATGTGGAGGGGAGGTGAATCGACAAAGATCTCACATTGATTGGAAAGAAAGAACAGGTGAGTTGAACCAGCATTACTGGTTTCAAATGCTGTGCTCTGTCTCAATTTTTTTAAGACAGATTAAGTTTTATTTAAAAGCAAAATAGTAACTTTTATGATTGCTGATGATGAAAGCTTCATGATTTTGTCCCTGGAGAGAAAACAATGCGAGTTTCCACTATCAATATAACAATGCAGACTTCTATAGGTATCTAAAAGGTATTTTCACCATCTTTATTAAGTAGCAAAATCGTAGCCTGATTTCATCGGTCATTCCACATAGGTAAATAACCTATGAAAAAATAAACACAGCAGAACTAGAGGACCTGTGGGTAGAAAGTCCGAAACAAAAAATCAAAGCAAAAGAATCCTTATGTCCAATGTTTTCTGATAATTTCTCTTCCCTTCACATGCATTCAAGCTATTGGTTTTTAGGCTTTTTTTAACAGCAATGTAACCTAGTCACAGTGTACCACACAGCATGAAGTCACCCACACAGCACAGTCAGACAGGATACTATTTGCTTTATGAAAACGTATTACCATCGCTAGAGACTTCTAAAAACACAGAAGGTGATGATTGTAAAAGTAAAGCTATCCTATATAGAATGCATGAGATTATAATACCCTACTTTGAAGTGTCTCTGAGACACTGGCCAAAGCCAAGCTAATTGGCAACGTGTTAGCACCCCTGTGATAACATTTTCAAGAAAGGGTAAAAAAAGCTGTGCAACAGCAGCTGGAATAGAGGAGTAAGAGTATGCGAGATAAACAATGATGCATACACCAAGGTTAGTGAAGAAGATGGGAGAGGGGTGCTCCAGACAAAGAGCAGAGATTCCCCTGCAGCCCATGGCAAAGACCAAGGTGATTCAAGTTGTCCCCCTGCAGCCCACAGAGGTCTACAATGGGCCAAATATCCATCCACCTGCAGCCACCATATGCCGGAGTAGATGGATACACCCTGAAGGAAGCTGTGACCTCCATGGACAGCCCACACCGGCGCAGTCTCCTGGCAGGAATTGTAGCTCCATGGAAAAGGAGCCCATGCTGGAACAGATCTTCTGGCAGAATGTGTGATCCCATGAAGGACTGATGCTGGAGCAGTCTGTTCCTGAAAGACTGCACTCTGTGAAAAGGATCCATGTTGCAGCAGTTTGTGAAGAAATGCAGCCCGTGGAAAGGAACTATGCTGGAGCAGTTCACAAAGGACTAGCTCTCATTGGAGGGACCTCATGCTGGAGCAGGGGAAGAGTGTGAGAGGGAGGAGGAGCAGCAGTGACAATGTGTTATGAACTGACTGTAACACCCATTCCACACCTTCCCGCACTGCTCTGGAAGAGAAGGTAGGAGAATCATGAGTGAAGCTGAGCCTGGGAAGAAGGGAGGCGTGGGGGGAAGGTTTTTAGATTTATTCCTATTTCTCATTATCTTACTCTGATTTTATTGGCAATAAATTAAATTAACTTCTTCAAGTCGAGCCTGTTTTGCCCACAATGGTAACTGATAAGTGATTTCCTTGTCCTTATCTCGACCCATAAGCTTTTCATTTTATTTTCCCTCCCATCTTGTTAAGGAAGGGACATGACTGAGCAACTTGGTGTGCACTTGGCACTTAGCCAAGGTCAACACACTTCATTTACTTATCATTTTAAATAAAGAATTTTATTTCCATAAAATGGTGAAAAAGTAATCCAAGCAATTATATGATCATGTTTGGTATCTCTTAAGCACTAAAAAATGAAGAATCAGAGACCTGTTTAAGATGGAAAGGCAAAATCAAGATTTTTCAGGTTTCCACTCTACTTAAGTCCTCTAAGAGTGATGCTAATAACTGTAATTTTAACAGCGATGCAATTTTAATTAGTTAGACATTGTTTTTCATTAAGGTGAGTGATGTACTGAAACTCTGTTGAGTCATAAAACTATCATTTAACACAACTGCCAGCCTTTTTGAGGCAATTCACTTGATGTTCTATTAAATCAAAGGAAAGGTGTGACTATCTTGACTGCATCTGTATTTCCGGGTGTAATAAATGCCAAGGAAAAATTAGTGATGCACAAGAACGAGATTTGTACACTGAGCACACGCCACTTTCTCACAAAACACTGATGTTCAAGATTAAAAAAGACTTTTTTTTAAAGTCATCTACCATCTTCCAATAAAAAACAGCTTTCAGAAACCCAAATATAAATAAGTGAAATAATCTATCGGCACAATAGACTGATCAATCCTATGGTCTAACAAAGCTGAATATCTATCAGAATTCTCCTTAACAATCAGTTTCTATTTATTTTCCCGTTTTTCAGTAATCTTAACAACACTGTTCCTTAGTTCTACTTTCTCATTATCTTGGCAACCCTAAAATACTTCTTCTGTCTAGTTCACAATCCCGAATACACAAAAAGCTGTTTCCTGACTCTTCATGCACCCATTTGAAGACAGTTATGTTCATTCCATCCCTTCAGCCAAGCTATACATATCTAATTTCTGGTCTTGCCTCATAAATCAGTTCCTACAACCCCTTCATCATTTTTACAGCCCTTTCTGAATAGCTTTCTATTTATTAATTTTAAATTATCTAACTGCACCTGCCATTTGCCTCAACATGTCACATGCTTTGATCTCCGCTCTGAATCTTCACAAAGGTTTTTGGAAGGGCAAAATCATATGCAGCTTTGACCTTGGAAAATTATCCCAGAACCAGATTCTGATAAATCAATTTCAGAGAAAAACATGAAGGAAAAAAATTATACAGGAATAGTGAAATTGCTGTGGTTAAATTATTTTGAGGTTTACACAGTGGCATACAGATTTCTTAACCGAAGGAATGGATAAGAATTTCTTATAAATACAGCTACATAGCATATCATTTGCACTGATTCTAGATTATGTAAATCTTCTTGCTGTTTTTCATCTAGGTACTAATTGCTTGTACTCTGATAAATCCCTTTTAAATCTCCTCTTACTTAAAACATGAGGAAGACACATCATCCCAAGGATGATAGGTAGACGATGTTTTCTTTGGCTCAAAGACAAGACTTAGCTCATCAGGTGCACCAGAATGCCCTCACACCAAATCTTTAGCTGATATAAAAAAACAGACAGCTGACATCTGTGATATTTACACTGTTTGAATATGTGTACCTGCACATATTCAGACATAGATGAACTAAACCAATCCTCAGTTCCCCTAGGCAGGCACAGGAGGGGCTATGTTCCCTGTGTGTGCTGTGTTCATCTTAAATAAAGGCATCGTTTCACACTTTGAAACCCTGAAGTCTCTGTCGGCATCCTAAGCACAGGCACATAATTAAAGGGAGATCACACACTGTAATTTTGTTCAGGAATCAGTAACAAAAGATAAGCACTAACACAAAGGAGATAAAAATTCAAAAGCATCCATCTTCATTCAGTTACAGGGAGTTTTGGAGTTGGCTAGTAAATACTAAGAGCACATCCAAGGTATTATTATTACCCATATGCTAAAATCCATATTTGGTTCTGTGTCAGTAAATTGATTTGTTGCAGTATCATATATTAAAACATCTCATTAGCCATGTTGTTGTTATAATAATAATAAAACATTTGCATAATAACTAAAATATCTACTGATAGATGAACAGCTTGTTTCCGAGGTGACCGAAGTGAATCATATTTCTTACAAAATCTCCCCTAGGTATAGCCAAGTTATTACTACCTTTAAAACATAAATTCTTCCTCCCCTACTCATAGAAATTCTCCATTGCTGTTCCTTTTTTTTTTTAGCTCTTTTGCTGTTTTCCATGATGGGAAAACAGTTCCTATTTTTGAGTACAAACCTCACTGGTTCGTATTTTTCCAGTGTTGCAATTCATCAATCTTACTTTAACCTGCCATTTTATCTAGTGTGCATGTAAATAAATACTGATAGTTGATGTCTTACAACCAACCCAAAAGGCCTAGGCATCCTGAAGGCAAAAAGGAATTGGTTTGACAATAGCTATTGCTGCCAGCTGATGTATAACACGAAGAAACATGTATTATGGCTTAAAACAATAGTCTTTGACTGCTAGACCTTGGAATCAGCCATAAACCAGAGAAGACACATTTCGGAACTCAAAAGCACTTTTGGACAGACATGATTCTATTAATTTCAGTGGAGATAATTGTAAGCAGTTTTGTCTGTGCAGGTAAAGAGAAGAGTAGGGAGGAAAGAAATCAATCCTACCAAGGCAAGGCCATGCAGATGGCCGCAGACTAAAGCTACATTGTCCTTCAGAAAGAGACAGGCTCTTCCATCCAGTTAGACTAAATTATCCACCCAGCTATAGATACCAGCATGACATTGGGCCTGGACAACCCCTCAGTGTATTATACAGAAGAAGGGAAGTCCTGTGGTCTATAGTCTGAGTTTTGATATCTTAGTTATACTATTCAATATAAAATCATATCATGATTCTTAGAGAGAAAAAGTACATAAATCAAAGATTATTTAGTTCTCTGCCACGAGCCTACTGTTTGCCTCGAACAGCAAACACTTAGAGCAAAAAATAACCGAACACAAGATGACAGTGTAATAACAAACCCACAGGAGTCAACAACCACATCCCCACAATAAATAGAGTTGTCAGTTTGACTGCCATTGCTTTCTAGGTTGGTCACCAAAGCGCAGAGACACAGGATCATATCCCACTTCAATACATTTCAGCCTTGTAAATTATAATAAAATGTTTTGTGCTAAAGACATCTGTAATTCACAGAGTAGAGGCCCTCCTAAGTATAGATCTGATGGTGCACCTAAACCACCAGACATGGTGACAGGCTGAATCCAAATTCAGCAGTTTCACCAGCAGAAGTCGGCTGTGCTGTTCTGTTCAACCTGAAAAAAGAGAAGGAACGTGCCCATATCTGCCCCTTCTCATTCCTCATCTCATCAGCTACATCCTTATTTTCCCAGCATTGAAGAGCACTGAGGTCACAACGGCAGGAAGCTGAGGACCGTCAGATTCCTTTGGACATAAACCACCATGAATAACCCAAGTCAATGTAAGCCTCTCACAATTCAGGAGAAAATTAGGCAGCTTTTTCCAAATTTGAGAGAGAAAAAAGGCAACCTACACATGATCAGACAATAGCCTACGCTATCATCATGGCTTGTAAAAGCGATTTTAAAATCAGGCTGTCATCACCTCTACATCTCAAACCTGAAGCTCAAAGAGCTACACTACCTGCGATCTGTCAGAGGAAGTGACAACTTCTGAAAGCACATCAACAAATTGTTTTTACTCTGTGCAGCTATTTCACATGCAATGAATAGTCCTATGGTAAAGTATTTTCACCTCAGTGTTCAGACGTCGCATTGACCTTCAGCCTCTGAAAGAAAAAAACTCTCTCATTTTATAAAAGAAGTGGGAGGTCAAGACTGAAAAATTCAACATTGTCCACTCCTTCAGACTCACTCTCTGCTATTATTCCTTTTCTTGGTAGGCAAAGGCAGACGGGGAGGAGAGGGGGGATTTTTAATTCTTCACAGCTGGCAAGTTCCCAAAATTTTGATATGATAGTCATTTGTGTTTAAAATGCAGATTTACTCTTGGATCTTAATCAGGCTGCAATTTTTTAAAATAAATGCCACTATTCACATATTACAGTGACACTTACTACAAGGCAGTGCCAATTTCTCGCTTTATTTCTCCATCTGTAGGTTTCCATAGATTTTTCAGGGATTTTAAGGTTCACAGTATAGTATCTTGTGTGTTATTACAGCTGTGACAAGTAACTGTGAAACAATCATTATACTAGACCTACGTCTCCTTACTAGCTAGTTATGCCAAAACTATCCATTAAAAAAGTGTGTACAGACTAAATACAAGCACAATAAAAAAGTATAGTATTTGTTCCCTACCAACCCGATATCCTTTCTTTGTACTGTTAGGAACAGAGAGATTGTCAGTCATTTTCCGACTCCTAAATATTTTAGAGAGCTTTCCAAAGACCACAGACACAACCTGAAGTTTCTTCCTGACGAATGGAAGCAGACAAATTTGGCACAAGATTTAGTAGGGGATAAATATGCACTGTCTGTATGGGGAATGTATAGTAGCATAGGTAGCTTTTCAGGAAAACAGAGTTCACAGAACCTGAATTAATCTCTCACAAGTCAAAAAAAGCAAAGAAGTCCAGTACTAGAAACTGTTTATTGTGGGTTTGGAAGTTATTTAGCAGAGATGGATGACTTACATATATATTTTAGTAAAAGGGTCCCATGTCAAAAACACAGTTTCAGCTTACCAGAAAGTATTATTGAATTTAGAACAAATTAAGAAAGCAGACCTCAGTAATCCAATTAAAGTGATTTTTTGTGAGTGTGACATTTCAGAAATAACACCTTTCAGCCCCGCAAGGGAACAAGTGCCACATACAGAAGAAGATGTGGACAGATTTGAACAAGAGCCTCTCCCACCAGGACACCATCCCAACCACAGTTTGGAGAATCAGAAATAGAGACAATATCAAAAGGTCTTCCTTTTGAGGTGTCTCTTGGGATTTTTTTTGTTTGGTTTACAATACTCCCCAAACATTTGCAATTATTCATTCCATTTCTATACATTTCCTAACATCTTAATGCTTGTTAATAACTCTACAACCAGTCAAAACATCTTCTACTGATTCTGTAGAATAACTTTAAAAGTAACAATGTCAGACACATTTTCTGATACTTATTTCAGAGATATTAATGCTTAACCAAATCTAAAGAGTCACAACTGATTTTATTCAGTGAAGCAAAAGTAATTAAAATCCTCAAAAGAATCTACCACTACTGCTAGAAGAACTGGGATTCAGCCCTCTCATGACACCAAATTATAATCTTTTAAAAGCATCCATTATTCAAGACACCTTTTAGTTCTTATTCCTTTCCCAAGAACTAACTTTCTTTTTTGAGCCCACAGGTTGCCCCAGCATTCCAGTCTCTCTAATTCCTCCATCCTGGGTACATTGCTTACTACATTAGTGTTTTTCACTGATCATCACAATGATTTCTCTCAAGGACAGTCTTTTATGAATTTTGAATCGTGCATCTTCCCTTCAACCTGAGCCTGTTGGCAAAGGTAATCTTGACCTTATATTCTTCTCTTTCTCGTCCAATCTACAGATGTGATATATTGCTTAAAATCGTAAGACATTCTATATATCTGATGTCTAAAATGTGAATGTTTAAATTCCCCCGAGTAGGACAAATCTAGGACAACTGAGCAATTTCTGTGATCATCTATTTCTCTTGAACACTTACTTTCCTATGTATTTCATTCAGAAATATGTTTAAAGATCTGGAGTTTGTCACCAACTCAGTCTTCAAAATACAGTTTAAGCAGAAAGGCTATGGCTAATTCACACACCAATAACCTTTGCACACATGCCTATGAAGTTGTCAGATTTCACAGTCTCAGTCAGGAAAGTCTGGGTCAGAATTTACATGGAAAACATCCAAAATACTGAGTAGAATTAATCTTGCATGAAACAATATATTGAGTCACCAGTATGCAATGCCTGTCCTATGCGGAAAAACAGCTGTTGGCATTCTGAAGATGAGCTCTCTTAGCCAGGCCATTAATTTAAAAAGGTTAATAAGAACCTATGGGTTTCTTTCCTTTGGCCATATTTCTTTCCATTTTGCCATACAGCAATTTGCATCTAATTTTCAAAGTGTGGTTTCAGTGGAATATGGCATGTTTTACAATAAGAAACAACAAAAAAAAAATGATACAGCACAGCCACAGAGTTATTACATTCTGACCAGCCATGGCCTTCAAAGTGAGAGAATAGTAGCAACAAGTGAAATAATTTGACTGTGGATACAATAGTTATATAAAAAGACCCCATTAATTATCTCTTTTCTGCTTATAACAGTGCATAAAATAAGTCTGTATACCACTTGCTCTCACTTCATTTGTATTCTCATTTTTAATTATGTGGTTTAGTACTAAAAGGTATGCCACTTTCCAGATAATGTTTTCCTTTAAAACTACAGGTGGGTCAAACACAGGTTCTTCTGAATGCTCAAATTTTAAAAATTCATCAGCTCATTACTAAAAACTATTTCAAAGTGAATTAAGGTGCAACAGAATTTGATTAACTACAGCTATAAATCTGAAACTAAAATGAAGACAGATCTAAATCAAATAAAACACCTTATTATTAGATATAACTCCAGCTATTTATCTCCAGAAACCTAGTAGAAAACAGAAAACTACACAACATATATAATCTTGTCATCACATCCTATTGACTGAGAGTAGATCAAAAGACAAGAATAGACTGAAAACATGATCTTTTTTTTCATGACCTTTTTGGTGGCAGTTTGCAATTTTTCAACCCACAATGTCAAGTCTTCAGGCTTGTTCTTTACCTCTAATAACAGCTGAGCCTCACTGCATACAACATCAGGAGTGAAGAACTGAAAAGGAGCAATAATCCCGTAGAAAAGATGGCTAAAGAAAGAAACAGATCAAATGATTGTGGACTGACTCATCTTTTGATGAGTTAATTGAAATGAAACATCATACATAAAAGTAAGTCGACAAAGAAAGTTTAACAGGGCCAACTCTGAGCGCCTAAGAAGGTTAACACAACTGATTGGACTGCACTCAGGAACAGAGAGAAATAACTTTCATAAAAGGCTAAAACTATTTGGAATAAAGTGAGAAAATGACAGCAAGGATAAAAGCATTTCAAAGAAGAGATGAGGAGTAAGCAAAAAGCTTACAAGGATGGGAAAAGACAAACTAGTCAACAAGGTGAGCCACATCTCCTAAGTTAGTCACACAGTAATAACGGTATCTGAGCTAAGTCTTTCAAAGGAAAACAGAAGGAACAGTGAAAGCTTCTTTTTCACCTAAGTAGAATAGAATGAGGAAAATAAAGAGAATAAGTAGTTATGGATTCTTTTATTCTAATACAGATTCAATGAAAGCTAACTATGTAGCCCTAAACCTGGGCAAATGTCTCACTTTCTCAGATGAATAATGACACACAGATAGGAGCATTTCCAGCATACTGAAAGAAACAGAAGATGAAAATACAAATGCAGTGGAAAGTTTTTTAAGGAAATCTTTGTGCTAATGCAAACTACAGTTTCCCTTTTATACCAGTTAGTTTCATAAACCTCTACTTGAAAACTCTGTTCTTTTTGCATCTCTGATCTTCATTGCTAAAGCAAAAATAACACTAGAAAACACTAAACATAGGACCCTTTTTCTAAGAAAGTAGAAGTGGTAAACATTCATATGACTTTGACACTGAATACTGCAAACTTCGGAAGAGGCAGTAATCAAGGGCATGGAGGTAGACTTGCAGTGGGATAAAAATAAATATATTCGCATTCCTAGTAGATCACCTGAGAAAACTAATGTGTTTTCTTAGTAAGATAGCTGACTACTTAGACAAGGGCAATACAGGGCAACTAACACATCTATATTTAAATTGAGTATTTGATAGCATCCTATAAGAAATTATTATTTCAAAGGCAGACAATGAGCAATAATATAAGAATACATCATAAAATGGATAGAAAACTGTCTATGGGAGGCGCTGTAAGAGTCAATATTGAAAAAAAAGATGTTCTGAAGACAGAGAAATGTTACTAACAGCATTTCTCAGCAATCACTCTTGGGATTGATCCTGTTTAATATATTCATTAGCAACCTTGGTTCAAGGACTAGATTATGAAATGCAAAGATGACACAGTTATCACCACAGAACAGGACAAGATCATCACACAGGAAGAATGAGATGATCTTGTGAGCTAGAAAACTGAATGGGATGGAATTTACAAGCAAAAAGTGCAACCTCATGACAAGACAAACTAATGACAAGAATTTCTGCTTTAAAGTGGAGGTTCATCAATTGTAAGAAATGGAGGAGAAGAAAGCTGGTCAATAGAATAATTATGAGGTACTAATGTGTTGCAGCTGCAAAAAGGTCTAATGAATTTCTGGGATGTGTAATACATTTTCAGTTGACTCAGAGAAAGACTAGTCAGATCTCATACAAAATAGCATGGAGATTCCTCATCAGCTGTTTTCAAAACAAAATGTGTCCAGAAAAGGGTTTCTGAAGTGATTACAAGGATGGAAAAATAACCATGAAAAGAAGCAAGGAAACCTTGGCCTCTAAGCAAAGGCTGAGAATATATACAATTATATGTGTTATTATTATTATATACATTATGTATTATTATTATATACATATGCTTGCTAAGCTTAGCTTTATCACAAGGCTAGCTCTAAACATGGACAGAAAGGAAAAGTGTTAAATAACCTTGTAGAAGCTAGGTCTAATCCATCAAGGCAGAGAAGATCTTGGACAGGACCCAGCAGTGCCTGACAACCCTGTCACTGCCTATGGAGTCAAGATCTAGTTTCCACTCTTGAGCCCAAGTGCCTATCTGCCAACTACTGTGAAATCAAAAAGTGCACACCTGGCTCCAAGTGGGAGCAAGGCACAAGAAAGCACAACTAAGCAAACAACAATCATTCACACATGCACATATATATATATGTATAGTAATAATAAACACCTCACAGCAACTGAAGAGTTACTGAGCCTTAAAAGGGAACCCCTCACCTTTACTTGATTTTTAGTGAACCAGCACTCCTGTAAGCAACAGCTTGGATTGCACAATGCAACAAAACCCTCTCACACAGAAAAACATATCCCCTCTACAGCTAATACGAGATTTGTCTTAGTGACCTGTTCCCAGATCGAGCTTCAACTCTTTGGCTAATGGTTCAGATCAAGGGAAAGAACACACCTCATAATGTACACAACCAACTGTGTAATGCTGCTCAGTGGGGAAATATCCCTCCTGTTACACTGCAGTGATTACCTTATGCCTCGAAGCATGCAAGTTGATGATCTTTATCTTACCTTTCATAACTACAAATGCTACTGTTGGTCATAAAATTATCCAAGCACTTCAAAAATTCAACCACAATATTTGATTTGATGACCCTCTGCTCTAGGGACTAGCACAAGCTCACTAGGCATTCAATGTCTCGCAAGTCATTTGTTTTAAATTACACTTTTATTTTCATATTGCAGAACAGGACTAGCATAACCTTCTGAATAAGTTCCACTACAGGCCGAATAGGTTTAACTACAGCCTTCATAAAAAATTGTGAGCAGCTAAATCAAACCTTGCTTGAGGGCTTGGCTGTGACTTCAACTTATGCTACATGTCATAATAAATCCAGTTTTGCAGTAGATGCCAACACCTTCCCACCCAGAGCAGGTGGACTAGAAATGTGGAGAAAACACAGAGACAGTATCCAGCTTCCCTAGCTTTTCACATATGAGCCAGCACACCCTTCACAATTTGCTGCAGATGTATCACTACTTCCCTGCTGCTTGCAGAACCCTCAAACAGAGCAAAAAGGTGTCAGGTAGGGAGAGGTCGCTGGGTCACAACACCTTCTGTGATAATCTTTAGCCACTCAGTTTAAGCAGCACTTCTTGTTCAGACAAATGCCAAAAGATATGGGTTAGCCTTAAGTCCCTTCCTTTGAGTTCCACTACCTTGCATGCTTAGATGTGAAGAATAACAATATTTTCCTTTCCAGATGAAATCCCCACATCTTTTTCTTTGCTTATTAAGACACAATACTAATCAAGACTCTCGCCTGAAGAAAACACTTAAAAAAAAAAAAAACAACCAAACTTTTTCAGGCAGCTCAGGAGATAAAAGAATAAAACAATAATGAGAACCATTTATTAAGCAGCAAGTAGCTCACTCAGCCTCCTACTCAGCCTTCACAAGCGTGTGTGTGTGTGTGTGTGCACACGTACATGCGCACAGGCTAGTCTTCTGCTTTGCATCCCAGAATTTAACAGGGGAAAAAGGACAGATTGAGAAAAGAATTAAAGCAGGTATTCTGAACAAGTTAATCACAAGTCTGAAAATTCTTTTTCCAGGCAGATTATGTAAATGAAACCAGCTTGGCTTAATAACATTTGCATACCACTTACCAAAACAGCTTCTAAAAAGGAGGAAGAATTGGGGAGAGGGGTAGGAGGTGGATATAGATATAGATGTGTGTGTATATATATATTTATATATATGGGGGGGAAAAGTTAACTCAGAAACTTATTTATTCAAAAATAATGACCTCACAGAAAAAAAAGCACATTTTATCCCAAACCTAAAACCATTCAGTGTAGAATATTCTATAAAATAAGCAGCTGTCAAAGTGATCAAAAAAACACCATTTCTTTGCCAGTAGTAACATATTTAAGAGGTTGCTTGCGAGCTAACTGCCATAGCAACCACAATAGCACCTGGGGTACAGTGTTCTCCTGAGAAACAAAATACCTTCCCCTTGAGAAACATAATAATTCGGCAAAGGTGCAACAGAAAAGTAATTTTTAAATAAGCTAAGTAACTACAGTGACTGCAGAGTCACTGAACTCCAGAATCAGGCCCCATCAACTCTATTTCTTTATCCAACAACATCCATATTAAGCCCAGCTCATTATACAGCACAGCAAAACACACGCTCTAAACATACATCAATCATTGTTCACTATCTAATCTGATTTAGAATGGCACAACTATAGGGCAACTCAATGTTTTCTGGTAAGAAGCCAGTAATACCAGACCTTGTTTCAGTTTCAAAAGCAGAGAAAAAATAGCCCACAATAAAATAGTCAAACCCAGTTTCTAGCCAAGGCACTGAGGCAACAATTCCTTCAAAAACCAGTTAGGAGGGGGCATGTGCCTCACTTCTGAACTGCAAACATGCCTTAAACTGAAAAAGGTAAGCCAGTACCAAGACTTTGTTCTGCAATTTGGAAATATTATACCTAGAAATAGCCTAACCCAATCTAATTATCAAGGGACAGAGGAAGAAAAAGAAAAATATCAGCTATAGATCCCTGTGCATGTAAGAATATTTATATGCAATGAAAAAAAAATAAAAATACTGGAAATAGAGTTTTTGATGTTGAATTGACAAGCAGTGCAGAAGCCTTAGCTCAGCTCTTTCTACAGCAGATTGCACATAGTGATTAAGTCAACTTTTGAGAAAAAGCAATTCAAAACTCATGTTATTCTGAAAACTAACTTTATATAATGCATTATTCTTTAGCACTGTATCTCAACTTCCATTTTTAGAAGACTTCTATTATTATATTTTTATATACCATCACTGGTGGGGGAGGAGGTGAGAGGGTTGAAACACATCACTAAGAAAAGCTTCCCTTCCCTTCCTTTTCTGTCTTTCCTTCTGTTCCACATTCTCAAGGCTAAGGGAGAAAAAAAGTTATACAGATCATCTCAAGCAACAAAAGGGAAAACACTGAAGATAAATAATACTGATGGCAATGGCAGACACCCATTACTTTCTTTTCTGACACCAGAAAAGTTTCCAGTGCTTTTAACTCACCATTTATTAATGTCACTGACTGACATGCAACTTTTGTGTTTCTAGCCCACTCACTTATTAAGATTTTATTAAGCTTTTTTCTTTCTCTCCACCCCTCTTTTACCTTCACTTTAAAACCTTGCCTGGAATCACTGTACAAGCGAGTTCCGTTAATAACAAATATGAACTGGAACCCAAATGATTAAATGCTATTAGTGAACCTCAACTTCTACTTTATATTATAGGAGGGGTTTGTTTGCTTATATTGAAAAAGTGAAACAATTAATTTGTTATAATTATGCATTTAGGAATAATATTCACTTCTAATGGGTAAAACACGTCTTGACCTTTGTTCTTCCCTTGGCTTCAACTTACTTTACAACCACAGTTTTACATACTGTTAGATACTTACAATTAACAGGTACCACACATGAAAGACGATTAACACATACAACTAATATACTGACTGATTCTCTTATCACTGTGTCAAAGGCTACAATTAAATAAGATGTTTTCTTTCAACCATATTTCAGTATGCAATTCCTGAATCAAGCATTCATCAATGCTTTGAATTTTTCATTAAATTTATAAATGGAAAAAGCTTAAGCCACACAAGACAGTGAATTCTGAACTGGTGCAAAAAAAAACCCAAACATATTTAAATCAACTGCTTTTTAGGCATTCTGAACAATTATTTTTTTTCCACATGTAGCCCAACTTCTGTTTAACGTGTGACTGTGCTATCTCACACATTATCAAAAGTGTGTGGCACCTACAATTAATAGCACTTGCTTATAAAATAGACATAAGATTTTTCTTTTCACTTTAACAATGCAGTACAAGGAAACTCCGAATACAAACCAAGTGCCATAAAGAAGTCCTCCGAGATCAACAGCTATGACTGACAGTTCAGTCTAGTCAGGCTCCAATATGCAAATGGATCTTTAACCATCTTCACCGATACCTAAAATTAATATACTTACTTCCTCTTACACACAATGCTTTAAATTCCAAACTGGTCACAGGTATGAATTGTTGAAGCTAAAAAAACATAGTGCTAATAACAAATACAACGTTGTTCAACAATGACTGAAAGAGCACAAAGGAAGCAAATTAAGATAGATCTTATTCATAGTATGAATATGGCTCCGGTGTTCTTATCTCCATTACAAAAGAGGTTATATAGTAAGAGCTACAGACGCTAGCAAGAGTTGCAAGCTATTTAGAGTTGCAGGTACAACAGAGTTTTCTAATCCTGGAAGTTCAGAAAGTCATGATCACACAAAGCTGAAAATTTTGAAGATAATGTCTTCATTCAACAGAAATATCTTCAAAGTGTTTAACAGTTATAAAGTGCAAAGAGACAGACTGGCAAAGCACTTCACCACATTTCCAACTTTGAGCACCTGAGTAGTTCCAGCTAACTAACTCCATGGGACTGCTCACAAGATTAAAAGCTAAACTAAGACTGACTTAGCTGGCTCATTTGGGACATAGGAGTCAGACACTAAAGCAATGATTCAGTTACATTGGCTGAGCATCCATCTTCATAACTCCCAACGATAGTAGTGATCACCCAGAGCATTTACACAGCAATGCACAGTCAATACAAAATATATATTGAGGTGAGAATGAAGAGTATCTAGAAGCTCTAGCATAGTAGTTACTTTATTCATGATGTGACATGGAACATTTTACTTGTTTTCCTCTTTCATTTGTCACTGAAGATCCCAGAGTTATTTCAAGACAGACAGATCAGCTAAGACTCTGAGGATTTCCTGTGACACAAAATGTGTTCTAAAAGACGTGTGTGTGAAGCTTGTATTTGTGTTATAATACTAATCAAATTGAATATTATTAAGCACTGTTTCCACAGAGTTTGTTGTGACTTTCATGTTATTCAGTGCTTTCACCTGGATCATTAAATAAGGAGTATACAGATAAAATCTGCCAACAATGGTAACCTGGCAGGAACTGCAAGGACATTGGTGGACGTAAGAACTCAAAGCTGTCTTGACAAACTGAAGAAACAATTATTTAAAACCAAAACATAACTAAAAAAGGGTAATATTATACATCTACATAGAACTAATAAACTAAACTGATGCTGGGTGGGAGCAACAAATGAGATTTATTGTTTTTTTCTAGAAAAACAGCTAATAAACAAATAAACCCCACATCAAACATAAGGGTTAAAAAGGGGCTACTTCATACTTCTTTGCAGCAGGCTTTTATGTATTTGAAGACTTCGGCCATGTCTCCCCATCAATAGCCTAACACCACCAACTCATTCAATGAACATTATGTTAGCTTAATGTCTGCTTATTCCTTGGACATTTTCCAGAAACTCAGAATCCAACACATAATGTCCAGATCTGAAGCAAACATTCTTAGTGATGTGTTGCAACACTGAGGGGAGAAAGACTTATTGCCTTTTGTACTTCTTTCATGATGGAGCCTGCCTAATTTTGTAACAAAATCATACTGACTCACTTGACCCTCTTTTTTATCTTCTTTGAACTATCCCATTAAATTAGGATTGATATTGCAGCATAGATTACACATTAGAAAACATTGTCTGATGGTAAGAGCACCTAAGCATTGGAATTGATTTCCAAGCGGAAGCTGTAGAGTTGCCATCTCCAGAGGGTTAAGACAAGGTTAGGCAAATATATTCCTGCCAGGAATTGTTACTGTTAAGCTAATCCACTGTGGAGCAAGCACAAGGTAACAGACTGATCTCTCAGATCAGTTGCCTATCTTTAGGCACTGGCTTTTCCTGTAAAGGTGTAAGTGGAGATACAAATATATAAGAAGGAAACAAGTGAGACTGGTTATTATTGTTCACTCTCACAGCTACACAGCTCTGCCAGTGCATCTAAGCATTCCCAGCCTCAACAGACTATGATCGTATTCATAATCATAGAATGGTTTGGGTTGGAAGAGACCTTAAAGATCATCCAATACCAACCTCCCTGCCATGGGCAGAGACACCAGGTTACTCAAAGCCTCATCCAACCTGGCCTTGAACACGTCCACAGATCCGACACCCACAACTTCTCCGGCCAACCTGTTCAGTGACTCGTCACCCTCACAGTAAAAAATTTCTTCCTAATATCTACTCTAAATATCCCCTCCTTGAGTCTTAAAATGTTCCCCCTCTTGCTCTGCCTGCACTCCCTGATAAAAAGTACCTCCCCTTGTACAGCTTATGAACATTTAACCTCAACATACTAAAAAGCAAAAAGGGACCTGCAAAGACAGTGTATTTATGTAACATAAAATACTGACAGTCGTCTTTTCCCTTCCACACAAAATTATCTCTTTAAATTCCCCTTGAAAAAGATTGGTATATAGCCTTCTGAGGTAATAATTGCAAGAAAACATGAGGAACTGTATTCAGTTCCTCAGGACCTGATTTCAAAACAAGGAGATCTTTGATGTGTGGGTAGAACGCTGCTGGTATTTTCATAAATCTCAGATCTCATAATGGAGATGAGGCCACACAAGTAATGGGGTAGGTGCTAATAAGTGAGAACAGGTACAAAATCTTAAGTACTGGTGTGGATTCTGCTCAGACATCGTTGGAATTGGTAAAACATGGTATAGACAAGAACTCCATGCTGTGAAATTGTCCCCAGTATTCTATTTCATAAAATCCACAAAAACCTGGAAGGAGTTCTAAAAGACCTTGGATCTCTGTAGGTGGTAAAGAATAGCACTTTTAAATCCAGCTCTTGAAACCTGGCATTCAGAAAAGAATATTCTGTTCTCAAAGGGAATAAAAGAACTCAAACAACCAAGCTTATAAACACTTTGAGCCAAACAATTTTCAATTTTACTTCTGGAATTATTTTCAAGTTAGGATATCAAGTTACTCAGCCTTTAACGAAGGCAGTAAATGAAGCATGAGCCATAAAACAGCTGAATATTATAGAAGTCTGATGAAATTAAAACTCTTTTTTTCTAACATTAACACCACATTCCAGTGTCTTCTATTTCAATATAAAATTTCTACTTTCTGTTGCTTGCTGCTTCTAATACCATCAATCAGAATACTCATGTACCCCAACCCATATTATCCATGCAGGTAATTAAAACATTGCTTTATCAGATAGGAAATGCCAGGACACCCATATATGCAAATTTCTAGTTTTCTAGATTAAGAACAGTAATCAATTATTGTATGGGCATTTCCTTAACATTTGCATACAGAAAGCACCAGTTCTCAAGTCACCTATTTCCTATTACCTTCTTCTTTCAGTATTACCTGTGAAGATGATAGCTTAAAAGGGTTTCAAGAATGTTGCTACAGGCATCAAAATTTAAAGTGGTAAGCACATAATCGATCTTTCAATTGGTCACCATTCATTCATCTAAGTCATTCATTGCTCAAACACAATCGGGAGATCTCCCATCTACCCTTAAAATTGATCCAAGTGTTAGATCAAATTCTTCAAGAAATTATGTGATAAATTTTAGAATTTCAGGAACCTACATTGTGCACCTAATTTAATAGCTTAAACAAGACTATTCTCAAATTACATTCATCTCTGATGCAGAGAAAATTATCTATACTTCTGCTTATAATACAAGCACACAGACCGCATCTATTGAATTTATTTACTGATATGTATGTTAATAAAATCTTTTTTGCTGAATTGAGTGACCCGTTCTGTAGCTAACATACGTGAGAACAGGCTTGACTCACTTCATTTCAGTTTCATTATCTCTAAGGATAGACACACTTATTCGCTTTCCTAAACCAGTACTCACATTTTGTTCTTTGTGCTGAGCTGGCCGAGTGCTACACTGTGATATATTTAACTAATTATTGCAAATATTTATCCTTAGATTTTTAATAAGGACAACTCATCTCACATCGTCTTTACAAATATTGAAATTATTTAGTCAAATTACATAAAGGTAATCATAACAAATACTTGGGTCAAAACTGCTATTTTAGAGGTCACAACTGCCATGTAACTCGTAGTAGCACCCTAAGATGTACAGGTGCCGGGTTCCTAAACCAAATTCTATAAACCTCAATCTGATTCCCAGGATCCATGCGTAAGACTGGGCACTTCAAAGCATGGGATTCACATCAGAGCTGCCCATGTTAGTTGACAAAAAAATGTAACAGCAAGGGTTTAACTCAAATCCTACCTCTCCTCCAGGATAAGAGGTCTCACTCATTTCGACAGGGAGACACTTGCCTCCACCTCACATTTTACCGTGAACATCAGCACAACGGGTGGAAGTGCATAGGCTCCTAATTCCTACTTAAGCACTTAAAACATCCATTAAAGTCATGAGAATTCAAGGATTTAAATTGAAGATTAAGAGCTGAAGCATCTTTAGGGATTGATTCTCTCTCTTTCTCTCTCTCAAGAGGAAACGACCTTTCCCCCCCCCCCCCCCCAAATAAGAGGAGAAAGCAGCAGCTTCTGCCCTTTGTGCAACAGCCCAATCATTAAATACATTCAGACACTACAATTAATACATTAAGCATCCAGGTCACTCCTCCGCTTTAGAGGGTTCACACTGCCATTTCCCTGGCCATCAACCCAATGATCAGAGTAAACTTGTCTGCAGGTGCAGTTGAACTGTTTTATGTTTGCTCATGAAAAGATTCATCAGGAGAGAGTGAAATTTCCCTTGTAAGGCCAATGGTCAAGGTACTTACCAAGGCAAGGGAAAAAGACTGACAGCTGGTCTCTAACATGAGAACTGTACATTTTCTTTATGCTGTACTGGTTTCCATCACACGCTGTAAATGGTGCACTATTTGTACACATGAATAGCTCGAACTATTTTCTCCTCCACATGTATAATATTCGTATCTAACAATACCATAGCATTTACTGGATACAAAAAGTTTGATCCCAATAGGACTATGAGTCCTTTAATCCCCTGGAGAAACAAAACCAGAGAGACTACTTGGCTGAGGATTCTAAAAATTCTTTTTAGATTTTTTTTAATTAAAAATCTGGCCCAACATCTTTCAAAACAGTAGAAGAATTCCCTGATGATATGCAACAGAAACATATAACAAAACTGAGAATTTACTTCATTCTGACTGCCGCATCAGGCAACTGTCAGTAGAGAAGCCCTGTTATGATTTTAACAACAGTTTCTTACTAAATATTGCGTTCCCACAAAACTCTCATTTGCTGACCTTAAAAGCAGTATCTCATGTGACTTCTAAGTTCAATCAAACTAACATTCAATGACCCAGGCTGTCACCTGAGATGTGCAGATTACTGTCATTGGAAGCGTCATTACAAATCTTAGATAACTTGATTCAAATCTGCCTTACCAACTCGAAAAAAAAAACGCTGGGATTTTTTTAATCATGTCAAATAGCTCCAGTACTGTTTGCTTAATTTTCTGTCAGGAAAGAAATGTCTCACTGACCAATTATACACATAAGTACAGTTTTCTTTTGTGAGAATGTATCATTTCTTCTGCATGTACTGCACTTTTTCATCTGCAAACAGCAAAGGTAGGATTTTTTTTTTACCAGTTGGTTGCAAGCACTGCTCCTGTCCCTGTGGCAAACAGCAAGTCGCTGTATCATTACTGCTTTGTGAAGTCAACATCAGGTACCCTGGGAGATGCGTTTTTGGGATCCAGCATGTAGGGAACTGCAGCAACACAACAATGCTGGACCCTAGCAATCAGCTGCCACTTTCGTGGAACCACACTGAGCTCCAGGTCCACTGGAAGTGGAATTTAAGGAGCCCATGGGGAGAGTAGGAAGCCTTTTCAGTAATTTCAAAAAATAAGACATTAGAAAAATAACGTCAATGCTCAGACAATGGAAAAAGTAATGATAAAAGGCTTGGGAAAGTATTTGTATTCTGCTTAAACCACTTGTAAAATAGCTCTTCAACTCTCACACCATGCCCGTCTATAGACAGTAAAGCAAGCACAGTTAAACGCAGGATGTTTAACTATTCACTTCTAGTTCTAGGGCCAGTGACCGGTCAGTAATATTGATGGTCTAAGCATTAGAGAAAATATATAATGATCACAGGATACAGCAAAGTTGTCAGAAATCGCAGCTAAAATCAAGAAGCCTATCAAAAGGATAAAAAAATGACAGACAGACTACATAGCTAACCTATCCAAATGAAAAGAAAGTCAATTACACAGTAAGAGCCTGGGATTTGCATGAAGGTTGTCAAGACTTTTAGAAAAAAAACGTAACTGGCACCTTTTGAAAGAAAAGATACCATTTGGAGTAAATGAGATTTTAGTAAACAATGCAATGAAAGCAGCTGGTGAGTAACTAGGCTTGGCTCAAATGTGACAAACACAGCCTCTTAGTACAATAATACAACAAGAAAACCCAAATGAGTCTTGTATCAGTACATTCCACACAGTTCAAGTGTACTTAGTGCCTCCTTGACGCAGAGTTTTGTTAGTGTACAGTTTTGATAGCATTCCCATTGTATGCTTTTCATGCAAAAATTAATTACTTCTATCTGTCAGGCATCATAAGCTCTATTACACTAAAACGAGGTTTTGTTTGTTTGTTTCTCCGATGTTTTAATTATTGCAACATGATTATAACAGACAAAACAAGAGCCTAAAGGTACATATGTAGCTAACTTCTAAAATATACTAGAGTATAAATATGTATGAGTATGTATACGGCTATGGACGATGTTTCTTTTCATAAATAAGCAACTCAGATAACCTAAGAACAGTTTTTCTAGTAACTTCACATTCAGTTTATTAACACCCTTCAAAATTGTTCCTCATCACAATAAAGTGACTTTGAGGTAATGACTAAACATCACTCCTTCCTTTACAGACGTAAAAAAGATGAGGGAAACCCATGAAACTTGGTGTGAGACACTTGCAGCCATTAAATGGAAATGTGCAAAGCACAAACAGTGAAGGACATGATCTGATCATTCAACTAACATTTATCCTCATATACTTACCCTTCACTATCCGCATATCATTCAAGACAACTATGACAGTTAAGTATTAAAAGAAATGGCTTCTAAGTGCAGAGGAACATAAGAACAGAACACCACATTTAAGAAAAAATTAATCTAAATTCTTCACACAGCGTTCAGTTCAGCACTCCACAGCCACAGCCCAAGCACAATCCCTGCCTTGCTATTTAGCAAGGACTGTTCTGTGGTTCTCTTCCACTGCAGTGCTGGATATTCACAGGAAAAAGCTCTTAAAACTTGTAGTAAGTTGTTCATCCATGCAAATACTACCACGTCAGCACACAACTAAAACAAGATATCTCATAAGCAACAAAGCTATCCAGCATACAGACCACTGAGCTGAACACTAGAGCCAAAAAATGCTAAAAAATCAAGAAATTAGGGGCCTCAGAGAAGCTCGCACAAATCTAACCAGTTATACTTCCCCTAACTGAAGTATAACTTCCTACTAACTGAAGTTATACTTCAGAAAATTCAGCGTAAGTGTAATAGGGAACAGCTTTCAGCTGTAGCTTCTTCCCCAGTGGCCAGTAGGGAAGAACATGTGGAAAGGACATTCCATATAACACTCACCAGACCGACTCTCAGCACTGTTTTTTCAGTTCTATCAGGTGAAGCTACACAAGTCAAGGTGTGAGTCACATTCACATGATTTAGACTCAACAGGTTTAGTCATACCTTCTCTCTACCTTCCTTAACTGATTTACCATTTTTTTTTCTTCAATTTCAAGGTTTATTATGTACTTTTCTGTAATCATTTGGTACCAAGAAGTTGACTCCCAACGAGAATCAACAGTAACCTTTGACAACTGATTACTTTTCCTTTATCAAACAAAAAAAAAAAAACCCAAAAAAACAAAATAAACAAAAACCCAAAACCAAGCACATTCACTCATCCTCCCACGTTGCACTTGAGATGAGCTCTGCATTAACACTATCACCCCAAGCATATCGCTTCCTTCAACACCTCCTTGGACTAATACTTTCCCATGCCTAAAAGCTCTAAGAAATCGGTCAGCTAAAGGTGTACTCCAACCAGTTCCACATTTTTGCATTTTTCCAACTGTCTGTGGTTTCCTATTATTATCTCCGGACAGTGTTTGGCACTAGGCAGTACACCACACTGCAGCTCACCCTTGGGTGGAAATGACACGCTGCTACATTCAAATGACAGCCACCGCAGTGGTGCAGGGCAGAGAGAAAATCCTTGCTAAGATCTGATCTTAAGCTGGGTATAGTGCTCTTCACCTGGGGGCTAAGTCTTTCGTAGAGGCTGACAGCTCTTGCTGCGGTAAGAACTTCCTACTTTTAGGAGAGTGATGACTCTGTCTTACTTTCATCACCACAATCAATGCATGTCAACAGAATTATTGTAGGTTTACAAAAATAAATTTTAAAGCAGAAACTATTCACTTTAAAAACCCAGGATTTCACTTAAGCAAATGCAAACTCTAGGATTTCAGCTTCAAACCACACTCCCGCATTTTTTTTCTTCCTACCTAAAACGTAGTCTCTTGTCTTACACTTAGGTTATAAAGTTTCCTGGAAAACAAATACTATTGTTATCGTACATCTGAATAACACCTATCACAGTGATAGTCTACATCTAAAAACTTAAGTCTCACTCACTGCAGAAATAAAAGCAGTTATAAGTACATATTCTACATCTTCTCATGCCATGTGATATCTACACACAATTACTAATATATCTAATATGAGTAAGAGAAAAACAAGATTACAATGGCATCCTACAGCTACCCTAAACAGCAACAGCATCCCTTAAGGAAGGGTAACTATAAAACTAACAAAACTCACAACACCGGAACTTTAGTGGCACACCATAAGTACATGGATTCAGGTTAATTATATATACACACATGCTTTTTTATATATATATATATATATATATATATATGCACACACTTACATAGATATACAGACCATCTCCTGCCTATATGCCTACCATGACATCACATTATTCCTGCAACTTAGCTAAGCCTTACAGCAGTTCAGTCCTGCTGTTGGTTAAACAACTGCAACAAAAATACATTCTCATTTCTTTCAAGTAGCAAAACATTCATTTCTTGATACAGCCAAGCAACAATCTAATATGCTTCACTACATAAAACCAACCTATGATAAAACATACAACTGATATATGTTCAAGCAAAATCCCTCTAGGGTTTAAATGCAACCCTGATCAGGAATACCAAAGAATAGTATCTCATGATGCTGCAGTTAAGACCACCCTAAATCAGTTTTTCCCCTATAGCTCCAAACACTTTAACAGCTGATACAGTCTTTCTATCCATGGGTCAAAATACCTCCTAATATATATACTTTAAGGAGTAATAATGCCAGCTTTTACATTAGTTGTTGGATACTTATTTTGACGTCACAACAAAAAAATTTCACTATCAACTCTTTACCTTAAGTAATACTCTTTTCCAAGACTTCAGTCAAAGGAATTGCACCAGCCAACCAGGTTATAGATCAAAAAAAAATTTTTTTCAACTGATTCAATTTAAAAAGGCATAGACAGCTCATGGTCTCTGCATCCTTAAATCAGGAGGATATAGTAGCTGTGTCCCAGCTCTCCAGACCTAGAATGACTATCTTGGTCTCCTTCGAGTTTTTCTTTTGAAGGGCACAGAATTATCAACCATAACAGAAACTCAAGCAAGTTAAAATAAGGAAAATACTTTACTACAAATGGGTTGCTTTTCCCTCAAGATTTCTGATTTTCTTGCCATTTCTAACTTTGACACTTTCTGGCTGTCTCTCATTTTCCCATCCTCAACAGTTCTTGAGAATTCAATATGCCTGCTGTTTTCACAGGGGTCAGATTAAGGCTGTGAAAAAAAATGAGGGAGAACATATCCGCTTTAGTAATAACATTAAAGGAAGAGTTCTCAAGTCGGTCACTTTAGAATTAATTAAAATACAGGAGAAACTACCAGGGAATGATTTACATTCAAAGGGTATTATGGCTAATGCTAAAATGTTTACAAAATCAATGGGAGCCTAGCACAAAACAGATATTGCTCAGGGGAATTCATATTGATTAGATTCCCATGTAGTCCAAGATACAGCTCCCTTTTCCATGTTCCTCATTAGTTCATTTCAAGATTTATGTGAATTGCAAAACAGATGTAACTGAACTCCAGTTATTTATATTGTGTTAACTAAGAAAAAAATCCTACTCACCTGAAATAGAAATTCATTTGTTTCCGAATGTTTAATGAGAGAGGATGGTTCAGTTTGCTTCCACATTCATCATCTGTTGCACATTAATGAATATCCAATAATGCCAATCCTAAACAAGAAATAACTGACAGAATCTGTTAGCACTCAGACTGAGTTGCCACTTTCCCTGTATACCCACAGCACAAAACCATGTGCTCCTGGCAACTGAAACAGTGTATGGCGAAAGCCATACATCTTTATAACATCCAATGTTTTGTAGCCTATTACCTAGGATAGCACTGACAGTAAAGTCAGGAAGGTGCTAATTACTGGAAGGTATGTTGGTGCACTGCGGCTGCTGTGTTGTCAAGCATCAGCTGCCCTACCAGCCACAGAGGCGTGTCATGTGTTAGACGAATTCGATATTACTGTTTGTCCAGAAAAATCATTAAATGAAAACCACACAGAGTGGCAGTGCCAGGCTCTGAATTGATTCTGGTAGAAAAGACAGACTGGAAATTGCACCTCACATTCTTACACAAGCTGAACGCACTTCAGATTGCTGCTGACCTTGTCACAACAGCACTGATTCAGCTACCTAGACTGAAAGCCAAGAAACAAATAGAGTCACCTAAGGGGTAACAGGTCAAAGCAAACTGCAGAACAGAGCAGAAGGCCTGACCTTCAAACATCACTTGTGCCCAAGTAAATAGAGGAAACTTTTCATTAGCAACATAACAGTTCTTAAATACACATTATAATTCCAGAGCAACAAAGCGTTAACTGAGAAATTATTCACGTGCATGAAGTAGTGTTATAAGAAACTAAATCAGCCAAAATGTTGGTTGCAAAGATTCTAACATCCAGCAATGATCTTGGTCTACCCAATACGTTTGAGCAATTTTTCATTTTGTCATTTAAGTTACCATATGGCAGGGGAGGTTTAGATTGGATATTAGGAAAAATTTCTTTGAGGAAAGAGTGGTGAAGCGTTGGAACAGGCTGCCCAAGGAAGTGGTGGAATCACCATCACCATGGAGGTGTTGAAAAAAGCATGTAGACATGGAACTTCATGACATGGTTTAGTAGGCACAGTGGTGCTGGGCTGACAGTTGGACTTGATGATCTTGGAGGTCTTTTCCCACCGCAATGATTCTATGATGTAAGTACTGCAAAATTCATGCCTTGTTTTGCCTAAGAAACTCACAATGGAAAACAATGTTCATTTTCTAGTGGTAAGAAAGAGCTACAAGGAGAGAAAATAATCAGGATTGCTCCTACTCCTGGAAACTGGAATACATTAGCAACAATTTCAGGCTGCCAGGAGTTTTCTATTGCCTAGATGTTGCACTGCAGTCTTTGAAAAAGCCCACAGAAAAAGAACCATAAGCCAAACAAAAGCATAGTCATGGCATTGGAAAGAGCTGAAGCAATTCCACACAAAACTGAGTTTTACTGTCTTACGGACAGAGGACCAGAAAACAAGGGAATAAACTGTAGAATCCTAGGATGGCTTGAGTTGGAAGGGACCTTAAAGATCATCCAGTTCCAACTCCCCTGCCGTGGGCAGGGGCGACTTCCACTAGATCAGGCTGCTGAAAGCCTCATCCAGCCTTGCCTTGAACACCTCCAGGAACTGGGCATCCATAACTTGTCTGGCCAACCTGTTCTAGTGCCTGAGTGATGTGCTACTGAACAGAAAAAGTGGGAAAGGCAACAGCTTTTTCTTAAACACCTACCATAATGATAGGTCCTACTTTATAATCTCTCCCCAGGGCAGCAGAAGCAAAAGCACCACTAAGCTCTGCATCTTGGGCTCTAACACATGGAAAGTAGAGTAAGAGCATTGCCAACCTTCCACGACGGAGGTCTGCTGCCCCAGGAAGCTGCCTGCTTTGCCTAAGCCTAGAGCCAGACCCAAGGCAACCAGTAATTTCTCTGCGCAAACCCTTTGCAAATGAGATCCTTCTCTCCTTTTGCAAAACACAGCGTGTCTCTGAGCTAACACTACCTCACATTCGTGTCTGAAGATGCTACTGTGCATTCATATCATTGTCTCAGCACTAATAGCAACCAACATGGACAGATGCATTCTCTGGTGAAAGCCTGAAGGGAACACATGAGTCATAAGAATTAGGGAAACAAAATAATGAAAATGAAGATGAGAGGTAAACAATCCTAAGGAAGATGAGAGATAAAAAGGAGTTTGCATTTCACAGGAAAGGGCTTGTCTTGTTTATTTTTACTGCACATTCATAAGAATTAGGGAAACCAAATAATGAAAATGAAGATGAGAGGTAAACAATCCTAAGGAAGATGAGAGATAAAAAGAAGTTTGCATTTCACAGGAAAGGGTTTGTCTTGCTCATTTTCACTGCACACTAAGCATAACAATAAAATATTTTAAAGAAATCAGATCAAGGGAAAAAAACACAACTGGAATTGATAATATGTAAACTTAACTTGCATTTAATACAGCCAATTTAATCCTAATCATTTTCAAACAAGCCTATAAGTAGAGAGAAATCATTTTCTACTCCTGAAATGCAGTGATCCCTACAGGAACAACCAGTATACAACTTCAGAGAGGGAGTTCAGGACAAGAGACAAACACAGCAACATATTCATACAGAAACAATTAAAAAAAAAATCAGATTTATAAAACGCGATTAATCATAAACTACCAAAAGTGAGAAGAAAAACTGTGATACCTAATCTAGAAGTGAAAGGCAGGAACTAAAAGGAAGTGCTAAGAACAACAGACAGTGAATAAATTTCTAGAACACTTAAAGAGTAATTTAAAATTTACCCTTTAGATACAAACAACAGCTACACTAGCTGAACAAATTGGTAAGGTATCATTGAAAAAAAATTTGAATACTAGAAATATTGCAAGATTCAGCAAATCAATAGGAAACTAACATCAATATAAGAGTTATGATGTAGACACTATATACTTTGTACTAATTTCAATTTTTTACTTTTATTTTATTTCATAAATATTTATATTTAACTAAATTTTATTTCAATTTTTAACTTTTGTTAACTCTCCCAGCTTCCAAAGCAGATTCAGGTACAAAGAAGTAGTTTATTAAACAGAGACAGAGGTCTTAGAAAAATGCGCGTTTTGGAGAGGTGTTTAAAAAGGCAGCCACCTACCTAAACGAAATCACTTTGTCTATCAAAAAACTTATAGACTAAGAGGAATTATCATTCTAGAAATTAAATAAGTACATTAGTATTTTATAGAATGCCTTTCCTCATCTGTCAATAACATTTAGTAAATAAAATTTAAAAGAAAAAAAGGAACAGAAAACTTATTTCTTAGTAGATAAGCAGTTTGCTTACTGTTCCACACTTACTTCAGTCTATTTTCTGGTACTATTGTGCTGTCCCTTATCAGCTGCCTTCATCCAGTAAACCTCACAGTACACCAGCAAGACAATGAAGGATTTTGTTAACACTGTTATCCAGGTTTCCAGACAGCAAATTAAAACAGAGAATCCTGAACAGAGATATACCAGGAAATGGGCAGACAGTACATCTATGAAGACCCAGGGAAAGCTTCCTTTCCTTACCAGGACAGTGGAACTGGACAAAGCACTCATTTTTATTTTCAGTTCAAATATAGCTCCACATAAATTACAATAAGAAAATAATACACTGCTCTTTTTCTTCATTAAATTAATAATGTGTTTCCGTAAACAAATTGCACAGAGAAAACAGGAATTTATTATTTGAAAATTAAGATTAATATAAATATATAAAGCAAGTATGTCTTTATTTCATTTGTGAGCAGAAACAGCTACATTAAAATTGTTATACACCAGTGTAACCCTACTACATCTGGATTATGTCAAAAGCTCAATGCCTCTTAATAAATTCAGAATGGTTTCCACTTAATACAGACATACCTTGAACAATCTTCCAAACTAACCTGAACAAAAGCCACAAGGAGAAAAATGCTAAAAAAAGAACGCAAAATTTGCATGCTGAAATCCAGAACAGAAAGTAGAGAGTTAATCATCTAGCAAAGCCCTAGGTTAGCAATTAAATCCAACAATTTCTTAACTTTTGTGCTTTCTTTTTACATGCATATCAGCTTTGAATACCTGCAACCGCATCAGTGAGTCACTTACTATCTAGCAGGGAAATATTTGTTAGTATAAACTGACATTTGTCAGTGATTTAGAGAACCTTGTACTTTTAAAACCAATTTTGGTTTTCCAACTACTGGAAACAAAATACATTCACATAAAGAAAAAGGCAATAGATAATATTTACTGAAACAGCCCCCAGTTATGCTATCACCACAGGCAAAACAGAGTTTCTATTAAAAATAATAAAAAATAAATGTCTTTATGAGAAACTGGTTATTTTTCCCATTTTTTTTGACCAAAGGATAAAAAACTTAATTTTAGTCAATAGTTTCCAAAAAAAATTAACAGTTGTTGGGAGAAGGGCACTGTACGGTTTGTTATCCTTTTCTCGTTTTTCCTTTGCAACTATGTTTACGTAAAGCCTTTAATTTTAATCATAGACCTGGTCAAAACAAAACATCTTATAGATGTCCTCCGGATGCAGCAAAGCTGTTGTACTTGCAACCTGTGTTACAGACCCTGGGCACCATAAGTTTCTGGCTCTCCAAAGTCCTGGCATTTCACTTTCACCTTTCTGGTAGCAACACTCCCCTCCGTTACCTTCTCCTCAGATGTGGCATTGTGGCTTTGTCACAAGGCCAAGTGCCACTGCATCCTGCAGTGTTCCCACCCACTTTTGGCTCAGCATCTGTTCCAGAAGCACCAGAGTCTCAGACCCACTTGTACAGAAGCAACTAGAACCGCTTAAAAGGGTTAAAATAATTTTTAAAACACTTATGTATTTCTTTGACACATCTCAGTAGTAAGAACAGTTCCTGACATACACCCTGAGGAGTTTAATGCTATTTTCCCCCAAGATCCCCAATATCTACATGCAAACCCGAAGAAAATTATTTTCTACACATACTCCACTGCATCCTTTACCTCAGTACCCAATACTCCCCAGGCTGAGATCAGAATTCTCCAAGTCTTTCTCATGGGTCCTCTGGTGAATCAAGCTTTTTACTCTGTTCCCAGAACTGATGAGGGGGTAGGGAGTGTTCATTTTGGTTTGTAATAGATCTTGCTGTAGCACAGGTGCACACCTTCCCTCTTCTGACCTACCCATGACAACCTCACAGCTACATTCAGACTGCCTCAAAACCAGATCTGTTGTTCTACTAGCGCGTTGCCAGCAGAGGCTTAGAAGCAGCTATACAACACCAGTTACAGCATGAATTTTTCACATGGTGACAGTCAAGCAAAATCCAACAGGGTATCCATAAACTGGCTGTGACAGCTTCCATTTGGACAAGGAATTCTATGCCCACAAAGCCATTCTTTAAGAGCAACAGGGAGACAGTCTGAGCATCAAAACTACACCAGTTTCTTTCAAGCAGCTGAAAAAAAAAGTTTGCGAGTACCAGCATTCAAAAGAGATTCTTTTTTTCTGATTTTGAGACTTTCAACTATGCAGAATAGTTCCACTCTGTGCATTCCCAAACACACCAAAAGGTAATCACAGGGACTCAAGGGCATCTAATATTCCTCCAGTGCTCTTAATGCAAAACACAAGATAGGATAAGAGACAAAACAGTCACAAAAAAACAAAAACAAAAACAAAAAAAAAAAAAAACAGATCAGAAGCTACTTCTGGGGGTTTTCTATTCCAACTCTCTTTGGAAAGCAGAGCTAACTTCGCAATTACATTTGGTTACACAAGGCCCACTAACCCCAGGTAGACACCTCTTCAAAACTGCAGCACTTGCCCTGCCACAGCCAGAACCCATTCGAGAAATATTCCCTAAATCATGCTAGACAGGTCTTGATCAGTCATCCAAAGTAAATCTACCGCTCCGCTACTGACATTTGTTTTTCAGTTAATACTTTCTGTTATTGAATTTTCTCGTCAACTTAAATCATGAACATCCACTACCTTTTAAAAGAATTGACCTTCCAAGCAGTGAAAAACAATTAGTGATACACTCCAGAGTAATGATGTCCTTTACAAAACAGATATCATAATGGAAGGAAAAGACAGCCAAAGTAATCTTATCTCATGTTGACTGACATTTCCATTTGCTAGAACTTTAAAACCATGTTCCCAAAATGTATTGCTCTTGCTCGTATGTGATACTGAAGGTAGTTGGACTTGGCTGTAGTATTTATTCTCACAGCTTCTCCCAAAGATTCAGAGTGTACATCTCAGTATAAACAGCTGTACAAGTTATACCGAAGCTATCATTTTTTAACCCATTCTGTGTATTTCTCAGAGAAGAAGGTAGGGTTTATGATGATCCTGCATACACAAAAGAATTCAGAGACAGCTTGTATACCAGTATCCAACTAAAAGATTTTAAAATCAACATTAATTCTTAATGCTCTTTGCTACTAGGAAGGAGGAATGGCCTCAGAAAACACAATTTTTTACATTATCAGATAAAACAACAGTACTTTCTGGGAGGAAGGAGGGAACCTGATCAGAATCCCTCCCTGAAGTGAGCATACCCTCCAGCTAAAAACAGCTGTCAGTGGAGCTACGCTAACTCATAACACTTAAGAGCCTGTTGTGTTGTCATAGCCTTTTACCACATATAGGGCTTCATATGAAGTCAATAAATCAAATTTAAAAATAAACACGTCACTGGGCTTCATAATACAAAAAGTCAATGGAAGACAGGACCCTATGACTCCAATGCACATTTACTAGTTCCACCAAAATTGTCTAAAACACAATGTGAGTGTAATCCTTGCAGTCTTCACATTGATTTCACAAGCCCTTGAGAAAATTGCTATTCTGTCAGATTCTGGGTAACTAAAGCCTTTTGTGCTGCAATAGGAAAGCATCATTTTGCATGTACGCGTACACACGTCATTTTTTTTCAACAATTTCAGCTCTGCTCCAGATTTTAAAAAAGGCTAAACCTCAAAAACTCAACATTAAGTTTTCAGAGCTAAGTGCACAATTCCTAGCAACTTGTATAAAAGCACTGACAAGTGGCTTACATTCGAGATCAAGCAAAATTCCTCATTACATACAAATATTTCTCAGCATTTCACAAACCAGCTCAACCACGTGCAAATTTCTGACCATCATTACAAGAACAATTCAGAATTTTACCTTTGGTTTGCTACCAACTGTTTAATGCAAACACTCACCTGGTCTAAACTGCCACAGCACCACTAAAAATTCTTCCAAATTTTTCCCTGTTTGCACTGACGTCACCACAAGTTTCACAGTAACTATACTGTCATCATTTGAAGAAAGAATTTTGGCATTATCAGGATCAATACAAAGACTTAATGGATGAGGAGTAGTAAGAGCCCTTTCTGCTCATGAGGGTTAGCACATACATAACTCATCAATTACAGCACGAATTTCTCCCTCTTTAACTGCTGAAACATGTAATGGGGATAATTTGCTATAAGGGTCATTATAGCATGAACATAATGAAGCTGACCCAGCAAGAAAAAATAACAATTTTTTTACTCCTACTGGTCAGCTTTTAAGTCAGATTCTGCTACAATTAATCGCCAATAATATGCCACTGGACTTCTCTTTAACCCACTGAAAAATGAGATAGAATCCTTTTTTTTAAAAAAAGAAGTGATTAGAGGTGAAGGCTGTGAAAGTGCAGTTTATAAAGCATTTGAACTCTAGGTCATGTCCTAGGGAGATTGCCCTAGAGAAAGGCAGTTCATTCCATCTCAACTCATACCCACGTCTGTCCACAAATTCAAAAATAAACAAATATCCCGAGCCCCACAGCTGGAATGTGGGTACAAAAAGAGATCTTGATTGTAAAAGTTCACTAAGTTACTGTATTGGATGCTGAATACAAATACAGATTGGAGAGACACTGAACTGCCTAAGGACAGAGAGTGATCTAGACAAGGACTAGTTTCATTCTGTATTAGAAATTATCAGCCTACTCTAGGCAAATAACAAAAGTGAAAAAGCAAAGCTTTATACATGAGATATCAAATTATGTTCAATGCAATTCAGAAGAATGCAACCCTAACATGTAACAGCATCTGTGAAAGAAGAGACAGCATCCCCCATCCCTCCATGTGAACAGAAAAAAAATCTCAACAGCTTCAAATCAGGATTTTCATTGCCATTCTGTACGGGCAAAGAGATACTTTTCCCTTAATAGCCATGATAGTAATCTATCCAAACACAAGTTACTAACATAAGAACTGATAGTTGCAAGGCTGCATTTCTTTGGAACCCTTATTATTTATGACATTTTATTACAAGAACTCCAAAACATATGGTTACCTTATTAGAAATTAAAATTTATTTTCATATAAATCTCAGCATAACATTACACCTGAAGAACTAAAGTTACTCCAGGGGAATGCAAACAATTTCGCTTTCCAGGCTTCAGTAGTTGGAATTTGAATTTAAACTAATTCATTTGTAAATATAAAAGCAGTTTTGATAACACGAATAATCCATCTGGAGTCATATATGGCATAGTTGTCGTTTTCCAACAAGGTTTTGAATCTTTTACTGTAAAGATTTTAACATTTTATTTGAAACCTTCCTGTACACTAGCAAGCAGATCATCCCTGACTTTGAACATATGCATGTACTTGGCAGGAGGGAGGGTCTGTTTTGGTTTTAATTCAGTCTCCTCCACTAGCATCTCACAGCACAAGGAAACTTTTGTCTCATTTATTAAAGTCCATAAAACCACAAATACAGCAGACTGACTGGCAAGTGTCTGCCTTTTGATCTTGTTTTAAAAGATCAATTTGAGTTCATGGAATGAACTTTTTAAAGTAAAAAGTGTTTATGTTAACAGTAAGAAGGACACGTATTATTTGTGGTATATCACCAAGAGAAGGGACGTTCATTGATAAATAGGAGTACATACATCAGTGGAATTTTAAAATTGACAGTCAGGTAACTGAAGTCTTAAAAAGTAAGTTAATAAGTGTCAGTCAAAGGCACTGACGTTCTAAAACAAACCAACCTGGCATCTAGTCATACGTTTATAAAAATGGGGGGGCTGTGATTTTATTTGCTTGGCGTTTTTGGCAGGGGGCGGGGGCAGTTTGTGGTTTTCTGTTGTTTGGGGGGGAGGAGTGCGGTTTATGTCTCCAAATGAGGACTTGGTTCCACCTGAAACCTTGCCATTGAAGTAATCTGCAGCAGCGATGGTGATCTTGACTGTAACATTTTTAATTTCTTCCCCTGCTCTCCCCTCTTTGCTGCTGTTTTAGGATAGAGAAAAATTCAGTGCATTTGCAAAATGTAGTCATTTGCCATCAACATCTGCCCTATTTTCTAACCTTCAGGTAATTTCATGAAGTATCCAGCATACAGTTATGCGTATATGTACACCTAACACAGCACAGAACACAAGTTTATTACAGTATGCAGTGTACAAGGACTGCAGGAAAAACAAACACCTTGTGAGGCAGGTTTCTGAGGACAACAAACAGAGGGCCGTCATTAAAAGTTCATCCAGAAGCCAAATGAATGGACACCATCCAAAACACAATCATACATCACCGCCACACACAGGTTCCCATGATACCACACAATGTTAATGTCATCCCCCAAGCCACAATGCGGTGAAATTAGAACAGCTGCAATGAAATCACTACAGAGAAGGAGGGGAAAACTCAACAAAATTCCACTTATTTTATACAGCAGGAAAAAACATCAGCTGTGGAAGCTCAGAGGACCACCAGCAGACACATACTCTGGAGGCCACGTATAGGACTGAGTTTATTCTTTCTTAGCTTAAACTGCTCATGAAAAGTTCTGCAAACTAAACAGCTATTTACATACAGGATTTGATAAGTCTAAGGACTGAGCATTAAAGGTAAGCTTTATGAAGCACTTTCATCTTCAGAACCATAACAGAAGTCAAGTTGTACAATGAAGGATTTTCTTGTTTCTCTGTGTTTTGCAACAGAAGTAAACTTTTATTTTTCTTTTTCATTAAAGCATGCTGATAGTGAAGTCTTTGCATCTGGAATTAAACATTAATCTTAAAAGGCTGTTTTTTCATTATTTCTATGGCAATGGGAAAAAAAAACCAAAAATATTTTCCTCTACAGTCTGCAACTATTTTTTTCCTGAAAGACTTTCAGAAAATAAGCATTTTCTGACCAAACCTACATTAATGTATCTTCAGGACTGATTTTTTTCAACATATTTACATGTCTGTTTTCCTGTAAAGAATTTACTGACTATTCAAGTTCAAAGGAAAAAAAAAAAACCAAAACAAAACAGAGAGTAGTAAAGACCACTTTATGTGTCTGGAACATACTTACACATTACAAGGAAATTAAATATGGT
Organism: Cuculus canorus; assembly: GCF_017976375.1. Lineage (NCBI taxonomy): Eukaryota > Metazoa > Chordata > Aves > Cuculiformes > Cuculidae > Cuculus > Cuculus canorus. Next base: position 13,109,713 of record NC_071405.1, read on the forward strand.
TTTATTTTTAAAATAATAGCAGCAAAATTCCAATGTTCCAACCTTTATCTCTCTCAGGATGAGAGCCTGATAGTCTTATGGTCATAAGGTAACCAACATTCCTGTTTTGGGAAATGATACTGTTCTACAAACATAACTAATAATAGTCTGTTTTAACTGCTCAAATACTGAGATAACTAACTTGTAAAGCTCGAAGTTCAATACATAAACACACACCTCTCCCTCAAAAAAAAAAGAAATTGGCCTTTGAATTTTCTTATCAATAAGTGAGAAACACAGTTTTATCTAGTCTGTTCTCAGAGGTCTTGTACTGCGAGCAGAGCTTACAGCCTGTGCTGGAAATGTCCCTAACCTTAACCACACTGTCTGTCAACAGCTCTCCTGGTGCCACGTGCAGTATCAAGCTGTGGTGGAAGGGAGATTGGATGTCTAGCAAGGGAGGAGAAGCTACAGGAGCCCACCACGTGGTGTTATGGCACACCAGACAGACAGTTTCCATGGTCTGTCCACAATGCATGCATGGGTCCATGCTCAGGGGCAAATGAGCACTGAGTTTTCTCCCAAGGCTTCCATTCATATTTACGTCATCTCCCCAAAATCTGCCATCCCAGTAAAACCATTGTAACTTCATTACGCTACAAAATGGGTAGGTTTTCCAAAAATTGCTTACCATTTGGATAATATTTCATAGCTTATGTGATGTTTTCTGAAATGAGCAATAATTTGTTAACAAATCCAAGATAACATGGAGGGAAGGAATGACAGTTTCTTCTGAATGGAAGTCATGAGTGGTTCTAAAGCATTCTATCAGAGAAAAAAAATGGGAATGTTTTTCACAAATATTAAGGCAGTTAACTCTTCAAGCTGAGGTAACAGGACTAAGTCAACCTTGAGGGTCTGGTCATACACGGAAACTAACTAAACTGCCTGTATTAATCTCATAGAAATAAATTCCTCTCCTGTCACTATTAATCCATCCAACTTTATGAGTAAAGGAGAAAGTGGGGAAAAAAAAAAAAAAAAAAGAAGCCAGGACCAAGCATCCTCAATGCTATTTTTTTGCCTCTTCTTTAACGGAAAAGCATATTCACCTGAGATATCCTGTCCTAGCCACTTCCTAACAGCCTACTTTGACCAGAGAAAGTGTTCTGGTTTTTATATTCTTGTAAAAGAGCTTTATTTCTGCACCTGTTCCTAAAAGAGCAACTCAGATTCACACAGCCTGTTTATACTCTTTACGTCAACAGCTGGAAGACATCCTAGCGAAAGTCTCATCCTACTTCTCTATACAGGGAAAACACATTCTACTGTATAGTCATACAATGAGAATATTAATGTTGTAGGCCCAATTGAGTCAATGGATCCTTTCTTTTCTTATACTCATTATCACAGGATCATTCTCTGGTGACACTGGTTAAGCAAGAAGGGAAAAAATACTGCTGTTTAACATGACAAGACATCTTGCAGCACGCTACAGTATCACTGTTACTAGATTTTCCTTGTGGGCTTAAGCAGTTGTGCACGAAGGTCAGAAGGTTAATACTAATTTTCTTGTTTGATGCACTTGTCAGCGAAAAGAGGCATGCATTTATCCTAACTGGGAGATTCATCCCACTTCAGATTAAACAGCTCTCACCATGAATCAGAGCTCAACAGCAATTAGGTAATAATCACTTTTGCGCTAGCATAACTTTGCAGGCAGAAAAGGGTTGTTAATGTTTCAAGCTAAGATGGCAATAAAGAATGCAGAACCGAAACAAGGCAGGAAAAAATTATTCTGTTTTTGCTGCTCTTCACTGTGAAATATCTATTAGAAAAACATCAGATCCTTTTCGGAAGAGATGTCTCTTTGCTTTTTAGCATGTAGAAAGTGAGGATTATGAGCAATAAGCCTGACTTTCAGCTGATTTTGCTTGATTTTTCTTTTTATTTCAGCTCCAAGCTTCAGACTCTCCATTTGCTGACACTTTATTGTCTCATAGTTTGCATTACGTGGACTGTCCTATTTGTGAAGCAGTCTGAGACTGTAAAGTTTCTGGGCTTTGAAGAAGTTCAGAATATTTGCAGGTCTGCTGTACATATCACATAACGTGTCTGAAAAAAGTCAGCACGAGACACTCAAATGATTTCCCCATTCTGGTTCCGGTTTTGCCACCAAACTGCTGTGCCATCTGTGACAAACTCTCATGTATGCAACTTTCAGCCCTCCACACAGGTGCTCATAAGTCATGCTAAAAAGTCATAGCTGCAAGTGTGCACATGCTGCTACAAATTGAGTGTTGGCATCCTCCAGACACTGAGCTCTCTTGCTACTTGTACGATTCACAGAATTCATCCGTGCATGTGTGACAGAGATAAACGGACACTGTCAACACTTGTGCCTGAGTATCCCCACCAGTGGTTAAACCTCAGTCAACATGATTAATAGAAATATTTCTGTACGTCTCTCTGCAAATGATGAATGCTCATATGTCTCAGATATGCAAGACAAGGAAGCAGATGTCCAAAAAAACCCAAATTTTTCTGATTTAATGTGGAATATATTGCTTTTACAGAACACAGAGAAACTCCACTATCTCCTTCATTCATTACAAGCTTCATTTACTTGTTTGTTTTCATAAACTGTCTTGCCTAAACATATCTATGTTATTTCAAAAATGTCAAAATATAGTGAGTGGTTACCCTACATGTTTATTTTTCCACTTGAGGAGGTGCTAACTACTTAAAAAGTAGTTACTGAGAATGAACAGTAAGTCTCTCGGGTTCTTGTTATTTACAATACAAATTTCCTGACGCCAATTCTCTGATGAAAGTTAGAATCTTCTTAATGTTTTCCACCATACTGCAAATGTGAATACAGAATGTTCAAAAAAAAAAAAAAAGGACATGGGTGCATGTGAAAAAACACAATTCTTGAGAGATCTTACAATATTAAAACATTGCCACAAGGATAAAATTATGTGAATAAGAACAAGCAGAAATAACAATAAAAAACACAAGTAAGGTAAAATAATACCATACATTAGAATTCACATGTACAAGCATTTTAAATACACTGGAAAAGATAAGAAATCCATAGAGCTGCAAGTTAATGATCTGGAGTGCTCTGAACTAAGATATCACTTACCAGCACACGTCACAAGCATGGAATAGTTTTACCTCACCAACTCAAAGGCAACAGTAAGTCTTACATGCCTTTTAAGTTTGAAGGCTTAGAAATAACGAAGACAAATCTGGAACTACAGAGAATAATATCTTCCTTGCTACCATGGATATTTTCTATGTCTGCTACTTGTTTGCGCATTTAATTCTTACACAGTACAGAATGAAATCCAAAACTCCATTAAACAAATCCACCTTGTCCTATACCAACATCTTGCCAAATTTTACCATCAAATACGTGACTTTGATTTCGTCTATTTAAATCACAGCTTCATCATGCATTTGAGAACGCTACACAGCCAACCATGAAATTATTCTATTTAGCAGATTAAAGACATAGGTGAGAGAAATGAGGCTAGAGAGGCATATAAAGTAATTTTGCAGAAAGCTGTTCTGAGGAGTGAGAGGAAGCTCTTTGTCAGGTTGAAAGGAGTCACCTCTTTGCTAATGGATTTCTAAGTCTTCAGTTCCCCTTACTAAAAAGCCTTCTCTTCTATCTGTTTCCTCCTAAGAACTACTCTCCATCTAGCAAATTTATGATTTCATAACATGCAGAAAGTGCCTCTCTCATCTGACCCATGGTTTCAGGCAGCAAAAGCAGCTGTGTTTGCTCTGTTGCCTCTTGTTTCATCCACATGCACAGAAGTTAGGGATTTGACTTGCCCTTCCAAACTGTTGCGCAACATTGACCAGAAAGGTTGCAATTCCTGTTAATTTCTTCAAAGAACTCTTTCCTCATCACTAGCACACTGCCAACATCTCCAAAATTAATCTGGTCAAAATGTCTAAATTTTTTCCATAGAGCAAAAAAGGGACAGTCTGCTACTAGGTAAACAAAACCACAAAGCATCGATTTTATTTAAAACAGTAAAAAAGAACAACTACTGGATTCTGTATCATAGTTGATAAAGAGCTTTGTTACTGTCCTCTGATTTCCAAGTAGCCCTTGCAGTACGTATAGAACAGCTCTTCTCACAGTTTTGTGTATACAGAAGTTTTTTATCAACAATACATCTGCTGTCTATCTTTCAAAAGAAATGCGTAAACTGTTTTACCAGTCACTGAAAGTGTGTATATAAGACCATCTTTGTTTGTAAAGAACCAGCTAAATACCATAAGCTTTACAGTGGTAATTTACTGAACAGTTTTATAAACTGCTTTTTAAAGCAGTCCTGTTCACTTACACATAAAACGTCCTTTTATGAAAGAGAGATTATTTAAGCCAAGGCCATGCATGTCTCTTTTATTCTTTCATCCTGTCTTCCAATTCTTACAGTACATTATAACAAGCTTGTCAAAACTGCCATCTTCCTTCCATCATCAGTATTATTGGAAAAAGAATCTAAAGAGATATTTTTAGGAAGTAGTTCAAAAACTTATTATGATGGCCAAAAGATTAAATATTGCAGCTTGACATAAAAGGGCATTAAAAAAAAAAGAAAAACCACAATGCAAAGGCAGGAGTTGATTCATCAGTTTAGCTTTTAGTAAGTACATCATAGCTACGAATAAAAGCAACCTCTAGAAAACACTGAGAGACAAAAAGGAGAATAATGCCCCACTGCATTTGCTCCAGTGATGGAGTAATACATCAACAGAAGTACCTCAGCTACATTCTTGTAAGAAATAGGTCTCTTCTGTATCATAGGAAAACCATTTCAGCAAAGTACCTGGCCCACAGAAGTACTTCAGGAAGGACTGCAGATCATCATTTCTATATTCAAGCCTCAGCACTCCCTCACACCTCCCTTTCTCACAAATGTCAGCAGAATTCCCACATCCTAAATTAATGCATCTAATAAAGACGTTGTTCTCTAAAAAACATTTTAGAAGGTAGATGTTATCTGAAAAACAGTATTTCAAATATCGTAATGACAGCCATGGTGTGCCAAGGCACTACTGCAACAAGGCAGCTTGCCCATAGATAGGTAATCTGAATGGTCCAGCAACACTTGTAATCTACAATCCTTATTTATGAATGCAATAAGGGCCCTTGTCATAATCACCACCGTGAAACTGAACTTGGCAATAAAATTCATTCATTATCCATTTATTTAATACTGATTAGGTTGTTAAGGGGACAGGTCTTTGAATGTTTTGTTTACCTTCACAATACGCAGAGTCTCCTTGGACAGAGAGATAACCACTCTTGCATTCACAAGTAGCTTTTGTGTTCCAGTTTTTGCACTCTGAATTTTCACCACATCTGTGCCCCTCTGCACAGAAGTTATGGCCTGAAATATAAGAAACAGGCAACCTGGTATTAAAACATTTATTATTTATTTCATATATTCAGGTTTAATATTACATTGTCTGTATTACTCTGAAAAAACTTTAGCATGCTACATCCATTCTCCCTCTAAACCTATCTCGTGCACACAGGCTTTTTGGATTCCTCCACCAATTTGTTCTCAGTAAAACTATTTTGTTCAAAAATATATTTGTACGACTAGTTTCAGTCAGGAGAAAATACAACTTCAAAGCAGGAAGCCATGACAACACATTAGTCTTCTGCGAAACCCATGTAGGATAAAATGCCACCTTTTCTCTGATTGCCAAGAAATGTAACACTAACTTATACCAAAAGCGTAATATAAAATAGAAAATCCTTCACAGTTCTTCTATTATACATAATCAAGCATGCTTTTAGAAACGCAAAAATGAGATGTTGCATTAAAGCACAGAACTATACTGGTAGTCAAAACAACTTCATGTACTGCCTTTTAATTCTGTCATTAAAAAACAGCTGGATTGTTTCTACAGTTTATTATTAATCCATGCATCATATTTTGTAGGGGAGAATTTTTATTAAGCTCTCCTTTTTCCTTAACTGGTGATACTGAGTAGCTTCATCGTGAACAATTTATTTCATGCCATACAAAGTCATTCCTACAAACATGATGACCTTTCCCACTTTCTTCTGTAAAGACACAAGTGGCTGAAGTTCTTTCTTCCTGATTTTCAATAATTCTCATAGATGTGTCAAAATCTCTCTCTGATGAAGTCTAAAGGAAAAGTAATGGCAACTTCATCTCGCTAGAGGCACTGGAAGTACTGTAAGACATAACTAAATACCTTACAGAATTTGACAACAGGAATCTCCCCCCCTCCCCATATTGGTGTAATCTTGATGGATTTTTCTCTATTAATATCCCAGAGTCAATTTCTATTAGTCCGAGATATATAAACAGTCATTTTGGTAATTCTTTTTTTTTCTAGATTTTCTCTCCTGGAAGGAGGGAAACCAGAAACCCAGATATCAGCTACTTGTATTCATATAAACGCAAGCTGGAATACATGTTTATGCCAATCCTGCCTGGCCATAAAGGAGCAAAGTAAAAGTTCTAGTTCACTGATCCTAAACTTTCCTAACATCCCCTAGAGTCATCTAAGAAAAAGATGACCTGGACTTTTAAGATCTAAACACCAGATCTAGATCTTTTTTCATGTCCCTAGCTTTGATATTCTTCAAGGAACTTCAGAAGACTTATAGCTTATACTAAATATAGTTTTCAACTACAGTAAGCAAATTTTCATAGGGCTATCCTGAAGCTGTTGTTCATTGAGGGTAGTTTTTTATCTGTTATTAAACATGCTACTAATTTAAAAACCAAATTTCATCATTTTAGTGCACTCCAACTTCATGAGTCTAATCATGTAATGTTGGCTTGTGAGGTTGTGTCTTAAAAAGTGTAACACTTCTTAGCAAAGAGGACATTTTCTCAGTGTCAACATTCAATATTACACTTAAACTTCAGATTAGTTTTATTAACAACCAATGTATCTTCCTTGCGTTTAGTTAGCTCGTTCTTTCATTGTAATCCAACTTGCAAAAAAGAACCAACTCCATTAATGAAATTGCAGATACCCCTTCTAGTCTATGTTCATTCTGCAGTTTAGTAAAAGCTACTTCAAGTATTCCACATACAGCTTTGTCAAGCCTAGGTACATTTTATACTGGTAAAAAAAAGAGTGCAGTTGCACTGCCTTCAGCTTTTCATGCAATCACAGTATTTGACTTCTCATTTTTGTCTTTACAATTATAATTGAAACTGAACACTGGAACCCATCTCCCCTTGATTTATTCATTCAGCACCTAATTTATACTCCCGAAACAGTATCACTATTCTGTTGGCATTCTAGATAATATCCATGAGACAACGAGTTTTATAACATTTTCTTTGTTACTGTTTCCCCTAAGACTATGACATCCTAGTCCATTTCCTGCTCCTTTAGAATAATAATTCTCCTTTGAACTCATATGCAGTATCAGTATTATACTTTATTACTACTGGTAGATACTACTATTCAGAACCAACGTAATATATCAGTATGCTAAGCTAGGCACTATAAAGCTATCACATTTTCATTTAGTGTGGATTGTTACTAGTGTCTTAGGATATTTTAATTTTATTTATATCTCCTAGTTATCTAAACCTGCAAAAATTATTTCATCTTTCTCAGCACAGTTTAGTTAAAATAGTCCTTATACCAGTTTCTGCACTAAAAAAAAAAAAAATTGGATTCTGTGCTCTCTTTCTGCCAGTGAGTCAATATTTTAGCCTATGGCAAGTATAACAATTAGCCAAAGCGATGACTTCTCAGGGTTAACTTTTATCACCAACCGCAAGTCTCAGATCAACCACTCCTCTAGCAGCACTTTCTCACAAGCACAAGTCACTTACTAGCTGTCAATATCACATCATAGCCCTAAGAACTCTTCAGTGTTTATTTGCCACCTCTCAAATTCATCAGGAGATATAACAACCAGGCTAAATGACCATTTTATACCACTAGATTTTTGATAAAAATTCTCTGGAAAAAAATATTTTATTTGTTCCCTTATTATGAACTCAAATAAGAAATATCTCCATTCAGAATCAGACTATTTATGTTTTTAAGATTGAGGGCTGTTAAAAGATCACAGAAGGAAAAAAAGCTAACACTCCAGCTCTGTAACTTAAGTAATTTGATGCCCTAACAAACTTTTCATTGTTCTCCCATTAGGAATACCCAATGATAGAACGCCAACCACATCTCTAGATGGCCTTCGCATTTATTATTATAATAAGCCCTATGAAACACCGTTTTCTTCCTTTTTAAAATGCTGACTAAAACTGAGACAACTTCAGCTTCTCACAGCATTTCAGAAAACAATACCCCTGTAAGTGGAAAGTGGAAGCCATTCCTGCTAAGAGCATGCCTGGTATGATACCAAGCTTATCCAACACGGTATGATACCAAGCTTTTACAAAACAAATGCAATTTAATACTAACCAACAGGAAAAAAAAAAAGAAAATTATTTGATGGTATAGAAAAGTAAGGATTCCCTGTGCCTCTGTCAGAGTGGGCAACCACTGATTGGATCAAAGGCTTTTCTAAGTACTTTTCTTTTACAGTGAAGATGCACTTTTAGCTTCAAAAGAGCTAAGTGGTGCGTACCAAGGAAGCTTCTTAGACTCCAGTCCTCATTCTCTCCACCTGGGGTTTTGGAAGCAGGAAAGGCATAAATGCTATCTACTCCATCTTAGTTCATATTGGGCCATAGTGCTCTTCCTGCTCTTTTGGCAAATAATGGCCACATTTTATTTGGACTGTTATGTGAAGAAATGAGCTAGCTGTGTTCTCACACTTAACTATCCGAGTTCAATACTTATTTTAGCTAAATATTTTAACTCACTTATTCAGCAAAAGAGTCAGGAATACATGCAGGGCCACTGATGGTGACAACCATGCTCATATTCCTGACTAAACAGGGAAGGAACTAAGCACTAACTTAAACATCAACCTATTCACAGCCAATCTACTCATGGGAGCAACTTATCATCAACCAAGCAGAATGGAAAAGAATGCAAAACACCTGATTTTTATTAATTCTTAGGAGTGAAATGGATTATAGGGTTCCCTAGAAGTACCTACACAGATAGCAAAATCATCCATTAATACTCCATTGGGATCTCTGAATCTCAACCATGAGTGGCAGCTAGCAGAGGGCACAGATTCCAAGTGCCCAGGTGAAAATAACTGAATTACTAAGACTTCAAAATATTCAGCACAGTCTTATCTGAGACAGTCAGCTCCTCTCTAAACGTAAGAAACAGCTTAAAATAGAATGATCACATCCAAGCAAGCAGGCAATTGGAGAGGATTTGACAGAAGCACAGAAAATCTTTAATAGTTCTGATAATCTAAACTAATTTCAGGCCAACACAGATGACAAGGGAAGTGAGCATGAATTAAAATTACAGATGAAAACATTTAGAACAGATGTCAGAAACCACTTTGCCCACACATACACACAGTCATAGATGCGCACAACAGCCTTTCAAAGTCATTCAAGACATTCAAGATACAATTAGACACTATCAACAGGGGAATTAAATACTGAAGAGCGTTTTTAGTTTTTGATGGGCCTGATGACCTCTGTTCCTTCCCAAAACATTTCTGAAAATATTGCTTTCATCTTTATCAAGCCTGCTGAAATGTTCACTCCAATTTTTCTTAAAGAACATACTTGTATCTTATTACTTCTTTCTTCTGACTGTAGAATGACCATTTATAAATTTACTAAGACAATTAGGAAAAAGATTACATTTCATGCTAGCAGACATAAAACTACCACTTCTGCAGCATCAGGAACTACACAACTGGCTAGGGCTTAGTGATCCCAAGTCATATCATCTAAGATTAAACATTTATTCTATTTTGAGACACCTGAATATTGATTTTATTTCTCCAAACTTCTCAATATCTTCAGGTTCCAGTCCCAGAATCCACTTTTCAGAGTGGTATGCTAAAGTGTTTTGTACTGTCATCCAGTTTTTTAATACCTAACATATTTGGTCATTTGGCTTAATTATAGATTTAAAAAATGCCATAACTCATTCAAGACTACAGCTGGAATCAATATATCCTAGCCATGTCTCTTCCTACTTTTTTTATGGATGATTAATTTTTCTGAGAGTTTCCTTATAACACCTATAAAGCTTTCTGTACTTCTTACAGTATCCCCAGCTGTTCACTTCATAAACTGTAAAACCCCTGTTCTCTTGATGTTTAAGAAGCTCCCCCTTCAGCAATCCACACTTCACAGCTTCACATTTCAGACACTGCCAAGAACACTGACAATGCTTCCATTAATAGCAACAGCAAGGTTCAAAAGGTCCAAGGTAATTTTAACCTCAAAATCTTTACTATTGTTACAATTTAACCTCACAGTTACTACGTAAATGTATAGAGTACATCTAGGGGACAACTTGTAGGAAGAGTCATAAAATTTGCGCTAGCAATTAAGCCCTTCCATGACCTGAATCAGTTTTTGAGGAGTCATGAGCAATGATGTACTTTTGAACAGCAGTTTTTATCCCTTCAGAGACTGTGGTCTCAGAACTCAGTGTTCTGACATAAAACAGTAACTTCTTAAATTCTTTCAAGCTGATATATCAATGCAGACCTTAATACAATATTGCTTATTTGTGTGCATTAGAATAATGGTACTGCACAGCCTAACGAGCTTATACTGATACTTTTTTTCAAATATAAAGCTCTTCTAAATCCAAAGTAACATTTTAACTATGTTTAGAAATAAACTAATTCATATTTACCAACCTTCGTTAAAACTTAATAAAACTAAAACCTTGAAACAACTCATACCTCACAGCAAAGAATGAGAAACATTTGATTTCTGAAAAAGCAGAACTGTTTCACAGCTGGAGGGGGAGAGATGAGAAACATGCTAACTGAAGAGCCTTCTCATGCTTTAATTGAAAGAATAAAAACCTCCTTAAAACAAACCAAATCAATACAGATAAGGGCAGCAGAAGCCCAACTTTAAATGCTGGCCCCTGGTGCAAAACGCACACTTCAGCTCACCAGCAAGATTCTCCTCTTCCTGCTAACCCGCAACAATAGTTAACCTAAATCCATGAGCCAAACCATGTAAAAGGACAGCAAATAAAAATTCCTTTCTCTAGAAACCAAACAGCTCTCAGTGCTTTGTTATTTCCTTACACTTTCTCTTTTAAGGACAGCAAGACTGAAGCTGCTAGGGCTGTTAAGGCTATTCTTATAAACTGAAACTGTGAGCATAACAACATAAAAATCCTCTCATGAAACTTTATTTGAATCACTCATTCAAAAAAAGAAAAATCCACTCTTTCAAAATTATACACTGTCTTTGGGAAGGAGAAAAACAGCTAAAGGGAACAATAAGACATTTTTATGACATGATTTTTTGGTGTTAGATTTGTCCCTGGGCTATAAAAAAAAAGTAGCTGGCATGCTACTGACTGATGACTGATTCTCAAAAAAGCAGTAAAAAATATATTTTATTATACAATGATTCTTTGTAAAACTTTAAAATTTCTGTAAACCTAAAAAGAGAGCTTAATAATACCACATTGCCCTTCTGAACAGTAGAAAGCAGCCACATAGTTTAAGCAGACATTTGTACTAAAGAATCAAGATGACGAGCAAAACTAGGCATACTTCACGTAAGGTTCAAGAACAGATCCTATCTACAGATCTGATGAGGCCCATTTTTGCATTCAAGTACATCAAATCACAAAACCAAGATGCCATTGTAAAGCAGAGTTCTTCCACACCACATCTGCCTTGCTGTACACCTTACACTACCATTTTAGTGAAATCTAGAAATCAGCTTTTAGCTTTTGCTGTACTATAAACTCATGTAGTAAACCTTAGGAAGAAAAGGTATCATTTGCTATCTTCACTCTTCTAACCATGTACAAATAACGACTATCTAGGAAGCCCACCAGCTGTGTACCTTATAGTATTCAACTCTGTCCTTTGCAGACTCACAATTTCCATTACCATAAACATCACAGATCTATTTTTTCCTTGCTTATCCTATTTTATTTTAGGCACTTTTTCATTATTGTAGTAGATATGAAAAAGATCCCTGATGAGGGTACAGTCTCATACCACAGCATTATGAAGTTTCTGTATTTCTCTCTGGCTTTTTCCTTCTGTTATCTCCCACATTTATCCTTTCATTAAATGGAAATTCCTTTGCTGCAGCTAGAAAAGCACAAGATGCAAACCTCCTACCCTTGCCCAAGTCAGCAAAAGTATTCTATAGTTCTACAGAATGTGAAATTCAGGAGAAGTTCTCTTTCAACAACTAGATACTAAAACAAGCACAAATAGACGTAAGAACAGAACTAGTCCTTAGCATGCACTGATAAACTCAATATAAATTATTGGTATCATTTAACACTACTACAAAATGCTTACTAATCTTCCTGTTGACTAACTAAAGGTCTAACTCAGGGCTAATGCAAAGAATTATCTGTATCACTGTATGTATAATATGAAATCTGCCCATGATGTTTGCATGGCTTCCATGATTGCACACAAATGATCCATATGGGCTTCCAATAAACACCCTAATTCCTCAAGGCTATGTTTACTCCAGTATTACTTCCTCACTATGTTTGCTTGGACAATAAAAGCTGAATACAGCCTCTGAAAGGGGTCATTATTGCAAAATGGAGAAGCACTCTATCCTTCCACAATAAAGAACATATTGACATAGGACAGGACCAGAAACTATGGCCTGCTTGCCATATCAGAGGACAACTGTTTGCATGATAAAACCAATACCAAACACAGAACTATTAATAAATATCCTTTTTTAACAACATCACTCTACATATGATAAAATTATATTGTAACACTTCAAGTTGCATACAACCGAAGCAAAAATGTCAAGCAGCACATATTCTACCTCAAGATATAAAAAGCAATTTAGGAGTGCTATCTTGAATTTATGTCTTTGAAACGTTGTCAAAATTAATCATATCTTTAAGAATAATTTTCAAAAGAATTTTAAAAAGCAAAGATGAAATACAAAGGGAAGTGGTACAGTTTTAGCAGTCAGATAAAGTAGACCTGAAGTTGAAGTTTAACATATCAATTTGAAAGCACCATGCATCAGAATTCATTGGAAGTGAAGGTACAACTCCTTCCTTTGCTTCTAAAGACCATCACATAACTATACATATTCATACTATTTTATAAATAATAAAAATACTTTGGGGATGAGTAACTAAAAATTTTACCGATCATTAACAATAATACAGAATTGATAATTACAAAATGTATCTTTCTTCAACTTTGAATCTTTCAGAGTTCTAATGCTTTTAAGTAATGAAGATATTTTTTTCAGTACTGCACTACATCAAACTGGGCCATCTGTTAAGAAGTGTCATTAAGACATGGAGTCCTCTGAGGGACAAAGAAGCAACATTTACTGCTTGCTCAAATAGTTACAGATGTTTCTAGAAACCACTTAAAAAATTAATGAGTATATTCTTAGACCGTGACATAGCAAGCAGTCTCAAAAGTTCTGGCCCCTACAATCATATGCATATGTTGTCAAGTTCAAGACCTTAGTAAATATTTAACTACGCATATTTATTAATTAATATTTACTCACTAAGGGAGAGAGTCAGAGCCTCTTCATTGGCATCTACAATGACATCAGAGGAATTTACATACAGGCAAGAAAAGTGGTCCAGCAGGCCCCAGTAAATATCTAATCCTGGACATGTCTAATGCCCATCTGGGATGCCTCTTGTTTGGTATTTCTGAGGTGCATCACTAAAGGCTGACACACAAGTCCTGCTCTGAGACATCAGGCTCCCCTCAAGCTCAGCTGAGGCTTGGCACCAAGGGAAAGGTGTGGGACAGAGGAACAACACAGACATACACAGAGAATGATTATTCTAACATCTTTCACCCAACAGTTCACTGATTACAACACACTTAAAGAAGAAAGCTTGTCCCAATTCTCTAGTGTCACGATACCTGAATTTTATACATTTAAAGATATTTCCTCAACTAAATTTTTAGCTATTGCTTGCACAGTCTGGTCCAGCATGCAACAGGATTCAGCAGGGCTGAAAGAGAACACAAGGAACCAGCACCTGAAATCCCCACTGGAAGGAAGAAAAACTGGGCTCTGGGCTCTAGAGTTATTTTTTCATTTTTATTCTGTATTTGTCCAGCTTAATTAATAAATGAGTCCTGAGAGCACTGAGATCTAAATCAACCTCAAAAGATCCATCAGACTGGAATCTTAACATTATTATTGTACTTTTAAAATAGAGAGCTTAAAAACCTATTTCCAAAATCCTGTATGTTCAGTGCACTTGCAAGTTTAAGCAACATAAAATCTCTTTTCCAAACATAACTTCTTCCCAATGAGAATTCTTAAGAGATACTAGGCCCTTTTTACCCTCAACTCTTCCTTTTCTCCCTTCTCTAAATCAGAGCTCTGTATCTGCTAAGTCTTCCACCCAAAGAAGTATTACAGACTAGTTTTACATGGAGGCTAATTATACTCAGGTTTATAGAGGTACCTAAATTATTCCTTCCAGTGTCCCCCACACACACACAACTGAATAAGTGGCTTCTATTTCTTCCAAACATGCATAGCCTCTGGCTTACCTCTACAAACACTGCAACACTGGTTCTCTGGAAGAACATGATCTTTTTCTGAACAGTTCAACGGTGGACAAGTCTCTGTTACTTTAACTAGAACTCCATTCTGAAAATAAACAACATTGTAAAAAATTACAACGAAAACGTGCAACTGCAAGGATCACATAATTTTCAATTTCTAATGCTAGTAATCTTTAGTAACATCACTGAAACTAGCAGACAGCAAGTTAAATTCATTATTTACACCATAATGTTAAATGCAAAGTAACCTACCTGGACATTTCTATGCCCAGAGTTGAAAGAAGAGTAAAAAGAAAAAGCACATAAGCTCAAAATTCTATAGTATTTTTTCCAAATACATTTTCCAAGTATAGTTGTTTTCCTCCTAACTATTTGAAAGAATTAAAGAATTTAACTCAAGGTTTTTGTTAAAGAAAGTCTTGCTACTTTATGCAAGTCCAAATTTTACTCTTCTTACATATTCTACATAATTCACTGCTAAGTTATTCAACTCAAACACAGGAAACGGAAGATCAACATTTTCAAGCGTCTTGTGTTCTGCTGTGTCAAATTAGAAGGGTCTGTTCTTTAGAATTACTAATAAACTAATTTCCAGAAATGAGGTCCTTCAAAGGTATGGCAAAGCAGAAACCAATCTTGAGGAATCCAAATAGAAATTACTGTATAAGATGTAAAACAAGGTCTAGATATTTCTGTGATCTTGATTTCTGCTAGACTTTGCGTAAGACTGTGCATACAAGGTCTAGTTGCTGGTAGACATTTTGTAAAATAACAAAGGCAGAAAGTTTCTGGTGAGATTTTACACCAAATTTTACTCTATCTTCTTCTAATCGAGAATATGAGCTTCACCTACCTCAAAACCAAACAGCTGTCCTGCTCTTTAGTTTGTTACTTCTTCATATTTTGTCCCAAAAGAGCCTCCTCTTTTCCCTTATGCCTCTCTAGCCTTTCCTATACTATATTTTACTTCTTCAGAATCCTTTCAGCAGCTATGCCATTACTGCAAATTGGTAACTGGAGCAGACATTAACAAACAGGATTTTTGCTCAGTAGGAGCCACAATAACTATCCCACAGGACTGTCCACATCATAGTAATCCCATTTTCCAAAGGTCTGTGAAACTGCACTAAGAAAGCAGGCAGCCTGCTATACTGCCAGTATATTTTTTAAAATTTAACCTATCCCCCACTCCTCCCAAAATATTTTTCACAAAGCCTCAGATGGTGGAGCAAAAAGATGGAATGAGAATTTCTTTCTTCAAAAAAATAAATTACATTTTTTAGTCACCATGATTTCAGAGAAAAGTTTCAAAATATGACACAAACACATATAAGGCTAAGAAAGCAGAGGAAGACTAATAATTAAAAATAAAAAAGACGTTATTAAAGCCCCCATTTTCATAATCTGAGGGATCAGACAAATTACTTTGAACAGAGCATACTGACAATACCTCGTGTCTATCTGTATGAAGAAATATCTCTGTAGGCACGCTTGCTATCCAGAATCTGGCTTTCATATCTACAAGATACTGTGGCACACCATGCCAAAAGACTAGCTAAGGTGCCAGAACTGGAACAGGTAAAACTCTTTGCTAGTAATGGTCTCATTTAGATTGCAATCTTAAGGTTACATGGGGGCAAGCTGGCTTTCTGACTTCCCAACTGTCTTTGCTTGCAAGTTGCAATAGTAGCTGTCATAAAATATATATATATATATATATATAAAAATAAGAAAACCCACAGGCATTGAGTTTTCTTTGTCTTTTGAAAAAAACAGCTCCCTATAGTATCGCATGCAGCATGTATCATTGAAGCAAGTGCCCACACAAGAACAGTGAAGTTAATGGAGGTATTAAGTCTCCTTCTGATCTCACTTCCATAAGTGAAAGGGAGGAATCCCCCACAGATGCCTGTGCAGCAAAGGTGATAAAAGAACTAGACACACTGAGCCATCATTTACTACCATGTTATCAAACCACCCGCTGGAAAAGCTCTGCCTATAACTCATCGCCTATTCAAGTTCAGTCAAGACAATTGCAGCAAAAAGGATACAGTATGTCAACATATGGACCAAAAGTGTTGACTGAAAATAAATCTGGTCAAAAAGATGGCAAGAAATCAAGAAATTGTAAAATCAGTGGTCAGGATGAGTCAAAAAGCAAAATATAAACTCAGTCCAAGCTCACACCTTCTTTTGTGAATCATAAGGAGATTAAAAAACCCACAAATTGAAATTCCGTTAATTTAATGACAGTAAGATTTTATTTCCCTGAATCCCTCCTTTTTCAGCAGAATTTGCATCTTGGGAAAATAAATCTAATATGTTCTTAGTTAAGTTTTTAAACAATTTAAAATGTTTACATATTAAGTATTCTTTGAACTAAAATCAATTTGTTATAAACTTGTACAGATCCAATTGAATTATCATCATTAGATCTCAGACTTTATCCACTGAGATAAGCAAGAATAGTTCACACTTCAGAATTATTGCTTCAGGAAGCCTTAGCAAAATTCCTAACTTTGTATATTTAGTTCACATACATAGTCATAGAATCTGGAAAGAAATAGCTATCAAAAAGACATTCTTCTGGAATAAACAGTCAGGCTCCAACTGTGACATATAATCCACAAAGAATGAGATCTGGAGTCAAACATTTACAAGATGATAATTAAATTTCTTGTATTTACAAAGGTAAGTACATAAAGAAGAACCAGCTATAAGCCTAATCAGTGACATGCAGTAAAAATCTGAACCACGAAGAATTCATCTCAGATGATCAGCTTTGGAGAATAACACAAGATTTCAAATAAAGCTATTTGGGGCTTTTGGGTTCCTTTGCAGGTCTTTTTACCCTCTTGTTTCAGTTGTTATTGATCAGCCTTTCAGGATATAGTTCTAAATAGCACCCTTAGCTGTCAGTCTAGGAACCACGCGGTTCTTCACCTTTACAAAAACATTTTAATCAAGTTTCCTGCAAGTCAGTAGAGCCCTGTCCATCTTCCCAGTATTTGTACAGCACACTCTGACCACCCAGTCCCAGCACTAATGAACAGGAATCCATTCTAGTAACCTTTGCTGTCAAACACATCGTCCAGTTATGAATGAGAACTAAAGGCCCAATATGCAGATCGGACCCATTAGGGAAGTCTGCTGCCTCCCTGAGACCCAGATTAAAGATATAAAGAGAAAACTCTTTACCCTGTTACGGCCTTCAGAATATGATCCATTATTGATTTTTCAAGTAGGCAGCGATGAAGTTGCAACTATAAGTCCAAAGGCAATCAAGAGATACTTCAGGGCCTTAGGACGATTGGTTAAGGGATCAGGAGCACAGGTAGCATTCTCCTCTATCCCTCCAGCCGCAGGGAATGAGGAGGGAAGAAAGAGGATGAGCCAGCAGACCAATATGTGGCTCCAAATCTCGAATTACCAGCAGATTTTTGGGGGTTTTGATCACAAGTTGGTCTGCAGGCCTGCTGACAACAGACACGGTACACCTGCCTCAAAGTGGGGAAAAAAGGATCTTTGCACAGGAGATAGTATTGAAAGAGCTTTAAGCTACGTTAGAAGGGAGAAAGGAATAAAAGTAGGTTTGATGAAGATAAGCCTGAGGGTAGCATGCCAATACTTAAGGGACCATGTGCTGGTGAGGTCCTTCGGCACTGTGTGCTGGTGTCGCCCTGCTAGAAAGAAGCTTTGCAGAAAAGGACTTGGTGGACACCAAGTTGAACATGAGCCATCCATGGACCCTTGCAGCCAAAAAGGCTAATGGTAACTTGGGCTGCGTTAGGAAGAAGTGCCAGCTGGTCAAGGAAGATGATCCTTCCCTTCTACTCAGCACTGGTGAGGCCACGTTTGGAATGCTGGTTCCAGTTCTGGCCTTCCCAGTACAAGAGAGAGGGAACAACTGGAGAGAGATCAGCCAGGGGCTATAAGGATAAGTAAGGGACTGGAGCATGTCTCACAGGAGGAAAGGCTGAGAGAGAGGGAACTGTTCAGCCCTGAGAAGGCTCACAGGGGACCTCACTGATGCATACAAATACCTAAAAGGAGCATTCAAAGAGAACAGAGCCAGGCTTTTTTTTCAGGGGCACCCAGAGAAAGGACCAGAGGCAATGGGCATGAACCAAAAAACAGGAGGTTCTGTCTGAACTTCAGAAAACACTTCTTCAGCGTGTGGGAGATCATGCACTAGCACAGGCTGCCCAGAGAGATTGTGGAATCTTCACACTTGGAAATACTCAATAGCCATCTGGACACGGTTCTAGGCAACTAGCTCTAGGTGGCCCTGCCTGGACAATATGACCTCAAGAGGCCTTTTCCAATGTGACCCATTCTGTGATTCTTAGAAACACCTGTGCAGTAATTTTGTTATTTTGTCATTGTAGATTAATCTAGAGAATGTTTGTGGGCAGGATTCCAGCTAGGAATGACGGTCCATCAGTAACATCTGTGCTCATGGTTAAGAGGATGTGCATCAAAAATACATTTTTAGTCTGGATTAGTTTTCAGAAATAAAAAAAATAACTACTTTGAGCCTAATAAAAATCTTTAATCTATCTGTATCCATCTGTATTACTATTGTTATTGTTGTCAGATGGAAAAAAAAATAAAAGTTAAAAGCCTCTTAAGCTTGGATCAGTACCTATGCAAAGAATAATTAAATATCTTCAAATAAAATTGGCAATGTGAAATTTCAACTCTATCTTTTTGATATTACCCCACCTATAGATACATCCTCCTTTACAGACACAAGAGCTACTCCTCAAGATTTTTAAGTCATTTTTATCAACAATAATAAATTGAAAGCAGTTGTGTGCCCTCTGTTGTATTCTTTCACAGATCAACTGCTTTTCAAGCTTGATGTCTGTTTTCCAAATCTGGAAAATTAAACCATATTGCATTTTTCATGGCCCTTTCCCTAGCACAAAGCCTGTCCTTTACTCATACAACACCTTGTCCTCTAGCAGGCCAGCATCAGATAGAAAATTAGGACTGTTGCCACAGTTTGACTCATCACCATTCATCCTTCATCTACTAAGTGTTCCTAATTGAGGCAGTAAAGAAATAGGTGTCTTCCTTACAGCTTTTAAGAGGTCATGCTGAAGACACATTGAATAGGCTTCCTGTCTGGAGACACATCCTCTCACAGAAGCAAAGCTAAGCACCCACTTAAAAATTTTCCCAAGTCAGAATGACAAGCATTGCCAGTGAAGTTTAAGGTCTCCTTGTAACACAGATGTGGAAATCTTTTTTTTTCTCCACAGTGGACTCATTCTTTTTCACGGTATTGCGTTCACATATGCTGTTTCAAACACTTATCAATACTCTGCATTAAGATGTAAATAATACAAACTGCAACATCACTGCAATTAGCATTTCCATATCAATTTAATTTAACAATTCAGTACAGTAAAATGGAAAAGCTCTTTTCATTATTGTTATTTTAGTCATTTTTAGTATGACAGATATTTGTTGGTCAGTATTTTCTTTTAATCTAAATGAACGTATTATCATCCTCATAACGATTAACATAATGCTCTTATTTATAGCACAGAGAAGTTGCACTACCATAATTCAGATCACTTTATCTGGTTTCACTTTAATGTGGAAAATCCTGCTGTTTTCATCTTTTTTCATATAGGCGCTTTCTTTCCCAAGCAAACATTCCATGTCATGTTATAAATAACACCTTTGTCTTGAAGGTAATGACCTGGCCCACATATTCGCATATACTATGTTGAGCAGCCCCATACAGCTAAACACTAAGAACAGAAAGTAATCCTGCGTAACAAACTGCTTTCACAACACCTGCAACAAGTTATTGTCCATTTCCATTAGTGAACATAAAATTGCTACTCTCTACACACAGCTACAAGCACAATAATAACCAGATCATTGTAAATGTTTTTCGCAGTTGTTCTAACATACTGATCTGTCAATAACATTCGTAAGCTTCCCATTTATCACCCTTCCCCCTCTACAAATTCAACAAGACGTAAAAACAAAAAATACTTGAAAATTACATGTGAAAGCAAATGTGTTTAAAATAGCTGTGCATTTCTGAAGTGATAAATCATGTTTAAATCACATGCATACTCACAACAAATGCATGTCTCAGGAGCACAAAAGGCCTTTTATAATAGTCTACTTCTACTCTCTCGTTCTTCTAAAGGTAGTCTTGACAACAACTGGTTTCTGCCACACTTCTACACCATGTAGCACTCCGATTCACCAGCACTCCCTCAATGTTCCTAGCTAACACAGCTTCTATCTACCTGTGTTCTTAAATACTTGTTTAAGTATTATGAACTTGTCAACAGAGACCCCAGTCCAATACTTAGTAATTTACCTCAGTTATTAGTAGGGCTACATATAGCTTAAATGTTACTTCAAATTTTAGCCATTTGGTGGAAATTACAACTGGCTCAAGATGCTGCTGCCCTTTTTAGAGCTCATGAAAGTACAGTAAAAAAGAAAACATTCCTCCAAGTCATTTTGCCCTACTTTTTTATTACCAAAGTGTAATATTCCTGCCTTATGTTTGTATTTGTGGCTTTCAGTGACTTCAAGGCCACCTTTTCAGGACAACAGATGTCACATTTGCGTGAAAGAAGCCTAAATAAAAATAGTAGCTTATCATTGCCACTTTTGAATCTCACAGTCATATTTAAAACCAGGAAGAATTTATACAATTGAAACCTACCCGACATTCCCTGCAGCTCTTGGTTAATACTCGTTGACCTTCTGCCAGCACTTTGCCTCCATAGATACATTTTGCTGTAATTTGAGAGGAGAAGGCAGGAGATGAAAAATAAATCAATAAGTATTTAAGTAGTAAACAAATGCAAGGTATAACACAAAAGTAAAACCAGCATTCACATACACTGAAAAAATATAATGCATTTTGCTTTCAGCAGAAGCCAATATTTATGTAACTACAAACAAAGTAGCTAGTAATAAATTCATTTTAAGAGCAAGGAGTAGCTTTACCCAAACTGAAGAGGAGGAATAAGAGCATAAGACAATATGCACTGGAACAAATTCATTACTATTCGACAGAAGATATTTCCATTACTGACATTCTGTAGATTAGCTACAGCATTCCTGTTACTAGAGGTCTTCATGACTCTCTTCGAGAATGGGAGACATTTATTAGTGTACTGTTCCTCAAGAGGATAATATAAGCACAGATTTCAATTAAACCTTCAGATTTTTTTGTGGGCACAAAGCTGAATTCAAGTTGCTGGAGCACTGCAAAAATGGATTAGATGCAGCAAATGACTGTACTGAATCAACAAACTGTAAAAATCTATTTCAGAAAAATGTTTCCAAAATACACAAAGTAAGCAGATTTCCCAGGAAACCAAAAGTTCCTACTAAAAAAAATCCTATCTGGAGTTTTGACCCTTCTTCTAGAGATAACTAACCCCAGAATCAAACCAGCAGAGCAGAACATGTGAGCACTTCCTATTCACTTCAAGGCAGAGATAACTAGCTTAGCTTAGGAGTACTGCCACTGTGGAGAAGGTAACCTCCAGTAGGGCCACAGAAGCACACAGTCAACTGTTACCATAACTATCACAGGAACTAGTTGTCTAAATTTCAATACCAGAGGAGGACCAGTCTCTCAGTTAAAGAGAACAGCTGGACTATTATGGTCTCACACAAATCAAGTATCCATGGTAAAGGCACTCTATATTACTAAAAGGATCAATGCTAAATACTGATAAAATAACTTTTTGTTGTGGTGTTTTAGCGCTCTCTGCACTTGACCAATTAAAGTCAGACCTAAGACACTGAAAGGAGAGCTAATAGGTAGCAATTCTATGCTGCAATTTGAACAGTTTCATGAATCAGAGCATATGCACAGTGAAAGTGTTCAAAGTACTAGGTTCTTAAAAAAAAAAAAAAAAAAAGATGGAAGTCAGGCTGTCTAGTAACTGTTTTACTTCAATTTCTCTCCTGAATACCAAGGTAAGGGAAAAAGCACTTACAGGTGCCTGCATGTACCCCTTACCAATAGTATTCCACAGCAGCAAGTGTCATAGCCAGTTTGATTCCCAAATTTTAAACATAAAGGACTGCTAGATCAGCCTTCATAAACCTCAAGATATAAATTTGCTTCTAAAAACCTTGTTTACTCTTTCACACTTGAAAAATGCTCATTTCTTTAAAAAAAAAAAACACAAAAACATGAAAGCACAAGATTTTCAGAACAACTCCGTTTCCTTCATCAACAATGCATTTAAAAATCAGGCTTCTTCCTTTCGGTTTCCCAGTTTTCTTTTTCTAAAGCCACCCTAGTTTTTATGCTTAAGTGGTTGAGATCTCACTTATGAAGAGAACTTTAAAGCAGGATGCTTTGTTTAAACTGGTAACCCCAGTAAGTATTTTTCAAGTAGATGAAATTAGAGAAATTTATGTTTTTCTTTCTGTCTATTTTTCTGACACTCCTGCCATGATAGCAGTTAACAAAAGAACGGACACAACAGAAAGCAAGTTAATGCACAACTCAGCAAAATGACGAGATTTTAAACAAAATTATAGTCTTCTGTCAAATATAAGTTGGAAGGCTAACACAAAATGGCAGGGATCAAAACAGAATCACATCATTTTTAAAACCCTTAACATACCAGACATTAGAGCTACTTTGTTCGCTAACCCTCAGCTAAAACAGGAAGCTGTTCAATAATCCAGCCGTTCAATAATCTCTAGACACAGCAAATTACAGCTGATGATTCTATCAGAGCTAAATAGGAAAAGCATGGAGAAATTAACACCTGCAGTATAGCTCTTTGGATAGCCTCAGCAATTACTACTATCTACCCAAAAGTGACTGACTGTGGCCCTAGCTCATCATTCTGTCAAGGAGCTGGCATTTACAATCAATTTCAATCAACTTCCATACATCTCTTCCCATTGACTGACATGCTGCGTTCTTGTCAGAATAACGAGTCAAGTTTGTGCCAATCACTGACAAAAGGCAAGTTTGATTGTTCATCTTTCCATTACAAATAAAAGGAACACAGTTTACTCATGGGGATTTGCGTTGAATCTACAATTTTGCACCTTGCAATTCCTTTGTGTCAAGACTTTGACCGTTATGCATACATGCATGTCAGCAAAAGTGCATCAAAAGAACTATCCAGTTTCATGAAAGAATTTTCTAGATTCTCATCATTACAAATACAAACATTTTGAGACAAAAGAGAGAGGCCAGCATAGCTACTTTACCACCAAAGTACTTTGTTCATAAACATCTTTTAGTGAGAGGAATACTCATGCCAACATATAGTTGAGAGAAATGAGATGGCCAGAATAAATAAGAGCAAGCGCAAGATCACAGCTAAAGAATGTCTGTGCATGGGACTAACGAATTCAGCAACTGAAGAAAGGTGACAGAATGCTAAAGGAAGTGTTATTATTCCCCTAATAAATCTTAAAATAATTCAACATTCCTACCTCATGAATTATGGAAAAACTCATGCATGAAGTTTACAAGTCTTCGAGAATAGAGGACAAGGGAGGGAAGGGAGAAGATAATTTGTGCTTCTTAAGGTAAGACTGGCATGGATATTCAGCCAAATTGTCCATATATAAATTGTCTTTGTCCCTTGTACTTGTATCAGGAAAACAAATATTGAATATTCCTTCCAAGAATGTTACTTAGATCTTTAATTTCCAGAAGAAGGCACTGAAAGCTGACAATAATGCTGACCACAAAATTAACTTTTTTTTTCCTTTCTTCTCATAAATGTATTTTTAAATTAACTACAGCAAACTATCTTCCCACACAGGGATACTACTTCAAGGTCTGAAATTCTGTCATGTTTACTTTAAAGAACAACCTTACAACCCAAAATAAAAGACAGGCAAAAAGATAACAGCTCAGTCTATTACTCATCACTACAGAAAATTCAAACCACAGGCTTGATGCTCCTTCACATCAACAAGAGATTCAAGGCAAACCTGAGTATGTCTTCCCTGCCCCAAACAAGTAGATGAATAATTTTATCCCGACAATAGGTAAAAAGACAATCTTAGAAATTTGGAATGCTTTTCATTTGTCAGACATTATTTACTTTCTTCTTAACCAAGCTTGCCACTGTGACGCGTGTTACCTGAATTACCAGGACCTATGAAAGTCATTATCAAATACTCCTGCTTTCAGTTTAGTTCTCTAATACACTTTAATGTTTTAACTCTGCTTAAACAGAGGGTGAAGCCAAAAGGTCTGTGTGATGCACTTACCTTTGCATATTTTGCAGCACTGGCTTTCCACATGCACTGGGAGAGCATCAGGAGGACAATTGAGAGGGGGACAGGACATCCTTCGGCACTCCACAACACCACTCTAAGCAAAGGTTTTTAAGACAAAATTCAGATATGACAGTTTTAGTGAGATTTTATACAAAGCACAGAAGACAGAAAATTATTTAAACAAAAATAGCATTGTGTTAAGTAAACAAAAATACCATCCTTCAGTAACAAGTTCAGTCCTATCCAAGTATTAAACTTCAGTCGAAAGCATCTGAAGATGAACCACTCCATTTTAATAGATATCGCTGGTTTTACCCCACTTTCCCTGAGCAAAGCACATTAAGTGGAAAACCTAGGCCCACCTTTACAAGAACATAAACATCACTTTCTGTAGGCTGTGCCAATCATCTTTGAGATCTTTAGCAATCAATTTTCTATTTTCTTGAGCAAACAAAGACTCTCTTCAGATATTTATCAAATAATTCCAATAAGACAAGATTTACATACTAATTCTCTTCTGTTCCTCAATTTTGCAGTGATAAACATGGAAAAGAGAATCCGCGTGCTGTTACCGTGCAAGATGCAACTAAACATCTATGAATACTATTAAGATTATGCTTCCTTTTGAAAAAGACTACGGCACTTAAAACAATTCCCAACCAAACACAGACAACACTGCACTTTCACCCGGAAACCAGGAAGTCCTCAGAGATATAATTAGAACAAATAAGACAGTATCATCAAGGGAAAGCAGATTTTATTTATGAAGCTTGCACATAAACAATTTTTTTGTTTGCCAGATTTTTACTTATTTTTCTGTTTTCCTGTCTATTGTTCATTCTGCCACTAGATGCACAATAGAAACAATAAATCTCAGAGTTAAAATTATGCATTCAAGGACCATTTTCACATTTTAATTAGATCCTTCTCCTTAAACTCTTCAAAAATTCTTACTTTGCAAGTGCAATTCCTGCAGTGGTCATCTTCAACCCACGAGTCTTTGTCTCTATAGATCAATCCATTTACTTGACAAGTCTTCTCACAATGACAGTCTTCCAATTGGCTCAGCCTTGTTTCTGCATAATTTAACTATAAATGAAAGTAACTTGATGAGATTTCTGCAATTCAAACACATGATTTTAAAAAGCACATATGAGAAAGCAGCATATTTATATTCAGCCGAACCAAGTTTGACTACTACCTCTAAAATATTGAACCAGGATGTCAGCAGGTACAAACTAATGCTACACCTTGGACTTTGATGGAGCTATCCAGCCAACTGACAACAGTCCATGACTCACAACAGTCTGTTATAGTGTAACTAAAATCCCCTTAGAAACAACCAGGCACTATCCAAAGTACATAAACTACAACTGTTTTTAAAAAAAAATAATTCAGAATTGCTAATCAACCTGATTACAAGTCAAAAAGCTTGAAGACTGGCAGGCTGACTTCTCCTAATCATCTCCATCTCATCATTGTTAATCATCAGCCAAGACTAATATTTCTGACTTTTACAAAGGTCCTAACCTCATGATGGCAAGTGAGATGTAGAGGGGAAAGAAAGCATTTTCACTCGGTGTGGTACAAAATATTCCCAGGCTGTGATTAATAGAGAAGCTATGCTCCTGGAGTAAACCCTGGACTGTTGGCTAGCTCTAAATACTCCTTGCTGTTCCCATTACCTCCTCAATTCCAACTACTAAAACGCGTATCAAGCTGCTAAAATTATGCAGTCTTTCAAAGTATTACATCTGCATACTAGTGATTGCTATGTTTGCTGATGAGATAACATGCTATCAAATAAGTGGAGACAATGCTCTTTTACATAGCAAAAGAAAAACAAAAGCCTTTTTTGAACCATCCACTCATAAGCCATCTCACAGACTTCCCCTTCATACAAGGTAGCATCGTACCACCCTCCAGAGGGGAACAACCTCAATTTATGCACACCTTTTACCTGGGGCCATCATCTTTAATCCCCAAGAGCAGTCAAAATTATTTTCCCATTTGCTAATATGAAAAAAAACTAAATAAATAAATATTTAGAAGTAAATTGGCACATTCTTCCAAGTATCAGACTGCCATTGCTCTAAAAATTTCCCTAGTGCCAGCTGGTTAAGAGTTCCTCAAGGTTTTGATATTTTTACATTCAGATTTGTCTTATGCACATAAGCCATTACATTGAAGCCACTGCAAATAGCAAGGCTACCTAAATATGGCACAAAACAAGATGATTGCACACTCTATTGTGTTATAAATATAATGCTATTATCCTACATTATAGGTTGCTACATCTTAATAGTAGCAAATTTTATTAAAAAAAAAGAATGCACAGTGCCATACTATTTTTTACATAGTGGCATATACCTGAATTTCATATATTTCCATTCTTTAAAATTCCATTTACTTCAAATGAAAGTAATCTAATATATCCTTTTTCATTCCTGCTAGTAAAAAAGCAACATATTTAGGGGGAAGGAGGAAAAAAAAGAAATACTAGGCAAATTTCTGTGATTTTTTTTTTTCTGTGCAATCCTCATGAAAGAAATCCCTGAATAAAAGGTCTTTATTTCTTAACTTGTTATTCTAGGATAATAGGGGATTGATACTCATCTCCCTCAGACGCAGCACGACCTGGTGACTTCAAAATTGCTTTTCACACTTTAGAAGCAAAATTATCTTCTTATTGAGCTGCTTGTTTTCAGCAGAAACCCTTTTTAGGTCATTATATTTAAAATATTTAAAATATATTCAATTTTGTTAAAAAGGTGTTCGATTAGTCTAACAGTCTTACTTTGTTTACATATCTTTTCAGTTTTGCTTTTTTTAAAGAACATTCCCATATAAATGGACTATACTAATTTTGGAGAGAAAGAACGTTAGAAATACCCAGATTTGATAGTGGTACTTGATATTGTCCTTTTTCCTACAGATTATTCCCTGGATAAAGACGAAAACTCTAAGAGAATAAATATTTTCAAGTTATTAATTTTTTCTGTCATTTGCGTTACCTTCATTTTTATTTACTTTATTTAACTTATTTATTTATTATCTTCAGTTTTATGTATTTAAATATCATTTACCTCCTGTTCTAAGAAACATCTTTAAACATCGCAATCAATCAAGCAGATTACCAGAAGGTGTGCAACAGCAAACCCTCCTATGCATAGAGGTCACTGAATGTTTCACTGCCCACAGAAGCTCTTCAGAAACAACATGTAACTGTTACCTGCTGTACTACAGTAACAAGAAACAGTCCTTTTGTTTCAGACTTCAAGTCTTAATTAAAACATTCCTATCGAGCTCAACAAAACAATGAATTCCTTAAAATCAGCTGAAATAGCCCTCCAAATGTTGCCAAATGCATAAAATAGATTCGTTGAACATTTAAAATATCAGAAAATTCTCAAGCTTCAAACATTTTTTGGGCTATGAACAGAAATAAACTAATGAGGGAGAAGGCCACACCATACCAAATATTTTCCATATACTAACCAAACCCAAAGTTCTTAACATTCAGGAATATTTGGCTAGATATTATTCACAAAACTTATTTTAGCATTTTAAGTGCTTCTCCTCTGCCTATATAATTAACTGAAAGACAACACCCTTATGTTAAAAATGCATTGTTTCTAGCAAAATTCATAACAAAAAAATTTAAAAATCCAGGCTATTAAAATTTTTTACGGAAAATTTCATTAATTCTAGAAGTATTCATGGCTATATAAACCCACGATGTAAACAAACCAGGTTAACTAGTCCTGAACTCAAGCACTTCATTTTCCTTGGTGTTAATCAAGCCCAAGCTTCAACCTTTCTGATCTCAGCCAAGGAAAGATTGCAGCAGAAAGCGTTGAGCTGTAAGTCTTCATGCAACGAGCGCATCTGACTATGGAGCAGATTCTAGTGTGCACCCACAATTTACCAAACAGCAATTATACTCCATTCAAAGAAATGCAGGAGATGCCCAGATCAATATCAGCAGATTGTTAAGGTTGCATGGATTGTTGTAGCCATTACATTAAAAGAGTAACTAATACTATCCCAGCACGGCAGTTGGGAATGCTCAAATAGAACACGATCCTTTTCTCCTGCAGCAAAATTATGATTTTTGCCAGATTTCTAACATTCTGACCTCTGGCATCTCTCTAAGGACACAAGATTAAATCCATTAAACACGCATACTGGGAAGATTCAGAATTAATTTGAATAGTGACCAAAATAAAACAGGCTTTAAAAACTGGCATTTATTAATTTTTAAAAGCTATGGTCTTACCAGAAATAGGTAGGAAGAGGACACAGCTGTGGTTATCTTATTAGAGGTCATGATCAAATGCTTCTGTACTAAGCACTCCATGACAATCAGCCACAGCAAATGCTCTGCTGGGCCCCCACATCCCACCCTGAGCTAGTCTGACCCTCACTGGACCTGAGGCAAAGACCAAGAAGCAACAGGGTACTGTCTCCTCCTGCCTATGTACTCCAAAAGTTCTCACTGCTACCAAAATTATTGGAGCCTGAAGCCACTACTCATGTTTTCTTCTCAGACAAGCCTTGGTCTGAGTCTGCATAGTTTTATGGTATGTAAGCTGCAAATATGTATTCACTGCAAACAACATTCACTGGTCTATTCAATGCTGTAATACAGATGTAACCAAACAAGTATTGAGGGGGAAAACTGAAATCCTCCATCTAGCAGAGCCTAAAACCAACATCTGGACAACAAACCACAGGTCCCAGTTTTCCAAAATGTCGTGTTCATGCTCTGCGTCTCCTGATACAGGACCAGTCAATGGGGTTTATTACCCATATACATGAGCAAGCCATTCGCTGACCACCTGCCCGGACAAACAGGAGATTTGCAGGCAGCTGCATAGCCCACCTAAGCCTTGCTCTTTGCCACACCACGGGTCATTCCCATATGATATAGTTCTACCTACATTAGTACCACCTGTGGCTGTTGTGGCTAGGACTGAAAAGGGAGATACAAACCATAATGCTTCCCTCAAATCCTTCCATTTTTAACTCACATTTGTCCATCAAATTAACTTCCTCTCCTGCTGTATGCATTTTTCCTGGACGACAGTATTTCTGTAAGAACGGCAACAAAACAGGCAGTGTACTGCTCTAACAGAAAAGGAACTCGCAATGAAGGATTATCCCAGCACTACTTTATGGAAGCACGGAGTCTTTGCAGTACAAATACTGTGTTATTTGCTTCTCCTCATAAAGTACAAGCAAGCAAAAATATAATTAACAGCACAGAAACCAAGTTACTCAGTACAGTGCATAATTGGAACTTGCTCACACCACCAGCAGGGCTCAAAATAATTGCCTCCCTTTCACAGTACAAGCAGCAAACTGAACTAAAAGCTTCACTTTTCACATTCGGAGTCAGTCTGTCCAAAGCATGTCAGCTGAGTAAGTGGATTGTCAGTATAATGTGCACACTCTAAAAACAAAGTTTCCCCTTTCCTGTTAGGAAAGAAAAAAATCACCCAGAGGCAGCACAACAAGTACAATGCTTTTACACTAGCAGCACTACTATGCAAATCTCATTTTTTAAAGTCCTGTTCCATAACTACGCTGTCTACAGGTTGGATGTAGCTGCACTTAAATCTATAAGGAATTTGTGCATAAATGTTATTTCAAACGAGACAATTAATTGCCTTTTACCACAGACCAGAGGGCTCACCAACATCAACTTTACAAAGTGTTCACTGATTGCCCTTTAAGACGCACTCAGGGTTCAGTTATCTCTTGAACTCAGTTTCCTACCCCACAACTTCACCACAGCCTCAGCTGAAGGGCTTTGGCTAACACAGAGGCTGTGTAGTGCGAGAGGAAAAAGAAAATCTTTAAAATCCTAAACAAAAAAAAAAATTACGCTTCCTATTTATCCTACTTATAATCCAACCCCCCAAAAAACAGGAAAAAAAGGGAAAAATAAACCCCACACCGCACCACCTGGAGCTGGGTTTAACTTTTACACTGTAAAGACGTAGATCAAAGTGATGTCAAGATCAGCACAGCTGGCAGCTTCACAGACATTTCCATTTTGGGGCCTCATTTCAGTTCCCAGGAAGGAGACTACACCAGTCCTGAAGACTTCACAGGACTTCCCACAGGCAAACACGCACCCTCTGACAGCATCACATGGTGAGGAAATTGTTGAGGGATTTTGCTCTTTTGTTTCTGCATTTATCCCTCAGCATGAAAAGGGAAATCATGCTAAGTCTTCTTGAAAAATATCAAACCCTGGGCATTTTGTCACTATCTTACAAATAATAAGGCAGACAACAGAAGCTGTGTAAGGCTTTCAGTGACATTCACGAAGCTAGACCCCCAAGTTCACTGCAGACAAGGCTACTGCCAGAAAGCGGACAAAGAATGGCTTTACCTTGAAAATGCAGAATAATTGCAAAAGGGATAAATACTTTCATGCTGGTCTTAGCACAACACATAAGGAAATGAGCGATTGACAAAGAAGCTTAGGTACCTACTTTTGCAGTCATTTTTGCCAGGAGTTCTTGCAAATCCATGATTCCTTGCACCAAACTTAAGAAATCACTGCAGGTCGGGCATGCTCAATAAGGGAAGTGTAAAGAGAAGAGGAAAAGAAAAGAAGGAAAGACACGGTAACCCATAAATAAATCAAGTATTATATGCTGCTGGCTAGCTGAACATAAAGTGTAATCTGTTTGCACACAATTTTTTGCCTTCTAGAAGTCTGCACACGCAAAAATGACAAGCCCAAAAATGTTCTTTTTAAAGCAAAGAAATATTTTCTATGAAAAATCTAAAATAGAGAGAATAACGCAAATGGTACTTACTGCGATTCAGATTAGGACACTGTGTTATATATCCGTTAGGTATAAAGATGATTTTCACATCTTGAATAACACCCTTTGCAAAAGAAGAGAAAACTGGTAATACAGATAGATTACAAGTATTCACTTTGACTTGTACAAGAAGTTTCACAAGTCATTGATCAGCTCACTCTTCCAGTGAGGAGAATATCTTATCCAGCTGAAGATGGACAAAATATAACAACTCCTCCTCTCTATTTTCCTCTGTGTGTGGATATTAATTTCCATACAACACAGAAATAATACTGCTTTGTCTTTTGCAATCGCCAACTATAAGCCGCTTAAACGTCTTAAAATAGGATGAGTGGGGAAAAAGCAGTGAAATAATATCCATTATTCAAGCCTATGACATACTTTGCCAAAAGACAAAAAGAAAACACAGCAATACTCTTCAGTGGTTTAGCCAAATAAGACTGTGAAATTAAACATTATGAAAAGAGAAGTATATAGCGTAAGAGGTAAGAAGAGTCTACACTTCAGCTGTTTGGTTCAATTTAGCTTGCTAGCTTTGTATCTCAACAGGCAGTTCATGTAATCGTGCCATCAGTTAGAATTAAATCCTCTCTAACCTAGACAGATGGAAAGATCCCCTATGCAGGGCTGGCAGAAATCAGGACTCCAAGGTCAGAGCCAGATAGTGCAGGTTGTATGAGGCCAAAAAATTGAACTAGGCAGGACAGGAGAGATGAAGTACCAAAAGGCCCAGCGCTGGCTGCATCCTCTGTTGTCGATGACTGGCAAGGATATCCCTTGCCAGCAGGCATGGAAGGTTGCCCAGTATCCTGGCACACCTGGCTCCTGAAGAACCCTAAATCCTTCAAACAGCCTAGAAAATGCTGAAGCTTGTGTTTGCTCACTGAAGGTCAGATGGAGCTCTTGCTCCATCTTTGACTGTGTAACAAGACTCCACAAGATCCACTAGCTTTAACAATGTCATGGTCACTAAGGAGGAAGAGAAAGGAAAACGGAGGACTTTCACTGCTACTATTTGCACTTCTCCTCACTGTTAATCAGGTGTAGTGACATAGCTCTCTCTCCATACGGAATTTCTTTAATTTGAAAGGAATGTTATCATCAGAGCAGTTACTATAGAATTAAATTACTCATTTGTAAGACTATGTTTTCAGTTAATTTGTCATAGAGTGAATTTTGCAGACTGAGGACATAGGCACTTGCTCAAAATATGGAACACCATCTGTAAATAAAATATAAGCCTCAGAAAGCCCTCGAAGCCTGGTGAATACATAAGTAATATTTAACATGTGGTGAATATATAAGTAACATTTAACATGTACATGTTCATTTGTTAAAACAGCAGAAGGTAATCAGCAAGTATCGTTTCCTGCTTACTGTTTCATGATCAAATACTAGCTGAATATTTCAATAGACATAATCAGATCACACTGTCTTTCTTGCAGAAGTATATACATTTATTAACCTTTTCATCTATGAGAATAATGAAACCATCATAATAATGAGAAGTAATACTGTCACTGGAAATGCAACATCCTGAAAGCCATTTTACACACATTCTGCTAGCAGTCATCAGTGAGAAATTAGAAGGTGAGTCACAAAAATATATTTCAATGCTTAAGCCTCTCCAGTGAAAAGCTTAAGCAAGAGTAAATGAAATTACAAAGTTTCTCCAGACCATATCACACAGCTAACAAGACATAATTCATAGACAACTGAAGTCTTCCTCAGCCTTGTTTTTCTAAAGACCATATTGAACTTCAAATATGTTTGTGGCATTAGAGCCCCACTGTTCAGTTGTCTTTTGGATAGATTTGCATTTAAGTACCACCTGAAGAGGAAACACAACTATTTCTTGTGTCTTGATTTCTGGCTACGTGAAAGCATGTTACCATGGCAAAATGTATGAACTTCAATTCACTAATATAGATGCCTTCTAAGTATATAAACCCTCTGAAACAGAATTAATACAATCAAACATAGAAGTGAACCTTCAAAGAGCAGAAATTTCACTGATGTATTTTTTTAATAGCAAGACTTCATTATAGGCAAACACTTATTGCAGTCATAATTATTGTTACACATATGAACAAACTTCAACTAGTCCTCCTTCAGCATTAAGTCTAGGTTGCTGAGAGCTTTCTACAGCCACAACCAGAAGAATTAGGCATGCACGGGGGACAGCCAGGGCTCTGGTTCACTTTGGCACAGGGTGCAGTTCTTCAGTCCACTTTCTGTGAAAGGATATAAGGATATGGTGTTGACAAGGAGATGTCAGTGGTCAAAATCTTGCCTTTCCCAAGCAGACATCACCTTTATATTATCATTAAAGCATTTGGCTAATTAAAACCAAAGCTTGAGTTCCACATCAGGGCTCACTAACTTGAAAAGCCTTCATCTGCGCAGGCAGATAACCAACTACAAGATTAAATTCAGGCCTGCAGCACTAAATATCAAGCCCATCCCATGAGGATGTAGTACAAAAGCTCTGTTTATAGCACTTCTCATGTCTCTATCAAACAGAGGACTCCTCCCACATTCTGTGAAAAGACTCAAATATTCCATGAGCTCTACACTTCTGCATTTTCAGTTCCTCCACTGTCTTTTCACCTCTTTTAAACCTACTTCTTCCATAGAGGCAATGTGTGCCACACAGCACCAACATACTTCTCAAGCATCCACTACACAATCGCCAGACACAGCAGCAGGATCAAAAGAGCCTGCAGCAGATATGAAAATTGATGTCTTTAAATAGGAATCACCTAGTCACTGCTGCATTAATAAGCTCATTTCTCCAGCAACTCTTTGGAGGGAGCCTTAGGGGGATGTGCTCTCCCCAGCAAAAATATGTATTTGGCAGGTAATTCAGATCCCAACAGCAATCAGATCCATCCTAGAGTGAGGGTTCCCTGGTCGTCTCATATCACCCTTTTCCTCCCTTCAGTTGCATTTACTTTGGTTTCCTAATCTGATTATAGCCCTATATTCATCTGATTATTAGCCCTAAAACAAGTCTTGCTTTTGGGCCACACAAAGGAACCATAAGAGTCCACATGTATTTTTTGAAGGAACTAATTCACAAGATTCCCTTTGAAGCAAACAGACAAAGCGATCTTAAGTCTGCTCCTCATTTACTCCCACCATTGCTGTGCTAAAACTATTTAGTTTTGTCTGAATTCTAAACAGTTGGTCATAGCAGGAAAAGTACAACTAGCAAGAGACACTAGTTATGAGGGGCAAGACTTCAACACCCTTGATGATGCCATAGAGCACTTCATCCCCCAGCAGGACTGCTGGTGGAACAAAAGCATAAATAAGAAAATTGGCAACAACTGGCCGTGCTAACTTAATTATACCATATGCCCTCCTTCCTCTTCTGATATACTGAGAATTATGATATAAAACAAGCACAATAATATGGCCTAAAATGTGCTTTAATGCTATTCAGTTATGGAGAGACAACAATTAATTAACTATCATTAAAGAAAGAATATTTCTGGAACAGGAAAGATGATACTCAGAACAGTATCTAGTGCTTTTTGTCACATACATTATCATGGCTCCAACACACAAACAAAAATGCTAATTTTTTTTTAATGCTCATTTCCCTGTAGATCTCTGTTTACATTAAAGAAAATAGATCTATTTTTTTATATCCTAAACCACCAAAACAAATTGCTCTGAAAAAGGAAGGAAGGTCCTGCTGAGCACGTAAATACATGGAAAGAGATGTGTTCTCTTTACAAACTGGCAAAACCCCAAGTTTTTGCAATGATTAACATAAAAAAAAAGTAAGATTTCTGAAACTCTGAAGCAGAATTAAAAAAAATGCAACCAATTATATTCCTGCCCTGAAGAAAGTTACTAAAATATTCAAGCATGCATAAAGCAAAGCAAGGCACTTGTCGGCCTTCATTACAATCAATAAAAACTGTCAGCTCATTAGCATATCATTAGCTACCCTGCTGTTTCCAAAGTGTTAACGCGTAGAAATATTAATTTACAAACATATAATATCCTAGAGTTCTGAGGCCTTGACTGCCTGCATAAAATAAGAATTTAAGATAGGCGAATCCAATACCACTTCTTTTTTTTCCTATGTAGCTATAAACATATGTTTACCATCTGTGGAATTACAGGAAGCAGCTGAGGTAAAAAAACAACAGCTGTAGAATAAAATAATACTATCAATTTCACTTCACAGTGACAGCTCAACTGCTGGAAGATGAAACATATTCTAGGTTCAAAGCAACTCTTGGACAGTCACTTGAAGTTCAAAATTAGCCTTTACCTCTGTTTCACTATTAGCTTTGTTAGTCTCTATGCTTAAATAATGTTAGCATAAAATAATTGTCCTAGCTTGTTGAAATCTGGGGACTTCAAGGAGAGGTCCTCAGGAAAAGAGCAACTTGGAAAATTGTCTTACGAACTGACAGCTTCAAAGGGAACCTGAGTGGGTGGTAAATTTCCTTGGCAATAAACCCTTGCCAATATCAAGGATAGGCAGATCGTCCTATCATTGACTATAGATTCTTTCACCAAGAAACACTTGCACCGTGGCTTGTTTTCCAAAACTTGAAGAAATATCAGAAACTTCTCTGTAGCTTTCTTACAAGGCAAAAAAAAATAATTTTAAGGTGGAGGGGGTGGTTTTCATTTGCTAGTGAATTTTGTTTGTTGCTTGGTTCAGCAAGCTTTTCTTGACTAGAAAATCATATAGTCTCACCAGGGTACAAACAAAGCTGAAAGAAAACATATAGGAGAGGGCTTTTCAAGTTGTAGGTCATTTATCTGTCTTTTGCAATTTTGGAACTATATTGCCATTAACTGAATCTGAAATATACTGCCAATTCTTGAATCATCTTTTTCCTCTGAGAACTTCTTCATGCCCATGCTGGTCTACTCAAGGACTGGGAGCCTCATAAATGGAAAAAGACAGGAGCAGCCTGGGTCCTGCCTGCTTGCCAGCCTTTCATCCTGGGCTGTTGGAAACTCCGAAGGACAAAGAACAAAACTCGGTGACCCACTGTTCACTCTGTAGAGAAACACAGTGAGATACTTCGTTGAGAAAAGTAAAAAGGAAGGAAGGTACTCCAGGAACAGAAAAATCTACTGTTTTGCAGCAAGGCAAATGCACTGAACACAACAGCTAGTATCTGTAAAATCCAGAAGGATCACAGGCCAGAAGACCTCTCCTCTAGAAGTCATGCTGTCAGAGACAAACAAGGAAAAGTCACTTGAGGAAAAGAGCAGAAGGGTGAGGGCATTCTGCATGCGAAATCAAAGAGGAAACGGCCTCCAAGAGCAATCAAGACCACCACTGTCTGGCCAGGAGACCATAGCAGAG
Organism: Cuculus canorus; assembly: GCF_017976375.1. Lineage (NCBI taxonomy): Eukaryota > Metazoa > Chordata > Aves > Cuculiformes > Cuculidae > Cuculus > Cuculus canorus. The sequence goes on from NC_071405.1 coordinate 13,146,818, forward strand.
CTGTTGGTTTGGGAAAGTTTAAATATGAAAGCCAAGAATAGATTCTGACACTGCCTACAAGGTCTTGTTCTGCCCCCAGGAGCCACACAGCAGAGCGCGGCAGGCAGATGAAGCCTGCAGCAGGAAACCAAACAAAATCCCCAAATACTGGGCACTGCAGTCAGTGACTACAATACTCTACCTCACAAGAAAAGACCCTTTTCTCCAAGTGTTTGACTTGCCACAAATCCCAACTCCACATTTTCTCCTAAAATTCATACAAATCCAGTTTCAGGAGTGTAGAACAACTAATCATAAATATCTTGCTGACTATTTATTAATATCCTTCATGTGCCATTTCATATCTGCTTACCTTAAAGAAACCATGTTTCCTGTTTCTCTGTCCAAGCCACAAATTGCTTTCAGGTGTCAAATTCGTTTCTGGGGGATCAATGATGCGTTCATAAATCCTGTAGAGGGAATACATTGCCATTACTTGAATCCTCTTTTTGCTCTGAAAAGTTCCTAGTCAAAATCAATCAATCATAAAAGATGGAAAATAGAATTAAAAAAAAAAACCTTTATATTAAACACAATATTTATCATTGATAGTAATGAAGGTATAGAACAACTTTAAAAGCAAAAGAAAATAGGAAAAAAAATAATAAAATCACTAACATATGAAGCCTGCATGAAACTGGAACTCCTCTTGTGCAACTGTGCAGCCCTACAAACACAATGCCAGAATCATCCATAGTAGGGAAAACAAACTGGGACCATCCTAGCCCAGGAGAGTTCTTTAAACTCAGCTACTCATTCTGGAGAAAAAGTGGTCACACGCAAGATCTGACCAGAAAAACAGCCCTTTGGGATTTTCAGACTGTTTAGAATTTTGAATGGACTTCAGAGAAAAATTTTATTCCAGCTCTACTCCCACAGCCTTTTTCTCTCTATGTTTGTGTAACTCATCTTCACACGTGGACCTTTTGTTTTACGCACTTAATTTATGAAAAATAGCTGTAACATAACATTTTTTAATTCACAAAAAAAAAAGTACCTGGAGTTTTAAAAAGTTCTTACTTTTTTTTTTATTTATTTATTTTTAGGAAAGTTGTAATGACATTTCCACAACACTTTCTTCGGGAACTCAGACCACTACAACATATGAAATGGAACATGAAAACTCCAAGACCAAAGTTTCAAGACATCACATTGCCATGTTACACCAGCGGGAACCATGAACTTACTGTTTCATAACAAAAACAGCATGTTTATTGAGGATTACTGAGGAGATTATGAAATATATTTCCATTACTTCCCCGCTCACAGAGACTATATATTGCTGTGCAATCACACCAGCGTGACAGCCAACAGAAAAGACTCAGACTGCATCAACAACTCTAGCTTAAAGCAGTGAAATAGTCTGTATATTTAAAAGCAGTGAAAATATTTTTTTCTGTCTTTAAAGATACGGCTTTAAAACAAACATAAAAAATGAACACCAAATTAAAATACAAGTCAATCAACTCATAGCACAGTTAGCTTCCCATTTACACTCCGAGTGTTTCTACCACAGGCTCACCAAGTGTAATTATTGATTTTCACGTTGTAAGTTGCCATGTGTATTTGGTTTGCATGGCAAGGTTTTGGCAGCATGGGGAGCTATGGGGTGGATTCTGTGAGAAGCCACTAGGAGTCTTCCCTAGGTCCCACAGAGCCAATGCCAGCCAGCACTGGTCAAAGTCAAGCCCATCAGCAACAGTGGTAGCGCCTCTGTGATAACATACTTAAGAAGGGGACAAAAAAACTGCTGCATCACAGCAGCCAGAAGAGAGGATTGAGAATATACAAGATAAACAATGATGCAGAGACCAAATTCAGCAAAGAAGGAGCAGGAGGAGGTGGCAGAGCAGAGATTCCACTGCAGCCTAAGGTGAAGATCCTGGTGATGCAGGTTGTCCCTCAACAGCCCATGGATCTACACAGTGAAGCAGATACCCATCCACCTGCAGCTGCGGGAGGACTCCACACAGGAGCAGATGGATGCCTGAAGGAGGCTGAAGCAGGCTCCTGGCAGGGTATGTGACCCCATGAAGAGAGAAATCCATACTAGAGCACGTTTGCTGGCAGGACTTGCAACCCCATGAAGGACCTGTGCTGGAGCAGTCTGCTCCTGAAGGACTGCACCCTGGGGAAAGGACCCACACTGGAGCAGATCCTGAAGGAATGTAGCCCATGGGAAGAACTCATGTTGGAGAAGTTCATGCAGGACTGCCTCCCATGGAATGGACCCAACTCTAGCGCAAGGGAAGAGCGTGAGCAGGAAAGAACAGCAGAGACAATGTGTAGCAAACCAACTGTAACACTAATTCCCCATTCCCCAGTGCCATTTCAGAGGAGGCGGCAGAGAAAACAGGGAGTCAAGTTCAGTCTGGGAAGAACGGAGGGGTGGGAGAAAGTGTTTTAAGATTTGGTTTTATGTCTCATTACCCTATTCTAATTTGATTGGTAATGAATTAAATTTGTTTCCCCGAGTTGAATCTGTCCATTGCTCCCAATAGTGATTGGTGAGTGATCTTTCCTGCCCTTATTTCAACCAATGAGCTTTTCATTATATTTTTCTCTTTCTTGTCCAGCTGAGGAGAGGGAGCAATAGCGTAGCTTGATGGGTACTTGTCATCCAGGCAGGGACAGACCCACTACAACACATTACTGGAAAATTCATACATTTGCAGGGCCTGGAATAACCTGACAATATTAAAGAACCTCAAGAAAGCTCTATGCAGTTTTTTATGTCAAAGTACAGAGTCATATATTCCACCTACTTTTGCTTGTCCAGACAAGGAGGAAACCATTTGTTAAAACCAAAAGGCAGCAATCTAAAAACCTAAAGGCAAACTTACTATTTCCTTAGAAAGAAACAACAAAAATTTCGAACCTAAGAACAAACATTTGCAAGAAAATTCCAGCTCAAGAATGTGAGTACAGGAGACAGAAGTCTTCTAATACTCATGATTTTATTGCTCAAGTTCATTATAATTATCATCAGCCCTATTTCATCACATTTCATCAACATGATACAGTCAAAGCTCTAGGAAATCTCTGTCTCCACTAGTTAATTACTTCTATCTACAAAATTACCATGTTGAGCTGTTTTACCTGTTCAAAGAGCAAAACAAAATTATAGTCTTTTAAACGATGTTTTGAGAATTACAGAAATTTTACATGCACCATCTCTATTAATATTTTAAAGTATAAGTAGACCAATCCTGCCATACCTCATGTGAAACTGAAGATCTACTCAAATGAAAAACTGCTGCAAAATGATGAATGAGGAACAAAGAATTGGCATGCTCCTTGAGAAAACCAATCACTGAATTGCACTATCATATTAGGAATTTTTCTTTTGATATATAACAAATCTTTATTCATGACTTAGGTTAATAATGGCCTCATCAGAAAATTTCCAATCTCCTAACCCAGTCAATATTCCATAAGAACTCCATTTCTGCTAACAGATAAAATCTGAGTGCTGACCAGGTTCAACACCACTACTTATTGAAGAATATTTGGCTTTTATTCACTTAGCCTAATCAAAGTTTATAAAGGAACTCTACAGCACCTGTCTGCAATTACATATCAACAAAAAGAAAAAAAAGCCCAAACCTAAGTGGCATTATTATATGACAGTTCTAAAAAAAAAAGCAAGTAAGGAAGACAAATCAGAGACAGGCTCAAGTGGTTTATTTTGTGTTTTCTGATGATTTAGCAAAGACTTTCAACTTATATGGTAAAGGCTGTAGTGACCTTCCTTAGAATCATAGAAAACTTTGGGTTAGGAGGGACCTTCACAGGTCATCTAGTCCAATCTCCCTGCAGGACCAGAGACATCTTCAATCAAATCAATTTCCTCACAGTCCCATTCAACCTGACCTTGAATGTTTCGAGGGATGGGGCCTCCACTACTTCCCTGGGCAATCTGTTCCACTGTTTCATCACCCTCTTTGTAAAAAATCTCTTCCTTATATCCAGTCTAAATCTACCCTGCTTTAGTTTAAAACCATTACTCCCTGTCCCGCCACAGGCTTTGATAAGAAGTCTGTCCCCAACTTTCCTATAGGCCCCGTTTATGTACTGGAAGGCCACTATAACATCTCCCCACAGCCTTCTCCAGGCTGAACAACCCCACATGCTCAGGATTCCCCATATTCCTCTACTGTTCTACAGTAATTCCATTTCTGGTGCAGCTGTTTACCTGTAATGAAGGCATTAATCAAAGGTTTGTTTGTGCCTTATTCCACATATGCCTAAGAGACTGGTTGGTTTTCTTCTCCTTAGAACTGCCCATGCAGTAACAAGCTTAGGATTCAAGAGGAGGCACGAGAAGCCCTTGCTTGTATTTATATGTAAAAGGATGTTTCAATTGACACTATGTGGTTTCAGAACAGTGTGAGCTTACTTTATTACTGTATACTGTTAAATATCAGAAAAAAAAGCCCCAGAAAGCATAAATGCAATTTATCGTAGCCTTTATAATCCCTTCTATACTCTTGGGAAATGAAAAGGTCACAAAGCGGAAAGGAATCACAAGGAACATGGTTCACCGTATACAATTTCTCTAATGAAGAAGAACTAAAATTAAAAATAACACAACACACACACAAACAGAGGAGCCCTGCAACTCCTGACAAAAAAGAAGTGTGATGCAAAAACAAATGCCAAGGGACTTTTCCAGCAAGCCTGGAAGCTACTGCACAAAGGAAAACAGCAACTACTTGGAAGAAGCTTTTGAATTAATGAGTAAAGAAACAGGATAACATCACTAACTCTCAATCAGTGGCTTTAATAAGTGGATGAAAAGAAATGTTTTTACATATCAGTGAACAGTTGCACACACATTGGCAGCTGATGGCCATCAGAGCTGACTGATGTGTAGCTGGAGTAAAGCCAGGAAATGGGCATGTCTCCTGGCTGCCAGGTTCTTGTTTTAAGCCACAAAAGCATTGTAAGTTACGGAGCACTCCTACAGCAGGTTTTTGAGGAGAGAGACTTCACAGGTATTGAAGACACCATGTCAATACAAAATCATTAAGGTGGCACTTGCATAAGTAGTTGGGAATAGAGTTTTACCCAGACATTAGGATTACCCACATATGTACACCAATAACAAATCTATCAAATATCACTGATTACTGAGGTGATTTTTCAGGGGTTTTCTACACTTAGAGAAACCCATAAGGCAGGAACATTTTCTAATACATCTCAAAGTGTAATGAGAAAAGTTACTACTTAAAGGTGAAATTCTCTCACAACTATAGGTTGTGAAGCAGGAAAAAAAATCCTTGCTTTGCTCCCTTTCCTGTATTGGCTTTCTTTTGGAAGAAAAGAGGTGTTTTTCAGGCTGAAAAACTACTGTTGCTGAATAGTCATAACAGGATCCTCCTTTTTTTGCAGCTGCATTAAGCTTCCACATCTTTCTCATTCCCTTGTTTGATTTTCTGGGCTGAGGTGTGTCACTTTCTATGGCTTTATCCGTGCTTGACAAATACTTTGTATTTGGCATATGAATAGCTAAATTATATCTACTACACTTCCATTTTATGAAGTGCTGGTCTAGAGCTCCTTGGAGATCAGTTTCCAATACATTTGGCTTTGATACCCACACAAAGAAATGCGCAATACACTTCACAAGAACAGGAATGCTTAGAAAGAGGACTCCAGGGAACTGTGGTCTCTAAAATTACTGCAGACTGAAGAGCCCCTCCAGCACGAGAAGACCCAGGTCTCTGGGTTAATGGAAGCTCTACTCCTTACTTCAGACTTCCAGATTTATGATTACTGCATTCACTTTTTCCAGGAGAAGGCTTGATTTGCCCCTACTTTATGCTGACATATTTCAAAGGAGCTAAACCATAAACCTGGAGTAATACGACTGTGAACCAATCCTTCCTTCCTGAAATGTTCACGCGCAGAATACGTTCACTAACCACTGATCCATTTAGCTAAACACAGCAAGAAAAAAAACTAAGTGATAAAGACCCATAATAGATACAGAACACAAGGCTATATATCTCTACCCTATGAACACACTTTGGTTTATTAAGTATTTTTATGGAAATCTTGGAAACACGTTTTTTTTTTCAAGGACACATTCCAAGCAGGCATAAGTGACATAATTAATACAATAGACAGAAAATATAAAACCTGTAAAATAATCTGTGGTTTCTTGAAATGGAGCATCTCTAAAACATTTGCATGCAAATGAACATACATACATCTTTTGCAGCACAGAGGAACACCCCCTCTTGAAATTGAGCTCTGTTGGACAAGGTGTCAGTTCCTTTCCACACACACTAAAATTATTTTTATCATCTTTATAACTTATAAATTATTTTTATCATCTTTTTATTCTAGTAAAATAGGGAAATATTGTCACTTTACATGCATGCAAACTGAAAGACAGGAAAACTAACGGGTTCACCAGGATTACAAAGACTGAGATGTGGAGGGGCACTGCCCAAGATCTAAGCCATTAGACTGGGTATGACTGAGGCATAATGGCCTCACGCTGGGCTACACCCCCTCTGGAAAAAAACGGGACATGGAAATGTCTTTTGCAGTGAAGATTTCTTATACACAACTTTGCCAAGCGGAAGCTAACACTTGGAGAGTATTTCCACTTCTGTGGAGAAGCAGCTCTGCTTCATACATACAATATTTGCCAGGCCAGAAGCATTTTGGAAATAGCTGAAATATTTAGCAGAACATGAAAATAAACTTTGTGTCTGTTCACGTTAGAATACATCAGTCAACATGGCATGATCAGGAGATGCAGTTGCCTAAAATTCTGAAAAATAAAATAGACTACAACCTCCAACAGTTACTACGAGTAGTGCAGCAAATCATGAGATTTCCGAATACTTTCAGGTCTAAAATATGAGTAGGTTATTAAAACAGGGCTGTGCCTTCTCAAATTTGTGGACTAGACATGAACAAGAGAGATTTTATGAGTAGTACAATTAAGAAACAAATAGCTGCAATCTAAATATTCTTGTGGCTGAGGCAGAGCAGGAACCTCATTTCTTCACCTCTGGCCTTATTAATTCAAGAACAGGCTTCTTTGCTCTTGATATGGCTGTCACACCTACTCTCTTGAAGCTATAAATTTACACGTAGCAACCAGGTGTTGAATTCATTGCACCTAATTTTAGATGTCTCAAATGTTTACATCTACAGTGGAGCTAGTCCTCTAGACGCAGTTATTTAATGAAGAAGCATAAGGGTTTCTAGGGTGTGATTCATCGTACAGTAAATGAATCACTCTCTGAAGGTCCCTCCAATGACTGTTGAGCAGCTCTTGCTGACTTCATCAAAACAGATTTTTGCAATTCAAAACCTCATCCTCAAAAACTGACATCCTCTTGCAACCATTCGTTACTCTGTATACATCCTTTTGGATCCTCAGATCCTTTAAATGAATTTCAGGTTAAAGAGAAGTCACACAAAACAACACCGTAATCATAGAAGTCTTTGAACTATCACTTTCAACTTTGCAACAGAAAGTCACAGGAGAGAGGGAAGGTGCTCCATGTTTTACATCAATTTCTGCTAAGCTAATTTGCAGAGGTGTTGACCGTGTTTCACCATTGTTACCATCTGCAGCTGAGCCTGCAGAAACTCAATACATCAGAAATAGTAAATGTCAGGCCTCCTAACACAGTTTGTTGTACAAAAATAAACATCCCCTTTAAAAAGTTTGTCCAATATGTTTTCTGACTCCCAACTGTGTAAAGAAACTGATGATTATACCACTGTCTAGCTTTCAAATGCAATACTGGCATTTGTCTTTACATCTATTCTTCTGAAGGGATTAAAAACTGATTTTTAAAAGAAATACTGTGGTATCTTTACAGACTTCTCTTTCAACCTGTTTTCTATATGCTTCCCAATGAAAACGTGTCAATACCAATGTGACTGGATTTTCTTGGTAGTGTTTACTGATAAGATGCATAATTTGACATGCATTCAGTTCTGGAGCAACTTTAGCTGAATTATTCATTCAGTTTCCAGTGTTCTGTTCCAGAAAAATAATCTTCCCGAGGGAAATTTGATTTTTTTGTGCTATCTCCTCTGTCATAGTATAGGAGTTCACAATCACTTAACAGAGGAAAGCAATTTAGATTAAAATCTCAGGTTTTGAGAGAACCCTTTTGTTATTAAATTTTGAATATACAATAGTAACTGCCAACTATTTAATCAAAAGTTATTCTTTGGCTCTGGGAGGAAAAAAAATAGATTGTGTCCAGTAATAGTATATGTCAGGTAAAAGACTTAAGCTTGCATGCTCAGCTTTTAAGTCCTCTTCAGACTCTGTCACCCAAACAATTTCATTTATTTTGCTGCATAATAGTAGAGAAAAAGTGAGTGTACTCTTCTTATCAGCTTAATTATCCCAACTACAAATCTAAATTAAAAACTAGAAATATATCTAAATAAGACTCCGTAAGTCATAGAATCATAGAATCATAGAATGTTTTGGGTTGGAAGGGACCTTAAAGATCATCTAGTTCCAACTCCCTTGCCATGGGCAGGGACATCCCACTAGCTCAGGCTGCCCAAGGCCCCATCCAGCCTGGCCTTGAACACCTCCAGGGATGGGGCAGCCACAGTCTCCCTGGGCGACCTGTGCCAGTGTCTCACCAGTCTCATAGTGAAGAAATTCTTCCTTATGTCTAGTCTAAATCTGCCCCTCTCCAGTTTATACTCGTTCCTTGTCATCATATCACCACAATTCTTTTTTCATTCAAAAGAAATGTAAATTAACTTCCAAGACCCTCTAACAAACAGGAGAAAATGAAACAAATGCAAGTAAAGAAGGTTAGAAGAACACATCTCACTGTCGGGCTTGGTAGCTTCTTCTCAACAGAAAATTGAAGAAGGGCAAATTCACACATATCTGCCCGCACAGGGCTTTATTTACAAAACACATTAGGCTTTTCAGTTTCCTGAAGCCGATAACAAAGTTATGTATTGATTTTAGCGGTATTTCTTGGGCATTAAACTAAAACCAAACATCGTTATTGATATGATAAAGTAAAGGACCAGACCCACCAAATGATACAATGCTGGCCACGTGGTAGGTAGCAATCAGCCTCTCCCAGAATACTACGCCCCTACAGTATCTTTCATGCATAAATCCTGAGGTGAATTCAAACACTTTTACAAACAAGGTCAATATTATTAACTTCGCCTTGCAAATGACGAAACAGATGCAATTGGTTTCTGATGATAACAGTCTTAAGAATGCCTAAGCCCTAGGCTAACAGCCTGTCTACAAGGCTGCAGTGTTTACCCACCTTCACATAACAAACACAGCACTCCTCAAAGTGCAAGAAATCCAGGAAATTGTTTTGAGGAAGACTCAAGGCAGAAACAGAAGTCTGGCCATTATCCTCGGATACTTCAGTGTTGCATAGAAGAAAAACTGGGACAAACTACAAGGTGAGGTCAACTATATCTTCTGTGGGATATACCCACAGCACTTTGCACTTTACTGTACATACATTATCAACAGCTGTTCAGAGATACAAGACTTATATTACCAATCCAGCTAGTTTGATACCCAAACAGTTATTGCACATTTCAGCTTTAGCAACTGCGCTGCTTTTGGCTAAGATAGAGTTAATTTTCTTCAAAGCAGCTGGTATAGTGCTACGCTTTGGACCGAAATAGCATTGATAACCTGTCCATGTTTTAGCTAATGCTGAGCAGTGCTTGCACAGAGTCAAGGTCTTTTCTGTTTCTCCAACTGCTGACAGTGAGAAGGCTGCGGGTGCACAAGAAGTGGGGAGGGGACACAGCCAGGATAGCTGAGCCCAATCGATCAAGGGACATTCTATGCCATATAACCTTGTGCTCAGCAATACAAGCTGGGGAAAAGGAGAAACGGGAGCAGATGTTTGAAGTAATGGAATTTGTCTTCCCAAGTAACTGTTACATGACATAAAGCCATGTTTTTCCTGGAAACAGCTAAACACCTGCCAGTCGATGGGAAGAACTTAATTAATCCCTTATTTTGCTCTGCTTGTGCACACAGCTTTTGCTTTACCTATTAAATTGTCTTTATCTCAACTCACTTTGTCCCCTCTGTCGCTTTCACCCTTCTGATTCTCTTCCCCATCCCAACTGTGGGGGCAGCTGCTGGGTGGTACTTAGATGCCTACCAGTATCAAACCGCAACAGTAACATATTTCTTTTAATAGTGTTTCTGAAAGTCCATTTTGATCTGGTAAACAGCATCATTCATGGTCCTGGCCCTGCCCATAGGACTTGCACATAATCTATAGACAGCAGAAGCACACGGGGAATGTACTTGTCTCTGTTTCTGGTGAAGATGCCAACTTTTACCCATATTCAACCTGCTTGGCTACTGCATTGCTTAAGGTGGTGTCTGCATCAAAAGAATGCCTTATTTTAAGTGCTGAGGGAGAGATACGTAACCTACACATGCGGACTTTTCTTACAAAAAGCTATGTCCACAACTTTCATAAATTAATATGAACTTAGGTACTTATCTTTAAACATTGCAAATGGAGTTGAGAGCCATATAGCTCAAATACCACTTTACAAATAAACATCTGACTCACCAAAGGTATTTTGGCATTCTTTTTACCGCTTATGAGGGACTACCACTACCCGAGTACCAGAGCATAAAACACAGCAGTAGGGTGTTTTTATGATGGACACAAGTATGCACTACAGACAAGAAAAAAATCCACTTATAAATGAAGACAACACTAAAACTCACAAGGTCACTAAAATATACCTCTTAACCTCAGCAAGCTTCGAATCAGCTTCTAAACCAGAACATTGGATAAAGGAAACTGTTAACAAGAAAGCTAAAAGCACAGCACTCCAATTTCTTACCACAACAAACATCATACCAAAAGCCCATCTGAGATGAAGCAAATGTTCAGAGTACATCCCAGCTGCCAAATACCAGTAAATCAAGACTGAGCAATTAAAAATAGACTCTAAAAGTTAGAGGGAGAAATTCATTCAATGTTATTCCAAGATATAAAAAGAAAAGCTCTTCTCCTACGAATTATACAAGAAACTCTTAGAGATGGATATGAGGCTAAAAAAAAACTGCATTAAAGTATCTATTAAACAAGTATTAAACAGTTAAGCCTATCTCATATCAGAAAGCAAACAGGTAAAAATATGCATCATAATAATGGCACAAAGCATCACTGGTACTTCAGGTCTTGCAGCAAAATTAACCCCAAAATAAAACTCTACCAAACAAAGAGGTAAAACCATGGTTACACGTCTTATGCCATCTCCATTTTGTCACGGGCGATTCTAAGATTACTGTTGGTGTTTGACACAAGACATGTGTTGAAAGAGAACTGAAACTTTGCTTCTATTACATTTTGGAGGGTCATGACAGTCCCTGGCCCAAGATCTGTAGCACGTGGATCTTCACAATTCACAGTTACAGCAGAATCTGATGCACAGTAAACTTGCTGCTTAGAAATAGCCCTTCTTGACAAAATATATGCAGCCTTCCTCTCTTCTGTCTCTCAACCCCAAAGTCGTTTTACCTAGAACAGTAAGACAGGTGCAATTGCAAGAAGAATCAGGCTTTTGATTCCAACTCCTTTCTGTACTGCTACATAAAAAGACATATTTCCATATTTAAAGGAAGCCAGCCACAAACAACCTTTCTACTAAACAACTTCCTTCCTCCCTTCAAAAAATCATCTGCTGAGAAGTTAATTGCCTTACAGTGTATCTTGTCACAGGATCATCTCATCAAGGGGTTCACATCTTCACTAACTATATGTGTATAATCATAAAATAATCTCATCCATATTCCAGAGACCATTTCCTTTCATGACTGAAGGTAACTGCAGGCTGAGGACCACAAGTTTTGCTTGTTAACACCCTGCCTTTGCTGTCACACTCCCGCCAGAACCTTCCCATTAGTGTTATCTCAGCAGTGTGCAGTGGCATTCAGCTCTCCCCAGAGCTGCCACTCCTCCCCATTAGCTGCTGTCACTGTTAACTCCACAAAGGGCCGATTCCTTCCATGTTCTTACTGTAAGTTCATCAGATAGCCCACATCTCCATTTTCCCATGGTATTTTACAACTGCCTGTTTTAGCCTTGTTGGTTTGAAAGATAACATTGCACTCTCTCCATAATAACTAATTGGCCATAACGGAGGAGGTGTATGAAACATACAGTAAATATAGAACAAGCCATTATATTTGTTCCAAAATTCAGATTTAGTGGAATCTGCTGGGCAGACAGACAAAAAAAGCACTCTCCAGGGACAGCACTCAGGTTTGGGGCTCATTTCTCACAACATCTGACACGCTCAGGAGGTGAAAGTATGGCTTAGCTGATGTCAATGAGAGCTTTCACTGCAGACTTCATTGGGGTCATGATTTCACCCCAGAGATACTACACAGCACAAGTTTCAGTCAAGTTTAAGGTATGTGGCTGGCACGACACAGAAACGTTCAACTAGGGCTGATGAAGTCCTTCTAGTTGCACTAGTAGACATAGCGATAGTTATTTGCTTGCACTTCTGACATCCTGAAGGGAATGCCACTAAATCTTCAGCTCAATTAAATAATGCAGCTTCCACTGCACTCATTACTGACTGTTCTCAGATACAAAAACAACTTACAGGACTGGAAATTGCATGTTAATGTACTCTTACACTGAGGATCAAACCATGATCTTTCCCCTTGCTGCTCCTTCAATGTATCATTACACTGGTAATATAGATTACAATAACAGTTCTTCATATCATTAATACATTTAAACTAGAAGCAGTAGCCAATATCTGATGGTTTATTTAAAAAAAAATAAATAAACACCAAATCAAGCAATCAGCTCACTAAACATTTCTCTGTGTAGAGAGGAATACTCCCTCAGCTCCCAGAAACACCTCACTGTCTGAAGCATAAGACTACCTCTGCCATTCTCTTAATTAGCACATTTGCAAAGCAGCACTCACCCCATGGTACAGAACCAGAAACTCTGTTGTCCCCACACTCAGTATTGAGACCATTTGAGCCCCTAACATGCGACAGGACCATCAAACACATAGGAGGTCTTGAAAGAGTTCTCCTGCACACAGATAAATCTGCAAATACGTCAAGTGGATCTGCACATGAAGCCAGAGAGGACAGCACACCACTGTGGCAGCAAGATCCTTGTCACCACCTAACACCCCAGAGCCACAACAGCCACTCTCATATTGTTTCCAAGCCTTGACACCTTACACTTCAGAGCACCCCACACGCCCCAGCCTCCCACATCCAAGGAACAAACGTGACCACTCCTGTACCACTGCCTAAGAGTGGTAACACTAAGAGTGGTGACACTAAGAGTGATTTCAGTTTACTTTGTCACCAAGCGGTGCAATGATGGGGACTGTCAGGTTTTGGGAAGTAATAAATTCAGCCAGGTAGTCTCCACCTCCCTGCAGTTAACTTGAAGGCTTTGAAAAGATTGGATTTCTAAAAAGAATGACCTTTGGGGAATTAATGCTGTTCTAAACTGCCAAAGAAAGGCTACCCAAGCACTAAACCACTTCATAAGACCCTGGGCTGGTTTCACTGACTTCAGCAGTCTCAGTCCTGTTTGCTCCGTCGCCCTCTCGTACCCCACAGCACTCAGAAATTTTCAGATCGTCTAGATAGACTCTGTACTATTTGCTGTATGGAGACTCAGATCTCAAGTCAGCCTCCAAATAGTTCAGAAGGGTTCTCATCTGGTCTTTGGCAAAGTTCCAATGCTTTAATACAAGAATTTAACTAAAATTTTACTACCATGTTTCAATTCAGCTCCAGTATCATCCTATGCGACTTCCAGTCCTAAACTCCAGAGTTTAGCTAACCACTTCAAACAGAAGAGTTCATTTATGCTTTGGATATCAGTTAATCTACCTGGCTGGAGCAAAGTAATTGTTTTTATAATCCAAAAGGGAAAAAAAAAACCCCAAAACATTTGCTCTATTTGGCTGATTCTCAAATTACCATGATCGTGTCTCTGTCCATATGACCCTCATTGCACTCCAACAAATGAAAAGAAAATAGAACCAAGGAACAGGAGATTTCCCCTGAAAAAAATCCACAGAAACTACTATATGGATACATTTCAAACTATGCAGGCTAAATTTTCAGAGCTCTTCTAAGTTAATCACCTCAATTTAAGGGTTTATTGCTTTGACATTAAAAACAAAAAGAAATTTCTATTGGATGAGTGCAAAAAATATTTGAGAATGGGATAATACACCTGTTCACACATTTTATAAAATTACTAAATCATTTGAGGCTTGCCAGTCTTGGTTTAAGACTATTTCCTCCGCTATTATCCATCCTCTCTCTCTGGTACACCCTTAGCATACAAATACGACGAATGCAAGATGCCAACAGTAAAGCATAACACATTATTCCTGCTCTGTTGAAGTCATCAACCTGTCTATCAACATTTTCAATATACTGGAAAGCACTGCAAGTCCCCAGTTCTAAATTAAAAAGAAAAAAAGAAAAAAAAAAGAAAAAAAAAAAGATAAAAAGATAAAAAGAAAAAAGGAAAAAAGAAAAAAACACTGTTAGGTCTATATTTAGTAGTAGTTGGGCTTTGCAGCTACTAAACTGGCTCCACAGGTCCCCAAAACTCAGAAGGATCCCACAATGTCCCATTCAAGATCCTTGACTAAACCCTAGAAGATGATTATTACCATTCAGTAACTGGCATCAGGAGGATCCAGCTCCTAAAAGAAACTAAAGCAGAAGCTACGCAAGACTTCTCTGCTGCTGCACAGTGCCCCAGATACTTGTACTGACTATAAGCAGTTGCTGCCTTCTAGGGGTGGCCTAAAGATCCAGCCAAAGACAGCCAGGCATAGGTACAGATTGTTATCATTTGTTTTCTATAATACTTTTTCAGCACTTTCATAAATACTCATGGTTGTTTCCCAATTCTATCAATGTAGTATGCAGGGGAAAAAAAAAAATCAACTCATTCATCTAGGATGAAAAAAAAAATCAATTTTCATCATAATTAGGGACTGGATTAAGACATATCATCATTCAGTCTTTGGTCACACCCATACTACCATTCTGCTGATGGGTTAGCTATTTGACAAAAAACTCTGGCTATTAGGAAACTTCTTTTTAAAAAAAAAAATCTTTTCTCAAACAATGCCAAATGCACCCGGAACATTTTCTTGCAGCTTAACTACAATAACTGTAATGATACAGGCCTGACAGCAGCTGATGCAATATGCCAGCTGGAGGTCTCTCTTGCGCTAAGAAGTTTCAAGCCTTTCTGTCAAACAAAAGGGACAATCGCTAGGTGAAAATTAACTTCCAATCTACAATGCCACAGATCTGAAGTTGGGTGCACTTGTAATGCACAATTATAGCAGTCTACCCAAGTAAACATTTCTATGACAGCTCCTGCTACAACTTAAAGAACAGAGAAGCAATCTGGGTCACACAATCATATTCAAATGTTGAGAGCAAATTAGCTGCATAACACTACTGCCATGCCATCTTCTCTCTGAAGAGAAAGTCTTTTACAGTAACTAAAGCAGCGAGTTCCTCTTCTTAAACACATCTCAACCTTCTTTAAATTTATTACATTTCAATTAAAGTCATAGGACTTTGTTTAGATATGTTGAAAACTTCAGGTTGGAAGACAGAATATCTTATTTATAAGAACTCAGAGGTCTTAGATTTCCATATTTGGAGGATGTTGCTTTAATTTATTTATTTTTCCAATTAAAAGGTTCTCACTGCTAATGCATTTTTTATTCCCTAATGCTCTGTTCTATGAGGAGAAACATAAAAGAAGCAGACAACATGTTTTTTCAGTTGGAGACTACTTCCTAGCCTGCTCCAGTTTTATAATCTATTCTCTTATGCTTTTACCAACCCCCTCCATCAAACAGCTGAGAGTATCCACCAAAAACACAGGCTGTATTCATAGCAAAAGGTACTCCAGCACATATTTTCACTGAAAAGCATTAATTTTTGCAGCAAAGTGCCTTTCTGCCTTTTATGCCTGCAGACAATGTTGAAGTAAAGGAATACTGATATTGTCTGAACAGGTGAGTACTTTAGTAGTTATACGGTTGATGTGAATAAAAGAATTAAAACCTAAAACAAGCAGCCTTCAAGGTTACCTCCTCAGATTAATTACAGACACTGAGAACAATTTAGAATTTATATTTTTCAAATACACTGTCAATAAATACATTTTGATACAGTACCTACTGCCTCTGAAATTGTAGGCTTCATGCTATTCCCTCATTCCTCTCTTAAGGCTATTAAAACTAACATTTCCTGCATTGGTACTGTTGTAGAGGGCAAACATTGCAGTGGCCAGGCAGGTACCCAAGGCAATGTTACGGAGTCTACAGCTGAAAACTGACTCCCAGTGAAGACAAACACCCACTTGCAGGTCTATAACAGTCTTCTGGGACTGCAAATCTCCTGATTTGCCAGATACGAAGAGCAGGAGCCTTTATGTCTGCTTTCTTAAGAGGCCAAATCAGGGAAGGTGCATGGCAGGCATCATTTCAATATATAATAACCCAATAAGTTATTTGAGGACACTCCGACAATGGCAAAGTTGCTCTAGCTTAACCTAAAAACTCACCAGAAAGCCCTGACAACCTTTTCCCAGAGCACAGAAGCTACACATAACCAGTATTTTGAAACAAAATGTGTTCACCATAGTGGCCTCGCCACTGAAGATGTGAGGAAATTAACCACAGCATACTTAATTTCCATGTTACTTTCAGCACAGATTTTAGTTGTGCATCAGTTGTACATTCATAATTGATCAGTCTTTTCATTTTTCTAAGCTTTCAGAACCCTACTAAAATGTTAAAAGCATGTTAGTAAGTAGATCCGCTGCTTATTATGCCAGTCATTTGACATGTATCCGTGCCTAGAGGTTACTGCCTAGACCCAGCACAAAGACTCTCCAAGTCAGTGGAGAAGAGTCCAGTGACATCCAACAGGTTTTTAGTCAGGACTCTCAACATGTCTTCCTGTGTCAGCAGCTCCAAGCTCCAGCATCACTCAGCAACAATTCTTGCTCCTTGTTCTTGAAGGAGCACCAAAAGTAGCAAGTAAGATGCAGCAAGAGCTGATTTCAAAGGGACACGTACTTGGGCAAATGTACCTCCTTGGATACATATGCCTCCCCCATCATATTACATCTCATTAGAATAAAGGCAATTATACTGTTTTAAAGATGACTCTTTAAAGCACTAAAGGCTTTTACCAGTTGTCAAGTACTTCTCCCTAACCTATCCGTGTCTGAAAAACAAGTCAACTTTGAATTGAATCCAAAAGACAATCAAGCACCAAATGTCAAAGCAATTCTACAAATCAGAGTAATGTGGGTGATAAGGCTGGGAAGAATAAAAGTAGATTCGACTATCTGTTTACAAATTAAAAGTTTCGTCTCTAATGCTTTCTGATCCACTGAGGTTTCTGTATGCCAGAGACTAGCTTTGGGCATCAATACAAATCCCAGAGCAAAATTAGTTTGTGGATGGATATTTTTCCCAGTGCAAACACTTTCAATGCACTCTCAGATACAGGTTAATGTTAATAATGCTGCATTCCCAAATCACTCAGAACGCTCTTTCAAAATGTATAACATATTACCATAGCTCTAAACAAAAGGACTGCATTTGTACAAATTCATGCATATCTTCAAGGAAAAAGAACCCTTAAAGAAATCAGCAGGGATCCAAGGGATTAATTTTGTGGGTCCTTTTTTTTTCCTTTTCACTTTGTTTTTACTTTTTACAGGGGAGAGAGCAATAAGTGAAAACACAGAACTTCTTTAACTCGATAGGTACACTTAAAACTAAATTCTTATTCTGATGACAATCTCTGTAGGAGGTGTGATACATGAATCTATTGATTGCAATAGCATTCTCTTTCCCTGTGACTGACTTGTTCAACTATGTCTGCAGAAGCACCTCTTCTCATTAGGCATCCTGAACTCTGCTAAGGGCCAGTAACAATGCAGTAGCCTAAAATGGTAGCATTTACATGTATAGTCTACAGCTCTTAACTCTGGATTTTGCGCATACCTTCAGCTGCTGCTTTCATGTTAGTATTAGGAAAATACTAAGGATCGTCAGTAGTGCTCAGAAGTACCCCTCATTGGTTCACTCTACATTTTCACAGCTTTCAACATTTATTGTAGTGTCATCGGGAAATGCTAGTTCAAAGATGAAAAAGATGTTGACTCCTCTTCGGAGCGCAAAGATGTAGGTCACTGAGATATAAGGAAAGAAACTAACACAAAATTCTATAATTAACTGAACAGAGATGTTATAGTTGAGTGAGGAAATTAGGAGACTTACTTTTTTTCTTTTTTTTCATTTAAGCTTCTACTATAAACTGCCCTCAAGTCAAGCCTTCAAAACTATTCCCACTTCAGTACCCAAAGGGCCTACAAGAAAGGTGGGGAGGGGCTGTTTACAAAGGCTTGTAGAGATAGGATGAGAAGCAATGGGTATAAACTGGAGAGGGGCAGATTTAGACTAGACATAAGGAAGAATTTCTTCACCATGAGAGTGATGAGGCACTGGCAGAGGTTGCCCAGGGAAGTTGTGACTGCCCAATCCCTGGAGGTGTTCAAGGCCAGGTTGGATGGGGCCTTGGGCAGCCTGATCCAGTGGGAGGTGTCCCTGTCCATGGCAGAGGGGTTGGAACTGGATGATCTTTAAGGTCCCTTCCAACTCAAACTATTCTATGATTCTACTTTTCTACAGGAGTCCTCATAACATACCACAAACGCAGCCAAACAGAGACAGTTAGGTATGGATTTATACTGTGAGCAGCCTAGAGATATACCACCTTAAGGGACACTCAGATGGATCCGCCCTGTTCAGAGCTACCTGACAGAGACAACAAAACACATTGGTCATCCCATATGACATCACCGCTCATTCTGTAATTGTATTTATCTATTGCAGCCTCTCTCTATAAAGAAAATCAGGTCACAACCATGACTGTGTGCAGCTCTTGTCCCTGGACAGACTTCTGCACCAGGCAAGCATTTTGTGCTGCCTTTCTTTCATGCTGTGTGCAAGAAAGTAGCCAGCAAACAATCAGCCAAAACAGGTCTTCCTAAAATACATTTGCTGTTCATAAAAAAAAAAAAAAGAGATCATAGGAGACAATGAAGAACCTGTCCTCAAATCCACTATGTCAATAAACAAACAAAAAAGTATACTGTTATAAGCTAAGAAATAACTAAGTCAGAAGACTGAAATTAAGACGATCTTTACAAATTGTAGATTTCACTCCTCAATGAAATTAAAATTGCTCTAAGCAGTTAATTGCTTCTGGGGTCCAAATAAAAGGATTTAATAAGTAACCTTCCTTGAGATTAGATTTTTACTGTCAGCAGTTAATGCAGTTGCAGAAAATGGTTATACGTTTCTTCTCAAAACAGTATCTCATAATTACTGTGGTCAAAACTAAAACTTTTTCAGATGTTCCAATAACCACACGCTCCTGTAACACTCACATAATTTTATTTTACCTCCCTGAAAAAAATCAAGACTTTAGAAAGAAATATCTGCTACCATCACCCTATCCATTTAAGCACCACAATTCCGAAATGCATATGGTGATCTTTTCACTGAAGGGAAAGGATATTTTTATATTCATTTCAGTGCAAGAAGACCAAGTAAAGGTTCATTTTCCTCATTTCTAAAGACTATTCTGAAGATCCTAGTTTCAAGTTTGCCGTTTCCTCATCAGTCACTAAGTTAGCAAAAGCCAGTGTTCAATGCATTGTGAGATCAAGTCCCAAGAGAAGAGATATTCTAAGGAAGAGAGATTGAGTTTGCAGCTTCTTATTCCTTGAAATCCTGACAATCTGCCATCTTGCAGACTTCATAACTTTAAAAAAAATGCAATGACAGACAGAAGAACCTTCAGAAAATAAAAAGCATCAGTTCCAGACATGCAAAAAGAAGTTTCCAGGTTTCTCAGAAGTTTCCAAGTGGAGAAGCAGGTGGAAAAATCAGTAAAAAGTGCATTGCTTGATTATGTAAAATAAAATTAAAATGCTTCTAATACATGTATCTATTCATCAAGTTTTCAGGTATGCTGAGTGAAGCAGTTTACAACATAACAGACCGCACACCAATCTATCACACTTAAATGCAATCACAGTCAAACAATATCACCCAGTGCATAAACTACAGAGATGCATTTAATACTCCCCAGTCAGCAATCGACCTTTTCCACATTTGTTCATAATCACAATGAATTGTTTAATTTTAATGTTTTGTTTTCCTTTTCTTAGCCCATGGCAGTTTACTGTGCTTTTTAAATTAGACATTTAAAAAATAATTCTCCTTTTCCAATTTTATTCCCGTGTAAGAGAAAAGAACATTTTTTTTTTTTAAAGAAATGTAAATTACTGAATGTATTTTCTTACCTGTTGCAGTCCACGTGGAGCAGAAGGTGGGATGCACTCAGTGACACGGCAATCTTATGCCATTGTCCATCTGCCAGACGGTATGGAAACACCTCTGTTCTTGACTTCCCATTAAACCTGTAGTGATATCTAATCTCGTCCCGTAGGCCACTGCTCTCCAGTTCAAAATAGCTGTATTTAAAACATGAAGAAGAATGAATTCTATCTTTTGGTTTATTCATTGTTTCTGTCACTTTCTTCTTAAATCTTAGGCTTCTTTAACAAACACCCCACGGAAGGTCACAATTTAAAGAGGTTATTCAGCATGGATTAGGCTACTATTTCATTTGTTGAAAGAGGTAGAGAGACAAATCTATAAATTCAGTGCATTTCAAAAATAGCAACACTATTTATATGAAAGCAGCTATCCTTCAAAACACCGTTTGATAGTCCTAGAAATTTAAGTCCTCTTTTTGCCAGGTTAAACTACAAGAAAATTACCCTTATTCTTAAGCTGTAATGTTTTGTATGAATGCAGGATTTGTAGGAAACGCAAAAATAAAGAATTGTACATATCATTACCAATCAACAAACAAAAAGCCATTACGGCAAGAAAGCACTAGGCAATCATTAAATTTGTAGTTATTTGTATTTATTATTTGTAAATCCACTTTTAAAAAAAACTTTTTAGGACTCCTCTACATGCAATTGTGCTTTACTCCTTTTCTGACTTTAATTGTTACAGCTGTAATTGTTCAGCTTTACAAGGGAAACAAACCTCCTGGTTGGATTAGGTGTCTCAACACCTGGCATACAATCAAAACCTTCAGTCAACTGTCACCAGCAAACAGTCATAGCAGAGCTAACAAAGTACAGCTATTAACTGGCTTCACACTGGCAGGGGGAAGCCAAGTCTTTCTCTAGGGTGAATTTAGCCCTTACAGGTGGTAGGACGCTGAAGTGTAAATAGTGAAGCTTTCTTTTCGACCTCAGATCATGCAGAGTATTCATAGCATATCAAACCAAGGCTGTGTTTTTCCTGCTAAAATGAAGCCCTGGATATAGAAAGAAGGAGATGCAGATCCCCTTTTCTAGCAGATGTTGCTCTACAACTAAGTGGAGAGGTTAGGTTCTCTAGCTAGTCTCCCCACCCACGTCTATCTCCACAGTGTCATGTTCTTCGCTACTGGACCACAGCAGTTTGACATGGCAGTTGAAAGGTGGGCACTAGTTTGAGGTTATATATGTGTATATACATATATATAAAATTACAGTAACAAAATCCACTTCCAAAAAACAAACGCAACATAAAAAATAAATATCCAGGTGCTCATTTTCATTTTCACACAAGCCTTTTAAGTTGCTTGGCTGTATGCAGACCTTAAAAGCCAGTGTGCACAAATGTTACAGGAGGTGTGGGCACTTCACCAAGAATAGCTCTTACCAGTGAAGTAGAGGCTTTTTAGAAGATAAAACCTGAAAAACAGCGTTCTTTAGGAGGAACTTGTTTATAAAATAAAATGCTAGCTGGGAATCTGTGCAAAGGTTTACAACAGACTGGGAAGGGGAACATCAAGCCAATAAATCTTGACCAAAAGACAAACTCAAACCCTCCTCCATCTTGTCAGTGCTTTACCGTTACATTTCTTCACGCAACATATGAGCATTATCATAGTATCATAGTATAGTTTGGGTTGGAAGGGATCTTAAAGATCACCTAGTTCCAACCCCCTGCCATGGGCAGGGACACCTCCCACTGGATCAGGCTGCCCAAGGTCCCATCCAACCTGGCCTTGAACACCTCCAGGGATGGGCAGCCACAGTCTCCCTGGGCAACCTGTGCCAGTGTCTCACCAGTCTCATAGTGAAGAAATTCTTCCTAACGTTTAGTCTAAATCTGCCTCTCTCCCATTTATACCCATTCCTCCTGGTCCTATCCCCACAAGCCTTTATGAATAGTCCCTCCCCAGCTTTCCTGTAGCCCCTTCAGCTACTGGAAGGTCGCTATAAGATCTCCTCTGAGCATTCTCTTCTCCAGGCTGAACAGGCCCAACTCTCTCATCCTGTTCTCGTAGGGAACGTGCTCCAGCCCTCCGATCATCTTTGTAGCCCTCCTCTGGACCCATTCCAACAGCTCCATACCCTATCAGGTCACTCAAATCAAAGATTCAAGTGGCAAGATAAGAAGAGTCACAGGCAGATAAAGGCAAAACCAAAACAGAATGAAATCACAGCAGGCATGCGTACAAATAAAATATATGCAGTGCAGAGTGGAAAAAAATAAGAAAGGCTGGTATGGTGAAGGAACTAGCCTGCTTCATGCATATAAAGGCAGAAGAACAGGCATTTTCTAAACAGAAGAGCAGAATGTTGATTAATGACTACCACTGCCAACATCCATTAAAATACTAAGTTACATTCATAAGAAATCTGGAGAAGATTTTTTAATTATTTTATTTTGATAGTCAGTAGGAGCACAGTCGATATATAGAACATACTGTTGCTGGCGTTTTCAAGCCAGGAAAAAGCACTAGGACAAGTACTGTCAGTGAAGTCCTACTTACAAAGTTAAACATTTCATAATTGCCATCTGCTCTCAAAGCACAAAAGGAAGTCATTTAAAAGACTTTCTTTCTTGTTCAGATAAACAGCAGCAAGGCAAAAAACTTCAAAAAAATGAGGGAGAGCTACATAACGTCCTAGTATCTCTCTCACACAACAAGTATTTGTATAACTATATATATATTTACATGGTTGACCATAGAAGCTTAAGAGCCTGAGCGCAAGACGAGCTCCTGTTGCAGGAAGCAGATCCTTCCTGCACTCATTCTTCATAATCTCTTACAGCCACAGAGCTCACCACTTACTACACAATGTTTTGTTTGTTAATAAAAAGGCAACAGTTCAGACCTGGAAAGGTCAGTCAGATACTGTACTTAATCGCATCTCTGCTCTATTATTTGAATATCATAGGGAATTACAAAGCAACATCGTTTCTTATCTGACAAACTTTAGTGTCAATACTTCAGAAATAAAAATAGCTTGTTGCATATGCACTGAGTTTGTTGTCTAATTTATATCATACAGAAGCGACTAGTTAAAATTTACTGTAAAAGCCACTACTAACATTTGTCTACACATACATCTAAGTGCTAAGCGCAACAGGACTGCAAAAAACACCAAACTTTACCTCTTCAGTGACTGGAAAGGAGGATGACCGCAGACAAATTCTCCACCTATTTTTCACTACCCTCCAACAAGTGCAAATTAGAAGTAGCTATGCTCAGAAAAACATCCCTAAAAAACAGTCAACAAAATCCCAATAGCAGAAACCAGCTGGATTAGCCCAACATATATCTATCTCAAGTATTTAAAAAAAGCAAGGCAACGTAAACCAACACTCTTGCATTGATTTCTTTTTTTGAAGATGCACAAATTCACATTGAGAACTTGACTACAAACAGACTTTGCTGTTCACAGTTCAGAAGATGTAGTTGTCCTTTCTCTACCAGAACATCATTCATATGCAAATAACTTTCTCAATAGCTAACATCATCTCTTCTTTCCTCCTCCCAACAGACTCTGGAAGATAGCCTCTTCAGAAACAATGACATAAAGGCCATTCACTCCTGGAAATAAATGCACCTGCTCTGTGTTCAAGTTCCAATCTTCAAATTGTGGAATGCAAGATAAATGAGTGGTAAAACACGTGCTCAGGCAAGAAATCATCAACATGTGAGAAAATAATTAGCAAAGCCAGAGAAAATAAACTGATTTTTTGTTTTTAATATCTATCTCATCTTCAACTTGAAATGCCATTCCACAAGTTTTTATCCACTATAAACCAACAGGTAAATAAGGTAGGTAAATTAAGAGAAGCTACCAAAGAAGAGAGAAGAAAATGGATTAATCCCTAGAAGGTGTTTTGTAGGTACTTCCTAGTAGTTTGCAAGGAAGAAGAAAACATAGCAACCGAACAAATCAGGTTTCCTAAAAGGATTGCATCTGGGACCACCTAAAAAATGTACTTTCAGTAGACAAGTGTGAACTTCCACTGTTGCTATGAGATCCACATCAAAATGACAAGCGAGATTCACAAGTATTACAACAAATTCTGCTTCTTCATCATATCTGCTTGAACCCTGTGTGTCATCTTGCTGCTCTACTTAGCCCCCTGCTACTCTTCTCAAGAGTTCTTCCAAAAGAGAGAGAGAGGAGACAGCAATCTATTTGAGAAATTGTTAGTCCCAAGTGATGGTTTCCTTGTTTTCTTGATGAGGATTTATTTTCTTATATTTTTTTAAATAGGCATGATCAAAAGTAACATGCATTTTGACAGAGTAACTTCTTGGAACACAAGTATTAAAAAAGCTTACTTGTTGTGGAACAGCAATACAATGTGACCTCGGCTCAAATTTTCCCATTACTAGAATTTCTGTATTTGCTAAGCACATAAGCTACTGCTGGCTTCACATTCTTTTTACAGGTCTGTCTGCAGTCTCTCATTCAAATCCCAATGCGTAAGAGAAATAGATATTGCTTAATTCAGATTAATTTTATGCACATCAGAAAAGTTGGGATGTTTTAAGAACATGCAATGTGCATTACAGAAAGACAATATTATTCCACAATAAACTCAAGATGCCTTAGAATTCTTTCTGACAATTTTTGCAACCCCTATATATCTCACACAAGAATGTTGTTAGGAGAGAAGAAAGCCTGACTCAGTGATGTTTAATGCTTCCTTTTTTTTCATTTAGTTACAACCATAGTGAATATTTCACTGTGCATGTGACACCTCATTTCACTTCCAGATCAGGAGGAAAAGGTACCTAAAAATATACTGTAAGGTGGAAACAGCTGCTGTGGATGTAATGCCAAAAGTCATGATCAATATTAAATAAGAGCATGTATGACACCTGAAGCAGAAGCAAAGTATTTCTGTAACGCGAGTTGGCTTAATCCACCATCTGCATTAAATAAATTTATTCATCTATTTATCATATCCACGACAGCAGCGATCTTGACCTGTGACAAACACCACATTTCAAAGATTTTACCGCTGTCAGTTTACGCAAGTGGCCAAAAGATGGAGGGTTCACAGACTACAAATAAGATGTAACCCCAAGAAGAGCTCTGGGATATAAATCCTTCTGAATATCCTTAAGAGTATACAGTACTTTTTGTTCTGATCTTTATGACGCTAACACCTATCTTGAGACACTAAAATATCCCACAATGAAGACAGGGCACCATCTGGTAAGCACAATACTGATTAAACGCTCTGATAAGAGCTCCTAGAACTAAAGCAAAACTACTTTTTGCATTCAATTCTGGAAATCTTCCCCTTCATCACATTCAAACATAAATAAAGCAGAGTTATCATTCTGACTTTACAACTTCCATCATCCCTGATCAAGTGCCAAATGAAGCCCCACAGCCTCTTTCGAGGAGCAGCACCAGCACTTACAGCAGATGCTCTTAGAGCTACTGAACAGATGTCCCAGGGCAAGGCAGCAGGCACAGATGGCATCCCTGCGAATATGTACAAACTTGGGGTTGCCATCCAGTCAAAACAATTGTGCATCTGCCTAACGTTGGGGGGGAGAAGGTCACAAAACCACAGGAGTTCAAGGATGGAAGCACCATTCACCTTGCACATGCTGCAGTAACACTACAATGTCAGGTCTCTCAAACGCTGGGGAAAAAAAAAATCACTCCCATAGTAAGACTCAGACTGTTAATGAACAGAAGCTTCTGGTAACTTCTGTCAGTCTGGTCAAGGTATAATTTCTTGTATTTTTTAAATAGCAAAGCAAATTCACGGGAAGTTCAGAGACCAGCCCATTTGATGTCATCAACTAGAAATTTGGGAAGCTTCTGCACATATTTGCCTATTTGGATATGTTTGTGCACATCACTTCTTCATTTCACAGCAGCATCATACCAAGCAGAATACCACAACATTTAATTATGTTTAATGATAAAAAGAGCTTCAGGCAAGACTATGCTTTAGCATCTTTGTAGAAACACTTCTCAATGTATTCAGAGGCAAAGAGCCAATGAACCTGCATCTATTATCACACAGATTACAGGAGTTTCAATCTACAGAGATTCTGTGATGGATCACAGTCCATTACATTTTTGGCCTTTCATCGTTCCTTACTACTAATTGAGGCTGTGTGCTCAGTGGTACACACAGCACACTTATTTCGGTTGCGCTGCCAAGTGGCTCAGCCTGGACAGCAACAGAAAATAAACTGAGACCTTGTCCTAACGCTCCTCCGTAGAAAGCAAGTCAGGTCAAGAGCACACACTGGGTACACTATGGTGCAGATAAGCTGGCAGGCAAACGCCCAAGTCCATCACCACTGTCAGTGAAGCCATATAGAGCAAAAGCAGTGCCTCGGAAACAAGAGATGCATCCGACTCCAAACTAAAGTAAACACTCACCAGGCAGTTGTCACCATGGTTCTGTATGGATGCAAAATTAGAACAAGTTACAGCTGTCAAGGCAAATTTTTCAGTTGCTTCCACAGGAACTGTTCTTGTACCCTAGTTACTATAAAGTGACAGGGTAAGATCCCAAGCTCTGAAGCATTAGGCATTGTCAGACACTGGATTTTGAAGTAATGCTCTCACGTGCTCAAGTGCACAGATCTAGTCCTCTGCTACATACGCATACTTACAAACCATACAAAGCTACTTGTTACAGCTAGTTTAAATATGGACAGATTGAGAGGCTGCACAGCCAAACCGTACAAGGCAAATCTTCACTTATATGGCATTAAAGACTTAGTACCGTGGCAGAGATTATGTACTGATATCATCAAAGCTCATGAGCAAAATCAGACTGACATCAGGCAGCACAAAAGGTGTCGTGAACAGGAGGATCATCTGTGACAATGAAGGTATTCTGCTGAAAAATCAGATTAACTTTCTACAAAAGAAAATGCAAATCTGAATCCCATATGTTTCACAATGACTCTATCATGATTTACTGTACTCTGTAACTACTTCTTCTACACAAATAAATCCAAAATAAGCCAAAACTTAATACTAAATTCTTTCAAAGCTTTCAAGTAAAAGCCTGCAACTTCACTGTCCCACTGGCTCTCTAAACAGGATTCTTTCCAAGATTCGTGCCCTTTCTTTTCAAACAAAAGGAACTAACTCCAAACAATTAAACAACTTTATTTTTCCTTTCAGACCACTTTAAGGACAACGGGAATCATGTTCTATCAGCCTAGCTTGAAACTTTTAGCAATAAAACCCCCCACACTGACATTTTCTATAATAAACATCT
The DNA here is from genome assembly GCF_017976375.1 of Cuculus canorus. NCBI lineage: Eukaryota > Metazoa > Chordata > Aves > Cuculiformes > Cuculidae > Cuculus > Cuculus canorus. Next base: position 13,174,595 of record NC_071405.1, read on the forward strand.
TGTCTTTTGTTCTACAAATCTGCTACATGGCAGCTGGGCACGCAAGCTGCAAGGCATTAAGCATTTATGATGCTCAGAATATGCATTTGTGTACCTGCAACTAGGCAAAGGTCATCCAAATACAAATTTACTGTCTTCTTTGATCATATAAGAAAATAGTAACCCTAGCTTCTGCCTGCCAGCTAAAAGACAGCTTGAGTCAAAGCTGGTACAAAGCAGCTACTCATTTTCATGGCATACATTGTAAAGACTGACCTTAAGCATTTTTGTTTTCATGTCATATGTCTAAAAATCTGATCTTCGCTGTGGCTGCTACCTGCCTACTATCTGAAAAAGACTTGGTCTCTCCCCTCTTCATAGAGAGCCAAGTAGGTAGTACCACAATGCACCTAAAAATAGTATTGCATCTTAGCAGGCTTCAGAGCTAGCACAGTCAGCAGGGCAGAAAAGAGCCTATCATTTGAAATAAGGTGAAGTCATGACTCCTTAGCTGCTACCACTTATTTAAAAAGAAATAACAAACTCCACATATATACATGTATGTCCTCATACAAATACAGACACAAACACCTGCAAGAAACAAGACATCTCTATTAAAGATAGGTATCTGCCAGAAGCAGTCAAGCAATGGGAGAAATTTTATTTTATTCCCTCACAAAAAGCAGAGGTTGATCTCACAGAAAGGGACGCAGCCTAGCGTCTTTCAGGAGTAAGAAAGAGATGGCCTCACTCTCCTGTCTGCTTATTCCTACCTCATCTTTTGCATCAGATCTAGACATTTAGTTGCAATGAGACATGGTCAACCCAATGAACTAGTCTGACAGAAAAGTAACCTGACAAAAGAAACGACTCATCTCCTTACATATCACCACTCCAAAACCAAGTCACTTTTACTCACATTATCACTGTAACTCTAGCGAGGAACACGATCCACAGCTACACTTTGAAGTAGTCCTTGAAGGGCTCATCATTCACAACTCTTGACCAAAAGTTAGTTTCCTCAGTGCACCACTGGACCATTGCAATTCACAAAGCAGCTATACCTGAGGGCTTTCTGAATGGGGGTCGTGTTTTTTAAGGCTAAGCTAGAACTCTAAGCTGGCATTATCCCAGTGATTATTGTGGCTATGCAGAAGCTTGAAGCTGTCAGTGCGACTACAGAGCCCCCAGCAGAACATAGCTCCAGTCCTTCCCTCCCTCATGTTCATCAATGCAGCAGGAACTCAGCTCAGGGCATGCCCAGATCCATAATCTCTAAATACTGGGGTTTATTAAAACAAAAGAGGATAACATAGCCTTTTATACTAACGAGGTCTGTCACCTGAGTCAAACTGCAATGTCTGAAAACAAATGACTCTCATTGCTGTATCCTTACAAGGAGCTTCTTCCCTCCAATCTTGCTCTCAAATTCAGCAGCTTTTCAGTAATTTCTTATGTTATAACAAATTTCACTAGACTCACAGCAAAAATATCTTTTCCCTTCCACTTTCCCAAAGCCCAGCCACGTGTCTGCTCCCTGCTGCTCTCTGGGTGCCCTCGTTCCCCGCCTGCCCCGTAGGCTTCCTTCTTCCCTCCCCACTGCCACCTGAGCACTGGCAGCTTTTCACAGCAACAGTCGCTAGGACAGGCACTGTGACTCTCCTGCCTCTCAGAAAGCAGTTCCCAGGGCAAGGAAGGCACGCAGGCATCTCTGCTAAACTGCAAACAGAAAATAGAAACCAGACACATCCCCCAGACTAACATCCAACCAAGCAGATGACCACCTATTAACAAAATGTTGCAAACTTCTAACTATCTTATTAACTAGGAGAGTTGCATTCTTAACGTAACTGCCGTGAGTAATACTGTGAATACAAGCCCAAATTCAGCATATGCAGTTTTCAGAAAGTTGTCTTCAGACTAAGTCTGAAACTCTGCCTGAATCAAAGGGTCATAAAACAAGCAAAGAGAATAACTCAGCATGTTGGAGAAGACTCCTGGGGGACCCACACATTCTGCTCCTAGCTGACCACAACATTTCTGCACTGTCCAAATTCAGTTTTAAAGAGTTTCAAACTGTCAACCATTCTGCTCCAATTGCCAACACGGTCCAATCAATGTGTTCCAACAGCTGGTTATCAGCAGCATGTTAATGCTTCAGAGAGACAACAGTTGTCAGCCTAGTGTACATAAAACACCTGCTCTCAGCAGGGAGCCATAAGATAGAAGGTAGCTCCTCAAGCAGTAACTCTTCTTTCACATCACTTAAATCAGTGGAAGATGTATAGAATATATCAATTCTGCCTCACTTTTCTCTTTTGCACACTTGACCCCAAGCACAGAACCAGGTGGGTCCAATGCTATTTTCATTTGCAATTCTGAGAAACAGAAGTTCACTTGCTTGTTCCACTATGGGGGGAGGGGGAAGTGTGTAGATGCCTCACACATTTCACATCACCTTGTTCAAAGGGATGGAAGGCTCGATCTTTATATTTTCTGTATAGCTTTCCAGTTTAGCAATTCTACATTTAAATATTAATGAAGATGTGACCTTTACCCTAAAAGAAAAAGGTTATTGGATACCTCTGCAGAGTTTTTTCTTCCCTTTCTGAATATTGGGTATCTCAGAATCCAATATGTGCATACACATCTTGCAGAGAAATAACCTAAACCATAGCATGGAGTAAATCCAATCATTCAGGATTACAACCAGGGTCAGAAGTCATTTACATAGGTTTCTTTTCATTAATTAGATTTCAGTGTTTAATTTAAGTAGCTTGTGACCCTTTTGTGGATTTAATCAAATATATGGCCTGGTAGCCTTCCAACTGTTATTTGTGTACCTACAGCTTTCTACCTACTCCTCAACAGTCTCGGACACTGTTGGTGACGCTGGGGGGAAGTACTCAACAATGCAGTAGAATCAATGCCTGTTTCCCCTCTGCACCCAAAACCAACTTGCTAGGAATAAAATTGTTTACTATGAATCTGACATGTTTATCAGAATCCCCCTGAATATTTATCTCAACACAGCTTGCTGTTACATAACCAAAGGCCAAATTCTCCACTCAGCACAGTACAACTAGCTTGTGAGTTTCCAAATATTTAGTGTGGCATAAATGTTCTGATTTTTAGGTCCTAGACACATTATAAGCATAAAAAGAAAGAAAAATAATCAGAAAAAAAATAGAAAAATAAAATTTTTAGTGCTTTGTGTAAGAAAATCTTAGAAACATTAGTCTTATGATTCACTTCCCAGTTCTATCATGGTGGGATCTCATTTTGAAACAGTCTCCAGAAAGAATGACAACACACAGATAAGAGTTAGGACTAAAAAGAAGCAAACAGAGAAGACGCAGGATGCACACAAAATAGTAGGGAGGAATAAGCAACTTGGGAGTTTACAAAACAGTATGTTTTTCATCCTGCCTCTTTAGTAACCACTAAGAGTAACAAAAGCAATACTGACTTCTTTGGGAATGCAAAGGAGGGGGAGCTACAGACAAGGGACCTTTAAAAATAGATATAATGAGCCCTTGAGGAAAAGGTCAATAAGGGTTTTATCCTATTTCTTATGGATAGCTCACAGGTAACGGCCCCTATGATTACTAGTTTAGTTTTGCACATTCTGCCTTACAATACACAGTTTCTTTGCTTTCCACAAAAATAAACCAATGGTTAAGAAGAAAATCTTTCTTTGAAAGGTAGCTTGTTACAGGTCAAGCAAATACCCAACAGGTTACTTTCGAAAAGTTACAGGGAATTTTGCCTGATCAAAGATTAAAAAAATCTGATTGAGATGTGCCTTGTACTTTATGACCAGGTGACAGCTTGGTGGGTAGCTGTGGTTATGGGTAACATACTATAAAGATTCTATTTCCTCTTACTACCTTTCAGGTAAGTACCAGAATCACAGGCTATGTATACCTGTGCTACTCATCTGATTTGAGGAGGTTCAGATCTGTACATTAGCAGAAAAATCATTCTGGACTCAGTAGTTTTCCATACCTTAAGCCCATCGTGCTTAGATACAAGTGGTGGGTCAATGGTGGTTACCTCTAAAAAAATCCCAGCAATTACAATGTTGTTTTTTAAAGTTTGGACAATAAATCATAGTATCAAAGAATACTTTAGGTCAGAAGGGACCTTAAAGATCATCCAGTTCCAACCTCCCTGCCATGGGCAGGGACACTTCCCACTGGATCAGGCTGCCCAAGGCCCATCCAACTTGGCCTTGAACATCTCCAGCGATGGGGCAGCCACAACTTCCCTGGGCAACCTATGCCAGTCCTTCACCACTCTCATAGTGAAGAAATTCCTCCTTACGATTTGAAAATGTTATAAGCTCATCAGTGGGGTGACCACTCCCAGAAGAAAGCTTGCCCTTTTTTCCAGGCACCTTACCCATTGCTTCCAGTACCAAAACCCTCAGAATACATTCAAAGTACACAAACGCTTTCCTTTCCCACTCACTGTAATTTATTATTTTTATACACAAAGGACAGGAAGAGTTTATGGCTAATGTTAGGGGGGGAAGGGGCAAAATTTTCACATCAACAAGAAAAGAAAATATTAAAGCAGCCAGTTGCTTTTAAATCGTGCCCCAGAGTAGTCAGGGAATCGTAGTCAGCTCTTTCAGTGAAAGGCAGTATTTCAAAGAATGCTAGCCTGGGTACCTGAATATCCCTGACAAACTTCCCCAGGGACTGATCATGGCCAGCAGTGGGAAGGAACCGTCAGCATACCCCGGCCAAGTGAGTAAACAGTACAAAGACTCCATCTAATTTGTGTTCCAGGACTTTGGACCATGGAACGCCAGAGCAGGTAATGACCATGATGACAATTTTGGATGAAACCTTTGAAATAAGAATTCATTCTGGGTGAGATTTCAGATAACTTGATGGCTTTTTCTAAGCATCCTGGCGGTCTGAAAAGTCTAAAGACAACACGTAGTTTAATTCTCCAACAAAGAAAATAGTTCTTCTATTATAGTTATCTTCTTCATCCCTAAGTAACATGTTTGTCCAGCCTGTGCTACATTTTGTTATCTATAATTGAGGAAAAAAAAAAAATCTTCAGATTTACCATTGTATTTCAGAGAACTATATAGTCTGCGCATACTATCAGGCTGTTTAATTAGACTTAATCTGTGTTAATTAAGCTTTCCATTTTTCAAGTTGTATTTTAATACATTTGTACCTTGAAAACAAAGTATTTATCATCAAGCTGATTCAACAAGATAAAATATTAACAAAGATGCATTTGCCATCCTTGTAGTATAAATCCTGTCTGTCAAATGATTATATAAATTAACAGCAAATTTCTAATTGTTACAAAATAGCCATTTAGTACAAGAAAACAACATATTTGAATTACTGACTTAAAGAAAAGCTGGTTTAATCTTATTTTAATACCTTTTGTATTTTTTTTATTATAAATTAAGATTTAGGATCCATTTACCTACTTATACCTAAAATACCTTATATAACTTAGTTTCAGAGTTTTATGCTACTAATGGAAAACAAACTTCTGTTAAAACTTAATAGAATAATTAAATATAAACCAAACATTCTATGTATTACTAAGCCATAAATTTTCTTCCTGTACCTAATGGTGATCATGTCCATTACACACAACTTGCAAAAATGCCTTCTGAACTAGCTACGCTGTTATACTGGCATAGGCAACTAATAATATATGTATACATGTGTGTATGTGTACATATACAAACATCTGTTTGTTGCATGGAATATAACCTGTCAGCTGCTACGTGCACAACAAAAAAGACATCTCCTCTAAAGATATTAACTCTTGTCCCAACAGCTAACATAGTTTGTTTCATTCAGGTGTTTTTTACCTTCTTCATGTTGAGAAGTCTCAAACATTTAATTTTTCCACTTTTGGTATGCTGTTAAGTTATAAAACATTTTGTTCTTAGCTACAATATTTCCTATTTTATGCATAAGGGAAGAGTTCTTGCTTTTCCATAATCAAAAACTATATTGGTTAAGCAATAAGTGTACACTTACACTTGTTCCCATAGGTCTTAATCATGCTGAAACATAATGATGTTATTCACTATTCTCCTTGCAATGTCTATCTTCATAGACACATCGAAGGTTTAAAAAAAGCTTGACCAAAAACCTAGATCTCACCAGAACAAAACCATGATAATTACCTAAAGCTTAGTAGGAACAACAATTTTAAGAAGGCTTCCCAAGCATGTCAAGGGCCTGCACACATTTCAGCTCACATACAAAGCAAGTTACCTGAGCAGTCTGAGCAACGTCAAAAAAATATCAAGCTGAAAGTTGTGCTATTGCATTGATAATAATGTAACCAGGGCCCTCTTCAGTAGTGCCCCAAATCTTTGGTCTCTACTCCTTATCCATCTTAAAATGTATTTTCTTCACTGTCATTCAGTTTATCAATTTCTGTCATCACAGACTTAAAGAGTTTGAAAGCACAATTTTTACAAAGGTCCAAGAAGCAACTTAGGAAACTAGAGAAAGAAACAGTGACTCTGTTTTAAGTGATACACAATCAATCCAGAAAAGAAGGATAGTTGCAGTAATCCATAACATTCAGAACGCAACAGCAGCCATCAGCAACACAGGACACGTCTGTTTCAACTCTTGCATAGGACTACACTGTCGGAAACAGCCTTGGTTACAACACAGAACCACAAAGGTTTAAGAGAGACTAGCACCCAATCATTCAACTATAAATATATATTTTACAGAAGCCTAGTAATTTGGAATACTAGAGATGATCTCAGTGCCAAGAGCAGCCACCAGCAGCACATTTTGTACAATCAAGATTACTCCTGCACAACACATCTCTCTGTGAGCCTCTGTTTCTGCCCACCAAGAAAGAGGAGGCAATAGCTAAATTCAGAAGAGACCATACCTAAAGATCCATGTGCTTTGCACTGTTTAATCATCACTGCTTGTCTAGTTTGACCTTGGGTTTTGCTGAGTGCATGCATGTGTCCCTACATGCAACAGCTTTCCTCTGTAATGGCTCTCCTCAACGTCCTCTTTCTCAAATTAAAAAAATCCCTTCACATGGCAAACTGATCCTGTTAACCATGACTTCAGAGAGCTACAATGGCCTGAAAAAGCTAGAAGGAATTAAAAAGTAATGACAAAAGGAATAATGAAGTGAAAGAAGGAAACCACAAAGAGTAGGAGGGAGGGACCCTTGTGTAACATTAAACAATATTATTGCATATTGAGACAATGGCCTGGAAAATGAAAGAAGGAATGAAGTGAAAAAAAAAGGAAAAAAGAGACCAAGAATAAGGAAGTTTTAGAAGGAAGTAGGGAAGTAGTAGAGTCCCCCCCCCTTAGCCATCCTTGTCTAGACATTTCTGCTGTTGCAGTGGCAAAAGTTGACTATTTGGTCATAATAAAGCCACTGCCTTCTCCTTCATACACTTCCTCAGCAAAAGGTAAGAACATGTACATGATGAACAACATTAAATACCAATAGCTTTTTTTTTTTTTCCTAAAAGACATGCTGCAGAATGACTGGTATTAGATTTGAAATGGGAGCAGCCAAAGAACATCCTATTACTTGTATTACAACAGAAAGCCAGACTAAACAGACAGGTCCTTCGAGCCCTAAAAAATTATGAAAAAAATAGTATTCCAAAAAAGTTACAAGTAGGAGAATATTTGACACAACACACACTTTGAAACATCAAAACTGGAGTTGTATTATGGACCATAATACAAGGATCATTTCTTTTCTATAATGAAGTGATATCTGCCACTGTAACAGCCAATGAAAAACTTTTCTCCTACACTGACAACAACCAAAAAAAAGAAAAAAGAAATATATAGGAGACACCCACGAAATAAGAATACACCGTATTTATGCCAAGAAGAAAACATACACATCACCATACGGGAGCACAAAAAGCATCTTAATTGCTTAATAACACGATTGCTGAACCTCAAAAATATTTTAAAATGTTATAAGACATAGTGAAGCAGAAAACATGTAAGTTGAACTTGTATGAAAAAGCAGACTCTAAAGTGCACACGATAAATTACACTACAAGGTCTGTAACTTCCAAAGTGCATTGTGTCTATAATACATTGGTTTTGATCTTTCCATTAAAGCTAATTTAACTTAATTTACAGACCAGGATACCAAGTAATGCATTCCTCCTGTAACAAAAACAAAAAAAAACCCTAGTAAAAAGTAACAAACTGCAAACTACAAAGAAAGGCTTTAACTTACATGTCAGATTTTACATCTACCATTTCAACACACTGTCAAAACCAACCACTAAGCACTCAGTATCTTTTATATTGCCACTGCTGCAAGAGAGAAAAAATTTCTTCTTACCTGTGCTCTAACTCTCGAATGGACAGTATGACTCCAGATGTTGATGCCTTCTGTTGCAGGGTGGCCAGAAACGTGAACTCACTTTTATTCCAGAAGAGCTGAATTAGCTTCTCACTCACATGGGGTGCTGCATGGATTTCTCTTTCTATATCTAAGAATTTTATTTTTAAAAAAAAAGAAAAAAAAGAGATAAAGAAACAACAGTCCAGTAAAAATGCCAAGTCAGGAAGATTCAGATTCCATTTTTCATTTTCCCATGAATATTTTTCATTTTTGAGAGTCATCTACCATACTCCACCACTGCATTTGTCCAATGAAAAAATCCAAACACTATTTCTGTCAGCATGCCCACTTGTCACTTTGACAAGTTCACAACTGGTCAGCTACTGATTTTCTGACAGAATTTTTAACAGGCAGCTAAGCCATTTGTGTCTGCTGTGAGCAGATTAAGTTGCTGTAAATAAGGTGTGCTGCAGTCAGATAAATAGGCTCCTAAATTCTGAGGAATATCAGACACTGCCTCTTCCAACACAATTCACCAAGCTCCAATTCCAGTTTTTAACGCTGACTCCGTTACCACCTCTCCATCGTACATCAGAGGAAACCTTGCTCTGTGTAAGGCAGAGATGTATTATTGCTAATAATGCTATATGGCTGTGCTGCTGCCTGAGAAATAAATACAAGACATGCTTACAATCCACTATCATTTCAGGGATTTCTCAGTTTAAACAAGCAAACCGTGACAGCTCATACAATATTTATTAAACTACAGTCTGACCAGACAGATCAGAAATATTTCAGTCTCGCTAATCCTGCTGATGTCCAAGCAGCAGCATGCCTTCTTGTATTTGATCTTCTAAGATTTAGATGTGCCATCTCCCACCACATTCATTTCTATCGCATCCTCTTACTCACAATATACCATCACTATGAAAGATGATTAATGACAAAAAGGAGAAATCAAGGCATTTCACCTTCCCGCCCCTTGCCATGTCTCTCATGCTGGGTCTTTGTCACACATTTTCAAGACCTGTGCCACTTGCGGTTCCTGGATGTCACAACCAATTAGAAGCCCAGTGCGCTTCCTTTTAAAAGGTATACTTTGAAGCTAGAAATGCTGGCACAAATTCTCAGCTGGTAGAAAATCATATAATTCCTCTGAATCCCGAGAATCTGGCCCAGCATGAATGTTGAAAAACACAAAGGAACGATGAGATCTACAATTCAGAATTTCACTGTAGGAAAAAAACCCAACATATTGTGTCATTAAATAAAGCTTGCAGAAAGAGGAGAGACTGGCTTGAGAAACAATTTGAAAGTCAGAAATGCAGCTACTAAGGGAATGCCTTGGACTGAAACCAAGCTCCAAGGAAAAAGTATTCAAGCATGTTTTGTAATGGGGTGCCTCAATTTTTCCTGTGCAGCTTAAAGCCCTCCAAATGAAACTACACACTCAGGATGCCTAACACACTTGCACTCTGAAAAGTACTGCAAATTAGACATCAAAAATCGCCAGGCATTATTTTAAAATCTTTGCCAGATGCTCAAATTCACACGAAAAAAAAATATAAAGCCGACTTCACAGCATCAAACTATTTGTCTGTCGAATGCCACTTTTATCATAGTAGAGGATAAAGCTTCAAAGAACAGAAATCCTTTCCACTGCCGTCAGAAAGGGGAATGAAGGAATAAACAATCGAGCACAGAAGACCAGATTTTTTCTTTATCCATAAGATTTCATTATCTGTATCATTATCTTCACCTAGCAAGTGTTATTACTGGTCACAAATACTATATTGTTACTTTAAAAAAAAACTGATGCAGCAAAACTGTATGTCCCATACACCAGAAAGCTCTCCCATAACCAGTTTGTTATCTACACAGACATACGATGCACAATCCAAGACAAGTAGGATTCAGAGAGCTGTCTAAGAGCTGACAGCTGAAGATAATTATCCTTGTACTGAAGGTCAAGAACATTAGTAACTTAAAAAATTTTATATTTTTTCTTAAAGATGTCACAATTGCCAGAAATAAAATATGACTTATCAAAGCTTTCAAAAATTCTTTCACATATGAAAGCAAAGGCAGTGCCTGTCAATGAAACACATACACTAAAACTTCAGTCAACCCTTGCAAAGTCCAACATTTTCTCATTATATCTTGATCCCCCTGTAAAGCCACATCCCGCCATCTAGCCACCAAATTTTATACAAAAATACAGGACTCCTTGGCCAAAATCATGAACAAATACTCAACACATTGACTACTTCAGTTAGAAACGTACTCAAATGTTGTACTATACTTTACCACCTCTTGATTGTCATGAATGCACCAAAACCACGTGCAACGCCTTATATTCGTTCTCTGTTGATTTAAATCAGTAAGATCTAAAGTTCTGAAATTCCAGAATCTCAGATACAAACTACTAGAAAACAAACAGTATTTGCGCAATGATTTGCAACACTATTCTGACATAATCTGTACAACCGTAGAATGGTTTGTGTTGGAACCGACCATAAAGATCATTCAGTTCCAACTCTGCTGCTACGGTCAGTGACACTTTCCACTGGATCAGATTGCTCAAAGCACCATCCAGCCTGGCCTTGAACACCTCCAGGATGGGGCATCCATGACTTCTCTAGGCAACCTGTGCCAGAGCCTCACCACCTCCACAGTAAAAAAAAATCTAATCTCTATCTCCCCTCTTATAGTTTAAAACCACTATCCCTCGTCCTGTCACTGCACTCCCTGATAAAAATCCCCTCACCAGCTTTTCTGTAGGTCTTTTAAGTACTGGAAGGCGTAGAAGGTCTCCCCAGGGCCTTGACTTTTCTAGGCTAAGCAAGTCCAACTCTCAGCCTGTCCTTGTATGGGACTCATCCCTCTGATCATCTTCATGGCCCTCCTCTTGGCTCACATTAACAGATCCTTGTCCTTTCCATGCTGAGGACTCCAAAACTGAATGCAGTACTCCAGGTTAGGTCTCACAAGAGCACAGGGGAACAATCACCTCCCCTGACCTGCTGGTCACGCTTCCTTTGACGCAGCCCAATATATGGTTGGTGCACATTGCTGGGTCATGTTGCGCTTCTCATCAACCAACACCCCCAAGGCCTTCATTCTCCACACAGACTGTATTTGCGCTTGGACCTTGCAGGATCTTGCACTTGGCCTGGTTGAACTTCATGAAGTTCACACAGGTCCACCTCTCAAGCCTGTCAAGGTCCCTCTGGAAGGCATCCCTTGCCTCCAGGATGTCAATCGCACCTCAAAGCTTAGTGTCATCAGCAAACTTGCTGAGCATGCCCTCAATTCCACTGTCCATGCCTGCAACAATGATGTTAAAGAACACTGGTTCCAATACCAGCCCCTGCAGAATGCCATTCATCGCTGGTCTCTACCTGGATATTGAACCATTGACCACAACTCTTTGAGCGTGACCATCCAGATAATTCCTTACCCAATTAGGCTTTTAAAAATTAAATAGTACCATACTCAGAAGTGTGTTATCTGGATTATTACCAGTGCCTAGGAAGACCCTCTATCGCTAGACAACTGAAAAACATACTTGCAGATGCAAAAACACCTACGGAAATGCTGTTCTTCACAACAAACTCAGTAACTACAACAAGGGGACTTTTCCAGCAATTCCGTGGCAAATGCAACCCAATAGCATTGGACTCATAAGATGAGGAGTCCACCGAGGCTTGTGAGGATTCTGAAGACACACAACCTGGTATTGCAAAGAAGATAAACCTTTCAGAGTGCTGAGTGCAGTGCTGGGCTCACAATATGGGGCCTGAATGCTGGGAAGGAGCTGCATGAGGTTTCATTGAGGGCAGGGTCCAGCCAGCACTGCATCACCCCAGCTCGTACATCCTGTGGGACAGTCCCTCGCAGCTGCCCCCTCCTCACGCCGTAGGATTGCTGGGCATGTCATCTGTTTGTGTTTCACTCCATTTCTGCAGAAAGTACCATACAAATGAACTGGGAGTACAATCCATTTAGAATAAGAGCTTTCTATCTTCAGGTTGATTTCCACACTTCAAAAAAAAAAGAAAAATCGAGAGCACATACACCCCCTCACCGCAGGTGCCTGAAAGGGAAAATACTTTTTATGCTCTCCATAAAAATAACTGTCTGCTCATAATGAAATGTCGTATTTCCTACATAATATAGAACAATATAGGTTTATACAGTAATCTTCAGTGAAACATCACTTCATGCTTGAATGAAAACACAATCTCAGCAAAATAAATAAATAAATAAATAAATAACTATACATACGACTTTCATATGCCCTTCTATGTGATTATAGTTTCTTAATTTGAAATAGTGACTGTCTGGAGAGGTTCTTTTAAACATACCAGAGTGTTTCTAAAATAAACAAGAAAAAAAAAAAAAACAAGCATACACAGTTATTTGAAAGTATAACAGACACAAATCATCTCAGAGCATAAAGAAAAGGCAACTTTCTACCTTCAGCAGAACAGAGAAACAGAAGACACCTCTATGTCAAAAAAAAGAGAGCATCGTTGTTGCTTGATTTTAATTCTTTTTTTTTAAGTCATGGCTCCATGGAAGAAGAGCCAAACACAAAGAAATGCTGCTGCTCACTAGGACAGTCCAACCTACTGACGACCTATTGTCCCACATTTCCCTGCCCAGCACCATCTCCCCCATTCCAAGGGACACCACTTTACCTCCTCGTGACTGCCTTGTCCCGCACAAAGCCCATCCATCCCTCAGTCAGCATAGCCCTACCAAGCCAAAAGGAATTATGAGAGGAACTGGCACACAGGGCTATGCTTATGCAGGGGCTCAGCAGCTGCAGCAGGACCTGCAGAGGAAGACCACAGCACCCTGCTTAGCTGCAGCAAGTTCTTACATGCTCAGCCATCCTGATAAATTTTACCCACAACTGCGATTACTCACAATACTCACTTTCATCACCTTCAAAATAAGTCTTACATTTTTATTTTAGCATGAGTTTGTTCACATTTCCTCATAATACTGGTTCAGATGAATGGTAATGCTGCTCTGGGGCTGATGATGTCGAAGCAATCTTTCCTGGATACATAAAAAATGTACCAGTATTTCGGTACACGCTTTCCCTACATGACAAATGGAATTAAGAGGTGCAATAACTCAGTAACAGGATCAGTCCTTACAAACTTGATTTAGGCCCTCAAGTCACATATTCCTGTGTGGATCCACTGACCTATGTATCACCAGCTCTGGTACCTAAAAATTACAAACTTAGGCTTTTGCCACTTGTAGGCCAGAATATATGAGGGGGTCCAAAGAAGAGAAAGGGAGAAGTTGGCTTCAGCTCCATTATGAAGTGTAAGAAAATTATCACCACACACAAAAGCAGACAAAATCAGTTAGATAACAAAAATGATAGCTCTAGGAAAGTAGGCAAAATTCTTGCCAAAATTCCTTTGATGACAATGTCAACAATCCATCGTAGAGTGGGAAGTAAATGATCATACAGGCTGGAATTTTAAGCACTTAATGTGCACCATATCTCACAAACTAAATCCAAATCCACCTAGGAAATCATTTTTCTTCAATAAAGGTTTCCATTAGACAAAAATACTAAAATTCAGTCCTAAATCAACCTATGTTTTCTTAAGCAACAGATAGTGTTTCATCATTCACTAGCCTGCTTGAATATCCTTTCCTTTTACTTCCTTACCTTGGCAGGGAACACTGCAGAACACATTGCTTTTTTGGTACCTTCAAACATTTTAAGGCTATTTGTTTCAACACGTTTTCAGGAGTACCTCTGCACAATCACTGTGGAAAAGCAATTAGAAATTAACCCTGCAATAACAGAGAATCTGGATTTCAGGGACTGCAATTAAAGAATTGAATACTGCAGCATATTGGCTCTTACCTTGCTATGGGCACAGTCCAATTAAACTGAAATCACTATTAAAAGAAAAAAAAAAAAAAAAGCAGTGCCTCATTTTAAATAATCAGATTTCAAAAAAAAAGGAATCGAAAGTAAAAGAAGGATACAAAATTGGTAATTTCAGTGTAGGCAGTTTCTAAAAGTTGCTCAGGACACATATAACAGCATCACCCTTCTGTTTACTGAAGGCAAGTGCTTCATCAAGCCTCTGAGTCCAATGAAGGCAGATGCTTCATCGAAGTCTGAGTCCAAGTGGGATCCGGTGCACAAACTCTTTTCTGCACATTGGTCCCACAAATCATCTTTAGAAGAACTGGTCAAAAAAAAAATATATATAACCAACCCCAAACACTACTGGTGATAGATGTTCATTTCTTCCTGTTCCTCTAAACCTATTCCTCTATCCACACAAATCACTAACAGATCCAAAAGTTCACAGAAGGATGTTGACACCAACCACAAGGATATTCACCAAAAAAGAAGTTCATTTCACTGCCAAACAGGGAAACATTTCAGGCAGTCGTCCCTCCCTGTCTAGTCAAGGGCAAAATGCAGTTAATCACAGATAGTACCAATTTTTTATTTTAAGCTGTGGGGAGACATTTCACACAAATTTCTCCTTATATGCAAACAAAGAGGCTTTGCAATATTCTGCCATCACAGGAATAGGGACAGAATCAAAGATAACCTCGCCCTCAGAGCACTCTGGGTGCCCAATTCAGCTATCACCATGCTGCAGAGTCCCACCAGCCAAGCACCAGCATAAGCAGACATCTCCTAAGCACAGACCTGAATTCATCCACCATGCCTGCCACTCACCCACATTGCTTCCAAGCCAGGCTAAAGCATGGGGTTTGGCAGACTGAAGAGTGCTGCCAAGGAAAAATAATTGCAAGCTTAAATTAAGGTGCTGAGCAGACACCACGCTGCTGCCCTCCGAGCCCCGCTGCACTGGCACCGTGTGGACCAGCACTGCCCGTCCTACCTGCCAGCAACTCAGAGAGAGGGATGAAAACACCTCACCCCTTCTCTCGAGAACTATGCTACTAAGAAGGACTAAGAACAGCATGATGTTTTCTCAGCGGCACATCTCTGCTTCTATGTATTCTTATCAGTACGAAAAGACATTGTAAATGCTTTTTGGCTTGCTAGCTTCACTCGGAATCAGTAATAAACAGTAGGAAATCATGTTCAACAGCAGAGCTTTTGAAATTATGATTATTTATTATAAATCACTTTTTACATGTTGCTTCAAACACTGTTTCTCAAGAATAAGATCCGTCTGCAGTGAAATGCTTGGTGATTTTAATATGCAAACCTCCTACAGAGATGATGTCTCATTTTAATTATTGTTTCGGTTTAATGGGTTTTCATTAAATTAGAGGATGGAGCAATTACCAGGGTGAATAGCTAATGTTACACAGGTAAGTTCCCATGACTATACAGCAAAAGCAGTTCTGCTAGAGAAGGTGAAAAAACAGTATGATTCGATGTAAACTCTTCTTTTGCATGATGTAAAGCTGCCCTGGCAATAAGCGTTCATATATTCCCATCATTTTGATATACACATTTTAAACTAGTTTAAGACTAGATCTCACCTAACAAAATTAATCTAGCATCTAAAATTATATACATATATACATACTTCATTCCTTTCAGGAAGCTCTTGCAAACCCAGTCCTAAAATTCCAGACGCCAGGGGCAGCAGAATTTTAAGTCGTGTATGAAATCAAACAGAGACTTCTTACCAAATCATGGTTTCTCCCCAATCAATAATTCAGTTGATTTAGTGGCTTAATGCTGGACTCTTAGCTTCTTTAAAACTGGCACAACTTCAGCATTAGGTAGAATGACCACATTCATGGTAATTAAGTAGTGGTCACAGAGTCTAAGTCCTTTGTTTGCAGCTGAACCACGGAAATGGAGTGCTCTGGAATAAACAGAGCAGCAGATATTGAACAAGACTTGGAAATGAACACATGCAAAGAGAGAAAGCAACCGCCTACATTTCTCAAGTCTCAGTCAGCAAAAGGTGCCCTAGGAGACAGAGAAAGCTGTAGGTGTCAGAAAGCCGTAGCAAAGCCTACATTGAGAGATTGCCCCTCTTCTGCTGCACATAGGTTTCAACATCTCCAAGGCCCTTGTGTTTTCCACCCAATGGACAGAATGACAAAGGAAAGCACCAGAGTCGCTTCTTTAGCAGCAGAAGGACGAGAAGCTGGCCTGGACACACATATAGCGCAGCGATCGACACCATCTTAAAACCATTTGGCAATTATGGAGCAAAATTAGAAAACTGGAATAAGTAAACGGCTTTGCAACAAGCTTCCTGCTGAGATCAACACTGATCACCTTGCCAAGCACTACATGTCACCTGTTACTCGGGCACCCACTTTAACATGTTTAAAATATTTTGAGCAGCTACTGAGCTCCGTCTCGCCTCATCAAGTCAGCTCTGTTGTTTCCTCAAGGGACTCGTGCTGAAATCAAGACTATTTACAAATGATTGATCCCTTAAATTAAATGCTCAGTAGAAATGCTCCAGAAGTTACACTACCACTAAAAGCACATAATCTGCTCTTAAATCATGAGAGTTAATCAAATTATATGCGTTGTTAGTTAATTAGTTCAGGAGTCACTGATTATAACATCTTTTCCACTGTTTATCTATATTAGATTAGGTATCACATCACAGTGACTATAAAGTTAAAGACTGCTATTTGCAAATCTGGAAAGAAGTAACAACGTTTTAACAGAAAGAGCATGGACTTCACTAGCAACGCTGCCATGCACAGACAGAGCCAGTGGCTATGTATGCAATGTAGGGGAAATAGCACTAATTGCTAGGAATCATTACCCATACACTGTCTGTTTTGCAGAAGTAATGTCCACTTCAGGGATCTGTGTTGGAGTATGTTAAATGTTAATGTAATACAAAATAATGAGCCACCCAAAAATACAGTTTCTGTTCCAGCTTCGTGTAAAAGCAAGTTAGGGAATGTTTTCCTCCTCTTCTAGAAAACATCTATTTCCAGGTATGCTCAAAGTCATAGACACAAAAATTTAGAAATTGCTTTTAAAAAAATGTCAACATATACTGAACTTGAAAAAGCATGTTCTTCAGCTGCATTTGTTTAAAACTTAAGGTGGTACCAGAAGATGAGGAGCATCTAGAATCGAAAATCAGATACAGAAGCCAAGTTTTGCAAATAACTACTATTTGCAGTTCAGATTTTTTTCCTCCCACTAAAACCCTTGGTGTTTTTGTAATCTCGAAACAAAATTTGTGCTTTTCAATAGAGCGTGCAGAGAGATTGATCCATTTGTATTTTTATGCTATTATGAAATAATTTTGATTTCTCCCTAGCATTCTTGCGTCTCACAGATATATAAATGCTGCTCACACTGTATGGCAACAGTTTCAAAAGTAAACAGCAATATTAAGTACTTCTAAAGTGCTTCAAGATTCCCAAGGTTAACATGACTATGGCAGATACACTCAACAAGTATCCCATAACTTGGATTTTCAAGACACTTTTAAGTACTACATCCCACCGAAGCAGGAGAAAAGTTGAATGCCTAAACTATTTTGACTCTCTGGAAAATCCCAGCCCGAAATCAGCAGAGCCACACAGAAATCAGAATTTGCCTCCTTGATGAAAACCTGCATTCTTAAATGGGTAAATCAAAATACCAGTTTTAAATGGCTTATTAACTAGGAAGTTTCAGCAGAACAGAAGCCTCTGACTCAGTTTCTCCACTTGCAAAGAGAGCCTGCAATGCCTCATGCTATTTATGACAGCTAACAGTCCTGGCTACACCTACACAAAGGTTTTAATTTCCAGTCCAGTAAAGTCTTTTATTGCATGAATAATCCAACCAAAGGCAACGAAATTGTCCATAAAGTTCAAAGTAAGCATATGCTGAAGTGCTTTCTTGGTTCAAAAAAATCCCAATGATTTGAGACTCTAAATAGTTTTTTAATTACTTTTCAAGCATTTAGCTCATTTATTGCTAAAATCTTACATTTCTTCTTTATTTTCTATACACAATTTGTACAAGGATTAAAGAAATGCGTTTCATGAACTAATTCTCCCTTCTGTTTTGCTTCCCTCAGAAAAATCACTTCCATGTTATTGCTAAAGCAAATTAAATCCTGGGTGTCTGTTTTATTTATTAACTGCATGATAATAACATGAGGCATAATACATTTGTCAAAGCCCTTTTCTACTGAAGTATAATTTCTGCTGTCAGCCTCTTTATGTTTATATTCAATATTCTAGTTGTCTTTGTTTCTTGGAATGCACATAAGCACACATTTATATATTCTCCCAAAATATGTATAAATTCTATTTGTGAAATGTTCCACACCCCAACAAAGAATCATAAATACAGCTAACATACTTAGTCATTCTCCACAAGTTTTAGATGAATTATTTGCGAGATTTAAGAATTTTCAAAAATGTCACAATAATAACTGTTTTATCTTTTTACACCATAATTATGATTTGGAGCATTGCTTTTCTTATTTCACCCAAGCATACCACAACTCATGAATAAAATATGACAACTTTGATAGCATCCATTGCTGTGGGTTCATCCGTAACAGCAAACGTGCTTGGGGTACTAAGAGCTCCCTTTTGCTCCATAAGCCTTTGTTTCTGAAAATAAGCTTTTATTTAAATAGGACTGCCACATGTGTCCCCCTTTTTTGCATTTCTTGCTGTTAGCAATAATGCCAGCAATAATGTTTATTTTTTTTTAATGACTACATTTTGAAACAATTAAGATGGCATAAAGCTAGAAAGGCAGAATATCCCATCTGAAGGCTGGTACTTACAAGACATCAAAAAACATTAAAAGCACTGCCAGCATTAGAGAACAAAAGGCTAACAGAGAACCATGACTTTGACATGTCTGGGCAACAGTATTATTAAAAGCAAACTTCACTTTGTTTTGGCTTCATAATTAATTACAACGAAGTAAACCTAAAGAACTTCCACAACTTCCCTAATAAAATCACTGTACCTAACACTGTGAACAGAGTCCTTCTACCACAACTTGTCAGTAGCTTCCCTTCAAAGGAAGTCTCAAGATAAAGTGCAATATACCAAGTTTCCAAATCATTGGCATTTATCAAATTATTCTACAAACATCATGTTTTAAGGCTGTGCTGCTTCATTTTCCAAACAGCATGATGAACATCCATAGAGACCTCTACAGACCAAGAAAAATCACGACACGCACCCACTCACAAACCCCACTCTCCTCCCACACATCTTGGCTTTGTCATTTCCCCCAGTCCCCAAGAACAGGCTTGAAAATTTCAACATTGTTATGCACAATGAGCCAAAGCGGGGAGAGAGAGAAGCAGAAGCTGATCTGTATGCCATGTGTAGACAGTCTTTCATCATAGAAGCAATGAGTATTTAACCTCCAAGATCCAGTTTTATACATGTTGCACTCTCGGAGCATCTTTGCTGCCTTTCAGTTTACAAAAGATAAAAAAATGAAAAGAGAAAAGAAAGAAAGGAAAAGAAAAGAAGGGGGATGCAACACAGAATTAAGCTTTACAACTCAAACTTGTCTGCTGTAGGAGGTGTCTGTTCCCACTGATGCTAAACAGAAAACTCACAGCTTCAGAGGGAGGAGTTACACACATTTGCAAGAGGAGGACAGAGTAAAATGCTCCGTGCAGCAGCAGTGATCCTATACTGGTTTTGCCTAATTATGGCACAGAGGACCAATGGGAAACTCAGTTGTAACTATGTAGGAAACATTATCCCACAAGGAGGGAGGATGGGGGACAGACTGTATTGAGACATTTGTAGGAAGCCAAAACACCAGTGTTCAGCTACAGCACTTATTGCTCCAAAATAGTGATTCACAGATCCCAGTTGACAGAATTACTGAAGAGATTCTGCTCTTTTAGCAGGTATGCAACCTACGTAACTACTGATACAGATGAATGTTTTAGTGGACATCAAGTGCCAAAACCAATTTATTTTTGCCCGTTCTATTAAAAAAGAAAAAAAATCATCTAATGTTCTGCATTTTGTGTCATTGAATAGGCCACAAAAGGCAAGGCAATCACATGATATAATGCCATAAACCAGCACAGTATGACATGATTACTTCACACCATTTATGTGGCAAAAATGAAAAATAAGAGAAAAAATGTCCCCCTCACATCATTTATACACCCACACTGCAGGTGGCAAGATTAATCTAGAATTTGGCATAGAAGAAGTAGGTTGAAGCCTCAAGTAGCATCTAATTTTTATTCTTGATAGGTCGTTCAAGACAGCAGGGGTTTTCACCACAGGAAATGGTCCATGCCTGGCTCTTGCATTACATCTGATTATATCTGCCTTTGTGCACTTTTTAGAGGTACAAAATCTTAGAAACATTCAATTTTTTTTTTTTTAATGTATACGATAGTAACTTCAAATAATACCACTTCTTCAGCAAAAGATGTACCTCTGTTTAGAAGTAATTTAATCAAGTAGGATGAGGGTAATTATTCTTATCAAATGGATATTAATGCATTTCTTCTAAAACTGTTTAGAAAACTAAAATCCCTCTTGGGGTGAAAACCAGCCATAGTGGGCTATTTAGGTTCATTGACTACAGCTAGAGCCCAGTTCCTCAGTGCTCAGCATTGCTTTTCATCTCCTTTGCATTTCAAGCAGTTTTAGCTCAGAAGTGTCATGTAATGCTCCAGTTCTCCAATTCTGCTCTCTTTTCCTCCAGCATCTGTTCAGCAAGCCAGACCTGCAGGGTCAGGTGCAGGGACTTGCCCTGAACCTGGGCAGGATTCTCCAGTCAGGGATACTCAGCATTGTGAAGGGATTTGCCTCAAAGCAGCACAACTCAGGTACCCACTCTACTTCACCTCAACTTCCCAGGGATCTGACTAGCACATGCTCTTTGATAGGACAATATAGAATTATATTCTTACTCCAGTTTAATATATATTTACTGAACAAGTAGTTAATAAAACCTGATTAGGTGCAGTATGCTATAACAACAGTACCAGTTTGCCAAAATCCTTTGCAAGAAAAAGACATTTTTTGTCGCATTTCTCTTCTGATGAAGATATAAAAGCCTCAAACTGTTAGTCCTGTTCTCATCTAAATTGTAAGGACCTAGATGCTCACCAGGTACAAAAGCATGAAACACTTAGCAGAACTATCAGAAACTAATTTCTGCATCCCCCCATCTGCCCACTGAAGAGCAGAAATCTCTTATTTTCTCTCTGCTTATCTCCATCACAGGACTCTATCAACAGGTTGCCAGAAGCATTTGAGGCTTTTAGCATACTACAGAAATACTGAAGTGCTTATCCCACTTCCCCTGTGCACTTACCACAGTGGCAATGAAGACAGACAAGTAGCGCAATTATTGTGTCCCAGGAAAGCAAAAATAACTGCCAAAGCCAGGGGCAACGTGTGCTTAGAATTGTTTCCTAATCATTATAGACATGATGGGAAATCCAAAAAATGTCAAGCAACAGAAGGCAGCATGACAACATTCAATATGAAAAAAACAGAAAAGTAGAAATTGGTCATTGTCATTTAATGTGACTGGGTTTCTATTTTGGTCTACACTTACTCAGTATGGGGCTAGCGGTGTTTGAAACAAAAGGATATGGAACAAGGAACTCTAGTGGTTATACTTTCATATCACTATGCTGGAAAAATTTTTCTCCTAGATGCAGTTCTAACATAATTCAATATTAAACAAGAGCGGAAACAGCCAACACTGGCGGGTATATACAAGTAGTTTAAAAACTTCTACTGGGAACTGCCAAAGTTAACAGTAGGTTATGTATCTATGTGAGCCTCAAAGCATTGCTCAATAATTATGTCTCAAGTGATCTTTAATTTCCTACACTGAAGATGATTCATCTCACTCATCGTTGTAGTCCAACTTCTCAAACAGATCATTTCTCTGTTCGGAAACTGGTCGGTTTTGCAAAGGAAAAAAACCACTTAGCCTAAGGATTTCATTGACAAAAAAATTCCATTGTGTATATAAAACACATTGTAACATTAGCTAAATTTTAAAAACAAATGGAAGCTAGACAGACGTTAAAGTCTCACAGGCAAACCTTGCTCAGACCTCTGGAGATGCACGTTCCAACACCATTCTTAATTACAGTGTCCTACACAATTTTCAGAGGATCTCTGTCTCAGTCAGTACACTAAGTAAAGAATAAAGGGCAAAAAACATTTATTTAACAAAAAGGAATCTGAAGTTGTGCTTTATTTTTATTTTTCAAGGCTTACCTGGAACAGTATATCTACCATATTCAAATTGTTCTCTGATGACAGAGCAGACCATGACCAAGTTAATTATTACAGTACAGTATCAGAGACCTCTAAAAATATTAATTAATTCTTTTAACACCACTGTTGTTCCAGGAAAAGGTATTAGTACCTCAACTTCAGAAGTGAACAATAAAATCACTAATAGAAAAATCACATTGTCCAAGTTCTATCCTCCAAAAATATTTGTTTAAAACTGATACACATCAAAGATAATGACACTGCCAACTGTGAATTTTCAGTGCTTTTCCCTTCTATGCTGTCCTAATGCTGCCTCTATCCAAAGCAAACCCTCACCCAGTCCTACCCACCCAGTCTAAGACTGCAGTCCTCAGGTTTCCCATCCAAGCCCTAGCTTCTTGCCGCTCTGTCTCCAGGCTGCTTCTCCCAGCTGCTGTCCACAGCTCCCATTATCATGTTCTTCATCCCTTCAACTCAACCCCTTCCAAGTCAGAGTCCTGGTATCATCCTTGTCACTGCTTCTCTGCTTGGCCATCATCTGCTTCCTCCTTAGCCTCCAGCTCCTCACTGCAGCTGTTTCTCTTCTCTTCCACCTCCCCATCTGAGCCCAGTTTCCTTGCCCTGCTTGTCACAGTTAATCTTCTCCAACTGCTTCTCACCACTCTCCTCCCTCACCCAGGGGAGCACGTTCATCCCAGCTATATTATTGTCACTTTACATATTCAGCCCTTGCCTCTAAGTTTCCAGTTTCATTCCCTTCTCCTTTTCCAGCTTCCACAGAGGTCTGGAAAGAATGAGGGAAAGCAGAAGTACTCAATAATTCAAAAAAGAGTTCAAGACCTTGCTCTCTGTTCTACTGAGAAACAGAGACATGGAAACCATCCTCACCAAAGAAGTCACATTTTCCTCCATCCTCTTGGGTGCAGCCAGCCCAGCTCTTGATATTTTATTTTAACTCTTATTTTAGCAGTATTTTAAAGAGCAACTTTGACAAAGGGCTGAAAGCACTGAGGGAACTAAGAATTCTCTAGGATGGTAGGTGGCCATCTGCCACAGCTCCTAGTGGCCGTGCTAGTGCTCATAAAAGCAAAGGGACATCCGAAGGGATGAAGACAGGCAAGGATCCTGGTCTCCCAAGGGACAGGCTGGACCCTATTTCTTACAACCTGACAGACCTCCATCTGGCCTGGTCCCCACTATCTCTGTGCAACTGCAGGTCATGAGCCACCACCATGGGTGAGCAGAAGTGCCCATTGCTGCCTTCAGAGCCAACGAGCCCTGAAAAAGGAACAGGTTTGAGTAAACCATCAATTCTGCTGTCCCCAGTAAGAGAAGGAAATCAGAAGGGAGCTCTCAGTGGAAAGAGAAGGGAAACTCAAAAAAACTCAAAGCCTGAAACATTACCACATGGCTGGGAGAAGAGGCTGACCCACACTTCAGATGTAGATACTGTTTCTGCTCACACCTACAAAGGCTTTGAGCCAGCAGCCTTTCCCTCCTGAGCTCCTATGATAGGTGTCCCACAGGCAACAGGATAAAACATCAAATTCATCGAACCCCTGTGGAAACCGGCATAGCCTTGCATGACAGAAAATGTAACAGAGGAAAAACTCACACTTCTTTTTTTAATATTAAAAAAAAAAAAATCACAAGTTTGAGCAGTTTTCAGAGTTTCCATGAAGATAAACCTGCACCAGGTGACAAGGTGCAGGGTGCCCCTGAAGAGAGCCAGGGTCTGCCTCACGCTGGGCACAGCTGGTTCTAGCCTGAGAGCACAGTCCAGCCCCTGATCGTAGCTGGCAGCACCTCAGGAAAAATATATTTTATAAGAGAAAAAAAACTCATCCGGCTGGAGGGAAGCAGTGAGTGAGCAGCTGTGCAGGCGCTCAGCTGTGAGCCCCGGAGGATGCTGGCCCAGAAGGCCAACTGTATCCTGCGCTGCATGAAAAGCAGCATGGTCAGCAGGTCAAGGGTCCTGATTCTGCCCCTCTATTCCTCTCTTGTGAGACCTCATCTGGAGTACTGTGTCCAGTTGTGGAATCCTCAACATAAAAAGGATATAGAGCTTTTATAATAGGTCCAGAGGAGGGCTACAAAGATGATCGGAGGGCTGGAGCACCTTGTATACGAGGACAGGCTGAGAGAGTTGGGGTTGTTCAGCCTGGAGAACAGAAGGCTCCAAGGAGACCTTACAGCAACCTTTCAGTATCTGAAAGGAGCTATGAGAAAGCTGGAGAGGGTCACAAAGGCTTGTAGTGATAGGATGAGGGGCAATGGGTATAAACCAGAGAGGGGCAGATTTAGACTGGACATTAGGAGGAATTTCTTCACTATGAGGGTGGTGAGGCACTGGCACAGGTTGCCCAGGGAAGCTGTGGCTGTCCCATCCCTGGAGGTGTTCAAGGCCAGGTTGGATGGGCCTTGGGCAGCCTGATCCAGTGGGATGTCCCTGCCCATGGCAAGGGAGTTGGAACTGGATGATCTTTAAGGTTCCTTCCAGCCCAAACTATTCTGTGATTCTATGATTCTAGTAAAAAATATGTCCCTTGCATTTCCAACAGCACAAGAGTCATCATCTGCTTTGTCAACTGTACCCAAGTGCACGGAGGAGGACACTGGCAGCCTGGGGAGGTGTGGCCCAGAGGCTCTGCACCACTGCCACTCTAAAAACCCTCACCATCCCAGTAAGACAGGGTATTCAGATACCACCAGGCATGGAAAAGGTACCAGAGCTACCCTCTTTTATGACAGCTGAAGACAGCACAAAGATTTCGAGCCACCCACGTTATGCCTTCCCAATTTTTCTGCTTCCGTAAAATTTCTACTTTGTAAAAATGATACTACTTACATTTAATATTTGCTATAAACATACCAGGAGAGAACACACAGAAAACAATTACTCTCATTGCATTATCTCATGTATAGAGAGACCAACGCCCTGAACTCTAAAATTCAAGTTTATCTCTCCTACTCCCTGCAGACCTCCCTGCCGTCTGCCCTAGGAAGACGTAGCAAGTAGTAGCAAGTTTCCTACTCAAGCCATTATCTGCTTCCTCTCGTTCAGCCCCTGGCTATTTTCTGAGCTCTGCAGCTCACACCTTGCACTTTATGCCAGCATAACTGAGCTTTAGCACTTGAAATGGATTTAAAACTCAGCCACAGCACACAGGTCATGGAGACTCAGGTGAGAAGACATTCACATGCTGATGAACAAATGCCGCAGCCTACTCATCCAGCTGTTGAATTTACTGAGCACACCTCAGTGCTGAGCTACTGCCCCACACATGTAGCCAGGGAATAACAAGTGTATCCTGAAGACTGTCCTAGCAGAAGCACAGCAAACATTCTTGATATAAAAGGTATGTGTCCACTCCTGACAACAATATCAAACACAAAAAAAGCCAACTTTTAGGACTCAGACTCATAGAGTGGGATCTGGAAGTGCCTCTATTCTCTAAGCAAGAACTTAGCAAATCAAGGAAGAAGGTGTCTGAAAGTTAAAAAAAAAACCGTATCCATAACACACTGAGAGGAACCACCAACAGAGAGAGATGCACCACATCTGGAAGCTCAAGCGAGTCTGCTGGGAGGCACTTCTAACCATGTGGCACTACAGATTTGCTCTCTCTAAAGCAGGACAGCCCTTTTGTTTCAGGAACTCAACAAGATTCACTTCTTTCTTGCAAAAACATTGCTTTTATCTGTGCTTTAAGGTGCTTACTAGTCTTTCACTTTTCCTGTTGGAGCTGTGACTGTATCGAAAAGAGTTTGGTAGTCACCGATACAAAGTGGGAAGAATGAGCGTGACTGAATCCTGTGCTGCAGGAGCTGCGGGTCAAGTGGTTGTTTATAAATCCAGTGTTTTTTTAATACAAGTAAAGAAACAATCAAGAAAGAAAGGACTACATACAGGTATGCTTGTAACGGTACTTAGTGGTCTAAGTTACTGAGTGCTATATATAGTATACGTAGTAAAAATATCACTTCTAATTTAAAGACTAAGTTGAACAATACTACCAGATTGCTAGGAAAGGAAACAGTAAAGCCTTAATAAACTTCTTGGGGGAATTGTTTTATAAGTAAAAGCTTTAAGCTTCTGTTAGTTCAAAAGAGATGCTGAGAGAAAAAGAATTCAAAAGAAATAGGTATAGCTGACAGGTTGTAAAAGGAATAAAATTTCACTTCCTCAATGAGAACTGAGGACGGAACAAAAAATCAGACTGGTTAAGGTAATCACCTAATGTAACAGCTAGGTTAAAAAATTTAGTCTACCTTTAGACAGGATGATCAGTTAAGCGCTTCCTCTTGTCTTATTTACAGAGTGCTCAAGATCCTGCTGAGGTTTCCACCTACAGGGTCAAAACAAGCCCTGCTTCCCAGCTATCTGAACACAGAATAGGACTGAGCCGCACTGAGGCACAGCTCAGTGTTTCTTAATGTACTAAAATTTATAATATAATCCAGTTGTGGGAATTTCAGTATCCACTTTGTAATGTTTGTAAGACACTATTTACAAATGTCTTTCACCCAGTGTTTGTGAGATGTTACTATAATACATTAGGTAGATGATTAATATTTTCAATACATTTCTCTGAGGTGGATTTCCCACCCCCACCCAGAAGTGATTCCTTAAATTCTTTGGACTCCTGGTTGGAAGTAAGGAGGCTGTAGGGTCAGACATCAGGATCTTGGGTGCCCCATTCCCCAAAAGCACTCTAGTCAAGAGTCTCCACTTGCTGTCCTTTGTCCCTTCATGCTAGAAAAACCAAACTGGACACAAAGATTTTTTTTTTTTTTTTTTACACTCTTGTTTGTATAAATACATTAAAGACAAATATTCAAGACATCATAGCATTAAGAGACCCTAAGAGTTATACTGTTCGCAGAATTGGAACAAGTGAGATCTACATTTCATATAACTCACACTGTCAGCACTTGCACTGCTTTTCAGATTCCCTTATCCCCGTTACACAAATAGGACTGAAACACAGAAATAATGGAACTGATCAATCGAAAATCCAGCTGAAATACTCTAATAATCAAAGTCCTTGCCCAACAGGACCACTCAGATGACTGTACTTAATTACAGGTTTCTATGCTTTTCTGAATTAGGAACAGATTAGCTTGCCCAAAGGCAATCCACATCTCTCAATTGCCAGTTTGGCTCTATCATGCTGTCACACAACTGGCAACAGAGCTGAATTTGTTTCTTTGCCTGTAAAGCTGCTTCACACAGAAATCTGCTTTTCAGCTGTTACTACCAATATTATAAAATCAGAATACTCCACCGACTTCACTGAGGTTGTCTCAGACAGAAATTGCTAATTCTCCAGGGAAAGGAGTCCTTATAAATTTTCTCTATGATAAAACAAATCATGACATCACACCCCAGAAACTACATAACAAACAGTATGTCACTGTAATATTACTGATTAAAACTCTAATTAAAAATTCCCTCTCTTTTGTGCATGGCCTCCCATCACTCCCCTTCTTCATTTCTTCTTTTTGCCTCTAAATGTAACTGAAAGAATGACCAAAACTTATAAAGCTTTCCGTTTCAAAGAGTTGAATTCACAAAAAAAAAGAATACTGCTTAGGAAAACAATCCATATTTTCACTGCTGCAGTACACATAACTGTCTGGGCTGGGGAAGAATTACCATTTCTCTGCCTCAAAGATGCAGACTTCCAGGGATACACAAAGGAACACTCTCAGTTTGAACAGCTCTAATAAGCCATTTTAGGAGATACATCTCACAAGACAGAAAATGATCCACAGGGAACCTTTGTGTAAGCTCACAGCCGTGTTACACTGCTGTAAGGACACTGCCAAAGGCAGCAGGCGAAACTGCCCCTATGAAAACCTCACGCCAAGGAACATACTCACAAACTCTTGTTCTCATTTCCTAAACTAGGAAATCCTCAGTGGTGAAAGTGCACGAGTGAAGAGATCCTCTAATGTGAACCCATGTTCAATAATCAGGCTGCTAGGTGAGGTCCTCCC
Source organism: Cuculus canorus (assembly GCF_017976375.1). Lineage (NCBI taxonomy): Eukaryota > Metazoa > Chordata > Aves > Cuculiformes > Cuculidae > Cuculus > Cuculus canorus. The sequence goes on from NC_071405.1 coordinate 13,203,149, forward strand.
CTGCCCAGAGCCCCGGCAGCAACACTGGAGCAGCGTGGCACCGCAAGGCACAGCATGCATTAACTACTCACATATGGTAAGAACTAATCAAAGCAAAGCTTTGCTGAAAGGACCACATCTCAGAGACTGGAACAGCTGGTCCAAGAGGATACAGTAATTTTGAATCTAAGCACTAACTTTCAGTCTTTTCTCTCCCCTGGTGGTGTCACGTTGGCCAGATTTTTGTGAATCTCTATGGGAAAAAGTATTACTTCTAACTGAGATATAGCAGTTGCCCATACATTGCCCTGATTTCTATATCAGTTTTACTATAAGGCAAGATAAAAATCAAAATAAAGTATCCCTTGGTTTCAGCCACAGGACCTGGAAGACAGCCAAACTGTAGTTGTAAAGCAAGTCACCTCTGTTAGTAAAAGGGAATTCATACAGCTGCTGACATACTGCTGACATTTACCAAATAACAGACACGAACAAGGGAAGCAGCCAACGGAGCGGCCTCGGACTTCCATCCCATCTGACAGCAGCAGCAAAAGACCCCTTGCAGACCTCTCTCAGGATGGAGTAACAGACCAAAGATCTTCAGTCTTCTCCCAGCCCAAGGACTGATGAGCTTAATTGAAGAGAATCATTTTCCTGAGCAATCTTCCAAGCAGTTTTATACTAGAAGGGATATCCAAGAACAAGGCTATTCCCGCATGCATTAACAAGAAGAATTTCTGCTGTGGGAATTGAGAAAGCTTTATTTACCTAACTACAGACTTGGAATTGTTTATTTACTTTGTATAGTGAATTTTTCATTCATTACTTCCCATGAATATCAAGTTCATCTGCTCACGCGAATTTTACAAGCTCTACCTTGTTAGACTTGTCTTCTCCAAGTTTGTAAACAACAGGTAGGGGCCTCCAAGGCATAAAGAACTGAGTATCTATAACATCTTCACCATTAGCCTTTCAAAGATACTTTCAGTACCAATGGTTTCAATCAGTGTCCTGAAAAACACATCTCGGTCTTCTTCCCTGCAGCTCTGACCACCAGTCTGTGAAAACTCACTATGACGGTTCATCAGTGTGGCTGTGATTAGCATGGAATAGCAATTGGAAATACTAAAATATTTTATGTCAGTTAGGCTATTGCCATCCTCAGAGGAATGACCATTGATATCTTTAAACGAGTAACTTAATGCCCTTCTTCTGGGCATTAATCTGAGAATCGGTGAAAATTATTCTACTCACTGTATCATAAAAGATGGAAAACATGACCAACAATCCTGAGAAGATCTCTAGAAGTCTCTGTGCTCTGGGTCCTAAACTGGCCTTGGCCAGGTAAAGAATGAACTGAGATTATAGACCTACTTCTGTTATTACTTACAATAAAGTCAGTTTATTGCAGATACAGAACTAAAGCTAAATGAGATCGCAATTGTTCACTTCTAAAAACAGATACAGAGGACAGATCAAAAAGTAAGACACTGACATGAACACTTCAACACAGAGTAAAAGCACAGTAAAGAAAAGACAAACATACAAAGTCTCCACAATAAAAATGTCCCTAACTGTGCTTTAATGTGCATGTTAATCTTGGCTGATATAAATGTCTTTGTGACCGAATAAGCATATTGTAGCAACTCAGTGCTTCCACTCCATGGGATGTCATCTATTAGTCCAGACCTTATTTAAGTTCATTCTAAAACTTGTTCATTCATCCAGAATTTTACCCACTGAAAGAAAAATAATAATACAAAATGCCCAAACCAACACCCTTTTAAAACACTTCACAAGCATTATCTTAGACTACTGAATGAAAAAAACACCCTCACAATTCAAAGCAACTCCTTCTGTACCGGTTACTCAGCTCAGACAGCTAAATGCAATACTGTTGAATGCAATACTGTTAATTTTCTCACTTTAACAGCTTTCACAAAGCTGATTAAAGACTTGCTATATGTTACTAAGCAGCATCAACATATTAAACAATTTCTCCTAGTTACATAGCTTCAGCTCTGTGTGTGTCTGCATGTGTACAGTCACAGTGAGAAAGCACACAAGAATACAACAGAATCCATGCCTTGGAACCACTTTGACACATTTAGTTAGAAAAAAATACCAAGGAGTGTTGACAACCAACCCAAAAATACTTCTCTAAAGATCTCTAGCCTCAGCTACCTGACAGCACACTAAATAAAAGATGCCACATTTATTTCAGGAAAGTAACAAAGGCTATTTACAAAAAATAAAAAAAACATAAAGCAACGGTTAAGAAAGACCACCATTACAAGGGATCAACTAGGCATCAAACGTCTTATGAACCCATGCAGGCAGAAGTGAGATAAGAGAACTGAGGCTGTTTGTCTTACCTTGAAATAAAAATGCTTTGCTGGCATTGTGTAATCCTGACACTTGTGTTACCCCAAGGGTTGTATTCACAAGATCCAGTTCTGTGATGATATCAATTTGTAAGTCAGGATCCATTCCAAATCCTACAGCTGTTGGAGGCACAGAAACAGAGAGAGAAACACAGAGTTAGATCAATTTTTATTTCAAATCAGGTAATGAAAAGAGTGGAGAAGAATATGTAGTGCAGACATTTCTAGTACCTTCACATTCACACACACACACACACACGCGAGTATACAGTAATTACTTATAAGACACTAACTCTGCTGCAGGAAAGAGAAAAGATTCGTTTCCAGTTCTTTCAATAAAACTATTTCCTTTCCACAAATTTTACTACACACAAGTTGAAACATTCTAAAAATCAATACATTAATCCAGTATCTTCATAGGGCTAAAAAGTAATAAATAAATAAATGCATAACCACCTATGCAAAAAGATGAAAGAGATTTGCAGCATTCATCTATTGGCTACAGGATTTCCAGGGAGATGTGAGGGCTGAAAATTCCTCTCACTTTACATATCTGGCTGCAAACAACAGATCAAGCCTCACAGCTCAGTCTAAACATAATCTATTTCCCGACTGCACAAAATGACCTTGCGGGAGATATGGTAGCAGGGCAAAGCATGCCACCCTGTAATCCAAGAGCCCCGGGTGACTCACAAAACTGTTGGGAAGCACACCTCCATATTTCAGCACAGTCGGTGCCTGTGAAGTGTGCCAAAGCCTCCCTTCACACAGCAGACATTCATTCACCTGAACCAGCAGTAGCATCTTCTGCTCTGCAAAAGCACCTACTGGAGAAGTGCAAAGCTAAGTCTAAGACTCAGAAATGGCCTATGGCCAGGAAAAGACTGGGCTAGTAGGGTCCTGATAGGATTGACAGAAAAGACACACACTCAAGTGGTTTGAAGTTGCAGCGTTCAAAACTTCAGGATGGTTATGGCACGCCAAGTTCATTCAACATATCTGCTTTTTCTAGGGGTGGGAAGAGGCCAGCCTGATCTCAGTGCCTCTCTCGACACAGCAGTAAGCGCGGCGTGAGATCTGTGCCTGAGACATAGGTCAAAAATCTGTGTGGGATCCAAGCACTTCCCCGATGAAATTTTTCACTAACATCATTAGTAACAGGAACAAGCTCCAAGAATGAAATGCTACCACAGCTAAAGTCAATGGTAAAAGTCCCGCTGACTTCCATGGAGCAAGGACGTGACCTGTAAAGTACATCCAGATTGATTTCCACTGAGTGGACTTCACGTTCAGGTCTAAATTGATTCATTTGTTATTCCAGGACTGTGCTTCTGGATCAGCTAAGCAGCAAATAGTCTAGCTTGATTCTTTGAAAGGCTCTAAGAAATTACTGAGGTGTACAGAACGAACAAGAAGTTACGTATTCTACTCATAAATCATCCGTACCACAGCACTTTCTTCTTTCCTTTACTCAAGTATTAAAACTGATGCTGTGCACACTGACAAATCATCTGATCAACAGGAGAGAACTCATCTACCTATTGATTCCCAGCCTACAGCAATTCTTCCAGGGCAAGGGCTGCAACCTACAAATTCCAGACACAAACACAGATGTAAACAGAGGAACAGACCTGCCTTTCTGGACTAAAAAAAAACATTAAAGCAAAGATTGTTTTAGAAAAAAAACAGGAGAACTTATTATTTCTTCTAAGGTTTTCATGCAGAAGGAAAGCAGCACACTATAAATTGTGTGAACTTATCTATCAGGAAAGATAGCGTCAGCTGTCCATGTCAAGAATAGAGTATGTTGTTCCTCATTTGAAAGGGATTATATCTATTCAGATCAGCAAAATCCTACTAATATGAAGGGAGGTTGAGCAGGGACTATAACCTGCTCTATAGAAAGGACAAATTATGTCCAGTAAGACAAATCTTGACCCCATTAAAGTCAGTGAAAGCTCTGCCACAGATATCAACAGAGTGAGGACAGAAACCACATCTAGCAAGTATAGGCACTCCCATAAATCACAGTAGCTCCACTGCTCTATTAAAGCTGTTTATTCCAGCTTGAATACCCGAGGCTCAACAAGTATAGATCACTGTAGCTCCACAGGCTTCGATTTATGCCAGTGAAGGATCATGTGTGACAACTTCAGTGTGCCCCCGTCCAGCTTTTAAAATGCTTTCAAAACCAGAGACTATTTCTACTGTCACTGGGACTATTTAGCAAGAGCCTACACTGCTTTAAACACCTAGTCATTTTCTTGTGCTTCCTCTTCAAACTGCAGCAGGCACTCAAAACCCTAGTTAATAATTAATAAACAACAAATCAGCAGCTTCAGTATGATAACCAAGTCTCCTTTTCCCCCGTGGTCTCCCACAGTCTATCAGAAGGATACCACAGGCATATCAAACACGCTTGTATCTCATATTTTAAGCTGCCTCTCTTGCATGGAAGAAGCAGCTGAAAATACCTTTCCTTTCTGAAAGTAAAAATTAACCATCAACTCGCCTGCTCTTACTGGAGAACTGTGCAAAGCTTGGGCCCGATCCTGACTGATGTTGCATTTGCTTCCTATTTGAAGTAACTGGGCCATTCCCTTTAAATCAGTGGCTTACACAAGCAAAACTCCAAATGATTCAGTCAGGTGGGTGGGAATAAAAATCATCGCAGGACTTGGTGGATTTGGCCCAACGCAAACAGAAGGCACTACAGTCGATTAGAGGATTAAGCCATATAATTATGAATGATGTCACTAGGAAATCCCTAAAAGAAATTAATTCTGCCTTACAGCTCCACCAGCCTGTATTCTCTGCCTGCGCCTTTATCACCTACACCCAAGCACCAGCAATCATACCCCGCTCCATCTACCTAATGTGCAGCCATGCAACATATGCAGCGCATTTATAATGTCGTTGACTTGTGTAATGTGTTATTTGGGGATGGAAAAACTTCAAATTCAAGCACACTCAACGCCACCAAGTCATTTCCACCAAGCCATGTGCAGCCATTCAAAACAGTAAAAAGTAGGCTCTAGGAGAGGCATTTTTCTTTCTCCTCTCACAGCTTCAGCAATTGTTGCACACAAAGAACTTTTCAGTTGGCTTCGCAATTCCAACTAGTGGAGTTTTGGATCCTACTGACCATTTCAAACGTATGTGTGCAACACTGGTGATACCACCACTGAAAAAAAAAAGGACAAGCAGTATTTTCTTCCAACTATTTTTATGTAGATTTTGATGAGGTAATAATTACTATAAGAATAATTAACATTTTAAAATAGCATTTTGCACTTCTGATAATTGGGCCGGGCAACAATTTCCTTGAGAAGGGATGGAAGCACCATCGAGAAACTTCCCCCTCTTGAGCTCCAACCCGGGGCAAGGCGAAAGAGAACAAAGCCTCATTCCACGAGGAACATGAAACGGTACTTGGGTCGCAGAACCGTAGGAATAACGTAGCGGGCACAGCATCGGCAGGAATAACGCGCTGGGAGCCCGAATGTAACGCGGCTTCTCCCCATCACCCGGCTGGACTCCTCGCTCTGCCTGCATCCCTGCAAGGATGGAAGCGGAATGTCCGCGGAGTGTCCGCTCCCATCGCTGCGGAGCGCAGCGCTCACACGGCTTTTGGAAAAACTTTCCTTCCTTTCCTCCGCGCTCCGGAGCTCCCTGTTAGGGACAAACCGGGCTGAGACCCGCACCCTTTCCGCGCACCGAGGGGGATGCTGAGCCGCGCACCGAGGGGGATGCTGAGCCCCGCACCGAGGGATGCTGAACCGGGCACCGAGCGGGATGCTCGGCCCCGCACCGAGCGGGATGCTGAACCGGGCACCGAGAGGGATGCTCAGCCGGGCACCGAGGGATGCTGAACCGGGCACTGAGAGGGATGCTTAGCCGCGCCACGCCGCCTCCCCGCAAAGTTTCCACCCGCTGCCAGCGCACCCCGGGCGGTGTCCCCAACCCTCACCCCCCTGTGCAGAAAACCCATCTCTTCACCTGCCCCGGCGGTGGCCGCACACGCCCAGAGGAGCAGGAGGAGACCCATCGGCTCGGCGCGGGCGGCGTCGCCCTCCTGCCTCCCTCGCTCGCTCCCGGCTGCTGCGGAGCCGCGCCGAGCCCAGCTGAGCTGGAGAGCAGCCTCCGACTCGCGGAGCGGCTCCGACAGAGGCGGCTCCGCCCGCTGCCCAGGCGCGGCCCCGACGCCCCCGCAGCGGGGGCTCCCCGCCCGCCCCCCGCCGTGACGCGCCGGCCCCACGGGTCTCGACAGCGCCGCCGCCAGGCTGCATCCCCCAGGACCCCTAGGCTGCATCCCCCCCGGGGATGCATCCCCCCCGGGATGCATCATCCACACCACCACTCCCAGGATGCATCCCCCTGCCGCCACCCCTAGGCTGCATCCCCCCACCACCCGCGGGTATGTAGCCCCCCGGCCGTCCCCGGGATCCATCCCCCCCCGCCACTCCCTCCACCCAGCCCTTTTCCCCCAAAAAGATTAATCCCTCAGGGCCAAGAGGTCCCTACAGTCCTAGGACAGCAGGCACCAGCACTGCCTCATCCTCGGTGTAAAAACAGTCAGAATAAGCCCTTATGAACTATTTAGCCTTAGTAATAATTTATGCCTGGTATGAATAAACAAAAAGAAGTTCTGAGGTGTAATACGGAAACCCGTACTGTTCCCGTCATTGCTCAACTCACTTAATTGCTCTTCCCTGCTTCTAAAGTGTAAGATGGAGGTAAAGTATTTAAACATACTCGTGAGTCATCTCAGGATCTGCTCTGATGGCTGCTTTAAAACCCATCTTCAAATATTTATTCCCTCTAGGCTTTAACTTGCCTCCATCCTTGGCAAGGAAAAGATGACCACATGCATTCATTATGTACAATGACTCTCCCCCATAGAACACCTGATTTAAGTTTGAGATTATAGACCACAGATTAAGTTCACACTGAACATAAGCAGAACGAGATTTCCAGCTGATCTTGCTTTGCAACAGTTCAAATCAAGCCATTTCAGTTGTGAAGCCAGAGGATCCTCCTCTCTGCTGCCTCCCCTCATCACATTGTGGTTTGGTTCAGCACAATGCAAATTCCCGCCATCTTAATTGTAAAATAATAAACTGTACCCTTGGCTAAGGTTAGGATGACACACAAAAAAAAAACCCCAAACAAGTCAAACCAAACCTTGCTTGTCTTAGAGGGCAAATGCATTCACGTACCTTTACATTAACAAGAGCAAGAAGTATAACTTGGTTGCCTAATTACTTCATTAGTAAGATCTCTTAAAACAGCTGTTCCTGACTGCAAGTAAGGTTATACACTCTGAAAAAGCTCTGGGTTGGTCATTCTAAAAGCATCCCAGTAATTTATTCCCAGTGTATCAGAAGAGCTTTTACTTAAATATACTTGTGTTTCCCTGCTTCTGTTTAGGGTGCCCTGTTGCCAGCACCACTCTTGCCCATGAAGAGAAATAGATAGATGGTACACAAGTATATGGGTGTACTTATATGTTATATATCCATGGCAACAAGAAAAAGAGGCAATGGCACATCAGCAGGTGAAGACACACCCTTCTATTCCACCTTGATAAAATAATCTTTCTGTATGTTATCTAGTCTGTGATTTAAGAGGTTTCTTTCTGGACAATAAGTCTATAAATCCAATTCATGTTACCTTAGCTATGTTTGTGTTTATCTAGTGGTAAAACCAGGGTCTAGATACCTACTCACAAAATTGAATCTAATTCAGCTTAAGTTTTCCATTTTCCACTCGATGCAGGTCTTTAGTGGGTGTAGAGTTTAAACTGCTCTTAGATAGATTCTTAAACAGACCTGTTATTGAGTCAACCTAAATCTAGATTAAACGCTATTTCAGAAAATTATTGTGTGTACATTCAAAAATTTGCATGGAGTTACTGGCTCCGAAGCACAGCTTCAAACACATCCTGAACAATCTTATGGATAAAGACTATCCTAACCGTTCCTGACTTATTCTACAGACAGCCCACAAATACCGCAAAAAGTAACACAACCAACTTGGCAGGAAGCGCTCTGAACTGAGCTGTGGCCGCAGACATGACTGCTCCTGTAGTCCAGCTCAATTCTCTCTTTATTGCACATCAGAAGAGCATTAGCAATCTTACAAGCGTTTCCAACTGTTCTTGTCAGAAAAGGATAGGACAAATGGATGGATTAAAAAAAACCCAAACACAACACATTCTTTCAGGCAACACTATTCTTACACCTCCTCTAATGGCAACAAATTGTCTTCCTTTATCACCAAAACATCTGATATTCCAATATAATCTTGTTGGAAGTATAAATAGCTGAAAGGCATGACTTTCAGATAAGAATTAAAATCATGTTCCTGAACATTCTTAGCAATAGAAGAAAAATAAAATCTGATGGCACTTATGCAAGAGTAAAGCGTTAGTCCTGGCAAACTAGCTGGATTTCAGCTTGGATAATATTCTTGTGAAAGATTGTTCTTGCACTCTCAGTTGGACATTGAATATGCTTCATGACTTTGACCTAAATTATTGTGATGTTGCTAACTGCGTGGCATTAAACTGTTAGTTCTGTCAAGCACAAAGCTTGTGGCATTTTGTAGTTTGACAAAGTACTTTTGACTAGGCCTAGTATCTCTCCGAACAGTTGTAAGGTTGTTTGTATTCCTTGGATGCAAGGCGATTAAAAGTGCTAAGTATTACTTTAAATGTAGCTGAATGTGTGTTCTCAGTTTGCCGAATTGCAAACGCTGGAAAACAACAGTGCTTCAACCTGAAAAATAAACCACCTGCCTCATAGCTTATGGGGTAGAACATCTCCTCGATGAAGAAATAAGGCTCACATCCCTGGAGAGCCTGGCTCCGAAGGGATACTTGCAATCCATGTGGACAAAGTTTTCTTCACAGCCAGTAGAGGGCAAGAATTAACAGCAGCACTTAAATACAAGGAAAAGAGTAGCTGTGTATAGGGAGAGGGGGGATACTGGATGCCATAGCCACCCTACCAACTGATAGAGAGTTTTAAAGGACTATATTATATCAGGCTGAAAGTGTCCACATTGATGTTTATAATTTCATAAATAAAAAATGCTCCACCATGAGGCTTTACAAAGAGAAATCAATTGTCTACTTCTGTACTCAATCATGGAGCAATACCTGCTGGGTTTTTTTTCTTCCCAAATGTGTGGCTAGCTAATGTTTGAAGATGGCTAAGTCTAAATTAAATTTTACAACTGATTAATCTATTGGGCTGATAGAAGCTGTGCTCTTCAGTCCATACCCTGACCGCAGGTATTTCAGTGCCTGAAAGAGCAAAATTATTTCAAGCTAAACACATGCTTTCATACTGCAGTAGAAGATGTGCTTGTCTTCTAGTCAATTAAGTAACATATATTGGCTTAAAGCATGGCCTGGGTGAATCCTTACAACCAAGTTAAAAGGACAGGGATTTATAACTGTTCCCAAGAGTTTAATGATTTAAAGCAGTAATGCTTAATGGTGACAGTAAAGGACTGTCTCTTACTCCAAAAATCAATGTGTTCTATCATTGATTCACATTGGCTACTCTGGAGATTTGACAAATTCCATGCACCACATTTTTTCTTCCTGAAAAGGGGACTAATGACACTTACCTGTCTTTCAGGACTCTTATGATGCTCTCTGGCAACTTCAGACTTCTCCAAGATGAAATCTGCTTTATACGTGCAAAGAAGTACTGTAGACTTCCATTCTTGGGTCCCACCATCTCCTTCATTTGCACATACGCACCTCAGAGAAATGCAAGTTTGGAGGCAGAACAAAGTACTTTTTTGCAGGGGGAACTGATTACCAGAAATGCCAAAACAGTCCAGCCGCATACTTATTGAGCTGTCTTCAGGATTATGCCCTTGCCTGGAATCCCTGTCCCACTCTTGGCACTATAGTACCCGCTCTTGCGTTACCATATTGGATGTCGCATCGTCTTTCAGCTACTGAATTTGATGAAAGCTTGTCAAAAGCTCTCTTTTGCCAGCAGTGCCACCATTTCCAGCAGTATAACTTTCATAGCAGTCTGCTGGGAAGGGAAGAAGCTGCTTTCCACATTGGTATTGTGGCACACTCACTGCTTGCATTACCCTCACTCCACCACAGGATTTTAGCTTTAGCCCAAGATACAATGACATCAGGAACAGCGTCCTTCCACTTTCCTTCTCCACATACTCTTCCCTTACATCTCTTATTTGCATCTCCAGATGATATGAATCTCTTGTTTTTAAGAGTTCAACCACCTTTGGGATGATTGAATTGATAGGATAAGGATTTAAGCAAATCCAGCTGGTCCTCTGGTAAGCAATCGATTATTCCACAAGCTACAGAGCACTCTAATAGTTAAGAATCCAACCATTTAATTGATACTCATTTCTGCAGCTGCACAATATCTCAATTTCCCAAGAGGGCTGTTTCCAGTTGCTGCTCAAGGTTTCTAACAATCAAATAGATCAATTCGGCAGATACCTTAAGGCTGTGTGTTAAGTAAGAATGATGTTTGTGGTGTGTATTGGGTGCGGAAGGAGGCAGTAGAAAAAGAGACATTTCATTCACCGGAAAAATATCAACGTATTTTCTGTTTTAAACACTGGACATTTATTTAGAGTCTTTAGAGCCCATACATTATTGAATAATTTTAATTTATCACATCCAAATATAATAGGCAAATATATAATACAATAAATTGCATTTGTACACATAAATACAAAATTTGAGGTAGGGCCTCAAGAATAATGATTTCTTAAATTAATAACATACAGCATTATAATATGTACTACATGAGATATATATGATGCATCCTTTGTAACATAATATATCTTCTCCACATATAGCTAATGAAAAAAATAGTAATGACCTGGTTAGGGTACAAATCTTTATCCATAGGCAGCAGTACCCCATAGAATGCCTGTAAATATATATATATATATATTTATATATGACATTACGCAAGTAATTAAGATTTAACCCATCAGCGATGGGTCGGTAATAAAGTGCCATAGGACACAGGGCGCAAATTCTCAGCTGGTGTAAATTGTCACAGCTCCAAACAAAGCTGTGATAATTTATACCAGCTAAGCATCTACCTTACAAGGTAATACTGCTTAATATAAATGACAGATAACAACACGTTTTAGTTGATCAATATTTTTCCCAACAATGGAAGATAGCTATAAGGCAAATGGTTACCTGAAGATGTATTTAAATATAATGGGCAAATAATAATATTGCAAGCAATAAGGTCCAGCCTGGTTCTCGCATTATGCTTAAACCCATCAGGAAAACCTTCTCTCTTTGGCCATAGGCTGCCTGAAGGTGGCAATGGCAGAAACCCCAAACACCCCTACCCTCCCCCCTCAAGTCATCAACCTGAGTCCCTCAGAAATATCAAACTTTAACCATTTTACAGATATCATCTGTGCACACCATTTAATTACAAACTATGAAACAAGTGTCTCATCCAGTAGTGTTACTTGCAAAACGGAAGCAGACTTTCTGGGATGCCACTTGCTTAAGCTCTGCAGCCTGCAACCCACAACCTCTACAGGTCTTTCTTTGACGGCAAGAAAAAGCGGAGCTGCAGAATAAGAAACCAAATGAAACCAATGTCTGCCACAAATAAGTAATTGCTTTGTCGCAGGCGACAATAAATCAAATTATCCATACAATTATACATAAAGTCAAAAAGACCAAAGGTATTTGAAAGAAATCAGGTGTTGGAACTTCATTGTAAGAGACAGCCACATAGTGGATCAGAAGCAATGATCTTCAGTGCTGAGGCACATCTAACGTGGTCAGTGGAGCAGAACCAAATCAAAAGACTACTTTGACCCAATTGAAAGATAGTATAAAGACAATCCAAGTCTTTCTCAATTAAAGATCATTTTGTTAAACCCTTCTTTTGGAAACAAAGTGCTGCCATATCTAGCTGAAACACAGGTTTTGAACTTTGCATATTAAAAACAATAGGAAGGCCCCAAAGAATTTGAAGATGGCAAGCATTTGCATTAGGCATAATCTTTAATGCATACAACAATGCATCTCAGCTCAACCAGAAGTTCAATTTCATTTCAAATAAAAAATATGCAACATAAGTAATTCCATCAAATTTGAACATTTTTTTTACTCACGTGATAGATCTGCAAGTACGTACATCACATTTTTACTAATATGGCTTTTTCCCCTCCATTTTATTTTAAAGATCTTTATTGGTATTTAATAAGTTACTAAATTTATTTTTAGAAAATTATCAAAGTACATGCAAACTTTCCTAGAACATGGTATATGAAGTGCATTCCAAAACTTCAATGTTACTTCTCATTTAAAGAAGACACTGCCGGTTAATTTAATCTCAACATTCTGTTTTGGCCAGTGAAATAATTTTTAAAAAGTCTAATCTGGAAGAAAAAAATCTGCTTTTAACATACAGTGAAAACTTCATATGTTCTGTGATTCTTTTTATTCATTTCTCCCCCCTCTCCTGATGTTTTTGCAAGCCTAGTAATGGAGGTCAGAGCCGAAGACAAAAATCAGCTAGAACAAAATAACTATCATCTGTTTTCAGAGTTTCAAAGGCAAGCCTAATCCTGTCCTAACGACTTAGCAGGCACAGGAACAACATCTAAATTAAAAGCAAGCAGATTAATTACATAAATCATGGAAAGCGATTCAATTTTTCATATACATCCAAGCCAAAGGAAAGATACCATAACCTAGCAGTATTCCTTCAAATGTTGTATTTTATACTTAAGGTAGACAGTAGCTGACATCCTTACACTGAGGTAATTTTATTGCAATTAGTTCCAATGCATGTCCTGAGACAAATCAGTAAGTGAAAGGATTCAGAACTGTTAAGCGATTTGAGTGCATTTTCTTTTTTAAAACAGGAACAAAACAAACTTACAGATATTTCCTTTTTAGTCACAATAGTAATGAAAAGAAAATGGCCTGGACTCCAAATATCAAATCAAGATGCTAGGTAATATTAGTAAAGAGAGGCCTAAAGATGTTTACCCTGACAATAATACCTAATTCCCACTAGATGTACTGACATAGGTTCTTTTCTTCACCTAGAGAAAGCCCCTCATCCCCACAGAGGCATGAGGGCCAACTCTCCAGCTCATTGTCTTTATGGACCTTCATTACATCAAACCAAGCATGGCTTCTCAAGCCTACCTCTGCCAGAAAAAGAGAAAAAAAAGCCAGAAGTAAGAATAGCAACCCCCTCATCAAAATAGCAAGCAAAGCTGAAAGAAGAAGGCCCAGCTTTAAGGCAGAGAGGCTCATGGAAGGGTCCCATCTTGCTGCTGTGTGATACGGGAACTGGCAGAGCCCATGGAGAGGAGATTTGGGGCCAGCACAACAAATCTGCCCTTGCTTGTCTCACTGACAACCCCTGATGGCGCTTCGCTTGTCGTGCATGAGGATTAAAGGTCTCCAGCAGTGCCTAGAACTAGCAACACTAATTGCCCCATGAAAGAGGAAGTTCAGCAAAATGATTAATATATTTCATATACATATATATATACACACACAGAGAGAAAAATAAGTTAATTTGTGGAAATGTTACATTATTGTTTAGTCCTTGGTTTTTTTTTATTCAACAGGATGAAACAACACGTCTACTGATCTACGGACACACATTAACTGAAGATTTACCTGAGACCCTGTAATATGAAGACAGACAGACAAAAGAGCAGGACAGAAACAGTCCCCTGAAAAGAAAGGACATTTACTGGCTACTACAGTAGTGTGTGTGGGAAGGGTAAAAAACGGCTAAACTACTCTAAGCTCACCATCTCTACACTGATTGTTAAGATATTTATAGGGACATAAAACATCACTAGTACACACTACATGAACACTGATCACTGTTAAAAAATATCATATCTGTATGTATAGGATATAACAAGATAGTAAAGGTTACAGTTTTGCCAATTATTGAGGATATATTTTTCTCCCTCATTCTAGTGCATTTACAATAAATTGGGCTAATTCTCTATTCAGGTAAATAAATGTACTCTTAAAAAGCTCTATTTTTACTTTGCCCAATAGGTAACAAAACTATTTAAGTCTAGCATTTATATCACCACATATATCTGATTTCTAAAACATAATGATTTAGAATGTCCTATCGCTATGCAATGTTATAACGGCCATCTACTGAATTGTCCTCTCCCCACATCCTCATATTTTGTACATCTAATGTTGCATCCACATGGTTGACTGCAGTGGTTAATTGTTGTGGGGTTTTGGTTATTTTTGTGCAATGAAAAGGTTTTAAATGCCATAAAAAAACCCCAAACACCCTATGTACATTCCAGAGAGAATACTGCTTTGAAGAATTTACGTGCTATATATATAATATATAGACAAGTAGGGTTCCGCTATTTCCCCATTGGTTGAAAGAGAAGAATACATCATCTAGATTACATAAAGATGTTTATAGGAGAATGAACGGGGAGTCACAAAGTTGAACAGCACATCTAACTTCTAATAACTGTTATCAGATGGTAACTAGGCTACACTTACCACTGTAAGAATACAAAGTTAGGCACAAATTATATGATGGCTTCTTGAGGAGATACTGTAAACAAAAGCAGAGAAACAAGGAAAACTATGTTCAGAGTATTGGAGTAAAGCGAGTAAAACCACATTAGCACTTAGTGTGGTGCAGGGTTTCAGACACTTTGCATAACTGAGGCATTTTTAATTGAAATAACAGATCAAATTATCAAAAGAAACATATAACAGTACCTGAAACAGTGATGCCCATACACCTTGGTTTGGCACCATTTCCAAACCACTTCTGGACTCAAAAGCAGTTTAGTCCCAGTCTCAAATGATTAATTTTTAAATTTTGCTTTTATTTTTCTACTTGAAAAGATAAAATGAATTACTGTGCTTCTCTTCTGATCCCACATATTGCTTCCTGGCAGGCTATTTAAAGGGTCTCTGCTTGTTTCAATAACAACCCCTCAAAGTTAGTATATATCAAAAAACAAGTGCACAGACAGTCAAGGTCTGCTGTCAGCGTAGAAAAAGTGACCTCGCTTACTGCAAGAGCCTTATGCTGGATTTATACCAGGACAACAGGAGAACTCCTCCTTTGCTCACTTCTGCCCCATCCAAGGGCTAAAATTCTGCTTGATTACACAGATAACAAAATCCTAATCCCATCACAGCTCCCCACTAAAACAATGGTTGAGTGAGACGGCTCAAATTGTGCACGTGAGCTCCTTAAAAGATTTTTTCCATTGTGTTTTGTTGATTCCTACATCACCTGGCAAACCCTGGTTTGTCACCTGTTGCACAATATGCTTTTGCTATTTCACCAGGTACAGAACACATCATGGGCATCACATATACCTGGAAGCGGTCTAGTTAGATCATCCCTACTGCATGCAGCAGTAAGTCTTACTTTCTTAAGCAACCACTCTCAGGCACTGTGGAAATGAAAAGAAGAGATGGTGGGGAAACAAACCAGAAAACATATCAGAAAAGGCTGTGAATATTATTGCCACCCATGCAATAATAATTAGCATTGACTCCCCAGTTCTATATCCTTCACTGGCAGTTTAAGTCCCAGGGAAGAGGTTCCCAGTGGATCAATCATGTTCATGTAACGTTCACCACGGTGCTTGGCCAAAAACGGACCCCAGTCAGGCTGTGGAGAACACACCAACTTGAGTCGCTGCAGTGTTGAGGAGAGAAAAAGAGAGTCTCATTTGAAATTACAGAGCAGAATTACAAAGCAGAAGAAATGAGGATAGGCTCATTTAAGATTATTGATGATGGCCCTGCAATGCTCCACTGATCAGTGTTTGTTTTGCATAAAGTTTGAAAGATTAATAGAGAATAAAGTGCCCAGATTTTAATTATACATTCTCCCCTACACCATAGGAAGGGAGCTCAGAACCACTGCTGCAGACTGCAAGGCTCACTTACTGAAGGACATGTGCACAATTACTTAGCCCAATGGTCTAAGCAGTGGGTAACTGCATTAAAATAATTGGATTTCTGTTTAGCATATTTCCCAAAAGTATACAAATGACCAAAAAGTACATTGCTATGAATGAACAGAGATTTTAATTTTGAGATAACAAAATGTTTCGTTTCTATCTGCAGGAAAAAGGAAGAAGGAGAAGGTTAACCTGGCAAACAACAAAAATCTTCTCATCTTTCCACTGATTTCTTTATTGAATATCTAATTTGATTGGCACATTTACAGATAAAAAGGAAAGAAAACATATTTCTTATGACTTAAGAGGGAACAATTATATGTTTATTACCTAATAAAGTGAATCAGACCTCTATATCAGTTATTTTAATCTCTCCTTAATTACCAGTTTGCAACTCTTACCTCCCAGATCAACCATAATAATTTTATGCAGCAGACTCGGTATTCAGGATACTCCAGGCTATGGCTGAAATAGCTTCAGCAAAAGCCCCTTCAAAATAGATTCAGCTTTTTTGGTGTTTCTTTGGGTGCACTACTAGAGGGATAGTAGGGAGAGTACCCTAGTAGTGTGTGGCAATATATATGCCAATACTATACATGTAAGTTAGAAGATTTGAAGCAGAAAAATTTGTCTAATTGAGAGAAACTTACGAGAGGATGAACAAGTCCAATTTGACACTAGCTCATTTCCAGTTGGAGCAGTTACCTCCTGACCTATGCACTCCGATGTGTTTTTACTGAAGGGCTGAATGGTCCTCTAGATAAGTGGCTTTATTGCCTAGCGCCAACCATGTACTTGGATGCTATCCCTAGGGTGTCCTACCACTTAATATTAAATTTCTTTGCTCTATGTGAGGCAGAAAAGCATGGTCTTTTCCCTTAGGTGTGTGTACTGCAATATATTGAGAGTCCAAACACATTATTCTGATGTAGTCGGTTTTCTCTCCTTTTCATTTTTGAGGCATATAACAGCCCCGATGAGTTTTGCAGGAGAGCTGAACTGCAAAAGTGGCTATGAAAAGGGGAGGTGAGTGTCTGTTCCTTACCCCAAGGACAGAGCAGCGCAAGCAGCGTGCAATGAGGAGAGGGCAGAACGGAGAAAGCCTCAAAGGCTGAAAATAAGAGCATTAAACTTCGCCACAAGATAAGGTGAAGGCAATGAAGGATGAAACATTGACATAAGAAAGACATTGTTGTATCACATCCTGCTAGGAACTAAGGAGCCAGTGGGATGGGAACAGTTAGGGAGTAGAGGTGGTAGCAGCCAGGGCTGGGGCACAGACAGGGAGCAGAGGGGTCTCCCATGTTTCTGGAGTGGTGGGGTGAAGCAGCATAAGTTCGATTTGCAAAATAAAAAAAGCAGCATAAAACTAAAGCACCACCTGGATTATTTTTTAGGCCCAGGTGCCAGAGAGGATCAGCTTATTCAAGAAAAATAAAGAGATGAAGAAGGCTGAGAGGAAAAGATTGCCAGGTAAGTGTTATAATGCGTAGTTTGAGCTGTAGAGCATGAGGTCTTTACATATATCTTATTCCTGAACTTCATCAAGTAACACAGTCCCCTGGAGTGCATCCTGGATGACTCGGGCACGTAACCATCTAACACTCTGCAAATAGGCGAGTCCTACCACTGGCTGCTGGGCTCACTCTTACATGATCCGCACCAGCAGCTGATGCTTCTTTACATTTACACGCTCCTTTTAAGGCCAACCAAGCTAGAACAACTTTCTCTCACTACCACCATACTGGGGCTTACAACATTCGTAATTCCTTCTAGTTCTTACAAAAGCAATCCCTTAACAATTTTGAAGCCCTTTTTGGCAGAAGAAGGAATAGAAGTTCTGCATTTTAAATGAACTGAGCATCTTTTTGCAACACAATAACTAGCTTACCAGAAAGTAATCTTAGCACTATTAGACATTCAATATCGCAAAAATCAATGTAAAATAAAACAGTCTCCTGTGACCGTATTTTTAAGCAGCAAAAAAAAGACAGAAGAATTACCTCAATAAATTTTCCTGGAGCTAGATGCATTTTTATCACAAACATAACTGGGATCCAGATAACCGAGCAGGCCAGCATCAGCCATCCAAGCACCATGGACCAGCCTGGGTAGTGGTAAGCTCCATAAGTCATTGGTTCCCACTGGTAAAAACTGAAGCAAAGAATAAACTGGAAACAAGGAAGGGAAACAAATATGTTAGAATAAGAGAAACAAACCTGCTATGCAACAAACGGTAGGTATCCACACAGAGTTGGAATACATGGAATACAATTAAAAGCAAGTACACCTAAGGCAGGGCACTCCAACAAGCAGTAATAAACAGGTCAGAGCCCGAATCTACTGAGTTTCATACAAATCTTGCAAAAGCCCACAAAAATCACTGTATTTATGCCAGAAGAATTGAAATTAGAAACTTGCCCCTAGAGTAACATGCTTTATTACATGGTCTATTGGCAGTTTTACCTAATGTGATTATGCTAAGTTACTCCATTTTACTTACTGTATGAATAGCAATACATCTGCTTACATTTGTGCATAATTCAGTAACTTTTGGGAAATGCTTGTGCTTGCAATAATTGCACACAGAAGATTTATAGCAGTATAACTAGGTGAAGGCACATATAAAAATGATCAGTTTTATTTCCAGAGATGCAGAGTAACTGAAAGTCTAATATTAGACTATCCAAATGTATCAAATATTAGCTTTACAGAGGCAATAACAGAAAAGAACGTATTGCTTGGTTTTGCTTTGTATTTTTTCCACTGCATAAAAATTGAATTATGACTGATTGGTGTCAATTTATTTCTCACCAGAAGTTCACTAAATATTACATTTGGAGGGAACAACAACAGACCAGGCAAGCTTGAACTGACCTCATTTGCTTTCCAAATTTGCTTTCCTAAAGAGGCAACACAATTTCCCATTCCCTGGTTGTGATTACTGGCAGTAGCTAAGAAGGCAAGTCTGATCAGTAAGGGAACCGACCTACTTGCAGAAAAGCTTTATGATTTCCTTCAGAAGTGCAACAATAGGTCTAAGGCAGCATCTTGGAAATAGCCATTGGAAAGAAAAAAAAAGTGATAACCCCCCCCCTTGTTTTTAACAAGGCCCTCAGGAGAAAACTAAATACATTGCTGTTGATGTTATCCTAATGCTGCAGATTAAACTGGGCTATGTCTTCAGACTTTTAAAAATAGATTTACAAATGATATCTATATATCATCACAGTCAAACAACAGTTGCCACTGGATAGGTAAGAGAGATCTACCTGTTTCTCATGGACAGCAATGATATACCTCAGTGAAGACAATCAGTAAAGAAATCTACGCTTGAAAGTCAAACATACTCATGATGCCCATTGCAGAAATCGCTTCTGTTGTAGAAAATTTCCTCACAACTCAGGATTTTGTTGAGCTCAGTAAAACTCATTCATCCCCATGCACATGCATTCTTGTCTGAAAAAACTAAACCTTTTCAGTTTTCAGGACAAAAAAAACCCCAACTCATTCCTGAACTAACAACACTAAAAAGAAGTTACCGACTTACCACAGAGCCTTTTTCTTCCCCCAAGAAATGAAAGATTTACCAACATTTATGCTGCATTAAAGAACAAACAGAAACTGCCCAGCATGTAAGCCAAAATATACCTTCTCTGAAAGAAGAGACTGCAAAGGTCTACAGAGTCACTGTTTTGCTTCTTCACCCCTCCCAGCTGATGCCATATTTGATTACTGTTGCAAAATGTGCATCTTATCAGAAATTCTAGTACCTTTTCTTGTTTCGTGCAAAAAAAATCACTGAATACTTGCAGGAATTATTCAGCATTGCTGCGAAATGATGAGTTTTTAAAATCCTACGCCAATACTGAGAATCTTGCTGCCCATGTGGTCCAGACTTGAGGAATTTCAGGCTGAAGTATGTTCTCTCAAACATAAAATACTGGTGAAAGAAGTCTCAGTTGTTTGATATTTGCTTATCAGTCTGAAGACTTTTGAAACTGCTAAAAGAATTATTTAATTCTTGTGCCAACACGTGATATGCAATTTAAGATTGTAGCTGTACTTAGGTTAAAAAATGCAAAGGGAACACCGTGTTAGAGAGCTAGATAGTAGATGCAGATACAGTTGTTATAATTTGATAATTGGATTTGGGAAAAAACACGTAGCAATGGCAAAATTGAGACTGTTGCATTTTTTATACTAAATGGCACTCTAAGTTTGAAGTAAAGAATAACCTCGGAGATATGGGTGGGAAGAAAAATAAAAATAAACATAAACAAACACGGTCGTCTTTTCAATGTAAAGACCTTCTTTCCCGAACGACGCTCCCACGGGCAGATGCTGCCCCCTCGCCCCCCACCGCCCGGCACGTGCGGCGCCGCCAGCCGCTGTCGCGCAGCGCCACCTGCTGGTGACAGTGGGAAGCGCCGCAGCCCCCGCTGCTGGGGAAGGGAGAGTCATAGAATCACTAGGTTGGAAAAGACCGCTTGGATCATCGAGTTCGACCATTCCTATCTGCCACTAAACCATGTCTCTGAGCATCTCGTCTATACGTCTTTTAAGTACTTCCAGGGATGGGGACTCCATCCCCTCCCTGGGCAGCCTCTGCCACTGCCCGATGACCCTTTCTGTGAAAAATTTTTCCCTGATATCCAGACTGAACCTCCCCTGGCGCAGCTTGAGTCCATTCCCCCTTGTCCTGTCCCCTGTCACTTGGGAGAAGAGGCCAGCACCCTCATCTCTACAACCTCCTTTCAGGTAGTTGTACCTGAGGTCTCCCCTCAGCCTCAATGCACGCTCGCAGCCCAGAGAGTCAACCATGTCCTGGGCTACATCAGAAGCAGCGTGGCTGGCAGGGTGAGGAAGGGGATTCTGCCCCTCTATTTCTCTCTTGTGAGACCTCATCTGGAGTATTGTGTCCAGCTCAGGAATCCCCAATACAAGAAGGATATGGAATTGTTGGAACGGGTCCAGAGGAGGCTACAAAGATAATCAGAGGGCTGGAGCGCCTCCTATATGAGGACAGGCTGAAAGAGTTAGGGTTGTTCAGCCTGGAGAACAGAAGGCTCCAAGGAGACCTTATAGCGACCTTCCAGTACCTGAAGGGGCTACAGGAAAGCTGGAGAGGGACTGTTTACAAGGGCTTGCAGGGATAGGACTAGGGGAAATGAGTATAAACTGGAGAGGGGCAGATTTAGGCTAGACATAAGGAAGAATTTCTTCACCATGAGAGTGGTGAGGCACTGGCAGAGATTGCCCAGGGAAGCTGTGGATGCCCCATCCCTGGAGGTGTTCAAGGCCAGGTTGGATGGGATCTAGTGGCAGCCTGATATAGTGAGAGGTGTCCCTGCCCATGGCAGGGGGGTTGGAATTAGATGATCTTTAAGGTCCCTTCCAGCCCTAACTATTCTATGATTCTATGATTATCTCGAACTTAACTATTTCGACCTTTGCAAAAATATCTCCTTCTTTGCACGTAAAACTTTGTCATTCTAATTGCACAGAGACATAGAATTGTCTTGCTGGAAAAGACCTTTGAGGTCGAGTCCAACTATTCCTGTCCACTACTAAACCAGATCCCTGGGCATCTCACCTACCAATTTTTCAAACACTTCTAAGAATGATGGTGACTCAATCACCTCCCCAGGCAGCCTATTCCAGTGCTCGACAACCCTTTCAATGAAGACATATTTCCTAATATCCAATCTGAACCTTCTCTTGGTGCAACTTGAGGCCATTTCTCTTCTTGTCCTATCACTTGTTACTTGGGAGAAGAGACCAACACCCACCTCACTGCAATCTCCTTTCAGGCAGTTGTAGACAATGAGAAGGTCTCCTTTCAGCCTTCTCTTCTCTAGGCTCAACAGTCCCAGTTCCCTCAGCCTCTCCTCATAAGACTCTTCACCAGTTTCATTGCCTTTCTCTCAGCACATAAACCTTTCCAAATTATGTTTCTCAGATTAGTTCATGACTCTAAGAGTTGGTTTTTCTGTTGTTCAACCTTAGAATAGATCGGAGATCTTGTGTTTTCTTCTCCCTCTCTCTGTGTGTTTGTATGTATCTACATACATATTACTCACACACACATGTACACTATACTCCAAAAATACTGGTATGCAACAATATGTCACACCAGCATTTTGCACAAACAGGTAAAGGATATCACAGCGTCATGTGGAGATTCCTTCTCTACCAAAATTACCACTATTTATGCTCCATTTTATCTGCTACACACCTGCAAGAACACACATGCATACATCAGCATCCAAGATCTAGTTACTACCACTAAGAAACATCATAAATAATAAAGAAATTACAACAACCCTCTTTGGAGGGGACATTAAAAATTTCTTTCTGCTTACTGTTAAAATAGTTGGGGTCACAAATGCCCAACAGACTCTCCAGAATTTACTTGGCTGGAATCCGATCATCATTTCGATATCTTCGCAAAATCTTTGCAAACCTGTAAACAAGCAAAGGTAAATGCAATTAGATGTGAAAGAAATCAGTTGTCATTTGCAACACAGTCCTTGTGACCTCCCTTGTGTCTAATTAATTACAAAAACAAACTCTGTCTTGTTGGCTGAAAACTTCAACGAAGGATCTAGCCACACAGTAAAAAAAATGAGACTGTTGTGGCAGGAACCGTTCTAACAAGATATTTACTTGCTAAGGATTAAAGGAAAATTGAGCTTCTACATAGAGATTAAGTGTTAGTTTGTTTTGGGTAAAAGCATTGACAGCATGTACAGGTCAGCTGCAATTATGTGTATACTTGTTATATTTCACTGTGTAGATGAAACATTAATATCTGAATACCTATTTCAGCACAGACATCTTTACACCTACTATGTGACTGGGATACAACTGAGTTGCTCAACATTGAAACTGATAACGTCCTGATATTTTTCAACTGAGATGTAAAAGATACCTAGAATTATTAGAGAGCATCTCCAAATATTTTGAATTTTATTCAATGTTGTTCGAACAAACAGATCGACTGACACGTTTTTCTTCAGATTATTGTATTGATTGTATCCATAAAGTTACTTGAGTTAATAAAACATAAAAGATTGGAAAAACAGTATTTCAGTCATCTCTGCAGCTCTCTCCCTGGCCGTGCCATGCAGCTGGGAAAGGTGTGCTGGCCCAGCAGCAGCTATTGCTGATCCAATAAAAGCCATCTGCTTTTCAGCTGTGTTCTGCAAAGCTGTTTAGTTAAATGGCCTCTACTCAGTACAACTATTAGTAATTTATCCAAAAGTAATAAAAATAAAATCGACATTTGTTGCAGCTTTTCTAATGATAATACGAAGAGGGAGGTCTGGGGTCCAAGGCTGAGCTCATCCATCACGTAAACATCTCAAGTTAGGGCCAGTTTTATCTAATAAAGCAGGTGATTGTCTCTGTCATTTAGAATTTACAAATCATTATTCTACAGCATTTAGTCTAACCTGTATGATGTGAGGACAGGAATGAAGCTTAAATATTGGAGAGAAGTCATTGAGTGAGGGAAGAAATACTTGGAACCAAAGTAATAAACTGCTTGTTCTTCTTATTACCCTCACACGCGGTCGCTGCAGCTGCTGAATGTAAGAAGGAATAATCCTCCAGCTTGATCCACCTCATTTTGAAGCCTTTCTGTTTATATCAAGGAGAAATAAGTCTATCCACCTGACTGTTCCAAAAATTAAAAAGGTGAAATATAGCAATGGTTCATTATTCTTCCGATGCACCTCAAAGAGAGCAGCAAGGTCAATTAGTACTAGGACAGCCCTAAAGGCTCAGCTCAGAGTAAGCCAGTTCAGGCAGAGACCATGTAGGAGAAAAGCTAAAAAAATGTGTTATAATAAGAAATAGAGAAGAAAAAAATCAGAAATTAAGCAAAAAGATGTTTTTTCAAGATCTGTATTTAGGAGAGGGGAGAAGTACAACCTGCAGAATGTTAAGCTTAGAAAACTAACACAAAGTGACCCAGATGTCACATTTTTTTCTGTAACTGTAATTTCTCTCCTTTTTTCAGTCTTTTCCACTGACTACAGCAAATGCTTTTCTTCGGAATGTCTCTTCTCTGTAAAATACATGAAATTTTTACAACATATGGAATCACTGCTCTTCAGCATCCATCCGACTCATCATGTGCTTCTCCATTTTGTAATAGAGCTTTTGGACTGATCATAACCCCCAGGGTCACTGTGTTATGGAGATCTTTACTGCAACTGAATCATTTGTCCCTGTTTTATTTACCTGCTTACTACAGTTTACTGCACCATCTGCAGCAAAAGGCTTGGGAGATGCTCACATAGCAGTCACACTTTCAACACGCTGTGGTGGGAAAAAAACTAGCTTTAAACTAATTGCAGCAGCACAAGGTATGGACGTAAGGGTCTCTCCATGAAGTTTAAAGATTATCCAGGGGTCTCTATTTCAGCCACACTTGCTGCTGCAAAGATCTACCTAAAGGGATAGTTACAGGGGATTCTGCTTCCAAAATTTATGTAGGCTTCATGCAAATTTGCACAGATTTGTTTGAAAACCCAACTAAAAAATTTAGTCTCTTCTTGGAATTGTCAGTAGATATTCACAGCTTCAGGAGTCTAATGCATATAAACAGATACAGGGATTACACAGTCCTCCACTCCTTCCCCGTGAAAGACTGAAAATAGTTTTGTCAAGTTACACAGAATAAGACTAAGAATGGTTTAGTTAACAGAATTAAATCTCGGGATATCCGGTTAGCCTCTCAGATCAGTCAGGCCTGCTGCATAACTTTGGGAAATAAACAATACATGATATTCCATATCTCAATTTCCACTCTCTAAAGTAGGATGATGTATTCATAAGTGCTACAGATATAAAATCCATTAAAAAGGAGAATGCAAACAGAGATAGACAGATCCTTCAATATTCTGCTACAGGTAAAACGTTCAGAATTATTAACACTCTCTACAAATACACTGCAGTAGTTACCACTCGCTCAGATGATAAACCTTCCCAACAACAGACTGAGAAAAAACACATCTAGAAGAAGCACGAATAAAGTTAGTCATACATTTTTGGTTTCCAACAGTGTTTTGCTCAAGAATCTTGATATTTAGCTTCATGTTACAATATGCAACAGTGGGAATTATCCTGATGATTAAATTAATACCTGCAGCTCTAAGCTATTCTTTACCAGTCATGCATCATATTCTAAACAACTGGAGAATAAACATCAATAACAGCACATGAAATAAAAAACATCATTGGATGTAACATTGACTCTACCGAAAAATAAATTATTACAAGGAAATAACCAAGTGTGCCTCTTTTTAATTTAAAAATCTCAACAAGCTCAGCAAGCAGAACATGTAACGAGAACTAAAGACAGATTTATTTCATCATAAAAGCACCTGCCACTATTGCGCCAACCTGCTTGCTATGAAGAGCGCGTGTATACAAAGAAAGGTGGCAGTGAATTGTAAAACAGCAATTGTCAGAGCTTGAAAACTTATTATGCCAATTTTAAGCAGTGCTTGAAGGAATATAACAAGAGCAGCAGCTTTGCTTGTATTAACAACATGCAAATCACAAATACACAGGCTGTATTCCTGTAAACAGTCCTTAGAAAAGTAGTGTTAATGAAGTAGAAGTAGGTATGATATGCTAGTCAAGCGGATAATGATTGCAAAGTAAATCTTTCCTTTTTCTTCTAATATTGGAAGCTCTTCAGTCTACCAAAAGGTTAATTCCAGGGAATAACCTTTGAAATAGTTTATAACAAAGGCTTTACTAACATCTGTTGATTAACAATCAGTTGGTAGAGAAAAAATGGAAAGAATGATTTGTAATAGGAAGATCTTTTCTACGTCTGATTACATTAAAGCAAAACGTAACTAAAAAAAGTTCTCTATTGAAGTCCTTTTGCAGTGCTATAACTATTCTTGCATCGGTTTATGTTTTTCATAAAAGTTAGTGTTTCAAGCAGTACTAACTTTGTTTGACAAAGAAAACACTAGCCAGAACAATTTTGCTTACAAGCCTAATAAAAGTTGTTCCACAAAGGCAGGCTTGTAGTGCTTCTGCCACACAGTGTTCAGAGCCAGTATTTGCCCCCTGTTTGCGTTCACCCTTATTTAAAAAAGTATAGAACAAAGAAATTCTACAGATTTAAGTAGGTTTGGGGTTATTTAGAAGTATTCTAAGCAATGGAGTTTTGTCTTGCACACTGATGGTAATGGCTTTAAAGGGGTCAAACTTTGGAACAGCCAGGTAATGCCATAGATGCTGCTGGCCAGGAAGAGTGACAACATCTAGGGCATTAGCACAGCACTGTGCAGGCATGGTCTCAGCAAACAGATGTGGAGAAAGAAGATAAATAAGTTCCAAGAAACCCATGAGCATTCTCACTTACCATCTCCTATGGAACTGCATTTTAGGAAAGCTGGAAAATTGGTCATCTTGGTTATCTGGTGTGATAACCAGACGCTAATGTCTCAGATGACATATACCTGGTGTTGTTCCCACAGGAACACATAAGTGTTAAACCTGGTGGTAACTGGGGGAGAGAATGAGGAAACCTTGCACGTCTGCATAGCAACTGAAGCATAGAGCAATGGCAAAGCTTGCCAGCATTGCTTTTTTTCAGATCAAAAGTTCTGCTAAATAAGTGCCAAAATCCATCTCTAGACTTCACTTCAGGAGATATCACAAAGCATTAAAAGCGGGTTCTTCAAGGAGACTTATTGAATGTAAAGATGATAGCAGTTGCCAATATCATTTCACTCACAAAGATTACACTTCTAAATCAACTCTACTTAAAACACTTACATTTCAGTGACATAAAAAATAAAAATAATTTTGATCAACTGAAATGTGATAGGTCTAAATCAACTTTTCTGTCAGCGTTTTGCCTTTTTCCACTGTATTCTGTAACATTTCCTCACTAGGTCACAAGTGACTTAGCTTTCAGACACTCAGGCCTGCTCCCTGAACTGGATGTCAGTGGAGGTAAAATACACTTCTGTATTTCCATGAAATCAGAGAAAACAAGGAAGGGCTCAATCCCTGTCCTGCCTATAAAGTTAATTTCTCAAGCAAGAGAAACAAATCCAACAAATTCTGCATGTTTTGAATTACATACAATTTTGTAATGCATTTATATTACGGAATGGACCCCATAACATAGGTAGATTTAGGTATCCAGTGCACAGGACTAGAGCCTAAGATCATGCTGCTATATATGCACCTTCAACAGAACATCTCAGGATTGTTTATGTCTAGCTGATAAAAAATTATATAATTAATTCCTGTCCACAGCACCAGTGGAAACAGCTTTATCTGTCCTCCTTAACACTGAGATTCAGATCTTCCTTTAATTTTGAAGGCAAGTCTTAAGTGGTACCACCACATTCCAGACGCTAATTAATCATCTGTTATGTAGGGAGATTTTTACATTACCACGACCATCTGAGATTACACATTTCCAGGAATCAGCCTCCTGAAAGTACTGTACAAATCTGGAAGCAAATCATCAACTAGTATCAACTGATGTTGCTATGGCAGCATCAAGGTAATTGCACTGCTGTATAGTGCTTTAATGTGCCTCAACATGGACTGATATAACGGGGTGTAATTAATTGGTCTGAGTAGTTGCGTAGTCTTCATTCTGTGTTATGGACAGATGGACTAAAGGGAAGGTTGGGCGTGTACATAGGAAATCAATCCTTCAGAAGTTGTTAAATGATACCACTTCTGGCTCAGGAAGTCTCTGACCCTAAAACTGTTGAAACACGAAAGAACCTCTGGAGAAGTGTCACTACATGCTCGGCCTGTTCTCACACTCATTTATAAGCATTGGCTTTAGGCCATCAGCAGGGAAAAGACGTTAGATTATATGAAAGTCTTGAATGCATATATTTAGAAGAATCCTATAGTAATGAAGTCCCTCTATGCTTCCATTCAAAATAATGGAATTCTGAGGCTATTAAAAGAAATAAAAAATGATAACAAAAAGAAAGCGTTACTCCTCTCCTTAATAATTTCGTGGTACCAGCTGCTTTACTATATACTAAAATGTTACTTTGACACAGGCTGTCCAATAATAGTATTTTTCCTTACCATATATATAGGAAACTCCAACGAGCTCAAAGATGGCAATGATGACAAGAGAATAAGAAGCTGCATAAGTGTCCACAAGCTGTAACATATACATTCCACCCTAAAGAAAAAAAGGATAAGAGAGCCATTACTCGTGGCACTTACCTGGTTGGTGTCTCTCTTCATAAGCATCACAACTCTAACTGGCA
Organism: Cuculus canorus; assembly: GCF_017976375.1. NCBI lineage: Eukaryota > Metazoa > Chordata > Aves > Cuculiformes > Cuculidae > Cuculus > Cuculus canorus. The sequence continues at coordinate 13,231,794 of NC_071405.1, forward strand.
CTAGGATAGGCAAAATGGGCAGGACCAGAGCCCAGGACACTCTGTCCCAAGAAAGAATCCAAACATAGACCAGAATGGGCTCACACAGCATTATAATTACTTCCTTCTGGCTGAATGAATATCAAATGCAATAAGGAAAAGTAGAGGGTACACCTAAGTCTGGTACCTCACACACTTTGGGAAGACATTGGTTTCAGATTAAGGACTGAGCTGCAACCAGACTTTCCACCAGCAGTGTCTCTAACTACTTACTGCATCAAAAGCAAAATCACCATTGAAACCAGGAATACTGTAACAGTGAGTCCAGTTTGTCTCTTTGGAAAGGATATAATGCCTTATCCTCAGGGCAGAGGTTAATTCAAGCGTAATTCAAGTGGAAGAATGACTGAATCCATCCTAGGCTTTAGAACAGCTAAGTTGGGCTGGTAGGTGATGAAAGAAAGAAAAAAGGGAGGGGAAGGATGAATGAAATAGTAAGATTGTGTGTGCATCTTCTTGAAATTGCTGAGTTTAATATGCCAGAGGAATTAGCAGACAAAAGACACTGACTGGTATCAATGGTAGATCATATTTCATTATTAACTCCAGAGCTAGCCAAGACTATCAGTATATATCAAATCTTGGAGAGAAAGCGCACAACTGGTGTGCATATTTGTATGACATATAAAGGTTTTTTTCTTAAGTTAATAACTAGATTACATTAATACTATGGAGATGTTTGGCTAGGGAAGGTTTAAAGTCTGATTCTCAGAAAGATTTGAACAGCAGAGCCTTTTCAATTCATCTAATTGAGAGCACCCATGAAAAAAAAAAAGGCTTTCAGGCTCACCTGGTATCTTTGTGTGTAGGGCAGAATACAGCTTAATCTTTTGCAACTTGCACAGGAGGTGAATGGCCACCAGAGGGAGAGTGGGGACAGACAGTGAGGCTCAAAGACAATGTTATTACCTGAGTGATCATAGGAAATCCCATGATGAAAAAGGCAATGCAGCACCCAAGAGTGAACAGTCCTTTGTGAGTACGTAAGTATTTTGGGAACTCATCTGAAACGGAGGTCACTATAGTCTCAATAGTGGCAAACTGAAAGACAACATAAAAGGATGCATTTCAGTGCACACAATGTACACAAAGTGTTTCAGCTGCCTGTGTTGGCATATGAGCCAGAATATTTTGCAATCTAGGTGTTAAATGCTCAGATGTCAACATCAAAGCTTCACCCAAATGATTTCAGCATTGATGACCTTACTTCAGTCCTCTTTTTTGAAAAATTGCAAGTAATCTCATAGTCCTCCAAACAAATCAGTAGGAAAAGCAAGGGAAACAAAAACAGTTTACCATAGTGTCCAATCCCAGTGTCAGAAGCATCAAAAAGAATATTATAGCCCAGAATGGAGAGAGGGGAAGCCTAGTTAAGGCTTCTGGGTAAACCACAAAAGCAATTCCAGGACCTAGAAAAGAGAAAAATAAAGGTTGTTAATGTGATGCAAGGTATCATATTATTGACTGAGTAGAAAAGAGGGAGATGTGAATAGTCATGTTTCAAAGTACAATACAATATTACTTTGCTTAATAAAAGTAAAAGCTATCCGATCCAGTCTCTCTTGGTTACAGAAATATTTAAAGTCTGCAGAATTTAACCTCACATGATTAATTCCTATTCTGGCTGTATGTTTCAAAACACTCAAATGCTCCTGGCTTTCCAAGCTCCAGATTACATATTTAATCAGTTCACTAATATACTGAACCAAATATGAAAGATAAACAAGAAATCATGCCCTGCAGCTGTGTTTCTTTCCTGCTCTATCATCAAATTTCTACCACTATCCCTGCCAATTAGCGATCCAGCCTTAGATCCACATAGCAGTCATCTCTACCTCAATACTGTAAGGATAAATAGAAAAGAAAATACTCAAACATCAGCACACAGCCAAATTAACAGGAGAGAACACAGCAAATACACAGAGCTGATACCAGATACAAGGTGATAACGATCACGAATCTAAAATACCCACAAGAAATTCTGAAATAATACACAGCAGAAAAGATAAGGAGATGGGGTCTTTTAAAGCCTTGACTGGGAATTTTCCTTTCACTGTTGTTTTGATAACTTGGGCTACAGTTTTTATTAATTGTAAAGAAAAATTATTTCTACAAGTATGTTTAGATTTGCCCGAGAGAAAAAAAGCTGTAGGAATGTGATTGCAGTACTACAGTAGGTGGCACTTCTTCACTACTTATCACAGCAAAAGGAGTGCCCACTTGAGGCACTCTGAAGGATGTTTCCTGTCAGGCCAGATACAAATGAGAGCCAAGTTGTTTCAGTTCCATGACCCATGCCACGAGAAAAGGTTCCAAACTCATTCTGTCCTGGCCATTTCTAATCTGGATTTTTGGATCCCATTTCCTACAGGTCCCCTCACTATTTCTGTTCAAAAGAGAACTGTTGCTGTCTCAGATATTGAGGAAAACCACACAATTTTAGCAGCATGTGAAATAACCTCCACAGGCAACTTGTGAAATATTTGCAATTCCTCTGACAAAAGGCAAATATGAGACTTAAAAACATTGTAAAAATAAAACAAAAACACCTAAACCACTGTATGTGACTCAGTAAATGTTGTTGCCTTTAAAACGTGCTGCAGAAAAATTGCTTTTTGGAATAGAAAACTGCAGTCTCAGAAAGGTGGTAGATACCCGATCCCTGTAAAAATCTCAAGGTCACATTGGACAGGGCTCTGAACAACCTCATATAGTTGAAGGCATTCCTGCTCGTTGCAGAGGAGTTGGACCTGATGACCTTTAAGAGTCCCTTCCAACTCAAAGTATTCTATGATTCTGTGCAGAACTACTACATATTCATGAACATGTTCTTGTCTCTTGATTAAAGATCTCTTCTTGACTATTAGGGAAAAGGGCTCTGTTTGCACTAGTTTCCTGCATGTAGAAGTTTAATTAAGTGTTGGAATAATGAGTTCCCATTAATCAACTTTTAGGTAAAGTTTAATTATAGAATAGGAAAGTGCACATCTCACCATCTTGGCCTCTCATAACTCTCCAAGTTATCACATGTTACAGATCATCAAAGCACAGGTAAAGAGTAACAGGGAGACAGGGAGGCTGGCTCCTATTCTCTCCACTCTCAGAGATTTAGAAGGGTGTGAACTCTTTCTAAAAATCTATTAACGCCAGGCAAACTCCAAAGGTTTTATATGTCTTGAAACAAAAAAAAAAAAAAAAAAAAAAAAAGCTAAATGATTTAATGATTTGAACTTTCATTTTAAAATATTGAAAATTTTCAGCAGCACTGTACTCTTAATCAAACTGAGAGCAGAACAAATACAGATTGTACTATCTTTCTCTCCATAAGAAGTGTTTTATTGTTCAATAAGCACAGGTGTTTTTCCTGAAAGGAAGATTGTATATGAAAAATATACTAAGTATTTCAGATTTATACTGCGTGTCCCTTCCCATTTCTATTAAAAATTTCATTCAAGGTTCTAAAAACCTGAAGAGAGATCATTATAATTTATGCTGTTTCCTCCTTCACTGCAGAAAGAAATACACTTTGAATAAAAAAAGTTGGGCAAGGACAATGGCTGGCTCTTTTTTCCACTTGCTGAGTCTGCTTTTTACTTCTGTTAATTCAATGCGCTAACTGCTAACTCAGTCTGCAATTGTGCCTAGTCTTCACTCTCTTCCTACTGTGCTATCATCTTCTATTATGAGACTAAATTTTCTTTCCCTCTATCACAGAGGGCAGTGAAGCCTCATCCTCATGAACTATTTTTAAATGGCCTGAATGGGCTCTTACAAATGCCCTGACAGCCCTACAATAAGATTGTTGTGTGACAGCTTTTTTCACATCCTCTTGAACAGCTGCTGAAACAGCTGGAAGCAGAGAGCTCCAGCCTGTGTCTAGGCACTCACTCAAAGACCACCAACAAGCACTCCACAGAAAAGGGATTGTCACCCACTGCATTAAATGTTGTGCCATCTCCAGGGAGATAAACCACCTAAACTGTTTCCTTCACCATCCTTAGCAGTTATGTCTCTCCATCTCCCCCCCCATCCATCCCTTTGGAGCTTCCACTGCATCTTCACTCAAGCATGTCTTTTTTGACTCTAACTCCCTATGAATAATTTTGGCGAGTGGAGTGTGGTTTAGATTTTGGGGTTAGGGTTTTTGTTTTAACTCTTCCAGGATGGAGGTAAAGTCTAAATTAAAAAGATTAATAGAAATTCCCAAAACATCTGGCCTCTCATGGATTTTTGCAAACACAGTTGTCTAATCCAGCCGGAAAATGGGGATGAGAATGAAACTTTTCTTTCACTCTTAGCTGACAGCAGATCAAAAAGAAGACACAAGGCACTGAAGACCAAATTGACATTACACTAGCTTGCAAGTGCAGAATCCCCTACTCGCACCATATCTTCTTCATCCTCCACATCACAAAGCCCACCATTCTCTCACTCAAGATTGCCACCATCAGGGACAACTTTTACCTTGAAGAGGATTTGACAAACAGCAGCAGAGACAAAAGTGAAGGCCAGTAATCCCTTAGACTATATGAAAGGGACTTCTCACCCTACCTCCTCACCAGGCATTGCAGAAACATTTGAGATGAGTCACAGCTTGCTTCCTTCTCTTGTCAAAAGTGTGATAAAGAAGCTTCAAGTAATAGCTTGGTTGGATGGCCGGGCCCAGAGAGTGGTGGTCAATGGCATTAACTCCAGCTGGAGGCCAGTCACAAGTGGGGTTCCCCAGGGCTCAGTACTAGTCCAGCCCTGTTCAATGTCTTTATCAATGACCTGGATGAAGGCGTTGAGTGCACCCTTAGCAAGTTTGCAGATAACACTAAGCTGGGTGGAAGCGTCGATCTGCTGGAGGGTAGGGAGGCTCTGCAAAGGGATCTGAACAGGCTGGACCGCTGGGCTGAGGCCAATGGCATGAGGTTTAACACAGTCAAATGCTGGGTCCTGCGCTTGGGGCACAACAACCCTATGCAGTGCTACAGACTGGGGGAAGTCTGGCTAGAAAGATGCACAGAGGAGAAGGACCTGGGGGTGTTGGTTGACGGCTGACTGAACATGAACCAGCAATGTGCCCAGGTGGCCAAGAAGGCCAGTGGCATCTTGGCTTGTATCAGAAACGGTGTGACCAGCAGGTCCAGGGAGGTTATTCTCCCTCTGTACTCGGCACTGGTGAGACCGCACCTTGAATACTGTGTTCAGTTCTGGGCCCCTCACCACAAGAAGGATGTTGAGGCTCTGGCGCGTGTCCAGAAAAGAGCAATGAAGCTGGTGAGGGGGCAGGAGAACAAGTCTTATGAGAAGCGGCTGAGAGAGCTGGGGTGGTTTAGCCTGGAGAAGAGGAGGCTGAGGGGAGACCTTATTGCTCTTTACAACTACCTGAAAGGAGGTTGTGGAGAGGAGGAAGCTGGCCTCTTCTGCCAAGTGACAGGGGACAGGACAAGGGGGAATGGCCTCAAGCTCTGCCATGGGAGATTCAGGCTGGACATCAGGAAAAAAATTTTCACAGAAAGGGTGATCAGGCACTGGCAGAGGCTGCCCAGGGAGGTGGTTGAGTCACCTTCCCTGGAGGTGTTTAAGGGACAGGTGGACGAGGCACTCAGGGGTCATGGTTCAGGGAGTGTTAGGAATGGTTGGACTCGATGACCCAGTGGGTCCCTTCCAACTCAGTGATTCTATGATTCTACGATTCCCAGTGTACATTCTCCCGTACAGAAATGTCTACAAAAGATTTATTAATTGCCGACAGTTTGGAGCCATTATTCCCACCTCCAGAGTCAATGTCATTGTTAATAACAGAGCAGAAGGTACCATCAGGGACCTCTCTAAGTAACAAAGTGTTGGCATGCCCTACCTTGGTCTGCCACAGCTTCAATATTCACTTTGAGCTCATTTGCCATGAAGCCAATAACTGAGAAGATGACAAAGCCTGCAAATATACTTGTGGCACTGTTGGTACACGTGACTATCAATGTGTCCCTGAAAAGAAAACACAAGAAGCCATGTCACCTTGTTGCAACACATACAAGGGAGGGTTTTGTATGCATTTCAGGAGTCTGTCTCATAGGCACACACACCCTGTGGGAACACTGTTAAAGATATACTGTTAAAGTTATCAGGTATATTTGATGCTGATCAGAAATGACAGAAGTCTTCACACCACCACCAGTAATCAGCTGTGCAAGTGTCCATCACCTATGTGCCACATAGGGAACCGCAGGTGACACAGGAGATTAAGCACTTCTGCTCTTGGTCTCTCCAAAAAGGGTCACAATGATGACATGATGCATAACACAGTGTTTAACTCTCTGCCTGATGCGTATAACTGCTCACTCTATTACATAGGGACTGAATGTCACCAACCAGGTAAGACTATTTTTGTCCTGTATCTTTCTTGTATTTATGCACAAAATTTCACTGTCAAGCTTTCTGTACCTTGCAGTACTCACTTAAATGCCTGCTCATCTGTAGAGGACCCCTTGGTACAGTTTTCTGTTGTCTGTTACAGGAATATCAAGAAATCCATACCTGAATGTCATATATACTGGGTAAGTACATGTGACTTGACAGAAAACCAGCCCTCAGGATCCCCATCCATAATTATTACACTCTTGGTAGGACTTTTGGGGTTTTTTTTTCACAAGATATGTGTCCTGAAGATTTCTCCTTAAACTACTACAATTTAGGAATTAAGTAGTCACTCACATTAAAAATTTGAGGGGGTTATAGTTGGCTAGAACTGCATATTCCTACTGCTATTTGTTTCTCAGCAATGGATGAAATACAACCTGAAAAGCTGTCAAGAACCTCGCTGAGCTGGCAAACTTCAGGAACTGCTAACAGAGCATCTCTTAACATGAATGATTAGGTTATCATTTTAGGTCTACAGAAAAAAATGACAATGCCCTGTTTGGAATCATCATATTCTAATTTCCTTCCAAAACCCAGATAAGTTTTAATTAAAATATTTTAGGTACGCTTATTAAGTGAATTTCTGTAAATTTACTGCATGTATAGGTCATTTAATGGCGTTTAAAATGTGTCCTTAACTGAAAACTCCAATTTTGTCTCCAGTATTAGAATGTAATGAATATAACAACTAAAAGAGAAAATAGTCATGCTTCATTTCAGTATTCAAGGTGTATTGTAAAATTAAAAAGATCAGAAGTATTAAGCTTTTCTAATTATTTCTGTTTCATTCTGCCATATCTCTCTCTAACATAGGTAAAACATGTATTTAGTGTTAGACCCGTAAAATCGTTGCACTTCATTAGCATGTATTTCATTCAAAATTTTCATTAACATTCTCAAAAAAACATTGCTAAATTGATGCAAAAAGTTAGCATGACACTTCTCCCGTTTTTCGGATACATCGAATTTATTCACTGACCAACAAGAAAAAAAATCAAATCCCGGGACAAGGATCTTTGAAAACAGGACCCAAAGGATTGCTGCGTGGGACTTACTCAGTCCGCAGTGCTGTTACTTATTCCTCTATGTTTTAGGATAGCTATATTAAGTTACTTTTGAATACTAGTAGGAAATAGTTTTGAATTACCTTTTTTTAAATCCTGATCCACATTTCTTTTTAAAGTTAAGCATTTTGTTCACAGTACTCAGACGTTACAGTATATGGGAGTTCACATGCCAAGGAATGTGTCCTTGAAAGTCTTGATTGGGGAAACTTTTTAAACATCCTTGGGACAGTCCCTGTGCATGCTGGTGGCTGTCCTCAATCAGTGCCTCCATCACTGCAGAAATCAGTGAAGATTTGCTTCAGTAGCAACAAGACTGGCTTTAAAGACCACGAAACAGTGGTGCAGTGCTCTGCTAATGCCAGTTGCTTTTGTTTTTTCCATCTGCAGACATTTATCTGGCACACTTTTTTAATGAAAAACTAGACCGTGCCACCAGAACAATGACATTTTTCCTCGTAAAAACGAGCTTTCAGTGATTTCAAGTAAAATTGATTTAAAATTTCACAGCCTGAAATAACCTTTTACATGTAAAATCGCAATAAGTGTAACTGGAAAAAAAATAACATTCAGGAGAGACAGGAATCACTATACAGAAATCTGGTGTTGAACTCATGAATGTCTCACAATGGCAAACATGACCCCCTTCTACACATGGGTTTTCTTCAGCAGAAGCTGCCAACTGGCAGAGTTTCATACCACTGCTCACAGCTGTTGACTGCTTCCCAGATTGTCTTTCAATCTAAATCTGCCAGTTCTGAAAGTGAAGAGCCAATAAGGCCTACAATAAGCCGAAGGCTCACCTTGAGACTGGTAGATTAGCACCTGGTGAGAAGACAATACATAAAACAACAAAGGAGATTAAATAAAGCAAACAACCAAAAAAGGAGAGAGAGAAGACAGAGGAGAGTTTTTCAAACCTGATCACTGCAAGTTCAAGGATGACTGTTTTCAGACTAGATCTGTTTAATAGGACCAGTGGGTTTCACTCTTACGTACCTGTAGCAATTATTATGGAATTTGTTGTAAGAAGATAGAGTAATTAGACCTCCCCACGCTGCAGATAAGGAGAAGAAAATCTGAGTGGCAGCATCCTTCCAAACCTAAGTAAGATAGACATGAGAACAAAGGGCATCAGCATCAGGAAAGAGCATCAGAAAGATCAATAACATGTTACTGTTAGGCACTGACACATAAGCAGTTTAAATGAACTTTAGAGCAATGGATGTCAACAGAATATTTGAAAGCAAAACCCTGCCCCAAAATACATAGTGCCGCTTGATGAGGAGCACTGTTCTTGTTGAGTCCATATAAAATGATCATATAACCTTTGTCATATATGGAAGGCACAAATATCCAAACTACATTGCTTGATACATCAGTTCAAATACATTCAGTAAAGAATACAGAAATCAAGGCAAAAATCTGCAGTGGGTTCTAATGGTCTATCCAGCTCTATTATTTTTGGTCATAAATAATACTTTATTTTCATTATAAAAGTAATGATGTGCTGCTTATGAATGAGACTACGTTAAAATTAGGGTAAATTTCTGTCATTAGGCATATATCAAGCATCATAGCATAATTTAGGGATATTTAGGCACCAGGGCCCAGTTTCCTCCCATCGGAAGAAATGATGTGTGCAAACAAGTCTCTCTAAAAACGCAAAAAACCCAAAACATTGTTTGTTCTGTAACAAAGTCCTTCAAAGCTTTAAATGCATTTGGACAAAATATTTCTAAATTGTCTGGAATTTCAAAGGAGTTGGTTTTACTTATCATTGGCAAAATGTTTGAAGCATTGGTATTTCAATCTACAAGCTTTCCTACAAAGTCTGATTTTCCACCCAAATCCACAGTGCAGAAATGGAGATACATGTACATATATAGGTAAACCTATGCACACACTAACCAGTTTGAAGATCTTACTTAAAAGCTACATTAAAATGTACCACCTGCAAGCAGTCAGTCCTTCATCTAGCTGAGAATAATATACAGATCTCAATTCTGGTTAATACTCCAAGTAAAGTTAAAACCAGAAACCTGCCTGGATACCATTGAACACTTACCCAGGGTTATGCAGATACTTAGTGTATCCAAACAGCCCCATTTTGCAAAAGGCAACAGTTCTCACCTCCTTTATTGCACAACATGGGATCAAAACCCGCTCATATTTAATGCAAAATTAATTTCAGTATTGTTTGCAAGATTTAATACTCCCATCTCCAAAGGACCAAAATACCCATTACTGCAGAGAGACATTAAGGCAATTAAGATCTGCTCAATTCATCCAGGAAATTGATTTCAGCTTTAATTATCAATCTATCAGTGTGATAGCATACTGCTATTGATAGAGGGGGGGGAAACAAAAAAAAAAAAAAAAAAAAGAAAAGAAAATCAGTAGATTTCCTGAAGTGCTGCTAAAAATCCCTTTCAATTTTCTAGAGAAAAGATCTGAACTGTAACTCTCAGTTCAGGCTTCAATTCAGTCTTCTTCAGACTTCCGCTTCAAGACACTCAAGACCAGCACATAGGCACTCATGTACCATATAAGACATAATCCATAGGTGGATTTATGTCTACACAAATACAAATCTGTATGTATTTTTGGAACATGTTTGACTGGCTTTGTTGGCAACAAAGGGCATTTTAGACGTCAGCTGAAATCATAAGCAAGCCTGGAGAGCTGAGGCCCCAACTCATACCCTCAATGCTTAAAAAGCAAAGCCGGGTACAAAGTCTCTTCCCTCTGTCCTGTCCTACACAGCAAGAAGCCTTGTTTCTTACAACACAGGTAGGCTAATGATCACAGTCAGTCAATTTGCTATCAGGGAGTTAGATTAGGATATATAATTTGATTTTGTTTAATCTAATGTGTCAGATATGCTATTGATGATGGTCTTCTTCAATGATTAAAAAATATCTGTTCTGAGCATTTCTCAAAAAAGGCAGATAAGTTTATTGTGTTACCTATTAAAGGCTTCACATGCTTGATCAAGTCAAAGCAGCATCCATTAGACACCAGTATACGAAAAAGCTATGCTTCCCTTTTAATTCCCTGTTTTCCAAATGCACCTACTCTGAGAGATTCAGGTGAAATATTAAATATGAATTAAATACCATATTTATAAATATATATGTAAAAATTTCTTTGTGCATACAAATAACAAGCATCCATTGCAACAACACTCCACTTAAGATGAAGAACAAGTTTCCACAGATGACAGTACTGCCTCTACACACGGAAAAGGCTTGCAACAGACATTAAGAAATCTGTATGAATTATTCACCCTAGCAGAGTTATAAGTGCAATAGTAGGCCCACCATAGCATCAATTAGCTTCTCCCACTTTGGTGTGATGAAGTACCAGATTCCAGCTCCAGCTCCAGGTAGAGTTACTCCTCGTATAAGAAGGATGATAAGAACTACGTAAGGGAACGTAGCTGTGAAGTACACCACCTGGACAGACAAAAAAAACGTGATTATTGAAAGGGTTTATTTGGGTGTAGAAAAAGAGAGGAGGGAAATATAGATGTTACACTATGGCCTGAAGAAAGCAATTATTCAGGCTCATAGGCTACAAAGTTATTGCCCAAGAAATCTGGAACTTTACAACTCTTGCTGCTGGAAACAAGAGTAGTATTAGTAGCAACAGTGGTAAGAGATGGGATTCTAGACAGAGAGTGAAAGAAAAAGCCATGTCTGGAGAAGAATAATAGCTAAATCAAAGTATCGCTTTTGATCTTTGCTCAGACCAACATAACAATTCAATGGAAATTAAAGGAGCAACGTCATTCAATAAGACTTAAATTTCTGATGTTTTTCCTATTTATTTTTCTGTATTTAGCTAAGCCTAAAGAACTTTTATTACTGCTTGTACTTCTCGATAATTACATACCACCATGACAATATTTATTGTCCCAAGGCAAAAAAAGTCAGTGCAGTGATCCAGACAGACCTAATCATCATGATGTCTTAATACACAGCAGAGACTGTGTGTTTAATGTCTTAATAATTATCTAGTAGAGATCAGAACTCTCTCTGTGGTCAAATAAAATGGCTAGATTATGGCCAGTTAAGCTGTGCACACTACCCAAAAGCGCTTCAAATCCTTTTCTCATTAGCCTCTGAATCTTACAGGGACCAGAACCCTCTGAACGGAAATGACTCTTGAAACTGCTTTCTGAGCTTTCTCTTTGGTGTCTCAGGAAGTTGCTCCAATGAATTTTTGTGCAGTGAATACAGTGAACTCATCTATAAATAAAGGTTTTATATGCCTGACACCAAGGAGTCAATATTTTTCTTTACTGCTAAGGTTCAATTAAATATCTATTGCCACATTGAGCCCCAAGTTATTATCCTGTACATCATCTGTTTATTGTTTCTGACCTTTCATAAAACAGTTTTTGATATCACACTAAAGGGTGGGAGGTGGATATCACCTTTCCCCTGGCACTCCAAGTCTTTGGATTTTGTGCTAATTCCCAAGCTACCTCTCAAAAGAGGTTGGCAGCTCCTAGACGCAAAGAGATGGCTTGGAATCAAAAATCCTGTGCCCAGCTCTAGAAAATTCATAGTTATCTCTGCATATCTACTACTGCCTTTACCCCAGGAGATATCTAGTTATTTTGCTCCAGCTTTTTTATCTTTTCCATCTCCTCTTTGTAAATAAGGCAGATTGATGCTATGTCATCATCTTAGCATTTTAACCTGCATGCTAATTGCAATGGCATTGATGGAGAAGTCTCAGATACGTGAGATTCACAAAAAGAAAAAAATACACCCAAACCAGTGCTGCCACTGAACAAAAAGCTGCATTTCTCTGCTTAGACTGCTGCCTGGCCAATTCATATGCCTGTACTTCCATGCCAATGAGAGGACTTGCTTCCTCTTGACACAGTTGCTATTTAGGAGGCATGGCAGAAAGCTGCAGATCTGAGGGACAAGAGAGAGAATGACATGCGAGGTGTCAGAAGGACAGAGCAAGGAGCTGGGTTACCAGTGGGAGGACTTATGAAGGTGGCACGAAAATATATGGGAAAAGAGGATACCCTCATACTTTTATGAAGGTGGCACAAAAATATATGGGAAAAGAGGATACACTGCTCACACTCACCGTAGAACAATTCAAGTTTGGTTCTGATTTTAAAATGTTACTTAACATCTTAATTTATATCATAATTTCCCCCATTACTGTGACATACAATGTGACTGCACAGTTTTAATGAACACAGAATAGGGAAGTCTGCTTAAAGCAGCTTTTTGCCGTCCAACTGCACAACACCGCTCAAGGACTCATTTTAAAGTTACTGAAAACTAGGGGACAAATGCTGAACCAAAATAATCTTTTTTTTTTTGTTTGGCTAGACAAGAAAACACAGACAGGAAGAGGGCATTTAATTAATACTTAGCCATTTACTGAAAAGAATTGTCACTAATTCACTGCCTTAAACAAGATTATGAACCCCTTGAAGCAGAGCACTTCTTTCTTGCAAGCATACGACGACAAATATTTTTCTTACTTTTCCTGATGACTTGATTCCTTTAGCAAGGGAGGCATACACAATCACCCAAGCTAGGAAAAGAGACAGTGCCAAGGGCCATCTAATCTCACCAGGATATTCAATCCCTGCTGAAATCTTCAGTACAAAGTACCTAAGAATAAAGAAAAATAATTTTTTTAGAAAAGGGGAAAAATTAGTGACAATAACCGCAGGCAACAATTCAGTACAAATTCCTACAGGATTTTGTTTTGCTTCAGCATTCTCAGTGGTTTCTCTAGAAGGTTCCAATGATTCTCACCATGCATTATTTTATTTATCTGCATTGCAGTAGTAGATAAAAATGCCAGACATGGGCAGACACTCCAGCTGTGCTAAGCACTGTAGGAACCGCACACAAATAATCCAGCATTTTAAATTTAGCTTTCAGCACTCCTACACATAAAAAATGGGTATCATTTGCTGTTCCTTACAAATGGATTTCTAGTCTTCCAAACAGTGATTTGTTGTCTGTGACATGGGATTTTAGAGAAATATTAGCATAACGTTTCTAAGCAAAGATATATCTTACTTGAAGTATTCTTCGCTTCCACTGACAAACGTTTTGTTTCCTTCACTGGTGAAGTTAACCATGGTCAAGTTTGGATAGGCACTCATACAGAAAGTAGAGTTCTTGATTTGTATTTTTGGGTGGTCGCTAATAATGCAGGAATCTAGGAACAAAACGGGGAAGAGAGAGAGAGAAAAAAACCAAAACCTTTCTCTTTAATTTTTTTTTCAGGTTAGGTGTAAAATGACAATAAAAAGCATTAGATCACACACATTACTTGAACTTTTGTTCTGTGCTGGATTTGTGGAATGCCTCGCTTAGGGAAGCTACAAGAGTTTGAGAGAACTGAGTCTTAAAATTCTTATCTCATGATTTTTCCCTTTATCCCAAACGTCTAAGGCATTAAAAGAGCCCGAGGAAGAGAAAGCCCTCCTGCCCATCCGGGGAGCACTCCCACCTCCTCTCTTGAGAGAAGGCAGGAAGGGGAGCGGCTCTTCCAAGAGATGGTCTGATCCTTTCAATTTTTCCCCTTTTCGAGCTGCTGCATGTTTGGGGCCGTTTGCAAAACAGGTTTTCGTTGGTTTTCGTTAAAAAAAAAAGCTTCGCTAAAGCCCGAGAGGTTGGCTTGTTTTGACAGAAACCAACGGCTCTAGCGTTTTGATCTGTGCTTTCTCCCCAACACAGACTTTTTACCCGGAGGCTGGGGGTGGGGAAGAAGGGCGGTTTTTTAGCATTTTAGATGAAAAATGCTATTTATCCTTGAGGAGGAAAAATTTAAAAGAGGGGGAAAGAGCCGTATGATGCAGGTCACTTCAAAGTGGCTTGGGAGATGACGGTTCTCCACGGTGAGAACATGTCCCAGTCATCCGCAGTCTCCTCTGGCATCTCCCAGGGGCGCAGCTGAGTCAGAGAAATCTCTGGAAACCCACCAAGGCCGCAGAGGAGAGGGTGGGGGAAAAAGAAAAAAAAAAAAAACCAAAAACAAACAAAATCCCACAAACCTTCAACTTACCTAACAAAAGTTTGTTTTTATCTTTACAGTCTGGCGTGTTCCACGGGTTGTTACAGGAAGCCCAAGGTAGCACGGGTACAAAGGACGCAAAAAGGTAGAAAAGTGTGTAGCACAGGATAATATTGTAATATATGGCTATTAGAACCGAGATGATCAGCATTGCGATGCCGCAGCCTGAGAGAAAAGAGAGGGAGAGAGGAGAACCATCGGATGAATCCCAAGCGGAGGAGAGGAACCGCAGCAGGTCCTGGTGGCTGCAGAGCCACAGGGACAGGCACGGAGCATCATCCCCCACCAGAAAGGGCTCCGACGACCGCGCAAATTGCTCGTTATCGTTGTTGAGGCATCGGCAGAGCCCTTTGCATGCGGCTGCGGAGCGGGGGGAGCGGGGAGGCCGTGCTCAAGCCATGCAAGTGAAGAGGGGGGTGCAGGTCATGCTCCCCAAAACCTGCTCCGCTCACCTTGCAAGGCAGGGATGGCTTTCCAGACAGACACGGGCCCCTGACTAGCAAACTGCCCCAGGGAGACTTCCAGGAAGAAAATGGGGATCCCAGCTAGAGCCAACATCATCAAATAGGGGATGAGAAACGCACCTTGTGGGAGGGAGGAGGGGGACAAAAGAGAGAACAACCTGAATCATCGCGCACAGGCGATCTCTTCGTTCCACCACCTCTGGGTGAACCCACATCCCCTCCGCCCCCACCCAGCAACTCCCCCGTGGCTGCCGCAGGCTGGGGATTGGCTCTCCTTGGGTCGAAATGGGTCCATTTCTGCCCGTCATCCTGGGGAAAGCTTACTGAAGACCCGCAGCTATTAAAAATTTTCTATTATCATTCCCAGTGCTCCCAGCCCCGATGGGGCTTGGGTGGAGGAAGAAAAAAAAATGCAGCTATCTGCATGTCCAGCATTTGCTCGAGGCAACACTATTTTTAAGTGTGTATTTTAACACGCCACACTCCAAAGTTCTTATGTGTAAAACCGAAAAAAGCTCACCTTCTTTTTTCTAAAGACAAGTTTTGGGGTTAAAATCTCTAATTCTCTCACATAAAATAGCTCTTACAGTATTTACACAACTGTTTTAAATGCTTATGCACACAACAGCCCCTGCTGATTGTCCTGAACAGAGGGGAGAGGCTTACAGCTGCGGTGGGTTGTAGCAGTAACACCCCCTGGTGTTTAAATTACAGCCTCCGTTGGCAGAACCTCTGCAAATAAACTTCTTCCCCTTGTGAACTATTAAAGGCACAACCCCTCTCCTAGCTTTTCTTCTCTATTCTGCTAAGTAGCATTCATTCTATTTCAAATGAGTATTTTTCAAACGATTATTTTTCAGTCCGATCATTGAGACTTAAAAGAAATTCCCCAGACTTCACAGAAAATACCGTAACATCTCGACTCGGATTCAAACGCCCTCGTGTGATTTTTCCCCACTCAAAAGCCCCTTGCATCTTCCTCTCCTTCCTCCCTCCCTCCTTCCCTCCGCTTTCCCCGCCCCATCCTTTGCGGATTCAGACCCGATTGCGTTTAAATTAGGCAAAGAGGGGGCCGGAGCCCTCACTCTGTGCCAGGATGTGATCAACGCGGCTCTTCATTTTCCTCCCTCTCCTGCCAGCACCAATTGCAGGTGTTTTTAAGGCAAGCACTACCTTCTAACGAAATCTTGTTGGAGCTCTCCTACTTTCAGAGCTGGCCGGGAGACACACACCCCCCACCCCACCCCCAGGGTTCTCACTGGTGGCTGATGCTCTGGAGGTGCCCCCAGACCTCGGCTCAGCCCAGGGTTTTGCTGCTCGGCTTTGCCAAGCGAACAGGCACCTCCTGCCCCAGCTTCCCTCGTGTTTTTCCCCTCCAAAAAGGCAGAGGTATGGTACTGCAGGTAGAGAGACAGGAAAAAGCCATCATACCTCCCCCATTCTTAAAGGCCAGGTACGGGAACCTCCAGACATTGCCCAGCCCCACTGCATAACCCACCATGGAGAGGATGAAATCCAGCTTGCTAGACCAGTTCCCTCGGGCTTTATTTTCATCCCCTACATCGTCTTCCTAAAAGGGAGGAGAGGGGGAGGGAAAAAAAAAAATAGAAGAGAAATCGGAAAACCGCCACTTTTTCAACCAAGCATCGCGGGGCTGCGGGGTTCGTCGGAGAAAGACGGGGGCTCGGGGAGGGGGGGAGAGGAAAGAAAAGACCTCTCCCTGCAGCCCCCCCGTCGCTGCTCGGGGTCTCTTCTGCCAGAGAAAAGAGAAGGGGGGCTCTGCAGCCTGAGGACATCGGGGATGGGGTGGCGGCTGCCCACCCGGCTCCTCTGGAGTCGAAACAGCTCGCTTCCCGGAGCCCCCAGCACTGCAATGCGCATCTCCTTGCGATGCTGGGATCTCCGCAGGACCTCGGGGGCGGGGTTGCCTGGTTCCTAATTCCTCTGGGCACGGGAGGCCCCATGGCCCTCTCTGGGGAGCAGAGCCCACGGTGCCCTTGGACGGGTGAGGAGTGACTGCTGGTCCCCAGCGAAGCCCGAAGGGACTCAGACCTTTCTCCTGGCACGAAGTGGGGGGGGAGAAAAAACACTTTTACAAGAGGAATCCGCCCCCCTCCCTTCTTTTCAGGGTAAACCCAGGTAGGCGGGAGGGCAGGGACTTTGCCCGAGGGGACGGATCCCGGCCTCGCAGCCTCCAACAGCAAACGACTCCAGGGTGCAGGATTCCCAGGGTCTGGGTGGGTTTGACATCTTGTGTGTGAGGGGGGGGGTGGGGGTGGATGGATGTATTTTGCACTGTTTTTGGTCACAGGCTCCAAGGCATTCAGCCGCCCGGAGCTTGAGCGGCCGAATGAGCCTGAGGAGAGGGATCCCGATCCGAGGATGGGAAAAGCAGGGCATACTTTCGCATCTGATGCTGGTGAAAGGACTTGGCTCCTTGCGGGGAGGCGTAACCGGTGTAGGCACACGCGTATTGCAGGCAGGAGCCGGGTTCTACTGACAGGCACGGCTCAGTGAACCCACTGGAATTAGAAGGGAACTATTGATTGCAATTTATACACGATTAGCCCTCTCCAGCACTACAGCACCTTATCTGAGACGTTCTCTCTCTCCCTTCCTTCCTCCCTCCGCGTGGCACGGCGCCATCCCCGACTGATTTAGACCTGATTTTAGAGCTTCAGCCCCAAATCAGTGCTGAGTGGCAAAAGCCTCTCATCCTATGATCTGAAGAGGGGAGGGGATGGGAAAGAAACCCTATAAGGAGCCAACTTACCCCCTCCACTCTGCCAGGAAGAACAGAAGTATTGCCATCTGTGCCCAGTACCACGGTACTCTGGCTCAAGGTCACCCAGGCGCCTTTGGCGTTGTTTTGCTCCAGTGTGCTCTTACCAAGGTTCAGATTAGCATCTCCGTCTGTGCTTTGCAAAGGGGGAATTTTGCAGTGAGGAATAGCAGGTTGCCCGGTGGTCCCTGCCTCAGGGGTGTGCTTGCACGGAAAGGTTTCCACAGATTCCCTCCGGAGGGTGGAATTGGCTTGCACCAGGGTACTGCTGAGCTTGCAGATCCCGATTTTGGTCCTCTCAAAATCATTTGGTTTAGCTTCTTCAGAAAGAAGTGATCTGTTGTCGTTAGAGAGTGATCGAGGAAGCCTGGCCATCGTGGCAGGGGCTTGCGAGAGGGCATTCTGCGGCTCATTTTCAGGGCTGATTCTGACAACTCCGGAACCTTCATTAGGTCCAGGAGCAACAGTTTCAGGATTGTTCACAACCTGCTTGCTCATATCCCTTTGACTGGTGTAATCCTAAAACGATAACGTCACATATTTTACCAAAAGAAAAAAAAATATTGGGACTCCAAGGATTCTACAAATTTCTTTTGCTGTTCACAAAATGTGTGCGTTAGAAAATCTGGATACAAAAGTGTTGCAGAATTTCCAGGTGCCTCAGTTCACCTGCTTTCCCTCTCATTGCACATTAATATTCTAGGGGAGAAAACAGTAAGGTATGCAGAAAACTGCAAACAAGCAAAAAGAACTGCACCAGAGTCTACAAACCCATAATTCGAGTTTAAACAATTGTTTCTACAGCACTGTGCTGCCAGACCTCGTTAGATTTCCCATCACGACTATAGGATGCTCTCTTCCCCTATCACCAGTGTAGAAAGATTCTTTAATTTTACGCCCCATTTCCTTTCTGTCATTCAACAATGCACATCAGCTTTTTTTTTTTTTTTAATATATAGGCAATAGACAAGCTGCCCTGTAGGCAGCCGGAGATGTTAAAAAATGAGCGAAATAGTGCTAGTGAGCATTTTTGAGCTGGCTGCCACCCTTCAAAACCCAACAGCAAGACAGTAGAGCACAAAAATAACCACAGCACCACAGCAGAATTAATGACAATAACAGCTAGTTTTCCCTATTCTTTTTCTTATATTTTTGACTCATACACCTCTAAAGATGTTTATAAGCATTCCTACATTCATTAAAAAGATTGCTGATGACAATCCCACCCCTTCACTTTCCTTCCAGTTTAAAATTATGATTTAAAATGCTTTATATACTTTAAATAACCCACAGGCATACCCTACCTTTTTCGTCAGTTTGTCAGCTTTAAAAAATACACCTCCGTTTTAAAGAGAGGTTTCACGAAACTACCGGTCGCCGTTTCCGTTGCAAGTTTTCTCCTCATCTTAATCCCATCTCCCAGCGTCAGGGATAAGATCTGCAAGGACTCTGTCACTGTCCAATTGCACTTCAGAGCCACACGGTTTTTCACGTGCCTCCTTCAACCCCGGTCCGTGGGAGGCTCCGCGGCAGCACCACGGACAGCGCCGGCAGCACCGCGGACAGCTCCCCCTCCAGCGCCTCGTCCCTCCCTTCGGTCTTTTTCAGTCTCAAATAAAAGAAGTCAAGCACTTACCATGCTTTAAATAGCCACAGATTGTCTCGGTAGAGGTAAAAACAGCAGTACGGGCAACTGACAGACTGGATTTTGCCCAGTCGAGAGCAAAGCTTTCTATACTTCCTTGGGAAAGACTGGGTTTGCGTCAGTGCATAGCAAGGTGCCCTTCGCTTGACATTTTCTTGATAATAAGAGTTTGATAAATCATTACCCTTGGTTTCAGATTTTAAAGGGACAACAAGAAGCCAGAGCGCCGGCTAGCTGTCACTCATGCGGCAGTGGGATTGCGTGTTCCGTGTGACTCATATGGGGGCTGATTACTAAACCAAATCCAGCAAGAGCAAGGGAGAACTTTCTTGCCAGTAATTAAAGGGAACATGTGAGAAACACGTACTACTGCACCCAAAGCAAGAGAGAAATGAGGAGGAACCTTCTATTCCTATCCCTCTCCCCCTCCCTATTACTGTAGTGTGTGATTCACCTCCCCCTTTTTTTTCTGCAGTTCACAGTTGGATCAGATGTTGTAATACTTTACATATACATATAAAAATTATATATATTTTTATATATATGCACACATACCTATACACAAAGAGAGAACTTCACTGTATATAAAGTACACAAACACATTTTGCTTGTATCTTCCTTGCTGTCATTGCACAGGACAGGGCTATATCATCTATTTTTACTCTGCCTTGTGGAGGGAAACTCCCAGCCCCAACTAAATTAAAACGACACACACACAATAAAGCAATCTTCTCTTTCATCAAAACTATCTCAATAATAGTTAAATAGGAGCAAAGATGACGACAACCGCAATCAAGTTGTTCGTGTTCTTCTCCCATCCATCAAAGCATTTACGTTTGCGAACCAGGGGAAAATTACTCATCATTAAAAGTCAGATGTTAACCCAAAATCGGTTTTGCAACGAAATAATTCACCCATAATCACCTCTCGTAAGTGTTATTTGCTATATAAGGGGCTTTCTCAAAGATTTGCTACACACAAGGTAACTTTGTTCGCGATGACAAAAATAAAAAGGGCACTGGCAAATCGGGATGCTCCCTAAGCAACCTTCCCAGCTGTTTCAGCGTCAGAGACGTTCTTCCTCCGCATACACTCTGCTAGCGTCAGCTTCACTGGAGAGTATTTGAGGATTTTACGTTTTAGCGTAAGAAATGTGAAGCGTGCGCCGAACTGTGAGGAGGAGGGGGTAGGAGAGGAGGGGGCTAAGACTTGCCAGCACCGCATGCATTTCTTCTACGTCCTTGATTTTACGGGTTACTATCGTCTGTTTCAGCAGTCAGAATAGATAAATAAATTCGCATTAGTCCAGACAATTCTGCAAAGCCTCTAGCAGCCCGGTGCTGATGTCCGAGTTCCCATCAAGGGTCTGAAGAAGCTTTGTTCCACTGCAGGCAGCTGCCCGCAGAGCCAGGCTGCGGCTCGGCTTGCAGGTGGAGCTGCTGAGGCTGCCCATCTCCCCTAGAATTCAGCCCAATTCCTTTACATTACACCTGGTCATTGCAGATGTAAGCAGAAATTCACCCGCAAGAATTATTGAAAGCACCACGAAAGCCAAAGAGATCAGGAATAGCAAAGCAGAACATAAAAAAATCGGGTTTGTTTTTTTTTTTACAGAAAAAAATCACTCCATCTGCCAACTGGAAAATGCCTTACAGCAGAGCTTCAGAGCATGTTTATAACACAGCTACTCTTAACTTACTGTGCTGTTGCTTAGAACATAGTAGAGAACGGGGGCCTATCTATGCTATAGGCATATATTTATAGTACTCATATGTAGGTATTCTTACACATATATGCTTTCACACACTTTGTGTGTAGATTGTTGTACCTTCCTCTCTTCAGATACACTCTTCTGCCTCTGTTCTACCTCCACTAGCCTACTCAGAAATCGAGAGGAGCACACAGAAGTTAGTTTTAATGCGGAGAGGGATAAATCGGGGGTATTTTACAGCGTTTCCTTCTCAACGTACCCTCCAGCCGCAGAACAATCTATTTGGAGCCAGGGTCGTTAGCTCAGTTATGCTGCCCTCCGGGTTACGTTAATGCATCTACAGGCACGAACCAAATTAAAAGCGACAAGGCAGCAGTCCAAGAAGGATTTTGGGGGCAAAGACCCCTAAAACTCTTCTAGATTCACAGGGTTGACTTATTTTGTTTTTCAGAAAATTGACAACGTTAATTCTTCACGTTCCTTTCGAAGACGTATCGTTTGCTTTCTCCATCAGCACTGAAACGTGAAATCGAAGTTTCACCCTTGGAAAAGAGGAATCGATCTCCTTTACTTTCAGCAAAGGCAAGAGCCGTCCTCTATCCCCTGCACCCCGGGGAATGGGGCTCTCGGGGGGGCACGGCCCCGCACGAGGACGGGAGACACGGACCCGTGCTTGAACAAGAAGGAAACCCACAGAAAAACATGGATAGGATAGAAACGTTTTCCCTTTTTCCTAAACCCCCCGCTACCGGCTATCGAGCCTGTAAAGCCATGCTGATCCTGCCTTTCTCTTCTCGGTTTCAAATGGAGACACCTTGGCCAAAACTCCTAGTCTGGAGTCAAGGTTGCTTTCCAAACCAAAACCCTCCAACGTGGGGTTTTAACGCCCCAGTTAATTGCCAGTAAGTTCATTAAAATGATTTTTTTCTGAGCTCCTTCTTGGTTTCTCATCGTCTGTCCCAAACCCTCATAACTCCGAGCTATGGGATGTTAAGGAAAAGGACTTGGCTGCGGCTCACACCACACACACCAATCTCTGCCTCCCTTGGGCGAGTCCCCGCACCCCCGATGTAAACGTGCCCCAGCTTGGAGGGGTCCCTGCCTGCTCCCCAAAGCCCACCGGGGCCGCCCACAGCGCCGCTGGAGGGATGGAGTCTTCTCCAAGAAGCGGGGCTTATGGTCTTTCCAAAAATAAAGGGAAGACTCCCTTCTTCCCTGAAACATCCCCCTTGGGCTCCGCCTGCTCGCGGTGGTGCCCCCCAAGGAGGCAGGGCTGCCCACAAACCCTCCACGGCCGAATAAGTGCCTCTGTCTTAATTACTCTGTCAAACATGAAAACCAGCAATTTATTTCTTCACACACACACACACACACACACACACACTTTGCTCGCCTTCCCTCTTCTTCCCCTACCCTCTCTTTGCAGATAAGTAAATGCGCAAAGGAAGGGGGGGAGCTGGCACCGCCGGGTGTGTGTGATGGTTTTGGGACAACCCCGGACACCTCTGGCTCGGAGGGTGTCCCTTTATCCCTTCTCTCTCACACCACGCACTTTCCTACCTCTACGCTGTATTCGTGCCGTGCCTCGGGGGGGGGAAAAAACCAAGTCACGACAAGAGCAGGCGGTGACACCTCTCCCCAAACACCCCGATCACGCCGACAGATACCCACGCAGTTTCCACTCCTGCCCTAAAATCCCCCGTCTTGGCTACTTTATGGGTTATGCATTGCAGCTATAGACCCTAAATCGGTCTCATCCTCCTTCATTTCCACTATAAAGTTTGCCTAAAATTGATGAAGGCAGTCACAGCAAGAAACTGCACCCTCCTCACCGCCCCCAGCTTTTTCTCCCAAGAATTCCAGCGGCAGCCTTTGCGGCATCCTCGAGTGCCATAATCTAAAGTCACAGCTTGTCCCGGGGTCCTCACTTAGAAGAGGAAATCAGCTTGTGTTAAGCAATTCACACAGCACATCAATTCATGTAACTAGCAGGAGGTTTCCTTTTTCCGTCTTCTCCTTGGTCTCACCTTTTATCTTTTTTTTTTTTTTTTTTCCAACGGAGCTTTCCGGCAAATCCAGAGAAACCCGCTTTGGTGGGAATTCTCCACAGAAGACCGCCATCTGAACTCTTTTCTGCCTTAAAGCTAAAATGCAAATACAATGTTAAAGATCAGGAGGAGTGCGAAGACCTGAGGGAACGCCTTTAAAAGCCAGTTAAGAGTGCAGTTCAATAGCCTTTTTATTAAAGGTAATTAGATTAGGGAAGTGTTAAACGGTAGCTGTGAAACGCGCTGATTGACTTTGTGTAGCGCGCTTTGCAGTCGAATGTGGTTTTCCTCTGATCCTTGGGCTTAGGGGTGGGCAACACACAATTCAGACCAGTCCCTAGCAAGTGCAAAGAGCTCTTTCTGCAGCTCGGGACAATCTCCTGGGCAGCCCGAGAGAGGGGCAGGTCCCCAAGGCTTCTCGGAGGATGCAGAGCTGCAAGGAAAAACTCGAGTTACTCCCTAATGAATAAACCTGCCCTCTCCCAGGGCTTTGAAATCTTGCGGAGAAGTTCCAGGTTTGGGTAACATGGAAATGTCAATACATATATACAAAAAGTCTACGGCTTTTCTTATAAGCAGCAATGGTTTTAAACCATTATAATATTTAAACTACAGCACTACATAATGCAAAGCCAATAACAACATTGTATTCACTCAGCTGAGTCAGAAATCTAAACCAGCAAAAGCTGGTATCAATAAGTCAGATTTTGCAAAGTGATACTCCACCGTCGATATCTTGTATTTCCTTTTTCATTCTCTCGATATGTATGCATTTCATAGCCTTAATTCAACTAAATACTTTTCCCATGCAAAGGGCATGGACCCTTTCTTAAGGCAAAGATTCACCTTTTAAGGCTGCACTATTTTGCCTCTCTCAGTTAATTATGTCCAAATAATGAAGAGACTGTAAAAATCTTGCAAGTGATAATTACCTGTTATTTTTCTTCTGTGAAATGCCTCTGGCTCATCCTGCTATTTATTAGCTCTACTGTACAGTTTCTGATGAGCTTGCTTCCAATTGCCTTAATCCATTAAATTCACTGCATGGCCCCTGGATTTTCAGATAATTATCAAGTCCAGGTCCTCACTGTGAAAAAGGAGTCAGTTGCCTGAGAGACTTTTAACTCCTTCAGTAAAGACCACTGTAATTATAGAGAATTAAAAGAAAGGGGATCAGGTGGGGGGAAACCAGAAGCATCTGGAGGAAATTTCTGCACCACTGGACAGGCATTTATGCTCCTAACAGCGATTTAACCCATGCATACATGTTCCTTCATTTGTCCAGACATTTGCCTTAGCCACAGGGCGTAAGCCCAACACAGAGCATAATAAACACAGGTTTGATCCTCCACTTTGCAATAGGACAGGGCTTAAAAACCCCACACATATTTAATGGCAAATGATAAATAGGTGCTATTTAGACTTGTAAATGTATTGCCATGTTTTTCCCATGTGCAATCAGTCAAGGATATTTTTTCTGGTGCCCCAGTAGGCTCCAAACTCAACTTAGACCAGTCACTGAACTCAACACATCAGTTGAACTCAACACATCAGTTTAACATTCAGTTAAAAATGTATGTGTCCTTAGCAAATGAGATAAATACACATCCTTTTTAACTAGTGGTGTTCAAAACTGGACAAAAAGCAGTAGTTTCTCCTAACTATACAAATACATAATAAATAAGGTTAAAACAGGTGAATTATCCATACTGGCTCTGTGCAGGGAAAGCTGCAGAAACAACACATAAACGAGTGCTTTGTAGAGCAATTCAAGTGCTTCTGGATGTCATCAGCCAGGTCTCTTTGTCTCAGTCTTGGCACAAGTCCTGAGAGAGGTGACAGGACAGAGGCTGTAACAGAAACAGATCCTGGCTGTGAGAAGAGTGTGGCAGCAGCCTGATAGCGCTGGGGTGACGGGATTCTAGCAGAAAACACCTTTCACTCACTCCCTTACTCACTTTTGACTCTTGAGTAAAAAATGGTAAGAATGAAAAATTGCGGCATGCACGCCTGTGAAGCTGTGGGTGCTTTCCCAGTAGTCTGTGGTAACACTGACTGCATGTTCTCATTTTAGGATAAAAAGGCATAATAAACATACTAATGTAACTACGTTGATATTTTACAAGGCAAGTCATGACAGGAACTCGGGTTCTTTGACTTTCTGATTGGAAAAAAAATAAGAAAGCCTTAGGTTTTTTTCTGCAGTTTCTCACAGGAATTTCTTGGTTTGGTTAAACTGGGGTGCTGCTCGCCATTCATTTTTTCTGTTTCACTCTGAAAGGGGAAATCCTGCAAAACATACCAAGTTGAGTATGGTGATTGTCATACAGAGGTAACCAAACTGTGATCCCTCCGTCAGCATGAAAAAATCCCATGCTCCCTCTTGCAGAGTGCCAGGTGAAGCAGCCTATCTGCTCAGGGTTGGAAAGTCAACTCGGTGTGGGGACATAAGTCTAAATTAGCAAGTAGTTTGTAGGACATTCATAGGAGCACTGAATTTAAGATCCTAGATTAAAAAATCTAACTTCACTCTGGCTGAAGACTGAATGCTAGAGGCAGATTTTCAGCTGCAGCTTCCCTTTCTGGGACACAAATTTGGAAGACGTCAGTGATGACTCCCTTTCCTGAACTAAACTGGTCTGTGTATTTGGAACAGCTCTGTAGGAGTATACCAGTGGAAACAATTCACCTAATCATATCCTCCTTAACAGGCTCCCATCCCAGTGTAAATCCAAACAGAGCCCTGATTCTGGGGTCTAATCCTTGGTTATGAGAGAGCTGGGTATGCCAACACTGTGGCAGCTGGGAACTACCCCGTGGTTGAGGAACAGAAGATCAGGATATATTACATAGCCAGTTTTCAGCTCCATTACACCGTCAGATGGCTCGAAGGGGCTGGCATCACAGCAGAGAATCTGGTTTACAGCTTGTACACATGTGGCTGTTATTCAAAGCCTTCTCAGCTGTTATTCAAAGCTACATAATCTCATAATGTCTGTACTTCACTAAGCACAGACCTATGCTCTTATAATCCCACGGTGCTTTTTTCTAGTCATACTGAACTGGATTTGAATTGTAGCACACCTTCAACTTTCATTCTGAATATGCAACTCCAGTAGTACTTGCAACAAAAAAACTACATTACAAGTATTATTTACTCCCCAAGACAGTCTGTGCATTCCATTTAGGGTACTAGAGTTAAAACAAAGACATCGAATTGCTTAAAAGCAGTTAGGAAAAGCAAGTGAGCCTCTACCAGTTTACTTCTTGAAATCAGGTTTAAGCATTCCCTTAGGCATAAATCTTTAATCAATTAGGATGACACTGCTCTCTTAAGGTTGGAGATTCATTGTTTAGATGATCAATTTGTTAATTCCTATGGTTCATTTTCTGAATTTCTAGGCAGCTTCATCACTGAGCTCCAGATACACTTAATGCCTTGGTCATATGAAAAACTCAAGGTGATCCGCTATCTAAGGTGATGGAAAATTGAAGCTAGACTTCAGTCAGCTATCTCACTTGTCAGCGAGATAGTAAGAGATGCAAATAAAGATCACCAGAGGTATTTCAATAGCCAGTTTCTCCCAAGGACTTTTTTCATTCAATCTTTCTAATAAAGCCACATTTATCTAGGACACTCAGGATATTTTCTCATTATATTGCAAAGAACTTAACAAAATATAGCTAACTACCATAATTTCTCTTCTGCAGCTAAAGAAGCAGACAGGTAGTGGATGAAACTGGAGAAGGGAGGAACCTACCTTGTTTGATGCGAGACTGGAGCTAGCTCTGACACAAGCTTTCCAGGAGACCTCAGGGACATCACTTTAACAGAGAGTTCGCATAAACATGGGCAGTAACCTCTGTTCTCTCTCATCTTCTGCAGCAATAAAATCTTCTGAGATCAGGTCTGACTGACAACTTAAACGAGTTTCTTATTCCCTTGTGTGACCTCTCAGTAGAGTCCAATCCTCTGGGCTAAAAGCATTTACTTAAACTTTAAAAAGTATTAGCTGTCTCAATTTTAGGCAAATGCATGAATATAAAGTGTCATTATGCTGGCTGTCAGGATGAGGTCTGTTCATTGCTTCCTTCACAGTCAGCTTTTCTAGGTCTCCACTCATTTCTATTTATCCATACTTACTGTAGTTGTTCCATCTCTTCCCCAAGTATCACATCCCAAGGCACTTATACATGTCTAGGTACAAATAAAATCAAATACAACTTCTAAAGCATTTAAAGATTCCCAAATGTGGTCAGAATTTAAACAGTGCTCAGTGGTTTTCAACTAAGTTAGATGCCCATCTTGCTTAGTAAATGTAGGATATCTATCTTCAAGACAAAGCTTTATAATTGAATCATATAAACAAGCTCCTCCTTTTATTCTTGTAGATATTTGTCTTTTAAAAATATGAGTAATAACAACTCAGGAAACTAAGGTGTATATTTTCAGTTCGAACTTTGTAGATTTATAAGCAAATCAGTTGTGGGGTTTTGGGTCAATGGTAGCAATATGCATTGCAGCTGCCAGTTCACATAATATTTAAACATACTAAAATATAACTCAAATTGCAAGCATTTCAAGCCTAATTCTTGTATTTTAACAGTATGATTTTCCTTGTTATTACACTCTTCATTTTACTATAGTGTTATCTTATGAGGTTTACTTTTTCTGTGAGATTTTACTCTAAAGGTAGAAGAATCTTGCTTGGTGCCATCTGTGTGACTGGCACCATTGGCTTGGTGTGCAATACAGTGACTGACTTCATCTTTCATGTACCTCTGTGTTTTCTACTTCTGATGCTGGAAAAGCAAAAGAATCATATTACTTGAGAAAGACAATAACAAATATTCATAAGCAGAATTTCTTACACATAATACTTTTAAAAGTAGTCTTGACACTTCAATCCAAACTTCCAATTATTTTAATGGAAGATGCTCCTAGCATTTGAATATCTCAACTAAAAAGCATAATTTAATATAATTTTGTTTTATGACAAGATACGATGAAGGAGTCACAATGACTTTCAGCTCCCCCCTTGCACAGTTTCTGAGGAAACAAGATATCACATCAGACTCTGATTTGTTAGAGATTGCGTATTAAAGACTTTGCTGAATCTTAGCACCTAAGCATCTCCAGGAATCCTTACTGCAGGATTGCAGCTTTTTTTGGATTACAAGCTTCAACTATGGTGGTTCATTTAGTGACACTAAGATGCATTTTTCCCCCTTCTCCTTTTTTTTTGTTTTTCCTTTTTTGCTTACAGCATTTTGCTCAGCTGCTTTGAGGCTGATGCCTCAGTTCTCTTCAAGTTAATAAAAAACCCCCAAACCCAGAGGGCAACCTATAATTCACATACTTGCATCTCGAGCATTGTGACAATAATGTCTCTCTCTCAATCATAAACACACTCCCCCTTAGTTGTAAGTGGGCAAATAGAAAAGACATACTTAGTCAAATGATATGCTTGGAAAAGACTGTTTGGCAGTGGCAACATCTCCTTTTCAGTTCTGCCACCTCAGCACTGGTGTGGGGTTTGGCCAGGTAAGAAGATGGGGTGGATTGACTCACTTGAGCTGTTACCATTCCAGGCCCTGAAGAGGGAACATCCACAGCGCCATTCAGACTAGGGTCTGGCATTTTATAGCGAGCTACATGGTCAAACACCGAAGACAGTTTATGCCTACGCTGATGTATGCAATATATCCACCTGGACAAACCAATTACTCCAGTGTCAGTATTCTCATCTCTGCTAAGACAGAGGAAATTTTTCAGAGCAGCCGTTGTTGCTTTGTAGGAACTGTTACAAAACAGACAACAGAGACACCTTCGATCTAGAGGATGGCTCCTGCCTGTTTCTACCCAATTTGCTCATCTTCAAGCAACACATCATTACTCAACTTTGAGCAATAACATTTAGACAGACAAATGAAATTGATTTTGATGTCTGGAGACTTTGCCCTGTAAAACTTTAAAGAACTTGGCCAGACATTCCTTTCTCCACCTTCCTGCTGGGATTGACAATTATAAGTAGTTTCACTTGAGACACAAAGAAACCAAGTCTGCTTGGTCTGTAGCAGATGGTGGCAAATTCCAGGTATCACATAGCCCTGATCCCAAGGAAAACCAAAGAACCTCCAGAGAAGCAAACAAACACATCCTTCAATGCAATTTCAATTGAGACAAATACAATTTGGGAGCATGTCTCAGATACAGGGCGAAAAATCCCCACAAACTCAAACCCAAAAGAGACTGGAAATGAATGTACAGTCCAAGGAGAAGTAGCAAAATGGTCTGCAAGACCAAACTGTTTCTTCTGGACCGATGATTTAGAAAGTATCAGCACCTCATGATATCAGCTAACAAAGTCAGCAGTGTTCAAACAGGGCTGACTGAGGATCTCTATTTGTTTCTTTAGCCTAATACATCATCAAGAACTGCTGCAAAACTTAGATTTAGTTACAAGCAACAGGACCTGACCTGTGACTTCCCCTTGGGCAGTCCCAGGCAAGAGAAAGGATACATGCATACTTAGTATTTATCTTTGGTGTGATTAGCACCAAACATACTGAGCCTAGAAAGCTTGCCTGTGGAGCCAGAATATACTAACACCTATGGCAGGTTTTTATATCCCTTTCAGATCCCACACAGAGGGAAGCAAGCTAGCGCTAACTGCAGTCCAGAGGATGTTCTACAAAAAGATTAAGTGTCATCTGCATGATCTACAGCTGGCCTTTCATCAGATCCACACGTAACTCCCTGTAAAAATGCTTCAGGTGACAGCTCACACTCTCCCTTCTGTTTCCATGCTACCGAGCATGAAAAATAGCGTCATTGCATAAGCTGCAACAAGCTGGCAAGGAGTGAAGAGGAGAGAGGAATAAGACTCATAGAGGCTTCTGTAAAGTACAGGAGAACATAATAGGATTTGGTGATGTTTTCTTAAATGGAGTTCTAAGCTGAGATAACTACTACATCAAGTTCCAGATAGGTATTTTATTGCCTTTTATTAACTTTCCCTATCATCTACACTCGTTACCTTCTAGGCTTATGCATCCTTTTCCTTAATTCATCTTCAGTTCTAAAAAAAAAGGTAAATTACACTGGGCTAGCTCCATCTAAGATTTTATGCTTCAAGGAAGACAGGGAAGAGCAGGTAGAGGTGAGGCACTCTGGGAAGAGACTGTGTGTTTAATTTATTTTGTGCACAAAAAGCACATGATAGAGCTACCCATTCCCCCACCCTCTCTGGTTCTCCACAACACTATCTTCTCAAACAGACTGGTCAACTATTGCTTTATGCATATTAAATTGCCAAACAAAAATCTCAAACAGTTTGACTCTGGACCACTTCCCCTTCTTTCCAGAATAATGAAAGCTGCACAGATGAAACAGAGAGAATGCAGATGGGGAAAGTGATTTGAAAATATGTATTTCCCTCTTCCAAAGGATGTACACTGATGTTTTAAAGACACGGCTGGCAATAACAGAATTTGCTGAAAAACAGACTGAATAGCAATAATCTTCTAAAACCAATGTTTACAGTACTGGTAATATATTAGCCTGGCATAATGAATAATGTGAATGGCTTCCGTTTTGCTTGCAGTGTTATAGCAAGATGTACAAACACATGAAGTTATTGAGAACGCTCGAGCACAAAGTGGTCCCAGAGGAGCAATGGCAGAACTCGGAAAAACAACCCTAGTCTGGCAGGCATATGAAAGAGTACTGTTTTATCAAAACCCCATTAAACTCCCTTGTAAGTTTAGCAAACGTGTTTTCCCAGCTCTGTAGATGATCAAGACAATTTCTTGCTAGGAATAAATGCAGGTATACTGAGAAATAGTGACTATCATAACAGCTCAGCCATCGCTTGCTTATTCCACTGACTGAAGCCAGGCTTTCAGATGGCAACTACAGACGCTGACTGCAAGATTGTCTTACTGTGTTGATTTTGTTAAGGTTTTCCTGTTGACAGCTCTTTTAAGTGCTTCCTTCAATAATGTCTCAATTACCATAAAAGTAATTAACTGTCATATGGATGAATAAGTCAGGCATGAAATACCTGACTCAAAAAAATACTTGTGTGTGAAAAATATTATATTCCATTAAGCAGTGGGCTGAACCACAACCCTAACTCCATGGTATATTCCTCAATCAGATGTTGCACCTAGATTTTAATTCGAGTTGACCAAAATCATGGACTAAAAGGCAGTTTGAAAACCATGAAAAAGAGAGACTTCACTACTGGCTTTATAGCACCTGACATTCTGCCTATGCTTTGTTGTTTTGTTTTTTTTTGTTTTTTTTTTTTTTTTTTTAATATAGGAATATGAGAAAAGCATGACACCTTTTAAATATTAAAACACAGATCAAGTTATTACGAAGAAATAATATTCAGGAAGTATGTTTCAGAGAAAATATTAAACTGTCTTTCACTCAAGACTCTGCAAAGGGGCCTTCATGTAGGCTTCTCAGAAAGTCAGATTCTTACAAAAATAAATCTCCATTTCAGGAGAGCAATTAAAAAAGCAAATTAAAATCACTGATCACTTCAGAAAAAATTGATCACAGCTGAATGGTTTGATAGTTAAAGAAGGATCTTGCCATTTTTTATCTCGACATCCTTATTTCTGACAGCATTAACCTTCCTTGGCATGTGCATACTTGCAGAAAACCATTCTCCTTCCATTTTCCACAAATGGCAGTGTGTTCCCTCCTGCTCTTTATCATTATTTCCAAGAGATTTTGGTTTGCTCTAGGTGGCAAGTGCATAAAAACGGAGGCCACACACCTCCAGCTAGGTTGCACAATCCAGGGTCATTGTCATGACCATGAAGTTGGTCAAAATTACATGCAAAACCATTTCAACAACATTTTTTCTGCCTCTAGGGACACTGGATGATATGTTGTTCTCTAAGCTAAATCTGTTTCAGAG
Source organism: Cuculus canorus (assembly GCF_017976375.1). NCBI lineage: Eukaryota > Metazoa > Chordata > Aves > Cuculiformes > Cuculidae > Cuculus > Cuculus canorus. The sequence continues at coordinate 13,263,959 of NC_071405.1, forward strand.
TCTAAAGAGGTGTAACAGCTACAAATGATATAAACACAAAATGCTTCCAAAACTAACATCAATGCATATATTAACACGAGGTGAGAGAGTTGTGTTTCCAACTGCTTTCTCTTCTCACATTGTATTAATTCACAAGCAAGCAGTATAGCGCAGCTATAACACATATCTGAGTTGCAGAGAAGTCCTCCTCCTCACATCCAATTTTCCAGTTGAGCAGACTTTGTTTCAAGAATGACTAGTGTTGTGACAGAAGTCAATAATATTAAGAAATTCCCTCTCTTCAGTGCTCTTCTCTTTGCATAACCCATCAAAGGTTTAATGCAAGGTTTAATCAAAGTTCAATTCTACTTACCAAATCCTACTTGTATTTCAGGCTTAATTACCTAAACCATCATTACCCGAACTGGATCAACACTCCTTCAACGGAGCTGTCTTCGTAGTACATGCCACTCAGGACTCGTAGTTCTCCAGCATGTCTCTCACCAGCTCACCTTTATCTGGCAGATAATATTCTGGTAACATGGCATTCTGTCCATGAGATGGAGCTTCACCAGTGGAAATTTCCCAAATATGGATATTTTCTAAGTACTTGAATTGTCCACATCCAATCCTCACTGTACATTACTATGGTGTAAAGAAATGCTCCTTCCCAATTAACGCAAATCACTTTGGAAAAATCTATCATTTTGTATGTGTCATAATATGTTTAAAGATGCTAGAGTGGTAAGAAAAAAAACCTATGAGAAAATGGGCATCATGAGCTTAGCCTGCATCTCTTTGGAAGAAAAACAAATTCAGAAAGCCTCTCAATCACTTTATAAAGCAGGATTATTTTAGCTTCTGCCAACTGAATCCAAAGAGAATAATTTTATTTGGATTTTAGCTCTCACTCGCTAAAGGCTAACTTCAGATAGTTTGTTTTCCATGGGACATATTTGCTCTCACTGTGTTTCCACTGGTGTTTTGAGTAGTACCCAAGTGGAAAATTGAATTAACATGTTGAGTAAGCTTTATTCCACTTTAATTTGTTATTGCTGTCATTAAGAGTCTTTTATTTTACTTTGGCTAATTGTTACAGGAACAGCAATAGAATATTTCATGGCACAATCTTTTCATGGGGCGAGTCTTTTCCATTTATCATGGTGGGGTCCAGAGAGTACTGGAACCTAGGAAGTAAAAGAAACTGAGTAACACTTGCCATTCAGAAAGGGATATAAATGAAGTTTGTTTCTGTTTTGATATATGAGAACTAGTAAAATAGATAAAAAAAATCAGAACCATTTCGCAGACATCAGGGATCAGACTATTACTTACAGATTCACATACTGAGAAAGTACAAGCTTTTGAAATATTCTATCAGGACAACTTAATTTCTACATGCACAGAATCTCACTAGCAGTAAGGTTTCTCCTTGCCCTTTCTGTCTTTGTAGCTCAACAATATCATTAAAAGTACTGCTTTTAACATTGCAGTTAATTACCTACCTATAAATTTTATACAAGGTCAAATAATATATCAAACTCTATGTGCTTAAGCTCTTAACGGAATCATTTTCAGGTTCCAGTCCTACTATATAAATGTAACTCAAATTGACTGCTGTTTAAACCTATTTCATCACATAAGGCCTCATAAAAACTTATCTGCAGTGGTAATCACATTAAATGCTATATTTCCCTATGTTTTCCCTTGCCTTCTCATGCAATACAATACAATAATTGTCTTTTAACTGAATGTCACTACTTCACCAGCATTAACATCTGCCAATGCCTGTATAAGCAGAATAACACAAAATCTCTTTGGCATGTCTTTCGAAGTTTGTATATTAAAACATATCCCCAGGACATTATTTTATTTTTGGTTGCCTTTGAAAACACTTAAATGCTGTTATTATACAGTTAATCAACATTCCTAAAAATAAAATCATCACTTCCGTCTTCACACAAGATTTTTCTTTTAACTCTTGATGCTTTAATTTCCCTTCCAGTGAGGGTGTGGCCTCTTCCTATTTCTCCCAGAAAGTCAGTCATACTAGGCTGTGATATTCTACTAACCTTGGTAAATATGCACTTCTGTAATTATTTCTTTAAATAAATCAAGGACAGGTAATGTTAAGAGTCTTTACCACAGGAAACTTCAAGCACTATTAAAAAATTAAGAGAGAAACATCAAAAGTCTTAAAAGCTTACTAGCAGTTTACCTTTTTCAGTTATCAGCTGTATCACCCAAACCAGCTTTCCCAATCCTCTGTAGAGGATTTGGCTTTTTGAAGTTGGGGTTTTGCTTTGATCTGGGTCATAGAAGCTGGATCTAACGCTTTATAGAACACCCCACAGGACAGAATTTAGAAGGTGAAACTAAGGTGCACGTGGAAAAACGCTATCAGAGACCCCAGCATGATGCACACTGAAGACATTCAGTAATGAAAGAATAGGAGCTTCCAAGTTTGTCTTTCTTGCTTAGCTGCCCTCTGATGGGTACAACCAGACAGTTTTACAACTTAGTTTGCTAAACATTTAGAAGCACTGCAGAAGACAAGGAAGATCAAATAAGCCACAGATCACAAAAAGGGGAAAACCCTTATAGTTCAGCATCTAAATAAAAAGTGGAGCTGTGGGCATCCAAACCTGTTTCTGGTGAGGTTATTTATCTTCAAGTACATAGACTTTGAGCACAGCTTTGCAAGCAGGACAACGTAGGTCAACCTTTAGTTTTATCTGAATACTAAAAGAACTTTTATGACTCACTAGTCAATCTTAACACCTCTGACCTTGGGCTAAGAATAACATAAATTACTTAAGCATGAATAAAGATTGATAAGTGATAATTGAGAATATTCCTTGCGAAAAAGGTTAGCTATTGAAGTAAGCATTACAAACTTCTGTACTTTGAACCTTCTTCTGAAATCCTAGACTCCATTAAGCATGACAAAAGCATACTTTCTCCTCCCAAAAGTAACAAATAATTTATAGCCAAACTAGCATTTTTTCCTAAATGATTTCCCACTCAATAGAGCATATGTAGGAATAATCAAGGGATATTAAAAGTTAATTAATAATTAGAATTCATAATTATAGCAATTAATCTTCAAGTGCATTTTTATAGAAAAGAAATAGTTTGACTACAAAATATTCAGTGAATACAACATGCATTTATAAAGAGTATCATTATTGGATGGTAGCTACAAAATGCATGGTGCAAACTGGACAATTTCAGTGTCTCCCATATGGGTGTAAACAACCAGAGACACACATATAACCACTTCCAAGACATGGCTAACATCTAACATGCAGGTTCCTTTGTTTTACAAAAGGTGACTCTTTCCCATGATATACGAGGTCCAATATAAAAAACCCAAGACAGTAACTCTTATTTAACGAATTAAGAAAATCAACTACAATCACCTTCAAAACCCTACAATCATCTTCTCACCCTTCTGAGGTGAGACTATGCTGCATACAATGCTGCCAACGTTCAAACCAATTGCACACATTTTCTGAAAGGCTGTTGAGGATCTCCATTGTTTTTTCTTTCACACCTTCTACCAGCAAAAAAATGAGTTCCTTTGAGCACTAACTTGATATTTGGGAAGAGGGAGCCAGGTCTGGCGAAAATGGTGGGTGCTCAAGCACAGGGATGTTGTTGTTGTTAAGTAAAAACTGCATTACAGAGGAAGCGCTGTGGGTTGGTGCACACTAACACTTTCTGACCAAACGTAAGAAAATGCCTATATTTGAACTTGCGTCCACTCATACTGAGTAAAGCGATCGAGTTGAGCCTTGTCTCACTGTGACAGGTTAGAACATGTTCTATAACCATCTCTTTGTCTTTCCCCTCCCACGCTTGGTTGCCAAGCTATAGGGTTAACCTTGTTTTTTTTTCCTGTATCTGACCTCATATACGGTTACCACTGATAATTTGGGGCAGGCAAACTTTCATCCTCTTGGAAAACAGACATGCTATTACCACCATGCACTCATTTGCCCTTTATTGCGTGTAAGTTTCACAAAATGAACTTATAAAGTGGATTATGGGTTCTAAATATTGTTGATGCCAAAGAAAAGGCCCTTTTCTTGATGCATGGAAATTACATGCACACCCCTTCACCACGGTATCATAATATATTAGTTCATGCATCTGACCATCGACCTGAAGGTATTGATCTTTGTGAGTTTTTTTTGTCCTCCTAGATGTGCACCACAAACTGAATCAGATTTTTTAGTGAGCTTTCACAGTTTTCCATTATCAACAAGAACTCATTCCTGTTTTAAGGTCTGCAACAACCCTTTGTCCATTACCTGTTCTATTGCATCTGCATCTGTTTCTGCCATGCCTGCAAATCAACGCACTCTGGGCAGTGCCAATAGCTGCAGAAAAACTCATGCTTGTACAGAGTTTGTTGCATTTCTCATGAATAATCTGCATATTGAACATTTAGAATGAAAGAAGGAACAGGCAGAAGTGAAGCAGTCTAGGACTGGGGACAGATTTCACTGAGAGCCTTCACCTAACAGGAAGATCTGGTCATCACAAATAAAGGAGCATTATCAGGGCACTTCAGAACTACTTTGAACAAAATGAAAACTAACAAAAATCCCAGAACAGGAAAAAGGCCAAAAGCCAGGGACAGAAGAGACATGCTCTGAATTGGTGCCAACAGCACACAGCTCTGAATACCATGTCTGACCAGAAACACAAGGGGAAGAATGAGTGGGGTTAACAGGACAGCAGTTAACCACCAGCACAGTTTGCTGTCTGCGTGAAAAACTGCATTTTTACATATCACCATGTGGGAAAGAGAATGAAGAGACAGGAGAAAGCAGATTAGAAAAGAGGCAGGTAAATAAAAGCCAAATTTGAATTTCAAAGCTAACAAAATCTAAACCACAGGATATCCCAACTTGGTATTTCTTAGCCAGGGGGTAAAAAAATGATTGTCATGTAAAGAATTGCTACTGAGAAGATAAATACTGTGAGGTAGCTTGACTCAATTTATTTCAACTGGTCTAACAGACAAGTACTGTCAGATGATAAGTGAGATTCAGGCTCTTTACAATTTACTTTTTTCTTTCTGTTCTTAAGGCAGACTAAAGTAATAAATCTAGGTCTGAAACTATGGCTATCCCAGTTGTTAAAACAATATTTAAAAATTTGATACATGAATGACTGAAAAACAGCTGTCTCTACAACTGGGCTGTAATCATCATGTTATAAAATAAACATAAGGAGGATGTGTAGGGAGCAAATATCGCTGACAGCAGAGAATTGGGTTAGGGTACTGTAGTTCGAGGCCAAAGAATAACAGCAGTTGCAGTCAGATTAACAGAAGGGCTGGAAATGCATAGGATGAAGTACAGCTCTGCCTCTTGCACGTATCAAAATAACCAAGCAGTACCTCTAACCAGCAGCAATACAGAGACTCCAAACACCCAATACATACCTGCTTGATTCTCAACACCCTCTCTAGGAAAAAAATACCCAAGGTAAGGATGGTACATTTTTACTTTCCACAGCAAAAAGCTATAGCTATGGCATCAAACGGATTGGACATCAAGTGTCTGCACAAGTACCTGGAATCCATGAACTATGCAGAATCCACAGTTTGGCATTTCTAGCCACGGCACAGGATTCTATTTATTTATTTATTTTGAAATTCAGTTACAGATTTGCATCTTGGGCCACACTGACCACATGTCTTAGAAGAAAGGATCACGGTGTGCAGGAAGTATTACTATCCCTCACTGAACAAATTAAGCGTTTTTCTACTCAAAGCAGTTACTTTCCATTCTTCTGCCTCTGATTGAATCATTAGAATCCCTTCAAAAGAGTATTTATTGCTCATATTTCCTACAGTATTTAATTATCTGAATTACAATTAGGAAACATAAATAACTGCGTTGTCAGACAAATCCTATATTATCCAACTGCTAGGTTGAGAAAAGCCATTTATAATTGATGGGCTATTTCCACAGGACACTCTGTGACACAGGCTATTAGATCAATTTCCACTCATGTATTTAAAGTTCTTTGAAACTCCAGTGCCTTTATAAAATGACTCCTCTCAAGCTTTACATTAATTACAGCTTTTTGGGACATTGCATTCTGATAAACCAAAATCAAATCTTCTCTTCTTGATGAAGTTTGTGGTTTGTTTGTTTTTTTTTTTTTTTAATAATAGCTAGCAATTCCTTTTTTCTCTTACATGTTTTCAACCATTTTTTTCATTTATAGTCCCCTGTTACTGAAGGCCACACAAAGTCTGTATAGGACTTTGCATTCTTTTTCTTCCTTTCTTCCCTTCTAAGTGAATATTTAGACAAACATATAATCTGCATTTCCATAAAATCTGCTGAAATATTGAAAAAGTTGAAAGCAACCTCAACAAGATCATCTACTCTAACATCAGTATGTCAAAGTATTTGTCACTAAAACCACATGAAGCTTCTGCAGGCAGCTACCTATGAGATGATCGAAATCAGATACAGATTCTTCCAACTTCTGGTTGCCATAGTACTGAGAACACCGTATGAGAAATTTCCTTGGTCTGCCAATATCCAGTATTTCTATAGTGCATTGCGATTAAAGAAAATGAGCAGTTCTATTAGCCCTAACCCGCATATTTACTGTCTAATACTGATAACTGGCACAAACTCCATTCATCAGTCCAATGCCAACAGTTGGCATTTCATCTGCAAGGTCAGTTTTTAAAGAGTTAACAGTCTTTAGTTTCAGACAGCCAGGCTCAAGCCTTCTAACAATCACAGATCAATGTACTTTTAAAAGGAATGTATGTCACCAAGGTAGAAACATGTTAGCAGATCAGAGATTTGCATATCAACTGTATCACTGCGTATACACTTGTCAGATAATACTATGAAAATAATCTTGGCAACTTGGATATTTTTTGCATGCAATTGTGTCATTTAAGTTTTTATAGTAAAGCCTATCCTGTAAACAAAATTCTGAAAATAGGGAGAATTAGTAAACTGTGCTGTCTCACTTGCATAAAACTGACGGATCTAAAAATCAGTGCAAGCAATGAATTTGCAACCTATTACTAGATAAACATAATAGCCAAGGTGTCAGTTAGTAAGCCACATGTTTCCAGAAGAGAGGATAAAAGCAGCATAAGATGCAATAGAAATACACAGGTCTGTTTTCAGGTGAAAATACAGTAGCACTGTAGCAATTGTCACTTCCTATTCAACACCAGCTTCATTGTAAGAAATCCAAGTGCTGCAGGAAAACGTCAGCTTTTGGAATGCAAGTTTCCATTTCTCTGCCAGAGTGGCATTACCATTGGTATCATTCTTCCTTAGCTACGGGCACTCTTCTTTAGTTAATTCACCCCATTATATAATTACCCAAACTTTGCTGAGCAGATTCCAAGGGGAGAGAGTTTCCTTCTTGCCCAAGTACTTTAAAAAGATCCTAACGTTATTTTAACAGCAGTTCAGAGATCACTACCACTCTCTGACTCTGCAACACAGTTGCATCTACAAACAGTGAACTCATGATCATCTCTCCTTCCTGAAACCTCTTTCAAAACAAATATATAATATAAGCACATAAACTGCATGGTGCTACACTTCGTTCCAACTCTACTGCAGTTCAAAGCATTCAAACATCACAACACACATATCAGTCCTTGATTATTCAGTCTGTTTCTGTAAGCAGCCAAACTAAATCTACTCTTGCAGTAACTGCTGCTATTTGTACATACAATTTTTCCTAAAGCTGTGAAAATATACACTTTTCTCCACCTATGCTCCAACAGCCTAGTACAGAAAAAACTGTAGCCACAGATAAATGAGCCATCATTGGATAGATACAATTTCCAATTACATAGAAAAGAAGGAAACCAGCAACCGTATTGTATAACATACTCGGTTCATTTATTTGGATAAATCTAACAGAAGTGTGATACAAATTTTTAATTATAGAATTATAATAAAAATAAAGGCTTTGTTGCTGCAATCCTACAGTTGGAATTCCAAACTTTTTTCAGCTGGGATTTTCTAGCTACTGCTGAGTTGCACTGACATGATTTAGCTTCTTCTTTTCTAAAAAAGAAAAAAGTGGACAAGGATTTCGCCAGTTTGAGAATAAAACAATATGAAGAGATCATATTCATTGTTCCTCATAGCAATATTTTACTCTGATTTTTCTCACTCAGTCTCACATAACCCAAACCCATCTTTCTAGCCTTCCCCACATCGTGTGGAACAGAACAGAAATTGATTTTGTCATCAGTCTCCATAGCCCAGTGCAAAGCATCCAAAGAGCACTCTCTCAGTTCTATGTAAACTTTCCATACTCTTGTGTGTGCATATGCATACAAAATTGCACGAGTTCACCATTTTTGGATATTTAGAAACAGTTATCGACAGTTAAATAGAACACTGAAATTTGAAATTTCCCAAAGTCATATGCACAGAATTTTCACTGAAGGCTGTAGGTCTGCTGTGTGTCCTTCACTGAAAGGGTTATAAAGAGGGACCGTGGATCCTTTCTGTTTTTGCGGACTGTTATCTTTCCTTTCAGGTCTTCTCCTGAAAAAGTAAAAAGTAAATTACTATGCTTACATTCCTGAATCATGCACAAAAATAGCAAAAATGCATCACATCCTCTTATGTTGCACAAGAAGTTGTTGCAAATTAATCAGAATTAAACAAATCTACAAAGGTTTCCTTTATGTTTTCAAAGCTCTAAGCAATGTTCTTAGAACAAATGTTAAGTTAAAATGAGTGCAGTTCAACCTAATGAGTTGCTGAGTTATGTCTGATGCTTTACTTCTCGGATGACCCACCCAAAGAGCCTATATGCCAATAATTTTACTTGTGATTGAGAAAAAAACACTGCATCCCTTGGATACATTAACCTTTCTTTGTATCTGGTTGAGTTGGATATACACAAATTTACTAAGAAGATGGTATAGGAAAACATTAAAGACAATTTAGGTTTTTTATTAGCTTTCATCTGCTTCCCATCCCACACCCCAACAATACGCACTTGCATACCTGACTGGTACTAAGGGGGACCAAAACAAAACCTCTGCAGAGGAAAGGTATAGGGTGGGGTTTCACAGATTTCCCTAAATCACAGACAACTGATATTTGTGCTACATTTGACCCCAAAAAAATACTGGAGAGAGGTTAATGTAGTTCCAAAACAGTGTGGCTGTCAATCTAGTACTTGAAGAATTTAGCCTTAAATCTTTATTTTTAAGGAAAAAAAAAATAGAGGTAGAGTAGTGGAACCAACCTGCAAACTTATTTGTAAATGCAAATTTCTTTGTTGATACAGACATACATGACTGAATATATAATGTTACAAAAATGGGAGAAAAGTTTTCTTTTTAAACATTTCTGTGCTCAAAATATTTATATACAAAGCAATTTTAAGCGTGTGTATGTGAAGAATGGCTTCCCAGTTTTTATCTGTAGACTAAGGGCCTGAAACCAGGAGTTATCAATATCCCTTCAAGTATAAATGACCAGATTTGTATGTTTTTTCAACTACATAAATACAGTATATCATGCATCAGAGATTGTTTCAAACCGCAATTTGCACAGGAGCTATTTTAGTCTTGTCACATAGAAAAATAACTAATGCAATTTTGAAAAGATCTCAAGATACAACCCAAAGGCTGAGCCCAAATATCTTCAGGTTAGTATTTTATATTCTATTTAAAGGCACAGACTGCAGAGAGGCAGAATGGAAACAAATAGCAAGTTGAAAACTAAGCCAGCTTCAAAGTCAATAAGAATTTTAGATTTCTCTATTTGGCACAACTCTCATTTCCATCCACAAACAGTAAACCCACAGGACATTTTGTCGAAGACTCCAGTATAAATATCAGAGGAAGCTTTTTGACAAGAATAACTGTGGTACCAATAATGCATAAAATACTTTAAAAAAGTATTTTTTGATAATTTTGGGGGTTTTTTTGTAATTGAATCATTAGTTGGAGATTCTACTTTAATTCCTGTGCAGCTTTAGTATTGGGACACAAATGCCCGACGTAATACAATGCTATTTACAAAGAATTGCAAAAATGGTTTCACAGATTATTTAAACAGAAACAGATTTGCCAGGTAGAGGGACAGAATAAAGATAAAAAGATGTTATGGCTTCTTTCCAGCTAGGAAGTTAAACCTAGTTTGAACATATAGATTTCCAGAATTGCTGCATAATGAAATATTTGACATATTTTAACATTCTATAATGACACTTTCAAAAACGTTCAGTAAGGTCAAAGAGCCTCTAAAAGAACTACAATTCCATGATTTAATCCATACTGCAATCTTCCCATTTAAAACACGAATACAAAGCAATACAATAAATGAAGTAATAATCTAAATATAATGTCATAAATTATAACTGACTTGATGGAACAGACCCCTAAGATCCTATTTGTGAAGGCAGCTAATGAAACAAAGCATTCAATTTTTCTCAGTTATTTCTTATGCAGTGACTACATTAAATCTGCTTTTCTAAACAGCCTTTTCTGAGGGCTGAAGCAAACAACAGCAGTGCAACCGAGTAAGAGAAAGGCAGTTCTGAACAATTAATCAATGTCATGTAGATAGAAAATGACTGATGTTTTTTCACCACTCTGCTGTCCTATGAGCTGCCTGAAGGAACCAGTCTCTGGGACTCAGCTGTACCACCTTGCTCTTATCATGCTCAGTTGAATACAAGTAAACCACACAGTGCCATTGCAGTTTGATTAGGACAAAAGTGAATCCATTACAATCCCCATTCTGCATTTTTATTATCCCTTAGAGAGCCCTGAAATTTGTCCCCAAAAAGAAAAAAAGGGAATTCAGCAGAATTCAGCTTGCTGCACAAGCTTGCTAGCACAGGAAAAAATGCATCCCTAGGTCCATACTGATCCACTGCCAAATAATACGCATGGGATTTACAGTGCACCCTATATGTGGGCTCTGAACACTCCAAAGAGTTTATTTTGGTTCTGACTTTTACCATCAGTGAAACTGTAAGCAATCTTATCTTTCACCTTATGTTTGTGCCACACAATCAAAAAAGGGCAAGCCTGCAGTTTAAGGGCGAAGATACCTCTCCGTGCAAGAGCCTCTTATCACTAGGAGTGTTTACATCCAACAAACCCTTTCTTTTTTCAGTCTAACTTGATTCATTTGGAAGGATTTGACTAAACCCAAAGATTGAATCCAGACTGCTGCAAAAATATCCATAACATCTACTTAAAGTTCAAAATGATCCGTAGCAATAAACTTGCAATGTGAAGAATGCTCAGAGTCCCATCCAACCTGACCTTGAATATTTCCAGGGACGGAGCCTCCACCACCTGCCTAGGCAACCTATTCCAGTGTTTCACCACCGTAATTGTAAAATATTTCTTCCTTATATCCAGCCCAAATCTACCCTCCCTTAGCTTAACACCACTGCATCCTGTCCTGTCACAACAGGCCTTGCTAAAAAGTTTGTCCCCATCTTTCCTGTAGGCCCTCTTAAAGTACTGGAGCACAATCTTTCAGGTTTCCTTTTTTAATTTATGTGGAAGAGCTTTATGAAGCCAACAGTGAGACAGGTAAAAACATCATATTCTTTATTCTGAACTCCATTAAAATTTAAAAACCTTACAAAAGATCTCACTGGAATTGTTTCAAAGAGCTGCTAGAAAACTGCAGTGGGTTCGGGCTGAAGACATCTTAACTACTGAACTGCTGGCAAGAAATATCTTCACAAATCCTCTACACAAGAATCACAGGCTTCTAAGTGGCAGTCATATCTGCCTTCACAGATACACAACAGTAAGCTCTGACACTGCTCTTCACAATAACATTGTCCTCGCTTGAGGCTAACAATTTAAATAGCATCTAATTTTCCACTCTAGTCTAGTTTAGACTTACGGAACCCACTATCCTATGCAACACTGAGGTCTAGCATGTGACTGAAAAAAACCCCAAGTCTCAAAAGTATTACTCTGGAAGAGCTGGCTAGAAAGTAGTTTCCGTATACCATCTGTCTTCTGAAAATGAGAAAGAACAATGAAAGAGCAATCATTTGTGGTGGGACCAAGAGCATCTCCCTTAAATTCAATAACTTATTCTTAATCCTCCCATTGATCTTCTTAAACTGCAGGCACCTACAGCTCTACAGAGACTACTAACTTCCCATTTGGCCATTTCTCTTACTGAATCCCCAGTCCAATGTGATCCAATGAGCAGTTGCTGTACTGAGTAGTAATCGCTGCCTTTCAGTATTATCCATCCGACCTGTGACACCTTTCTTCGCTGCCTGGCTACCTTTATAAACCAAGCAGCTTTTTGCCAACTCCTTTCTGTTATATCACTTTCCAGTCTCTTCTGAAACTATCCTGAGGTTCTATCTTTTCTTTTCATGTTCTGAGTATGTTCTCTAAAGAGTTTTTGTACCAAATTACTATATTTCAACTATCCAGGACCAATCACGAAGTAGGCTACTGCAAAAAAAGCCTATACAGCCAGCTGGGTAAGGTAAGAGCTTTGTATGGTTGCCTAAGATAACATGCCTACACTGCATTTATTGAGATTCCCAAGACAGCTCAGGTACCAGAAACAGTGGCCACAGGGAACCATGAATCACAGAATCACAGAATCACACAAGGTTGGAAAGGACCCATTGGATCATCGAGTCCAACCGTTCCTAACACTCCCTAAACCATGTCCCTAAGTACTTCATCCACCCGTTCCTTAAACACCTCCAGGGAAGGCGACTCGACCACCTCCCTGGGCAGCCTGTTCCAGTACCCAATGACTCTTACTGTGAAGAATTTTTTTCTGATATCCAACCTGAACCTCCCCTGACGGAGCTTCAGGCCATTCCCTCTAGTCCTGTCCCCTGTCACTTGGGAGAAGAGGCCAACTCCCTCCTCTCCACAACCTCCTTTCAGGTAGTTGTAGAGAGTAATAAGGTCTCCCCTCAGCCTCCTCTTCTCAAGGCTAAACAACCCCAGCTCTCTCAGCCGCTCCTCATAAGACTTGTTCTCCAGCCCCCTCACCAGCTTTGTTGCTCTTCTCTGGACACGCTCCAGAGCCTCAACATCCTTCTTGTGGTGAGGGGCCCAGAACTGAACACAGTATTCGAGGTGCGGTCTCACCAGTGCCGAGTACAGAGGGAGAATAACCTCCCTGGACCTGCTGGTGACCCCATTTCTGATACAAGCCAAGATGCCATTGGCCTTCTTGGCCACCTGGGCACACTGCTGGCTCATGTTCAGTCGGCTGTCAACCAGCACCCCCAGGTCCTTCTCTTCTGTGCAGCTCTCCAGCCATTCTTCCCCCAGTCTGTAGCGCTGCATAGGGTTGTTGTGCCCCAAGTGCAGGACCCGGCATTTGGTCTTGTTAAACCTCATCCCATTGGTCTCGGCCCAGCAGTCCAGCCTGTTCAGATCCCTTTGCAGAGCCTCCCTACCCTCCAGCAGGTCGACACTTCCTCCCAGCTTAGTGTCATCTGCAAACTTGCTGAGGGTGCACTCGATGCCTTCATCCAGGTCATTGATAAAGACATTGAACAGAGCTGGACCCAGTACTGAGCCCTGAGGAACTCCACTTGTGACTGGCCTCCAGCCGGAGTTAACTCCATTGACCACCACTCTCTGGGCCCGGCCATCCAACCAGTTTTCAACCCAGGAGAGTGTGCGCCTGTCCAGGCCAGAGGCTGACAGTTTCTGAAGCAGAATGCTGTGAGAAACTGTGTCAAAGGCTTTACTGAAGTCCAAGAAGACTACATCCACAGCCTTTCCCCCATCCAGTAGTTGAGTGATTTTGTCATAGAAGGTGATCAGGTTAGTTTGGCAAGATCTGCCTTTTGTAAACCCATGTTGACTGGGCCTGATCACCCGGTTCTCTTGCGTGTGCTTCATGATAGCACTCGAGATTACCTGTTCCATGACTTTCCCTGGCACTGAGGTGAGACTGACAGGCCTGTAGTTCCCCGGATCCTCTCTGCAACCCTTCTTGTATATGGGCACAACATCAGCCAGCCTCCAGTCTAGTGGAACTTCCCCAGTCAGCCAGGACCTCTGGAAGATGATGGATAGGGGTTTGGAAAGGACATCCGCCAGTTCCTTCAATACTCTTGGGTGGATCCCATCCGGCCCCATAGACTTGTGGACGTCTAGCTGGGCAAGCAAGTCTCTAACCGCCTCCTCTTGGATCACGGGAGCCTCAATCTGCCCCTCTAACTCTTGGATTTGTAAACAGAAGGAACAACTTTCTTTGCTATTAAAGACTGAGGCGAAGAAGGCATTAAGTACCTCAGCCTTGTCCTTATCCCCTGTCACTGTTATTCCTTCTGCATCCACTAGAGACTGGATATTCTCCCTCGTCCTCCTTTTCCTGTTAATGTACTTGTAGAAAGACTTTTTGTTGTCTTTCACAGACTTAGCGAGTTTTAATTCTAGTTGGGCCTTGGCCCTCCTGATTTTTTCCCTGCACGATCTCACTTCGTCCCTGTAGTCCACCCAAGATGCCTGTCCTTTCCTCCAGAGCACATAGAGCTTCTTTTTCTTATTGACGCATCTTGAGATCACCCTGCTCCACCAAGCTGGCTTTTCCCCCCGCCGGCTCCTTTTCCGGAACACAGGGAATGTGTGAAGGCCAGAATACATCTAGCCTTCCAAACTGTACAGCTGCAGCAGCCAAACTCACTCACCAAGAACTAGTCTTAATTCACTAAGTTTTGCAGTAGGGATCCTAAACTGCAGCCTTGTTCAATCCTTCTCTCTCAGGAGCTGTGGCAAAATTCTGAGAAAACTAGACTGTTGTTGCTCTATGAGCCACACCTCTTTGCCATCACAGAACTTGCAAAGCGAGGCACACAGAACAGCACAAGAAGAGCATCCAAGTTTTCCTATCTAGGTACAGAACTTCTGTTATCTTCCAATGAGATAGAATAGCCATGGGAAGAGATTCTTTCAATTTACTCCCTGAAAAACTCACCTACAAATGTTTCTGAAAAGTCTGCAGGATGATTTTAAACCACAGATTTCCAAAGATATGGCATAAGACATGCAAGATGCAGGGTGACCTCAAAATTCAAGTTTTAACAACTGCT
Source organism: Cuculus canorus (assembly GCF_017976375.1). NCBI lineage: Eukaryota > Metazoa > Chordata > Aves > Cuculiformes > Cuculidae > Cuculus > Cuculus canorus. Next base: position 13,279,040 of record NC_071405.1, read on the forward strand.
AGATTTTAAAAGCAAGCACCATTTCTGGAGGTATCACTTCTAAGTGTCTATAGACACCATATTGCAACTGTAGACAGGCAAAACAGACACTAAAATTAGGAATCAAATTATCCAACTGGGATGCGCAATATTGAAGTATTTCAATATAAGTTCAAAACATTCAGACGGATTAATTGTACCAGCTTTGTTTTCCTGCCTCTAACAAAGCTTTCTATGTAGACAAATTAACATTTTTCAGTTGGTAAATTTACAGGCAACTACCCAATTATGGAGACCGGGGAGTTCAAGATAATCAAGGATTTTACAGGGTCTTAGTCATGTGCTAGCCCCTTTTAGCACCATAGAAAAACAAATCAAGGTTTTATTTCCACTGCAAGGCAATATTAAGAACAGAAAATGCTGACAATATGCTGTTTATTGCTAATAGAATTTGCTTGCATACAGATCTAGGTTTTAACTGAAGATGCTGTTAACAAAAAGATTCCGTGGGCCCTTTAAAATAAATTTTTTAAGCATTTTATTTATTTAGTAAATGCTTGAGACAACCAGATGAACGTGATATTCTGCATCTATTTTTTTTTTTTTATTTATGAAACTTAGCAGGAATATTTCAACAAAAGCAAAAGACTCCTATTTGCACCATTAATAAGAAAAAGATACTGCTTTGGCATCTCAATTTCAATTTTCAAAACAGAGACATTTTCAAGCTATTAAAAGGGATGCTAAGTGAAGCCTTGTACTCTGTAGGGAGTCCACAATACAATAGTGCCTTAGCTGAGAAAACCTAGTTTTTCTGGCAATAAAATATCATCTGGCTTCCTTCTCCAGCTTCTTTAATTTTACTGCACGCTAAGCAGTTAAAGCATATACAACACGCTGATGCTACTTTGCTTTACTTCATTGTGCACCAGCTCCAAGTCCCTCGTCACAGTCTATGAGGAAGAAAACTAGCTTTTCAGAATACTTCAGTAAGAGAGTATCCCCCACTTGCACATTAAATCTAAACCAAATCAACAGAAATTATCCATTAAAGCTATATACAAAACTGTCTACCATACTTAGGTATCAAGCTGTAATTCAGTGGAAAATTATTTTGTCTAAGTATTACTTACGTGTAACTTTTATTGTTTCAACTCTCCTTATCTTTGGACCTAGAATAAACCTCTTCCATTTTATGCCAGAGAATTTGCAAATGTTGCACACCTAGTGCAGGGTGCGCCAGGAATGTAATGTCTTGTAGTGGCTTGATTCTGTTATCATTAGGATAGAGATCAAAACATTCAGTCTTTTTTATGGCTGAGAAACAGACCTATTTTTAAAACAAATAGTCTGGCATCAAACAGCTGACAAAATTAGCAAGTTCACACTGCAGAACAAAACAACTTTGCCATGACACAAAGGAGACTTCCTGTTAAATACCTAACAGGTCCAGATATCTGTAAGCTCAGCCTCTTTTACAAGAGCAAATCCAAACACTATTAATCAACAAGTTTTTCTCAGAACCTTCTCTAACACAAGAAATAACAGGTAGAGAATACTAGAGTAAAGTGGTAATTTTATAGAAGATATAAAACCAGACAAAATGGGCAAAAGGATGCAAAAGGGGAACTTAAATAATTATGAAGAGGAGACAGATAGAAAAAAAAAAGAGAAACATAGCTATAACAAGATTTGTTACAGGAATAATTTTAAGAAATACGAGCTAATAAAAAGAAAGGAAGGAATTACAGCAAAAGTGATCTTGAAGGCCAACTAGGTTCACTGCTTCAAAGCACACTGTTTCTGCAGTTGTCTTTGGAAAGTCACCATAGCTAGACTAGAATTCTAGAACTAGGCACATCTCCTAGTAATTTCACACATTCGGTAAATGTCAAATGATCTGTGTAACATTGAATAATGTGCATATTCTAACAAATATCACTGCACTTGAAAAAATTTCACTTTATGACATTGAAATTTAATGAGTTGCAGCAAGGAGACCTTAGCCAGCCTTGTCTATAAAGAAACTGAACAAGAACACAAGTCAAGTACAACTGCACCAATGCACATGTGCACCCCAAGAAGTGACAGGACCTAAGAATAAGCAATTAAAATTATTTAAGAATATAAAGTCAAAGCATGAAAGAGAGAAATAATTTGTCAGATAACACAGACCACAGTGCCTTTAGGAAAGGAGCTGCCAGCAAAAAAGTTGTCATGGCTGACAGCTGGAATAGGCAATTGTAAAAGCAGTTTAATCAAGTGCAGATGCTGCTTTCGCCACTGCACGTTCATAATTAGGTCTGTTGAAAGACAGACCATCTACATCCATCTACATCAATACTTCTCTATAGCATCTCTAAGCCTGTTGACCTCTTTTTTTTTTCCCCAGCATCCACATAAGTTTGTGTATTGTTTCTCCCAATGTATCCTTTTCATCTATAAACTGTTCATTTTGGGGTCGTGTATTATCATGAGTTTATCATGAGTTTATCAACCAATCAACAGAAACTAGCCCCATTCTGAGGTTCTTCCCTTGGTCCTGCTAGTCTGTAAAGAAAAATAGCACTCAAAGATAACTAATTTAGCACTGGATAAGAGTTTAACAGTGGTGACTAAATACCTAATGGTCAAGTGGACAAAAATAAAAATAACAAAACAGCATAAAAATTTAACTACTGTATTTCCTTTGATTATAAAAAGACTAGGGAAGTGTGAAAGAAAGTGCAGTTCTACAGGAATAACAGGGCAAAGCTTATAATTCTTGCCCTGTTGTATGTCCATCCTCTTGCATGACAATTCTACAATGGTCATGGACTTATTTCTGTGCCTATAAAGCTAGGAATATTTGACAACTTGCATACAAATGTATTTTCAAGGCTTATCAAATAGAACTAATTAGAACCACTAACAAGCACCACTACGCTCTTCAAAACCTTACTTGAACATTTTATCATCTGAATTTTGGGTTGTCCCTGATGACAACAAAAGCCTTTATAACTACATCAAATTCAGGGTGAAACATACTACAGTACTTACCCATTCTATAAAAATTCACAGTGTATCAAAACAACGCCTTTCATACTTCAATGGACCAAGTTCATGGCTGTAAGTGCTTTGAAACTGTTTTCAATTTACAGAGTAATCCCACAGTCCCAGGTACAGCACCACGCATATATTCATGATCCATTTAAATACAACATAGTTCAGGAGTAGTACAAAAAAATCCTACGCAATCACTTACAAATATGATACTTAAGAATACTAGTATTGTTAAAATTAAGTTAATGTTAATAGCAGTGTTCTGCTCTTACACTCTACTGCCTCAGAAATGCTTTCATACAGAAGTTCTCATCAAAATTATGCTATAGAGCTACAGAAGTATGACATACGCCTACTTATACCTGTGCGGACTTTACACATTTTTAACGCAAGTTTTGTATAGATATTTGCCAGTGCTTTGCTGAGTCAAAAGAATTCGTTAAAAGCAGCTGATTTATTTATTAGTTGTTTTTAACATTTACATAATTTTAAAAGTATTTTAGATTTAAATTTAATGATAACAGCAGTGTAACTTAACTACTGTTGCACCACAACTAAATTTAAATATACCTGCTTCTACAGGAATTGGTTTCTCCAGAAGGAAGACTGTCTGTTTCCAGTGTGTTTTGGTACACTGGGGACCAGTAGAAAATAAGACCTGCAATGGAAAAGTTCAAGAGTTTGATTAAGAACAACATTTTTGATATCACACCACATCAATCAATTACCAAACAGACATGCACATGAAGTGTTTGCTACAGCAAAACAGACTCTCTGCCAAATACCTTGAGGTAAAATAAAATACATAACTGCCCTCATCTCCTGAAGATATTTTTAAAATATATAACACCAAATACTCACCTTATTGTGACAGTTCTTCTCAAAAAATATATCAAAATAACCAGCAACTGCCTATAAGAAAAGAGAAAAATGTAAATATGATAAAAGAATAAAGGTGACACTCAAGAAGACTATCACTAATATACGTATTGGGATTTCTACTGCTTTTAAAGCCTTTACTAAGAAGAACAAACCTACATTTATGCTTTCAAACATGCTAAAAATCTTAAGTCAAATAAATAAACCATCATCACACCTTTGTTTTACTCGAGCATACTCAGCCCCACTGTAACTGCATTTTATTACCTATCAAAGTTTGGTCCGAGTTTCCAAAATAACACGCATACTCTAACTGCAACTAGAATTAGATATGAGAAAATTGCTTTTCAGACACGTAAACCCACAAACATTCAGTCCTTGTCCTCTGTGGCTCCCATGACTGTCACAAAACACACACGCAGCCAGAGGGATTCTGCATGGTCTCTTCACTCCTTGCGTAGCTTAACACCATTTCCCATAAAAGCTCCTTGTGAATAGAGACAGAGCATAACCAGGCAGGGAATATTTTTCTTCCTCTACTACACACACAGATAAGGAAAGATTCACAGATGCCTCACTGCTGGCCTCTCCAGCAGTTAATAGTTTCTAACAGTAACCCTCCACAGGATGTGTTGGAACTTTTCTTCTGTCTTTCCTGCCATCCCACTCCTACCCTCTTCAGTGCACAATTCATTAGTGGGATATTTTTCCAGCTTAAAGTGGAAAAGAAATACAAGAAGTCTGCACACAAAACAGGATACCAACACTAGCAGTTACACAGTCTTTTAATACTGGCCTGCCTTTTTTGACAAAAAAGCCTTATGAGAGTCCCAGAAATTCAAAGAATTCAAATAAAGAACTGGAAGATACTAATAAAAAATGATCAACTCTGATGGATCAGAGGGCTAGAGCACATCTCACATGAGGACAGGCTGAGAGAGTTGGGCTTGTTTTGCCTGAAGAAGAGAAGGCTAGGCAGAGACCGTATAGCAGCATTCTAGTATTTAAAGGGGGCTACAAGAAAGATGGGGAGGGGCTCTTTATCAGGGAGTGCAGTGATAGAAAAGGGAGAATGTTTTTAAGCTGAAAGAGGGGAGATTTACATTAGATATGAGGAAGAAATTTTTTTACTGCAAGGGTGGTGAGGCACTGACACAGGCTGCCCAGAGAAGTTGTGGATGCCCTGTCCCTGGAGGTGTTCAAACCCACGCAGGATGAGGCTTGGAGCAATGTGTCAATAATAGGATAGAATAGTTAGGGTTGGACCTTAAAGATCATCTAGTTCCAACACCCCTGCCATAGGCAGGGACATCCCACTAAATCAGGCTGCCCAAGGCCCCATCCAACCTGGCCTTGAACACCTCCAGAGATGGGGCAGCCACAACCTCCCTGGGCAACCTGCTCCAGTGTCTCACCACTCTCATGGTGAAGAAGTTCTTCCTAATGTCTACCCTAAATCTGCCCCTCTCCGGTTTATACCCATTCCCCCTGGTCCTATCTCCACAAGCCTTTATGAATAGCCTCTCTCCAGCTTTCCTGTAGGCCCCCTTCAGGTACTGGGAGGTCGCTATAAGAACTTCTCTGAGCTTTCTCTTCTCCAGGCTGAACAAGCCCAACTCTTCCAGCCTGTCCTCGTAGGGAAGGTGCTCCAGCCCTCCGATCATCTTTGTAGCCCTCCTCTGAACCCATTCCAACAGCTCCATGTCCTTCTTATGTTAAGGACTCCAGAACTGGACACAGTATTCCAGATGAGGTATCACAAGAGAGGAATACAGGGGCAGAATCACTTCCCTCGACCTGCTGGCCACGCTTCTTTTGATGGATACGGTTGGCCTTCTGGGCTGCGAGTGCACATTGCCGGCTCATGTTGAGCTTCTCATCGACCAGCACCCCCAAGTCCTTCTCTGCAGGGCTGCTCTCAAGCACGTCATCCCCCATCGTGTACTGAAAACGGGGATTGCCCCAACCCAGGTGCAGGACCTTACGCTTGGCCTTGTTGAATCTCATGAGGTTCCCAGAGGCTCACTTCTCCAGTCTGTCCAGGTCCCTCTGGATGACATCCTGTCCTTCCAATGTGGCAACTACACCGCTCAGCTTGGTGTCATCCGCAAACTTGCTGAGGGTGCACTCAATCTCGCTGTCCTACCACTCAACGCTGAGAATCTCATTCCCAAGTGAATTACAGCCTTCTCTCTAATATGATTTTTTTGAGTTAAGATTGAGGAGGCTTTGACAAAGTTTTATTGACTCATCAGACTACTTTTATTGATGCAGAGTCTTTTCTGGACATTAGTCGGAGATCTACTAAGTCATAAAAATATTGTTCCACCATCAGGTCAATACTGTTGATATGTTTACAAAAAAACACCTAGGATATGATTACTGAGGAAAGGAAAAAAGTTTGCTATAACAAAGATACTTCAAGAATTGAGGGAAAAAAAAGCGGCTTCCAGAGAAAATGAGACAAACGAGCTACATTTCAGACCAGAAAGCCAAAAGCTCCACAGCTAAGGTGGATGCAATTATCTGTATGCTCGGTAGCAAGAAGTAACAGAAGCATCCTACATGCTCCCCTGAGAAAACATCCCCAGATAGAATGTTTTAGGGATGGAGTTCAGGCTGAAAAAAACCTGTAGTTATAAGCAAAGAAACTGTCCCTTGCTATTTGCTGCCTTTTGCGCTCAGGGAAAGCTTATACCTTCTATAAATGACTAAGATAAATAATCGCCTAACTCCTTACAGTATCAATGGTTTCCCTAACTGAAACACTGACTTGGACTATTTGAATCCAGAAGTAATAACAGTAATTACTACACAGAGCACCTTATGCAGAGCTCCAAGGATTACAGAGTTCAAAGGACTACAAAGAAAGAGTTCTATGTAGATGCATTAAATTCTTCTTGTTACCTTCTAAAATGGATATATGTCCTTCTAAGTTGATACTGAAAAAATTAAGCCAAAAGAAAAAAAAAACCCAGAAAAATATTCTAACAAAATAAGTCCATAAGGATAAGCTCCTGTGAACAGCTTCAAGTGTTCCCCAAAATTCCTCAAAATTTGGCCAGTTAAAACTGAGCAGTGGCAACACCTCAAAAGCAAAACACACCCTCTCTGTTGAACTGTGTCAGCAGGCAACCCCAGCCCTGCACAGCTGAATAGATAATGTATGCTTACAGTTAAATAAATGCAGGACAGAGTTTGAATTGTGTATATTCAATTAGCAAGTAGTTTTCAGCTACTGATGCTGTTTTCCCTATTTCCTTTAACAATCCATACCAACCGTACCAACGCATCTGTGTATGAAACTCATCATTCAATTGAAAGTTTTACCAAAAGAAATAGGCTGGGCCTCTTCAACACTGAAAGAGGGCATGCAGATCCCAGCACAGCTCTAAAGCCTTTTTGTATAAAGCAAGCACGGAAGGAACCCAAGAGAAAGGAAAGCCTCAAATTTGCAGTTAATGTAGAAAACCTTAGTATAAAGAGTAGGTGGGCCTATGTCAAAGAGGAAACCTTGTTCTTTATACCCAACTGGATAATTGCTTCATACCAGAAAAAAAGTAGACAGTTTCCTATAATCACCCATGCTTTGCTTTAAGCAATGTAGGAATTTGAAAAATAGACCATTAGAGCATTCCTATGATGGTCTGGCTTTATTCCCCTAGCAGAGAGTACAAATGTTAACAACTAATTACTACCACAAAACTTTTTTCATTACAGCTCAGTTCTATAAATCTTTTCACATTCTATTAAGGCAGCTAAATTAGCCACAAAACATTTAATTTTTCAAAATTGGTCAATAACGCTGCATCATAACCAGAAATAAAAGTTTCCTTAGCTATGTCATTGGTGAAATATTTGAAGATTCAAAGCAGCAACATAGTTCTAGTTATTTCTCCACTTGTAAAAAGTTTTGCACAATACATTAGAATTTCTGTTTCTACATGAAGCAGCAGGAAGTCTTCCTTGAAACAGCTATGAAAAACTAAAATCTTTGACTGCATTAGAGAAGCCTATTTCCATACTCCCAAATGTAAGTGCTAAAACTCTCTAAATCAAAACACGACCCCCCACTACCGTTAAGGTATATCAGTGTAAGCCTTGCACCGCTACAGAAGTGAAATGACCCTCTATATTTGTCCAAAGCAGCCTCACAAATCTAAAACCTAACTAAATCAAGGTTGAAATAACAAAACTAGCTTGACAATAAAAATACTAGGTTGATAAGAAAAAAACTAGCTATAAAACAGTGGATTTGGTTACTATATTCTTTATTCGTTACCCATTGGTAGATTTATGCTGAAATGCAGAATACATATCTTTTATATTTAAATACATCTGAAGTTCAAAATAATTTTCATTTCACTTTTGAACACTACCACAAACTGCAGTAGCTATAACAGTCAATCACAAACTTTTATTAAATATGAAATGCTATGAAGAAAGACATTTCCAATATTTACAGCTTGAAGGAAATTACGCCTTCCCTTCCTGTAAAATTTAACACGTGCAGCTAAGCAACAAAATATAAGGAAAAAAAATATTCACAAGTGGAATACTAGAAGCAATCACAGACACAATCATATAAAACAGAATGAAAGGCTGGCCAGATTTTTATTAAATGTGTCATCTTTTTTTACAAGAAGGCAAACTAAAGAAAAGGAACAAGCAAATAACACCCCTATAAATTCTAGATGATGTTTCACAATTCCTGTCCTGGTTTCTTTGTTTTTTTTAAGCGTAATAATAACTGTTTTTTCTTCCACTGCAGCTTTTCTCATCCTTTTGCTCTGCCTTTGACAGTTCATTTACAACTCCACCAACGACTAATCAGCAAGAACTTCAGCCTCCTCTGGAAGAATCTTTTAAGTGCCAGTCTCTTGAATACCATGAAAGAGCAAAACAAAAATAATGATTTCTGAAGTTGTAATAAATAACCGCAACTCCAGCCTGACACATGCTCTAGACTCAAAGGATGTTAAATATTGGGAAACGCTGCAGAAATATTATTCTTCCTGTTCTCAAATAAATTGCCAGGAGAAAAGCACAGCTCTGAGGACAAAAACTCCAATCCCGGAACAAAGTCCCCACATCTACTCAGGGCACTAGGGTGGTTAAGTAATGAACTAAGGGAACATTTAATAATAGATGTGCATTAGTGAGATTGAGAAGCAGTATCCTATAAGGGTCAGAGCTCACTCAACAACTAAGAATAAAGTATTCCTGAAATTAAAACAGAAGCCACTAAATTCTCCTCGATTTTGTCAAAAACAAGTTTTGATGAAGAATTCATGTAAAGTAGCTTAACATCTTCATCCATCACTGAGGATTTCCAAGGTGTTCAGGCAAACACATCAAAAACAGTAAATGAAGCACTTGCTCTCAGTAAGATTCACTTGTCTTCGAGAATTTTCTTCCTACCTAAATAAATTATTTTTAGCCTATTTTTTCCCCACTTATTCATGTAACATGTACCAAATATATCAAGATCCCAAGAAAACCCATTTAATATATGTAATAGGTTTACAGCAGTACATATTATTTACACTCTGCCACTTCGAGCCCTTATCTGAAACGGGAATAAGAGTCTAAATTTTAATTCAAGTACATCTGAATACGAAGGCTTTTTCTAAAGGAAATGGCTTCAGCATTTTAACAGGATAAAACAAATGAGACTGCTTGACTGCTTATGAGAACTCATAAAGGCAACCTTACCAATCCACTTAGGAACAAGGAAATTAAAAATTATCATCATTGCTATCACCTACAGTGAGTAATTTATCATTCTTGCTCTTCACTAGTATCATGTTCCAACAGTGAGTGGCTACAACAAATACAATTAGACAGCTGGCCACAGGAGTGGGAGATAATGTGCTTTTGATGGAGTTTATCCAAGCATGGAGATGGAATGTTTGTCATCCATGCAGCAGAGTTGCTGTGTTTTTATCACAGGGAAAAGAAATCTCTCACCATTAAAACCCAACAATTTTATGTTTTGAAAAGAATAACAATCTGGAAATCACTGCAGAGAAGGCTACAAATGGCTAAATAAATCAGAAGGACAAATTCTGCTTTATAACAGGGTAAGAGTAGGCTTTCCTTTAAATAGAAATCTGGCATTCAAGGCGTGTTTAACGGTAGTACCCAGAGCCAGATTTCCAACTTTTAGCTTACAGAAACTTAGTTTCTCACCTAAGGTTGGAATTAAATACTTACACACTAATACTTATGATTGGCTCCCAAGTGGAAGACTGGGCATTAAGAAATGAAACTGCCTAGCATGTAAGAACATTTTAACAATCAAAGATTTTCCATTATCAAAATAATCTTTTCCAGACACCTCAACCTCCTTTTTCCCCCCCAATAGTTTTAATACATCAGTCACGTCCTCCGTCTCATTATCCTTCTTTCACCCTCTTCCTCCCTCCCACTTTTTATACGTATTCCCTGCTTTTTGACAAGATCTCCTGGGAGCAATGAAGAGATACTGCCATTTTCATCCCAGGGGATAGTGTTATTCAGCTAGGAAAGATCAACCTTGATGGACTCACAGGGGAAATGCTCACAAACAAAAGAGAAAGTTTGTCAATTGATTTCCACAGTGAGGGTAATCACTGTTATATTTTATCTCAAAAGCTCACATAGCAATCAACTTGGAACACAATTAATGGAATATTCTCCTAAGCAGCATCAACTGACTGATATTAGCCAGATGTCTCATTAAAATCAGCAGTGACAAACACTAGCTCTTTATTAGGAAAACACACTTTCGCAGGCTAATTAAATTTATTTTTGGCCATTATCTTTCTAAGACCGAAATCAAGTCAACTTGCACTAAAAGTGCTTTGAAACAATTACATAAAATGATCCATGCAACTGATTCATGCTTTGAGTATCTTCAACATTTGAAAGCTAAAATAATGATAAATAAACTTAATGCTAAAAGATACTACTTTGTGGCAGACCATAGGAAGAATAAAAGAAAAACCAACAGAAAGAATATGCACTCCGAAAAAAGCCTTGACTCACCCCCATCCCCCAACGTCTGCTATACTCAGCTCTATATACAAGGTCACAATTAAAAGTTTATTTTTGCTCAAGCTTTCCATATTTCTCAGGTTTATAGGGATTTTCTTTTCTTAAAGACTTATTTAATTGCTTGAACACCTGGAAGAAAAACCTATTTAGAACATTAAGCATTTTTTTGAGGCTATGACCCAAATGTATTACAGAATCAGCTGCAATACACTTCGGATGCACCTACAGAGAAACATCAGGCTGATCTGTTACGAGCATGACTTAATCCTCTGCTAGGGTTTTATTTTTTTTGGTCATGCAAAAGTATGAGAGTAATTAAAACTAATTTACAGGTGGAAGGACAGATAAATCAGATATGTGTCAATTAATACTATGCTCTCCAGTTTTGGGAATTATTTCGTATTTCACACAGGCTCATCACAAAGTCTTAGTCTAAAACGAGAAAAGTGTTAGCCTATTGCCTGCCGAACTGCATGGTTTTCAAATAACCTTTAATACAATTAAGTGGCACTACCATACGACCAGATAATTAACCAAGTGGTCAGCAAGAAGGCCTTCCAAGAGCAAGAGTGATAATATCTACAAAGAGAAATATCTGTTTCAGCATTTGCATTATCAGTTTTCAGGAATTAGTTTTGTACTAAAAAGTTACAAAACAAAATGGAAGGAAAAAAATTAAGGATGAAAAAGAGGTGAGTGGCAAGTCCCAAAAGTTAGCATTAGACTGGAGAGGTTAATCTTGCCGTGCTCCCTCCAGCCAAAGAACAGAAAAAACAGTCTGTTCCCAACTCTCTCCTTGCCAAAGCTTTCCCACAGACTTTATGAAATCCTCCCAGAACTGTTGACCAGAACAAGTTTCTGTTTACAAGAACAGAAATAAAGTATGGGGAAATCAAGAGGTCAGCTTCTCTGCTGAGACTGAAAATAAACACAGAATTTCAAACAGTGTTTACTAAAGGGAAAAACACCAAGAGACTGAGCAAAAACCAAAATCAGATTCTAGGAGGTATTTAGTAACTTGCCACAGAAATCAGAAGTGCAGCCTCTCCTGCCTGAGGGGTGTTCTAAGTCGTAATCAAAACAAATGAGGGAATGAGTTGGTAAAAACACTGCATTATGTCTCTGATTCCTGTCAGTTTTTACAGCTTACTGGTCTCTGGTACCAGAGACATGCAAAGAGGTTGATGGGAGAAAGCAACAGACCCCAACATGGATAATGCCTCCAAGGGTTGCCAGCTGAAAAATTTAGCTCTCCATACCAGAGGATGCCAGGACTCCCTGCTCCAAGTACTTGCTAAATTACTCCCACCAGTGCTAAGCTTCTGCGAAAACAAGTTCAGCAACAGCAACCATGCACTTCATGCTACTGACACAATTCCATGTCTATCGTATGTTCCTCTGCACCAATGCAATGCCTCAGGAAGAAGCAGCATAGAAACCCACTGCCCAGAACCTGATGACACAGCGCAAATTAGTAGTTGAGCTGCAACAGGATCCACAAAACAACTAACATATCTCCATGCAGGTAACTGTCCCACTTGTGTGGTTTTTAAAGACAGACCACTTGTAGAGAGAGTCAAAGTTCTAATGGCAACACTGGTCTGAACTGAGCTTTGCTGTTGGTGATGGCAATAGGAGTAAGAATCAAATCTGTTTTGACGCTTTTATGGCACAGAAAGGGCTGCTTTGAAATCAACTTTAGATTATGAGCTCAAAAAGTCTGATATATACAAGCATATAAGGATAGATTTCCAAACTGTTATTTTTGTGATATTTTTGTAAATAAAGCAAAACATTTTAAAACATTCAGATTTTAAAAACTGCAGAAATCCCAAGAGCCAAGAACAAAAAGCTAGATTTTCAAGAAATGTACGCAATTTCCTCTTTTTATGCAAAAAAACCCCAAAGACAGTAGAACAAGAAGACACGGATGCAAAAAAGGAAAACATCAAATGTTATTTTCAAAGGACAAATTGCAATCTTAAAGCATCTCCTCAAAAATTCTCAATATAAATAATGGACTTTTATTGTTCATTTACTGCAAGGTTAGGCAGCCTGATATGATGGATGAACTGTCAACCCCCAACTAAACTTCCACAATCCATCACAGAAAGAGTGGAAATTTCACTCAAAGTGTCAATAAACCTAAATAATGAAGTGCAAAATACTACAGAGTTCTGATCATTTTTTAAGAACCTGCATTCACTGCAAAATTTCAGAAACACTGTTCTTGCCCCAGTTCCCATCCCTTCTCCCTGGCAGTCATAAAATGCAGGCATAGAATGCAGGCATAGATCTTGATTTATAAGTCAATGATACCATAGAATCATAGAACAAAAATGAAGTTATAGAATCATAGAATCACTCGGTTGGAAAGGACCCACCGGATCATCGAGTCCAACCATTATCTTGAAGATCTAGTGCTAGGAAAAATGATTTTTACAAAATAAGCCATTTTACTCTACTCAAACATCAAAAAGACTTCCCAGATTTTGTAGAGATTTCAGTTCAACTAATCAGTTATTCAAAAGTGGCCACATTAAGAAAATTAACCCAGTGCTGCACTGGAGCTTGGCCTGAAATCAAAGCTGATCCTGCTCTGAGCTAATTAGAAATGTTTTGTGGTTCTACGACAGCTAAAACTGGGAGATTTTTGCTATCAGCTTAAGTGTTTACATTACACAGTAACATATTCTTTGTACCAGAGGAAGCCTTCAATCTCTTCTTCGCATACACACATATAAGCCAGATAAACCAGTCATGGCAGACTTATCACAAAAATATTAAAAATTAGCTACCGATTACTCCTTTGGACTTGATTCTGTGATGTACTTATTTAAAGCTAAGCGTGAAACTCTCAGCAGAAGTATCACAAGACAGTAGACTACAAAAATTTTAGCTTTTACTACAGTTCTCAGAGCCTAATACAACCTTTTGTCAAATATGATGAGAATATTTCAAGAAGTTGGTAGAAAACATTTGTAATTAATGTTGAATGTAAAAGCATATTAGCGCAATCATAGAATCTGCAAAAATGAGGTCATCCTGCCTTTGCTTATCATTTTGTGTTTAAAAATTCAATGCATTACTTTAATGCAAGCCACCATGAGACCTTCCTCTTCTCAGATATGGTAAGATGACTTTCTCATCTTTATCCCAACTGCCCTGCCTACAGGTAACAACACGAAAATCCTACTGATGTACTCTTTTCTTCCCTCTTACAACAAAGCAAGCAAGCATGCACCATAAGTAAATCAAAGCAAAAAGGTATCCTCACACAGGTTACTAATCTAATAATTTCTAAATATTCATGTTGGAATGCCTAATTTCTTTTATCTTTAAACATATTCATATTTCAAAAGTTACTCGCGTCGTTACATGAAGTATATTAAATACCTATACTTAGGTATTTTCCTTGACTTATACTTCAAAAATGAAATAAAACCCACACAACTTGCATGGGCACTTGCAGAAACAAGGGACATTCTTCACTAATCCACAAATCAGTGTTTCTCTGTTTTCTCATAACTAGCAGATACAGAATGACCAAGAAATCATGCAGCAAAATGAATGTATACCTCCGTAAATTCATAATTAACAATGTAGGACCAACTTCAAAAAAGTGTTTGAAAGATGCCCTAGTACTGAGTTTTCATTTAATTCTAAAGCTTAGACTGAAAACTTTTCTTTCCATTTGTTTCTTTTCACATTGACTCCTATTTTAGACAAATAATGCCCAACTGAGTGAGATCACAGACTCAGACTCAGACCTGCTGGAGATTCTTCACTCAATGCAGCATAGTCTGTAATACTAAGATAAATAAGTTTGCGTTTGCTGTAATTAGAACTTCCCTCCAATCAAATTCCATAGCCTTTCTAGAATTAGTGTTGTTTTGCGTATAAGCCATATTAACCTAAAGTAAAAATCCTAACTGGCATATAATAGAACAGATGCAGTGAAACCCCTGTCAACCAGGGATTTACTAAATTCAGATTCCAATTACCTATTTGTTCCCCCTCGGTCTTCACGTATAAAGTTCATGAACTTGCCTGTTTGAGAAACAGCTTGCCATATGAGCTATATGTTTATCACTATATGTTTATTACATGAGCTATAGCCTACCTTTCCCATAGCCATTTTGGTTTTCACTCTTACTAAACTCAGAAAAGCTCTTTTGATAACAGGGACAGCGTCATTTTTTAGCACAATAGTACCAACATGTTTGAACAGAACACTCTTATTTTAGAAAATGAGCTAGAGAACAAAAGAGAACAACCTCACTATGAAGGCTCCTTATCCTTCCCTTTCCTCACCTACCTGTATTATACCATAAAACCATTACTGAAGTTCTACATTCATCTCTCTTTACAAAAAGGGCTCATTTGACATCTCTGTACTGTAGAACGACTGTTTCAAGGCAAGAACTGATGATAAAGGAAGCTTAATTATTGCACTGTGTATTAGTCCAATGTGATGCTGACCATATATGAAGAAACTAAAATTGTCTTACTGTACACTTTGTGCTCGTTGTAATGGTCAGGATGAAGTCTGAAGAGAATTCTAAGTCTGGAGTGGATGCAGCATTACAGTCGATGTGCTGTCAAGAGGAACAATACAATTCTGTCAGTAACAGTGCTGAATTCAAATTAAGATCTTCCTTTGGATGCAGATTGTTCAGTTGCTTCCATAAAAACACACCTTTCTAGGGCAAAACTAATTCAGATCTCAAAAAGTGGGAAGAGATTTAAAGCCTATCTGCAAACTGACAAAACATCTAAACCCCATCTTTCCCAAATGCCAAAATAAACACATATTTAGACTAGTAGTGGTATCAAACTAGTTATGATGAGGGCTGTCCATTGTTGAGACTAAGTAGCTTGCAGATGTATCTTCACTTGTTTTATTCTTTGTTAGCATAGATGCATGGTAAACTACAGTATTAAAGTGATATGGGTCAGAATTGGGCTTCTTTTATTTGCCAGGTTAGTTTTGTATTGATGATAGAATAATGAAGGTTGAAAGGGATCTCTGGACATCACTTAGCCCACCCTCCTGCTCAAAGCAAGGGCCACTGAAGCAGGTTGCTCAGGACCGTGTCCAAATGGCTTTTGGATATCTGTAAGGATAGAAACTCCACAACCTTTCTGGGCAACCTGGGCCTGTACTCAATTGCCCTCAGAGCAAAACAGTGTTTCCAGATCTTTCAAGGATACTGCCTTAGAGTTCAGTCTGTGCCTGTTGCTTTTGTCCTGCCCATGAGCACAACTGATAAGAGAGTGGCTCCACCTCTTTTACTACCAAGTCCACCAAGCATTTATATACATGCTGACAAGATCTCCTCTGAGCCTTCTCTTCCCCAGACAGAACAATCACAGCTCTTTCAGACTCTCCTTACATCACAGATGCTTGAAAGTCCATTCATCACCTTTGTGGTCCTTTGCTGGACTCACTTCAGGACACTCATCTCCCCCTTGCACTAGGGAACCCAAGAGTGGCCACACCACTCCAGAAGTCATCTCCCTGGGGTACCAGAGAAGGTTCATCTCTCAACTTGCTAGTGACAAGTCTTCTTCCTAAGAATGCTAATTCTTAGTGTAGGAGGCTGGGTGGTTGCCTTTGCCACGATGGTGTGTGTTGCTGGCTTATGGTCAACTTGGTGTTAATCAGGACCCCTAAATTCTTCTCTGCAAAGCTGTTTTTCCAGCCAGTAGGCTCCTAGCTTCTCGTGGCGTGGAGCATTATTCCCCCCTTCCAGCTGCATGGATCCGCATTGCCCTAAGCCCTTTGCACAGAACCCCCACTGACCCATTTCTCCAGTCTGTGGAAGTCCTAGCAAATAACAGCACGCCCTTGTTGTGTATCAATATGTGAATTACCAGAGTGACCCAAAACAGGAGGAAAGGCACATAAGGCAGAAAACTGCTTCAACTATTTTGAAATTAACACAAAATGATGGCATCCAGGATTACAATAACACTGTGAAATCAAATTACAACTTGCATTTTAATATTCTAAGTTTTTATTTAATATATATACACACAATTCTGAGTTTTTAAAGAACTATAAACTACACTTTTCAGTTGATCAGAAAAATTTCACCACACTTTCACTGCATGAAGTTCTTAGTTTACGTGCTTTATCCAAGAACATCATATACTGTTGAAGTTAAATGTCATGTACATTATTAATCAATATTTCCTGATGCTGCCTGGTCATTTAGGGAATGTATTGCTTCCTGAGAAGTTACTTTATAAACTACAGAAAACAAGCAGCAGCTAATCTGAACAAACAAACTAAAACATAGTTTGTAATAATCATATAATAAATTGGAACGTTTTTGAACTTTCCCTCAAAAATATAATCCATTTGTTCTCTGGAATGGCTATCGATTAGAACAATTTACCTATAATGCCACTGTTGCTCAAGTCATTAATTTCACTACTTTGTACTATAACTCCAGCAAAGGTGCTCATGCATTACCTTTAGGTTATTTTAGGAACCATGATTGCTACTGAGAACAAATGAGTATGAAACCATTCAGCATAACTGTTATGTGAAATGCTGCATGCTGACAAACTGCTAAGCACATACACCTGAGCTGGACAGTGACTGCTCATGACAGTATATACTAGTAAGGGAAACGTGCTATTTTCTGCTTTTCAGCTTTCAAACTGAAAGAAGGGAGATTTAGGTTAGATATTAGGAAGAAATATTTTACTGTGAGGGTGGTAAGGCGCTGGAACAGGTTGCCCAGAGAAGCGGTGGCTGCCCCATCCCTGGAGGTGTTCAAGGCCAAGCTGGATGGGGCTTTGAGCAACCGGATCTAGTGGGAGGTGCTCCTGCCCGTGGCAGGAAGGTGGATCTAGATGATCTTTAAGGTCCCTTCCAACCATTTTATGATTCTGTTACCAGTAAAGCATTTTGCTTCTAAAATGACAGCTGATGATAAACTACAATGGGCTATATAACTATAGGTTAACTACATTTAACCATAAGTAACTGTTATTGACACTTCCCAGGTTAAGATGTTGGTTTAATTTATTTGTTTGCCCAAACAAACTGACAGAGCTCAACTTATCCATAAGCAGATAATTCAGAGCATGTTACATGTTCTTCATTTTCTGCATACCAAACCTGACCTATTTGGAAGAAGTATTCAAATACACTTCTACTTGAATCAGAACATGCAAAATGTCAAAAAAATGGCAAGTAAGAAAAGTGCCTGTGCCTCGGTCATTGCCCAATCAAACCTGTCAGATGTCAAATAATTACGGCCTCAGAATCCTGATCTCAATACTTTTGGTTTATACATATTCATCCACTAAGGGTGGAAGTTATATTCCCTATCATGACAGGTCTACAAAATATATTTCAGCAACTGACCTGATCGCTCTTCTCTCTCTGTATGCTCAAGAAAAACACTTGTAAGCCTCAAGTCATACAACTTATCATGGGTGTCCTTAGGAATTTTAGTTCACTGACTCTAGAGGGAGCCTAGGCCATAAGCTCAGAGGATAAAATGTAAGACACATCTGTCATGACTTCATCATCTATGAATCAAGAATCATGAAATAAAAAAAAATAAGAAAAAAGGAAACAGATGCACAAGGAGACCCAAAGTAATTATTCTAAAGAAATATCACTCTCAGCATTTCTTACTTTGAACACACAATTTAAACAACTTTATACTTTTTAGTCTGCTCTGCTGTTGCCTTTTCAGACATGCTCGTTCTGTTGGATGAAGCTATGGGTGATAAGCAGAAGAAAAGATACTATATTTCAGGTTTTTTTGCTATAGTTTAAATTTCAGTTATGCAACTTGTAACTCACCAAAATCCAAGTAAATTTGGAGTTGGATAGAAGAAAATGAACAGAACAATCTAAACACAAGAAAGCTACTTTATTAAGAGCTCAAATAAGGTAAAAAAAAAAAAGAATTAGTACAAATCTTAGTCTTAACACTAAGAACCTTATTGCATTTATATCAGTTTGAAGATGCCAAAGTTTGTGTGTGCATGCATGTTTTCCCTCCCTTCTTCCATAAATAATAAAAAGGAAACTTTTAATCTGACCACTAAAAATTTAAGCAGTGTCATACCTTAATGACAGTGGCTGAAGATATCAGTGTGTTTGGATCCAGCACCTCCACAACAGCTTCTGGAATTACAGCCTTCTTCATGCAAGACATGTCAAAGCCATACACATCTTCCCAGAAAAGTAGCTTGTCCGCATGTTTATTCATATCCCCCACAGCTACCAGACTAATGGTGCAAATGTCAGGATAAACTGTAACAACAGAAAGAGGTCAGTGAAATTTTATTTTAGACATGCATAAAGAAGATTTTTTTTTTCTTTTCTCTTTAAGTGACTAATATCTTAAAAGAACAAATTTCAGCTCTTGGACAAGATACTTTTTCCACTACTTTATTTTCTGGAGTCCTGTTTGTCCACAGAAGAGACCAGACATTGGAACACAATTCCCTCACACTACTCTGGTTACAGAATTTCCTCTTCTAGACACAAATCTCTGCAGCTGAATCCCACTGCCAGGAAAAAGTGGAAACTTGATGTCTGAGGAAAGTGATTTGGAAAATCCTATACTGGCTTCTGTACAGAGACGGTCCCAAAATGTATTTAATAACTGTAGACAGACACGCAAAGGAAAATTCAAGTGAGGGCTTTGCAGTAACCTGAAACCTCTGTGAAAAAATCTTATTTCCAGAAAAGAGTAAATTATCTTACTCGAGTTTCATTTTTGTTTCTTATCAGCATTGGCTGGTACTTGCCTTACAGCCTAAAAAATGATTTCTTGGTACTGGAAAAGAATAACCACTCTTTTAGCTGCACCTGAAGAGTATGGAAGTGACCCAACAGAGAGAAGAGAACTTCCTCCTTCATCTCCCCAATGACAGCTATCACCACTATCTCCACATTTGTGCTCGCCTGTCTCCTAAGAATATCTTCAGAACAAGTACCTATTTACAGCTTTTCCAACAGTAGTGGAAGATTGCCATTTGCCTTTTTAACAGCTGCTGACAGCAAAACCAGTCAATCTCTTGGCAATCTCTACCCACTACTAACTGGAAGAGACAAAACAACAGCTATGAACACATTGTCTATAGCACCATCAAACAGTAGGAAGAACTCAATTTGTATTTAGCTAGGTTTCTTTCCACAAAAAGATTCCCATGTTTTATTTGAGAGTTTTAAAGCCTTTGAAGTCACATATATTGACTTCCTGATGTGCTGTCAGAGCCGAATACCTACTAATAAACACCTTATTTTATTTTTTATTGATATATGAATATGGCTGCAATTATGAAACTAAAGCCATTTCTCTTGTCCTCCCCAAAATCTGGTGAACTGTAAAATTAATTTTGTCTTCAGCCTGCTCGAAATTGCAGCGTATCAAAATGAGTATAGACAAGTCATTGGTATAGCTTGGTAATTCAAAAAAGCAGTATTTTCTGCCTTGTAAAATACTGATGATAGAAACAGTAAATTGAAATTAGATCTTTTATATAGTAAGAGTAGATTTAGCCTAAAGGAAATAAAATAATCATACGTATTAATGATAGAGCCTTCTTTAAAGAAGCTCTTTTGTTTTTATATGAGGACATTCAAGCAAGCAACCACCTCCACATTTGAAATGACTAGTTTATACAAAATATGAACACATAGTCATTTCTCTCTGACTGCTTAAAATTGAATAAATAAATAATGAAATAAATAAATATCAGCAAGCTTAAACTGGAATCCCATTGGTAAGCTATCACCATCCCTATTTTGCAGATGAGGCACTCAAAGCAGAAGGTTTCTCCAGGAACAGTTAATTCAGCAGTAAAAAGGTAGTTTGATGAGAATCAAAACAGGAAGGCATTCAACCTGCCTTGTCTGAAACAAATAATTTGGTTCCAGCACACCTGACAGCTGACACTCACAAAAAAATCTAGATCTGTTGGTAGGAGTATTCCAAGTAATTTCTGGAGCTCTCAATAAGGGATTTACATCTCTCAGAGCTTTCACATTGCTCTTTACTAGCAGGACAACAGCATTATATTTGGCTTTATATCCCAGCACTTCAAACCTTAAAGAGCCACCACTGACATTCCAAGAATTAAGTGTGAAACACAACAAAAGCAAGCCACTACAACCTTTGAGGGAAGACTTTTCAGGGAAGTGCTCTTCCTGGGATGAAAGGGGCAAACATTCAAGAGGGGTGAAAAGAGGCTGCAAGTCCCTGATTATAGAATACACTTACAGCAGCATGGTAGAGACACTGAAAATGAAAACCCCAGCAAAAAGTGATCAACTGTTCTAAAACATTCCTCTTTTGGACTAGATCAGATTTCTGGGACATTGTTAACAGTTAAAAGTTTACTACTTCTATCAAGGGCGAAATATTTGAGTGGGATCATAATCAGGTTTTATTAAATCTCTTTGCCCATACAACAAATCCTTAAATCAGCAGCGGGAGTCATGATGAATTATACAAAGTGCCAAGAACAAGCAAAAAAGTAAATACTAATGCTCTAATCTAATCTGCATTTTTATTTTACTCTATCAATAGCAACAAAAAAGTAGACAATGCCTGTTCAGACTTCACAAAAAGAAATCCATGTTCCAGCAACAGGGCATAGGCAAAAGACTACAGTGATTCTTCAACACCCAAATTTTAGAAACCCAGCTATGATATACTGAAGTTTGATTGGAAATAAAAGCATGGTATCAAAATATTAGCCTAAATAATCTAAACAGTGTAGAGTTCTGTATGTGTTTAAAGACTTCTGCTTAAAACTGCATTTACCATTTCACCCGTTATTCTCAATCCCCCTGGAAATCCTCTGCTCTTTCTACAACCCTGTAACACTTCCCTGTGCAAGCCTAACAGACATAATTATTTTCTGAATAAGCCTATAATCTAATAATTATTCCTTTTCACAGGTGAAATGAATAAAATGCTGATTGGACAAAAGCACATACTCCTCAATGCTCTCTCAGTTTCATCGTTTTGACCATCTGTGTCCTTCTCGACTCAGTGCCCAGAAGTCATCTGTCACTAGTAACAGCTCACGTGGCAAACAGAATACGATGGGAAATCCTTTATCCCTCAGCAATGCCTCACAAACTTCAGGACGCTGAAGGGTAAAGGCAGCAATCCTCCAGATATACAGAAATAATTCCAAGTGAATACCATCATCATTTCGACGTGAACATGCCAACAGCATTACACTTTGAATGATGCCTTCCTCACCTGTGTCACCCCTCACCAAGACACACTGCACTCAAGTGTATACAAAAATACATACTCAAGCAAGTAACAGTTCTAAAGAACAAACAGATGGGTCATGGACAGCAAGAATTTTATGTTCCCAAATAAAATTATTATATACTGTATGCATTGCCCTAGACACTTCAGCATGCCAACAGGCTAAATTGAAGTAACGATGATATGACTGGCTGAACACAAATCTAGAAATTTGCATTCTATTCCCAGATCAATCACTGAAGGACACGACAAAATTGCAGCTGCTGCTATGGCTTTTTTCAGCTTTCCAACAGTCCCTGTAATCATGATCTTGGGCTCAGCAGTAAAAAGCGCCTTGAGACAAAATTAAGCTTTATGGCAGATTCAGGAATTTCATTGGTAAGACTTGACCTCAGCATGAGCTCTTAGTTTTGGCTCATCTGAAATGGGATGTGCCCACAGTTCTGCTGCTATACATCTATACTGCAGAACTGTCTGTCTTGCTAAGCTGATTGTTGAGCAACTTTCTCACAAATCTTAGGCACAGTCATCTTCCCTCTCTAGAAGCTGCCAGAAGAGCAGTAACTGTAAGCATCTTAAGGAAACAGTGCTCCATTTACAATCTGGCCACACCAACTGATGACTGCACTACACTGTGTGCTTTGTGAAAAGTTAAATAAGTACAAATATAATTCTCAGATCACAAAGGGTAAGTGCACTGCAGAACCAGCACACCGTCTCTCAAAGGAATCTTTGGAAGGTACAAGCCACTAGCAAGCTTACTGACAGAGAAAAAGATACCATCACAGTTTCAATAGAGGTCAAAAATATCTGTTTCTTTTCAGAAGGCTTTGGAAGTAATAGCTAAACATAAAACGATTCTTTACAATTTTAGGGGACTTCCTCAAATTTAAGTATATTGCAATGTGAAATTACCACTATATATCTATATAGAGCACACAGCTGTGTTTCAGATCTGTCTGGCCTATTCTACACTGCTGAAAATAAAAAAAAGCACCTATTCTGTCACGTTGTTCAAGTAGCTTCTAAATATTTTAACATACCAACATACTCTTGCTTGTATATTCAGCTTTGCGACCAAATGTGGGACAACTGGATACAATTCCTTTTTTTCTGCTGCACTCTGTAGCTACAAAAGCTCACTGCAATCAAAAGGAAGCACTGCAGCGAGCACTGTTACACAGTCATTAATCCAATCATTAGGGCAGTGTAGTGAAACTAACTATGTGCATGGTTAGCACAAAAGGGGGAAAAAAACCCCAGACTGATGACTACAATTGAAAAGGTCAATATGAAATACAATACTGACAAAGGAATTAAGTGCAAGGAATAAAGCATATGCATCACATGAGGAATAAACATTTGCAGGCATTTAAACATTGCTTAAGATGACACTATCTAAGCTACTTAAAAGGATAAAAAACCCTCTACTTCAAAATAAAAACTTTTTTGTGTCACTTCCCTACCTTTCAACCACAAAAAAGGGGTATATTCTCACCAGGACAACATAAATACAGTTAACTGAAACACTGTTACTCCATTAGTCATTTCACCTGGCTTCTCGTGTTTGAAACTACCTCCTCTCCACACAACTTCCCTCCTCCAGGAGGACATTCTACCCACTGTTCCTGTAATTCATAGTAGCTTACTCAAACAGTATCCTACCTTACAGAAAAGAACTTATTTTCCTCTGTTCATAGTTATGCACAAACTCAGATTTTGAGAGGGGAAAACAAATGCCCATAAGTAGGGAGGAAAAATTTAGACTGTGCTTAAAAATAAATAACCCCTCCTATTCTTAAAAACACCATTAACTTGAGACCTTGATACGCCATCTAATGTTCTTCTATCACCTATACAGTACACTAATGCCTTGAAGCTCATACTAATGGAAACATATTTCATTTTGACTGGCAACTTTCTCATCCATGCATAGCTTATTCTAAGTCTCTGAGTTCATTTAGTTTCCCCCCAGAGCTAAATTTATTAAAAGAATTACGTGCACCAACCTGAGCCTCCCTCTGCCAGGTACTTGTCCTTTGCATAGATGACAGAATCGAG
This sequence comes from Cuculus canorus, assembly GCF_017976375.1. Taxonomy (NCBI): domain Eukaryota; kingdom Metazoa; phylum Chordata; class Aves; order Cuculiformes; family Cuculidae; genus Cuculus; species Cuculus canorus. The sequence goes on from NC_071405.1 coordinate 13,303,309, forward strand.
CATCGACTCAAAGAGAAGGAAATAACCCTGTTTGTAGAAAGGGGAAAGAATTTAGAAATCATTATGTGTCTTATGTAGCCTATTTGATCAATCTACAGACAGACTATATCAACACAGTATAAAAAACTTTATTTGCCCTTACATCTCAATAAGAGGCAGTAACCAGTGAATTTCTCAACAACAGCACTATTACTTCAAAACCTTCATTACATAAACCATCATCTTTAATTTCCCAAACTGCGAGTATCTAGCACCTACTACATTAATAAACCAAAGGCAATAAATATCCAGACTACCCCAACAATTACCTGATAGAGTCCTACAATATCAAAAGAAATAAAATTCAGCTCAAACCAAGTGAAAATTTGTACGTATTGATTTTTCAGTAATGACTCTGAGGTGCCACAGGAAAAAAACCAAACTACCAAGAAGGTCCCTTCCCACTTAGAACTGCGAGTAACATTAAAACTATTGTCAGAGAAACACGAAATGGAATGCATCTTTACTCCTTCACATTTGCACCCTCATGGTGCTCTGCACCAGCTTGGGCAATGCTCACTAAGACAGGCGGAAATAAATCATAAACTAAAAACATAGATTCTCTGGATATTCTACATCATTTAGCAGCACCTGAACTTAAAAAGTTCTCAGGATAAAACCAGTTAGAACTAGACTTATGTAGCGTCTTTGCTGTTGGGATTAATTTTATAGCAGGTGTATCATATTGCTATTATTTGTTTAGAATAACTTATTGCAAAATTAATGGAGGCAGGCATTTTCTGAAACAGGGAAAAAACCCCCGTTCCTTAATTAAACATTTCCAAGATATAAAAAAATACAGCACTATTTCATACAATTAGCATTTTATACCAAACATCCAGTTTCTCAAGTATTTTTATGTAAACTGTAGATTCCTAAAACAAATATAGCCTTTTGTCTTCCAACTGATTTACTGATTTGTACATCCTTCCTGTCTTCCAAGTTTGAGCGTGATCCTTCTCCTTGCTGAATACTATAATGCATTTCATCCAGACACATCCTTACAACATCAGATCAATTAAGACAAATCACACTGGCACATATTTTAGATATTCGCTTAATGTCCCAATTCTAACTTTGCTTAAAACACAGATTTTAATTAATAAATTGTTAATAAATTAAGTCATATGGCTTCATTTATACACTGATCATCAGCAGGAAAGAACAAAAATAAGACAACTAGAAGCCAAGACTTTGGACCCACAGTCCCATAAGCCCAGGCAGCAGTAACCCAACAAAGCAAAGCTAACATTTTTTCCCATCTTGCCTAAGCTTCCATATTTGTACAATCATAGGGAATTTTTATCTAGTTCGTTTTTAGTTTTGATGTCGTCACACTGTACTGCTGAAGACAGACACCACTGCATGGGAACTGCACTGCTGAAACCATCAACTTTATGCCATCTTGGTGCTTAGTTTGCTCGAGACTCTTAAAACAAAATAATGCTGCAAGTTTAGAATGTCTTATAAACATTACTGTCCACACTGCAATCATCTGAACTAAAAACAAAACTACAAAACCAGAAACTTGAAGCAGGACATACTCGCATTCAACAAGAGCACAGTTTGAAAATAATAGAAATGCCCTTTCCTTAACCTGCTTCTTCTGGTAACAGGACAGCACTCCACTAGACACTGTTTTTCCAAACATTGCCTGTTCTTACACTTTACTGCCTAACTTTTATGAAGTCGTTAGAATGAGTCCCTGAATGAAGACTACTGCTCTGTGAGCAATATGATTTTTTAGTAAGTGAAACCGTTGAAAAGGCCAGGAGCCCCTACTGCATCAGGCAGAGATGATTTTACGCCTACAGCAAGCCTGAAGCACAAAAAGAAACCAGGGTTATCTTCTCTTTATTCTTACTCCTGCAGGTTTAAAAATAGAATATGTTTAGTTCATAAAAACTCTTTTCAGATGCTTTTAACTCAAAGTGTGTTGTTTTCACAGTATTTCAAATGTGACCTCTAGGACACATCTTAAGACTACTTACCAGCAAGAGTCAGTAAGTTATAGAGTGACCTTTTTTGGATCAGCTCTTCACTCATTTCTTCCTGCTTAAAAATGTCCATAACCCACAATGTCTGCCCATCAAGTGTAAGTAGAACAGCTCGAAGACTCACTTTCTCCTGAGCAACTGGGTCCTTCTCACCGTCCTTTCCCTGACCTTTCCACTCTGGCACTGCTGGTTCTCCCCCCCTTTCCCAGTTCTATCCCCCCCCCCCAATTCATTATAACATTCCTGTAAGTTACATAAACCGTCAATGGTACTGAATCAAGTCATTTATTACTTATATACCAAAGCCTTTTGCTCAGTGTGCTGTGCTCATCTGTAGTGTAATTTAGAATGTAATTTCACAGGCTGCTGCCTCACCTGTAGGGGTGCCATCTGGAAAGAGAATTATACCCAACATCTTTCCCCATGATGCTGTGGGGCACTCTTGTTTCCACCCCAGTGATGTTCAGGGTTTATTTTTTTATTAAGCATGCACTGGTATCCTCAAAATTAATTACTGCAAAGAGATCTCTAGGATACAAATCTGTGAGCCAAATATTAATAATCTGATCTTGCTACTGGCTAAACTAAGACATATAAAAGGTGACAGGTTCTCTGTTAAATACAATCTGAATACATGGTATGTCTCAAATGTCATGCTGTCATATGATACATTTTTTATTAAAAAGCTGGCCAATTCTTTCCCTAAATGAACACGAAATTCCGTATTTTTATGTTTTCAAAACTGAAATGAGATGGTTGTTCTTCAGCTAAGCACTATGCCCCCAACCAGATATAATCAGATTTGGACAGGAACAGAAATGCACAGCACTATGGAGTAACTCCATGCAAACACGTCTGCCCTACGTGATGTCCATCTAAGAAGTCATCTACCAAAACCACACGAGCCTACCGACAAATGGGAATCCAGAAGAATGTGACTATATTGCTACATTTCTTATATGTCCCTTATATCTGTATCTTGTATTTGTAACAGCAGTGTAAAAGGTTCACAAAACATTGATGACTTAATATCCCACATTGCCAAATTCTTCTCTATTACTCAAATACGCTACAGCCCTCCGAAATTTATTTTAATTTTAATTCAAATCTACATAAAAATATTTCATCAATAGATGAAAATTTAAGTATAGGAAGTTCTTTTAACATGAGTGCTTCAGTATTCCTGGTGATATTCTTCATTAAGAAAAAGAGATTAAGGTCTTTAAAAGCTTCAAGACACAATAACAACACTGAATGTTAAAACATACCTGATCGTGTTCTGAAGGAAAAATGCTTTGCTTAAAACACAAATTACTTCAGATAAAAATGCCTCTTCACATACATTTCCCTTAATCATTCCTATCAATACCGTAGCAGAATTTGCTTTTGCCTTTTCTTATTTTCTTCTTACTGGTGAAAGCCATATACATTAAGAATTCTTTTCAAAAAGTAATATTAGTATTAGTTTGCAATAGAAAGAGTATGCAGAATTTGTAGTATAGCAGAAAAAAACACATAAGGATAGAATTGCAAAAAAAAATTTAACCACTTCAATACATGTTGCATTCCTCCCCTCCTCCTATCTAAGATCCATTTTATTCTTCCCTTTAACATAGTCCGGTACTCCAGATTCAGTAAGGTCTAAAGGAAATATTCATTACTGACAGATCAAACCCAAACATTTTAAAATCGCAGCTTGACTTTATTATGCACACCCTATTGTGTCCTTAAACATATGCAAGATGAATGAGAACACCAAAAGGAAAGAGGTGAAGAGTAGAAAAGTGCTACCCATTATTGGTGTTGGCAAAAAAGAAAATATTTTCACGCAACAAAATATAATTCTTCAAACCATTTTGCTGAAATGAAATTAAAGCATTTAGCTATTCAGCATACTCTTGACACAGCTTTATTTAAAAAGAAAAAAACAAGAAAGCAAAGCTCAATTCTAACATAAAATTATAACTTATTACTTTGTTGTGGAAATGTATTTTAATGCACCTCCAAATGCTAAGAGAAACAATACGAGAGCCCATCCCTTCCCCAGTTTTTTCTTGTGTCTAACTCTATTGCATATTCAGTACCATAAAGCACTGCATAAAACAGCAATTCACGAGAATGCACTGTATTCTAACACTGAGACAACCATCTCAGACAATTGTCCCTCACAGTAAAACCCCTTACAAACAAGAAATGCAGATATTTTTCAAGTGAATAAAACTCTTAACCTCCAGCCTTAGCTAGAGAAAGGAAATAAAAGCATATCAAGAAAAAAAACATCTACACAAAAATGCAGCTGGTTAAGAACATTCTGGAAAAAATATTACATACATTTTGTTTCCTTCTGCACTCAGCCATTCAATAAGCAGCCTATGAAGATTACAACTAAACCACCATCTTGGGATGTTGCCAGGAAATCTTTTCCTGCCCAATTCAGGAAAATTCAATTTAACAAAAAACCTGCCCTCTCTTGTGTTCCTGGTTCACAGCACACCAGAAGCCCTTGTGTCAGGCTGCATACTTCACCAGTGTTTTGCTAAAATGAATCACAGAATCACGAGGTTGGAAAGGACCCATTGGATCATCGAGTCCAACCATTCCTAACACTCCCTAAACCATGTCCCTCAGCACTTCATCCACCCGTTCCTTAAACGCGTCCAGGGAAGGCGACTCGACCACCTCCCTGGGCAGCCTGTTCCAGTACCCAATGACTCTTACTGTGAAGAATTTTTTTCTGATATCCAACCTGAACCTCCCCTGACGGAGCTTCAGGCCATTCCCTCTAGTCCTGTCCCCTGTCACTTGGGAGAAGAGGCCAGCTCCCTCCTCTCCACAACCTCCTTTCAGGTAGTTGTAGAGAGTAATAATAAATGAACATACAGCTGTCCTCAGAGTGAAAAAAGGTCTAAACAGATGGCTTTGGCCAGGTCTTCAGAAATCCAAGAGGCCCTCCACACCTTCTGTAATCTGCCTTCCGGACACCAAGAGATCAGCTCACAGCTCATCACACCTCCCACCTTCTCAAAGGTTTGCATACTAGTTTTAGTTCAACACAATCACACAGCTGCCTGGTTTTAACAATGTCAAACACGCGTACTTCAGACGTCACAGATAACATGACAAAACTGTATCCAGATGAATTTATACTGAAAAATATTATTCTGGAAGATAGCAAATATGTAATTTGGCTGCATATACATACACATACAAACTCCACATTCCTACCCACTCTGTAATATTTAGGATGCTTCTCCCATTTTTGAATATTTTAAGGGAACACATTTGAAGATGGAAGTAGGAATAGTAAGTGGTCTGTGGAAGCCATAGGTCACTTAGACAATTAAGAGCATGATGATCAGAAGCCATTACGTTGGAGATGTTAATAACGCAACCATAGTACCTTTAACAATGGACTGTTCTATGTGCTGTCTTTCTCCACCTGTTCTAGAAACATTCCTGGGGGATGCAGTATTTTTCCTCTCTGTTGCCTCCATTCTGCTGCCACACATTTTTGTTTTACTTTTCTGATGCACCAGACACAGCTCTAAAAAAAAACCTTTCAAGGTACTCGTCTTAACCACTATTCTGTATCAAGCAAAACAAAGCTATGGCTCCACAAAAGGGCTTGACGCTTATTGGTCTGAAAGCAGTTTGTTTTCTAAACAGAACAACAACTTTTCCTAGTTCTGCTACAAAGAAAAAAAACACTGTTCCCTTTAAAATCTTCCTGCTAAGTAAAGAGCTGAAAACTGACACATAATCAGTTCCTTTCCGCTTAGCATATCCAACATTTTCAAGCACTTGCATTGACACACTGAGGAAAGATTTCACACTGGTCAACATCATGCAGGAAAGGAAAAGAAAAAGCAAATTCACACAAGAGAGTCAGACAAAGAGGAATCTTCATTTGCATCCAGGCAACATAATGTTCCTCCCTGGAAAGTGCTGGAACAGCGCGTACACTGTCCAGCTATCAATCTTACTTCCACAGCATTGTCCTCTTTATCTCTGTACTGCAGCAACCTATAAAAATGCTAACATTCCCAAATATTTAGAACACCCAATTAAGTGAAATGCACATGGCTATATAATTATGACATTAAAAAGGTAAATTAGCAGGCAAATGGGAAACATGGAACATTCAATACTTCCTCTTTTACAAGAGCTGCTTTTCAAAATCCTTTACTTCACCTTAGAGGCACTGATTTACTACATGGACTTAAGCTCTTAAGTGCCCAAGTTGCTTTTAAAACCAAATTTTGGGCTTCTGATCAAGAAATGTAATGTAGGGAATGTTATTTTTGGTGTATCTATTAGGCAACTTATGAGAAGTTTCCCTTAAAGAATTCATAATTACATTTCTGCTGAAGTTGCTATACTGTCAGAAATCACCAACCATGATGCACTATTTTCAAACCACTAGTTTAAGCCAATGTCTTAAACCCTCCTTGAAAATCGTGATCTCGACACTAAATTAAGCTCATGCTTCAAATCACATTCAGTACAGCAGTGGAGGAAAAACTTTTGCAGATTTCCAGCACACTGAAATATGTAACATAAAAAGAAACAGAAAAAAAACAGAGCAAACAATTTATTTCCACCTTTACTTGCAACCATTTATATATATATAGATTCATAGCAAACGTGATCTTTCTCCCAAAGGCCCTTGTGTATAGTAGAACAGCCACAGTTTATTTAAAAAAAAAGTAACTTTGATTAAGTTTTCATTATTGATCTTGCATTTGAAGGACAAAAGAACTTTTCCTTAAGTCCAAACAGTAGGAACTAGCATAGAAAAACATGTATTTTTAAGTGCTTTTTGAAGGTTTGTGACATAAGAAGACTGAATAGCAGAAATCCACTAAAGAACTCACAAGAACCCACATTTTCAACAGGGATCAGACTTATTCAGTTATTATGAAATGCAGCCTGGCACTGCGTCTTGTCACATGGATTTCTTTATTAGGATCAATGGCAGGTAGCAAGCACAACTATGTAACAATCATCAGCCAGCACATGAACTCAGGTAGCAGGCCAAGGGCTGAAATCCAATGGATTCCAGGAAATGGCTCATTTAGACCCTGGATACAACATTTCCTGTTGGCCATAATCTTTATTATGTACTTTCAAAATCAGTTATCTTATTCTTCTACTAAAAAAATGCAATGAAAAGTAGCACTGTTTTCAAGCTCTGTATGTATGTGCAGAATTCCCAGCGCCTCACCTCATTACAAGCTTCCCCACAGTCAGGATAGTCTTCAACAGTCGTTGCAAAATAAAAGCATTTTACTCATCAGAATGACCTAGCTAGATGACTAATACATTTTTTCATTAATCTGACAGCTACAATTGTATTACTCAGGAATATGGAGTAATACTATCTATGCACACTGTTGGGTCCTTAAACAAATGTAAGATGAGTAAGAACTTCAAAAGAGAAGAACTGAAGGGCATTCAGATTCATAGATTTGCACACTAACTACGTAACAGAAGCTTTCTGCGGTACCCAAACCAGGTCAGCTGTAGAGAGCCTTGATTTGAAAGAGCGTGAACAAGAGGGATCAGGAATTGCATCAGAGCACCACATCATCACGACTGTCATCCCACCTCCCACACTGTGAAAGAGACTGTGGCAACAGGATAAATTTTTGGTTTAAAAAAAATAACATCACTTAAATAATCATTTTTTAAATTAAATAAACCACCACATTTTTTCCTGAAAATAACTGTTTTGAAAAGAATATGCATGCACCTTACCATCCATTCAGATATAATTACATCCACTTTTTCCAAAGGCAGAGCTACTTCCTCAATTCTTCCTTTGACTAACGTAATGGTATTTTCAAGTTTATTTAATCTGCAAGTCACAATGTAAACAAATTAGTTCATATTTCCAATTTACGCTACCAAGAGACATATATACTGATGTCTATATTTTACATTTCTCCTCCCAGTAACAACTGTTTTTTAACTGAAAAGGAAAGACAGAATGTTTCTGAGTACCCAAGAACTACAGCCAACTAAGTGGCAGGCAAAGATGGCAGACAGTAGATCTGTATCTCTTCAATGTGCTGTGGATGCAAATGTGTAAGCTTCAGAAACCAGAGGACAATTTAAAACAATGCTTCTCTTTACTTAGTTTCTTGTTCCCAGTTCTCCTTCTTTGATCCTTGTAGCCAAAGTCTACAGTGATTGGAGCATACTGATCACAGCAGGACAGCAGTGGAAATGGAACTTCCTTACAAAGCTATTTTACACGACTTGGTGAATATTTAACAAAACTAGCTGCAAAGTCACCAATAATGAACATGCCCTCTGGAACAGTATTACAGTTATTCCACAAGAACGGCATCCTCCTCACAGGCCTGAATAATCTGAAATGTGCAGTAATTGCAATAATGAGGTATTACCTCACATGCAAGTGACGGTACAACTGTTCTGTATAAGGAGGAAGGTACTGTGATGTGACTATTGCTTTTGAGAAAAGAACTGCATGACAGCAAAATTACTACATACATAAATGCTTAAATTTGATATTTTTCTTCTTGGCAAACCCTGTTAGTCTTTGTTACAGATACCAATATTATGATAGCTGTTCTTATAGAGGGCAGTAAAGTACTCCCACTAAATAAATTTATCTTTCCACTGTCGTTCTTATCTCTGCCTCTTCCCTCCCTATCCTGGTATCTTACTCTCACATTCTGTCTGGCTTTCAATGCAGACCAGTAATCACATTAAAAATTCAATCTACAAGACAATGGGAGAAAGATCAGAGTGAAAGGAAGGAAAGCAAAGGGTCAAAGGGCTACCTGAACATGTGGGCTGTGGGAATGATCAATTAAATACTCTATACACAACAGTCTTCTGTTAAAAGAGTAGCAGTTCATCACTAATATCATACTTAACACTGTAAGCGGAAGTAAAACCAGGAGTTCCAAGTGAGAAATAAAATGCTTAAGAGCTATCACCCACAATAATATTTTAAGAAGGACAAAACCAGATGCAAGGGTAACTTCCTAAATGACCAAATACGAGGACATAATTTAGAACAAGATAAAAATCCAACTTACTACATGTTCGTTTTCAATTGTAAGGTATAACCCCCCCCAAAAAAAACAATGTAGTTTATACATTGTAGTAAAAACTGCTGAGATGCTATTTAGGAAGCATACTTCAACTTTCTATTCTAGCATAACAGTGATAAACAATAAAAATCAAGTCATGCAATACACTAGAAATTCTATGGGCACAGCATTAGAGATGCACAGCAAGAAAAAGAGAAGGCAAGCATTTAGTTAAAAACAAGTTTACTGTGTCATCTTCGGAAAGAACCATGCCACTCAGGCCACTTACTCCAGTTTACTTACACACATGAGTTGCATTGTTTCTAGTAAATCACATTCTAAAAAAGAACCTGAATTCATAGACGGACAAAAGCTCTTGAGTACAGGTGGAAGCAGTAGTCATTTTTAAGCAACACAGAGTTGTTCAGTATTCCAATAAATATTTGTTACTCCATTACAAGCTTGTCAGCTTTATTCCTTTAGGAAAAGTAGGTTTAACAAGACAAATATAAATTGTTTTGATGCGAACTGAAGGCTTCTGTGTGAATTGAATCTTTTATAGCAGAATGTATCTAAATATGTGTAGCCTTCGCAATGGTTCACTGTGTACTTCAAGTGGCAATTCATCACTTAAGAGTTTAAGAGTTTTCATGTGGTGTTTCTCTAAATGGCCTGCCCTTCCCCTCACCAAAGGTAAAACGTGTTGGCTGGTATTTCTATTCCCCTCCAAGTATAAATAACACATAGAGGGCTTTTTGTACGTTTGTTGAAAGATATGAACAATCCTAAGTTTGCCATCTAGTACATTAGAAACAAAACACCATTTCACATTGGTAACAAATCTGACGACACCAAGAACTCCTGGCAAAGTTCTCTTTGGAGAACAAGTTCATGTGTCATAAAAGCATTTTGCTCAAAGTTGCACCTAATACTTTACATTGTACTTCCCTTAAAGAGGCATTTATTTAATAGAAGAATTTTAAAGCATCCAAGTGCATAGTGTTGCATCTCCAACGTGTGAAACTGTATCTAACCTAAAAACTGTGCCTAGACACCTTTATTTCTGTACGATTTAAACTTGCGTAAAAGCTGTCAATCCCCAATTCCTCATTACCTACCTCGACTTTCTCTTCCACAGTTGATCTTACAAAAATAACCAAAAAGAAAAAGTCTACACAGTCCAGCTACTAACAGCACACATTTTCACCTACATTCATTCTACCTTGTGCTAGGAAATCCTTTTTTTTTTTAGTCTTCAGATGCCACTGCTTTGTTTTTACATACACTCACAGTCTCCCATCATATTCTCTATAGGTAAATTAGTGAAATGTTGAGTGGGTAAATGAACGATTAGATGGGTCTCAGGAAGGGTCTCAAGACCATGACATTCAAGAGGCAAGAGAAGTAGTACAAAGTCTAACTGGCAGCCGGGTACCAGAGGTGTCCCTCAGGGTTCAGTACTGGATCTGATAGCAATTAACATCTTTATTAGTGACCTCATGGGACAGAACATACCCTCAGCAAGTTTGTGGATAATGCTGAATTAGGGGGGGAGCACTAGAGAGTAGGTCTGCTATTTAGAGGATCCTCATACTATAGAGAACAAGCCCATGAAACAGTACAATTTGTTGCTGCTCATTAGGAGTCAGCTCTGCGTACTATTCCCATCCTGCCCTGATAAGGGGCCCAGTGAGCAAGCTCAATATAAGTCAGCTGCATCCCCCTGAAGCAGTACGTCAAGGAAAACGATCTTTCCTCTCAGTCTGACACTGGCACAACTGCATCTGGAGTAGTGTGTCCAGTTGTGAGGTTCCTGGCACAAGGAGGACATTGATGTTCTGGAGGAAGTCCAGTGAAGGGGCCACCAAGATAACAGGGGCTGGAGCACATGACATAAAGGGAGAAGCTGAGAGAAATGGGTTTTGTTCAGCCTTAAGAAGGGATGGTTGAGAGATGGGTTTCTCATGTCTTCGTCTGCCTGGTGGGAGGGTGAAAAGAAGACAGAGCCAAGATCTTCTGTCGTACCACAGGGACTTGATGAGAAGCACCAGACCAACACAAGCTGCAAGAATGGAGGTTACAATCTGGCATTTCAAAAGTAAGAGTGAGGACGGTCAAACAAAACATCTTTTCCAGAGAAGTTCAGACAGACAGAGCTATGTTCAGAACTTGACTAGCTGAGGCCTGAGCCTGCCCTGACACAGGACTGGACCAGATGCTCCATCCCAGGGGTCTCTTCCAGCCTGCGCTATTCCATGACAGTTTACACGGCGTGCAACATCTTTGTTATGCTCCTGGAAATAATTTTCTCAGTGGCACTGCAGACTGTGTGTATACCCTAAAAAACGGGTTGCTGGTTTTCATTTTCTGCTTTGTTTGTTCGTTCAAACTATAGAAAGTACTACAATGCAATAGTAATAACTTCTTGACTGGCATGGAAGCCTGAGGACAGTAGGTCTTTAAACAATCAAAAATAAAGGGGTGATAGACAGTTACTAATCTTACAAAGAGAGAGTATCTCTCATATATATCAGTGTACACAGAGGCTTACTAGAAAAAGGTTTTCCAAAAGCTGAAACGAAAATACTATATGTTCATACAACGTATGTTCTTTGCCAAAGCAAGGAACACGTCTCCTCTTTATGTGCTGTAAGGGTAAAAATTTACTAATGCATGACAAGCTTTTGATTAAAAACTTAATAGTTTCAACATGAAGATCTAAAATGTATATAATTAGATGAACTGAGTAAAAGTTGTTCAATTTTCTAACACAAAAAATAAAGTTTCTACAAAAATAAAGTCTATATTTCTATATCTCTTTAAAATAATCTCTATAAAATTAATTTTGTATAACAGAAGATTAACTTATAGAAATGATACAATTATTTTAAATTTCTACATAGAGGTAGAAAATTAAACAACTAAATACACACACAAGTAAACACATTTTACTGGGTTTATAAAAATTAGAACTGTTTTTTTTCAATTCCACATAGTGCAGCCAGGAAAAGTTTCTCACAACCTTTTGGAACGCAACTCAACTCTAAAGTTAGTTGCCTAGAAATTTACAATTTTATCAGTAGAAACACGTAAAGCCTAAGAATAGAAAACGGATTGGGAGCAGTCAGCTGAAGCCTGCTCAGCAAGACAGCACTTGCTCTATGTTAATATTAGAAGGAAGGGCTGAGAATCATCTCCACATCAAAACCTGCCTTAATTCTTAAGGACGTCAATAAAAGACAGTGATAAGTCAACATTAACTAGTAACAGCATTTTAGTAAGTTTTTACAGCAATATTTACCATACTTTTCTTGGAACTTTTCCTACCGAATGATGTCCATAGCCTGATAGATGATTTCTGATTGGTCGACTCCAATTACTTTCTTTGCACCTGCTTTGGCAGCAAACATGGAGAGTATTCCAGTTCCACAGCCAACATCCAAAACCACCTGAAATGAATAAGATGTTTACTTTCACCTCCATTTATTTCCCTTGCTATGATTTTTCTTCACATCCTTCTACATCAGTGAGATATCAGATTCTAAAAGAAGGATCAAACTGTAGAATCATCTCACTATGACATTCGGAGATACCTAAGCCAAAATGCAGTTTCAACTCCACACCTTCTTCTACCCTTTGCACACAACAAGGCAGACTAGCTCCAGCCACAGATGACCTTCGTCTCATGGGAAACAATCACAAGCAATTATTTGGGCAACAACTAAAAAGTAACACGGCCAGGAGAAACATGAAATTAGAGCCCGAGCAATTTTAATCAATCACCAACAATTAAATTTAGTACTGACACTGGAAATATACACTCCAGCTGCTGTTTCTCATTAAGAGTCTATTCAGAAACTTTGTTTAGGAATCTGCTGCTTGAAATGGCCACATAGCCACAAACCAGCAATGGCTCAAGATGACTAAATTTCAAAATTGTGAGTAGAACAGTTTTAACACCTGGAAATATTTGCTGTCTAGCACTATTTATAATCAAAATAGGACCAAAAAACCACCATGAAGATGAGATCCTTAAGTTTCCACAAAGGAAAAATAAACCTCACTACTACACTCGAAAGAAGGATGCTCAATGCACCAACAGGATGCATGCTCATAGTTGGTTTCGATATCTCACTTATTAGCTATTGTAGGAAGATCGATAAGTTTAAAAATGCAAAGCACCTAAGAAAATAGTTCCAAGTATATTAGTTACTAAAGTGGAGCTGCCAGCAGTGTTGAACTTCACAAAGCAGAGACTTTACTAAGCAGTCTTATTCAGGCATCAGTATCGTCATGATAATGATAGTATATTTCTTCTAGCAGTTAGAAACTTCTCAACGGCTCAAAAACTTAGACTTTTAATCTTGAATATCTTACAGTAGATTTTTAAGCTATGAGTTTCACATTTGATATTTTCACAGAAACACAGACTAATTGAGGTTGAAAGGGATCTCTAGAGATCACTTAGTCCACCTTCCTCCTCAAAGCAGGTTGCTCAGGACCATGTCCAAACAGCGTTTGGATATCTCTCAAGATACAGACTCTACATCCTCTCTGGGCAACCTGGGCCAGTATTCAATTGCCCTCACAGTGCTTTAAGATCTTTAAAGGCAACCGCGTGGAGCTCATCCTGTGCCTTTTGCTTTTGTCCTGCCCCTAACACCACTGAGAAGAGCTTGGCCTCATCTCCTATACTCCCCTAACCATCAGGCATTCATATACACAGATAAGATGTCCTCTGAGCCTTCCCTTCTTCAGACAAAACAACCTCAGCTCTTTCAGACTCCCCCTATATCACAGAAGCTCCAGTCCCTTCAGCATCTTTGCGATCTTTAACTGCACTCACCCCAGGACACCCATCTCCCCCTTGCACTGGGGAATCCAGGACTGGCCACATCACTCCAGATGTCATCTCTCTGAGGTTCTCTTGACTTGCTAGTGACAAGTCTTCATCCTAATGCAGCCCAGAAGACTAGTTGGCTGCCTTTGCCTCAAGGGTATGTGTGGCTTGCTCATGGTCAATTTGGTGTAAATCAAGACCTCCAAATTCTTCTCTTCAAAATCTGCTTTCCAGCCAGTAGGCTCCCAGCCTCTCATGATCTGGAGCATTATTCCTTTCTCCCAGCTACAGGAATTTGCATTGCCCCTTGATTGCCCCAAGCCTTTGCACAGGACTCTTGTTGGCCCATAACAATAATAATTTATAATTCATTAGAAAGTTAAACCAACTTATTTCACTGTCTATCTTTAGCACAGCAACCAGCGTTGTAAACGCTGTCCTCACAGCTTTCAGGACACAGTTTCAAAAGAAGGCATCAAATCACTCAGTAATCAGTCCCACACTTCAGAATTACAACCCCATTTTACAAAACATTTCAAGGCAATAATACACCCCACTGACAAGCTTTCTAGCTTATGAGCTATTCAGCATTCTTGCTTTGGCACAACTAAAACTTGCATGTGCACTTTTAAATATCACTTGACAAATAGTATTAATGTAAGCACTTCAATGCTCTGCACACTAGGTCTGCTTGCCTTGCATACAACTGTACAGATTTTGATGATGGATACAGAGCAATGACTCCAAAGCCAGCACCAATAAAAATAGTACTTTATTCTTAGTAGTACAGCGTAAGTGAGCTGCTCCTGTGCTGTGCTGGGAAGCAATGACTGGAGAGTTGACTACCACCTGCCTTGATAGAGCAACTTATAACCTGGAATCAGGCTGGAAAACATTACCGTGACGGGTTTTTTTCAAAGCACCTTGTGTAGAGGCTGGCCACAGAAGGTGCAGATGGAGCAGCTTCCTTTTACTTGGAACTCTTTGCAGCTGTGTTCCAATAGGAGTCAACTCTACAACTCATTCACAAGATACATATGAGTATGAAATAGCTACAGAAATCCCTACGCTGAAGTCTCCTGGAGGCAGGAACAGAAAGTAAAAATCAATTCCTGCAGCTGCTGAAGTCTCACACACCCTAACATCATCTATTCTAACATTTCACCCATGGTAGTTAACAAAATTGTTGAGCCATGAAAGCTGGAAGTCAGAGCCAAAAATAAACCTCTGTGAGAGACTGATCTTGATGTACAGTTGCATCAAAGACAGCAATCACCACAAATTGGAAAAAAATCAAAACAGACACCACTTTGGACAGCTGCCCTGGTCACTTAAAAACCCAGATGGAACTCATCTAGCTTCAGGCAAGGGATGAGGGTGGAGAAAAAGGCACAGGAGAGAGAATATAAAAGCTGAAACACGTCCGAGGAAAAGAAAGACAAGCAGAATGATAACCAATTAGCCTAAGGACAAGGGTCTGCAGCTAACACATTCTTGCGGTGATTGCATATGGCCTCTCACCAGAGATCTGGAGCAGCTGGACTGGCAATTTGACTATACCATAACGTGCTGCAGCATCACATCCATCTCTGCAGTCTACTCAAAACTGATATTCTGGCTTAACAATGGTAAGCGCTGAGTAGAGGAGGGCTAATCCAGAACAGAATACAACAAACTCATCAGAAATAGCCAGCAGAAATACAAAGGACAAGAAGAGAAGCCTAACTGTGCAGGGGTCATAACCACAGTAAGATCACAAACAAAAGTCAGTGCAGTCTCGCCCTACTAGAAGAAGAACATTGAGGTGCTGTAGCGTGTTCAAAGCTGGCAAAGTGGCTGGAGAACAAGCCTTATGAGAGGTGGCTAAGAGAACTGGGGTTGTTTAGTCTGGAGAAAGGGAGGCTGAGGGGAGATCTTATCACCCTCTACAATTACACAGAACGAGGTTGTTGTAGTCAGGTGTGTGTTCGTCTCTTCTCCAACTAAGAAGTGATAGCACCAGAGGAAATAGCCTCAAGTTGCCCCAGGGAAGGTTCATATTAGATATCAGGAAAATTTTTTTCCCTGAAAGGGTTATTGGGCACTGGAACAGGCTGCCAAGGAAGGTGGGTGAGTCACCATCCATGGAGGTATTTAATAGATGGGTAGATGGGGTGCTCAGGGATATGGTTTAATAGTGCACAGGTACAGTTGAGCTTGATGATCCCAAAGGTCTTTTCCAATCAAATGATTCTATGCTTCTATGATACGGTTATATGAAATTCTAGTTCCTCTTTTTAAGTCCCTTAATCACCTTCTCTGGAGAGACTAAATCACACTAATTCAATAAATCAGTTGCACATGAATTTTTCCCCAGTTCTAATTAATGCAGTGCTTCTAGGATGTTTTTACTGTATCAGGCAAGAATTGAAATTCATCTAAATTCTGGTAAAGAGGCCTTCTAAGATAGATTCCTCTTAATCTACTGGACAAGAAATAATATACTGGTTCAACTTAACTTTGCCAACATAATTAATGGGCAACCTGACATGGCACACAGAACAACAACAATAGCGATCAGCACTTCTGTTATCAGCATTCTGCACCCTCCAGCAGTTGAATAGCACTCTACCACCTAATAAAGCCAGAGTACATTAAATCAAATCTTGTCAGTGTGATACTCCATTCCCAAAGCTACAAAGTACCCAATCTGAAGGGTTTCCAGTACATGATAAAAAATAAAGAACAGATTTTTTTGTATTCTGAGTGCTTTTACCTACCTTGTCCTTGAAGATATGTGGGTTTTGATAGATGAAGTCACGATAGCTTTCTGTACGCACTTTATCCTATGATATAAAGAATAAAAAACTGTTCGCTTTTTCTACTTGGATACGGCATATTATTAAAAAATGCTGAAAAAGTTGCTTTTTAGCTTGGCATAAAGCTGTTTCGTGGCAACTGTACTTGTAAGGACTCTGCAATTCCCACGCAATATTGTTTCAAAATTTGCTGTCACAAATGAAGCCAGCTGAGCCTCGAGAGGAAAAATAAGAAATTAGCTTACAGACTTCTGACCTGCTGCATTTGATTTTGGATCTCTCAAAGTTCTTGATACCTCTTCACCACTCTCCAGGAACAGCAGTAACAGTGGAAATACTGCATGAACTTTAAATAACAACCCTATACACAATGGTAAAAATTTAAGTCACAAGCTGTTCAAACAGTTCCTATCGTTTTACCCTCTGACATGCCTGCTACACAGATTCCTTCAAAAAGAAGTTACGGATCAGACTAACCTTTTCTATTTCTGTACAAACTGCAAATTTGCAAACCTGAAGACAAGCTAGTAACTGAAGCAGTACAGCCTGTTCTCTGAAAGCTCCATTTAGTATATAAACAAACTTAACTGTAAAACAACATGACCAGAGGAGCTGGAATGTTTTCATGCACATAACTGAGCGTTTATAGTGTCTTAGTATATGAAAGCAAGTGTATAGCTCAACGTACTAGCAAGGTAATATATTAAACATTGATTCTCTTAATACGCATCAGCAGGTACACAAATTGACAGCCAAGTATAGGTTTTGGAATTGCTGCTGCAGTTCAAGTGCTATAGCAAAATAAAAGAAAATTTTAAGCAATTCATTTAGTAAAGGCAAGTCTACAAATAATACTGAAGTATAAAACCTAACTGCTTATATCTGAGTTAACAGTCTTCTATTATGGCAGGTAAGAATTTTTAGAAACAATATAGAAACTAAAGAATTTTTACCCTAGTGCGAAAGACCAAAGTCCAATTTATTAGAAAAACAAGATAAAAAATAGACTGAGAACAAAGGATAGGTTCATAAGACTTCTGGAGACAAAACAAATTATTTTGAGGCCTGAAAATCCTGAAGTCTGGTTTTAAGCTAAGGAGGATCACCACACACTCACAGCACCTAAAGAAACAGTCAGATGATTTTGGAAAACTGTACTTTTAAATCATACATAATTAACATGAATTAAAAAAAAAAACCTGGATTCCTTTAAAATCAAATTATTTTACTATGATGCTATGTTCAGAGCAACTATTTTTAGCACTTCACCTCTATCACAGTATAGATTAGGACTTGCTGAAACAACCAAAAATAGTTCAAAAAAAAAAAAAAAGAAAATCGGTAGGTTCAGCATCAATCGAGGAAGCAGTCAGCTGGAAAGCTTTGAGCCTTACGTCCTACCTACTTATATTGCCTCAGCCCTGCCCCAGCTTAATCAATACAATTCCAGCTGCTGTCTTTACTCTATGCACTGCTGCTCCAGTAAGCCACAGTCATTCACTTCAAGTCTCTCTGTTCATCAATTTCATTCTCTCACTCGCTACTTCAACATAATGCTTTGTTGTTTTGCATTTAACTCAAATAGTCAGGAAATCAGGAAGTAAAAAAAAACCAAACAAACTGAACAACGGAAACAGTAGCCATTTGGCCTGTATAAAGCAGCAATACTCTTCCCCATCTCTGAATTATTTGCAGCAAAAAAACCAACGAACTAAAATTTCATCCCACCCCTACCAGGCATAAGGGGAAAAAAAAGGTTTCAAAACTGAACAGTGTTAGACTTGAAATTCAGAGAGCATCTCTCTTTTCTTAAAAAATGTCAGTGTAGCAGACAACTATTTTTAGCCAAATCAAGGACATAATAAAAAAAGTGAAATCAAAGTGAATGTCCAGCATATAGGAAAAAATTCAATCCATACACAATAAACATCAACTGTTTTCCTATGTTTAGTAAAGTTGCCTTAAAAGTATTCTGACAAAAAAAATTACCTGAAATCAACAAAATATGACTTTGTACCAATCTCCCTGTGCAGAGATGCAGAATTATTATCTTTACTAGCAAACACAAAGGTTTCCTCATCCTATAGCCTAGAACATCTCAAATGATACCTTTATAACAATTGTAAACCTAAACTTCTAACATTTACCTTCAAGACACTAAATATATTTCTCTATACTCTACATGCTGGAAAACATTCTTGTAGCGCTGCAGACATCTCTGTGCTTCTATAAAATCCCTCCCCAACTAACCTCATGCTTATACTATTCTTAACACAGATTCAAATGCATTTCTGCACTGGGGCCACTAAACAATTTACAAAGCAGAAAATTTTATATGCTACCTGTCACTTTATAGTTCCATATTCTACCTTTATATTAGTCAGGAAATTTATTTATTTATGCCTTAAAATGACAAAATGGTTTATAACTTTCACAACTAAGATGCTGTCTCTGGAAGGAACATTAAAAGATTTTTATTTACGTGCCAATTATAAGTTGTTGGGGTTTGTGTCTGGTGGTGGTTTTTTTTAAATTAAAAGGGCAGACACGGGTTTGCCTTCAATGAGTTTTAAGTTGTCTATCATATAAAAGGATCATATAATTTTTCCAGGTGTTAAGTGTTATGTTATTAATACACTGAACTGTGCACAAATACCAATAACTTCTGTTTACCTAATGCAACAGAAACCCACAATATTTTACAAGTGGTTTTGCCTGACAGATATCAATTGTTAGGAAAACAAACTAAAGAAAAACATCCATGTTTTCTCCTTTATCTTTTAAGCATCCAGGAAAAAGCTGCTTTTGGCAAGGTAAGGTTGTAGTACAGGTTTTGTAATATATCTCGACATATATCTCTAGAGCACATGATTTTGTTTCTAATGCTTCCCACAGAGTAAACAGAATTCATCCAAAGGAAATAAAACTGCAAAAAGCTCTTTCAACCCAAACTTTAGTAAAAAACTATCACGTATACAAAGGGTTAAAAATGCAGCTGTTCTGCAGTATATTTATGGTCACATAGCCCACTCCATTCCATCTTTCCTCTTAGTCCTACTGAGGCGCAGTTGAGACGACTTTCTAACCTTTAGCATCTCTTCATGTATGCCATAATGCCCATAGGAGCTGAAGTAAACACCATCCTCATCCTCGTGAAGGTCTGCAATGGCGCTGGATGACGAGCCGCTCCCGACATCTGTGTTCATCACAAAATCCTGTGCAAATTGTCTGTAATCAATTTGAAATATTCCCTTGAGAGATGTTCATGGAGCCATGAGACAGAGGCGGGGTAGAGGGGGGAGAAGGGGCTTGACAGAGATAAGGGATCTGGACTGTGCAGGGGCTGTGACAACAATGGGACAGGTTGGAGCGTGCCCAACCTCCCTCTGCCGGCCCTGCCACGCTGCTGCACTGCTGCTCTCCATCCACTACCCCCTGCAAAGACTACTTTGCAATTTCAACCAACAAATTTCAGCAATGAAACATTCAAACTTCATTTCTGATTTTAAGGAGGAATGATCTACTTTGCGCTCGCTGGTACAAAAGCTACTACTGAAGTGGTCAAAATAACACATGTGTGTTGGGCTGTGAAATACAGATACAGACTCAGGCCAAGAACTACAAACCATACAACCCTGCATGACTAGTGGAAGATCGAAGAAAGTCCTTTAACACTGAAGCATTTGGGTGGAAACAACCCAGAGCTTAAAATTCAATTTATTACTTTAATTTCATGCTGCTTATTTTTCTTCCTCCAAGACCTTGCATCTCCAATACAGATTCTCATTTCTCAAAGCCGGTTTGATGACAAAATACACAAATCAAGGGGTTTATCAGGAAACAATTAAAAGTTGACCAGCAAACAACTCATATGATACCCTCAAGGAAGTGAAAGAGGAAACCTGTTTCAGTCAGACAATTTTCCTCCAAGGTCTGTAGTCGAACACCAACAAAGCCTGCATCCTAGACCACTCCAAAGCAGCAGAAGTTCACCTTTAACAGTGGTCAAACTTCCCGAAATAGGAACTTAATGTATAGAAGCTGTAGGTAACATCTCCTTACCAGTACCACCCTTAGAGAACAACAAAACCAAAACCACTATTTCAGTGCTGACACATCAAATACTTCTCTGCTAAAGTAGTTTGGATGAGGAAGAGAAGGTGGCAAGGGAATTTGTATTAAAAGTTTGACTTGCTGGCATAAAGGTAAGGTCTGGATTTTGTTTTCAATCTTGCTCTTTACCATGGTAGTTCACGTTTTCCTTTCAGACAAATATCAAAATTACAAAAATTGAAATTTAAAAAAAAAAAAAAATTGAACCTATGACATACAATGAAGCATAATCAGCACTTTGTAAGATTTAAACTAGACTTTAAACTTAAAATTATTTAAAATGGATTCAGCCAATAGTTCCTCCAGCATATGGATATGACAAAAGTACCAAACAAACTCTAGAGACAGACTTGCCCTCCTGTCTTTTTAATAATAATAAAAAAAAAAAAGAACATAATTAAAAATAAAAGCCATCATCTCTGAACAGGCGACAGATGGAAGAAAATTCAGGATATACGAGCCATGCTTTTAAATCTGTAAGTTACATTTGATACTAAAGGTGACCTGATTTATAGAACTGTTGACATTTGTGGTGGAAAATAAAAGGCCACTAGGCTGCCAGCTACTTGTCTTACGCTGTACCCCTTTCAATTCTCATAATTCAATATATCTACATGGTCTAGCAAACTTGAAAACATTTCCACAGAAATTAGTTCGCACTTAATTAGTGGGTGTCCTCATACTGTTATTCCAGGGCTCAGAAGGCAATGATCTCTAGGGAGCTACATGAATTATCCTGTACAGGCAGTCATCAAAAATCCCAAAATATTTTCTCCATCTTATACAGTTGCAGCTGAAAGAAGTTACAGTTACTTAGGCCCCCCAAAAGTCTCTGTAGATAGCTTTTTTTTTCACTCCAGAAGTTGAAGTAAGCCAACCAGCCCGCTAAATACTGTTGTAAATCTATTTCCATGATAGAAGACAGTAGAAAAACGTGTTACTGTAGAGATAAAGGTCCTGTACAATATTCTTGGTCCACATCAGAGTTCTGAGCTATCTTTATTCCACCTGAAAGGAAACATCTATATAAAGTCTCTTCCAGTGGAGTAACCTCCAGCAAAATTCAGTACCACACTCTGATTTACAGCGTGTAGGCTACAACACAATTAGTTCATCTATTCATAATTTAAAACTGTGCTGCTTCATCATACCTACACCTGGCTAATTTTGCTGCCAGATGACTCCTGCTGAATTGAAGAGCCTATATTGACAAATTAAAGGCTCCCTTTTACAACAGCAGGTAATTTGATGTACTAACCTCAAAAAGAAGTCTATATAAGACTGACTGAAGTTGAGAGAGCTGAAAAGAAATTTCAAATAATGACCTGAGACTTTTTTTTTTTCTTTTAAATGAAAAAGATGGGAACAAAAGCAGGACAAGATGACATACAGAAAAACACTCCCAAGTTTTCCAAGTATGGTGACAAGTTTCCCTCAATCTTATTCTTTATGATTAATTAATGCATAATGTAAAGAAAGATATCAGAAGAGGACTGTACACTATAAAGAACAATTTGCAAAAGCTAAACGCAATTGAAGACAAAACTGTTCATTTTTGACATGTATAATTGTTTCCAGCTGGTAGGATCTGAACAGATACACAAATTTATTTTGGTATATTTAGTTACTAATAATATCCAGTATGTACCCTCAAAACATACAACTAATGCTCAGATCTATTTTACAAACCAAGAGTTTTGACGCTTTATTTTTCCATAGAAAAACTAATTATTTTTCCAGGTCTCTTACACAGAATTTCAGTTCTTCAGTGCCCTATCAGTGTCATTTTGAAATGGCATGTTTGTATAGGATTTAAATCTATGTGACCCCCAAAAAAGTTTATATTCTCATTTTATCCATGAGCATCAGTAATCTATATTTTTAAGACCTCAAGATTTAGAATTAGCACATACAGTTAGGGGGATGTCCTGATTCATGACTGCGATGCACTGAATATTCTTCCTAACAGAACCCATACCTGAGACTGAAAATAGAATTAGCTGAAAAGTTGGTTTACTTATTTCACTGAGGGTTTTTCCAAACTGTAACTGGATTCTACTACTAACAATCAATGTTTGGAGCCATCTCTCAAAATATTTAGAGTTTACTATTTAATTTGTCAATACCTCCCTCTTCTCCACAATTTTTAATGTTTAAATTAATATTTAAAGAACTAACAGAAAAGTGTCTGAAAAACAAAGTGGTCTGAAGCAAAATGCATGTTTCTGGGCCACGCAATGTGCTTCTTCAGCTTTCCTAAGCATACTTTGCTCTCTCAATTTGTGCAGGTTTTGTGCAGTTTTTACTAATCTTCTACATGATAAAATTGAAACCTATAGTCCCAACACAAGTCACTAGTTTTACTCTGTAGTTACATTCTACCACTTCTTTGCACGTCTGTTAGTCTTTAAAGACAAATATCTCATCTCACATAGAAAACATCAAACCAAATAAACTCAAAACTTTAGTTTAAACACTTACTTCATTTTTTGAAGATCATCTTGTGCTCTAGCCAAGGCTCCTTCTGCAAGTCTTGCTCTGTGTTCTGCACGTTTTAATCGATCAAGGAGGACCATGGTATCATCGAAACCATTAGAAGGCAAAACATTTGCAGGTTCACAAAGATCTTCTATATCTGATGAAATGGGGAGAGAAGAAAACCACACCTCCCAGTTACATGTTGTTTCAATGCAGCTCACAGAAACATGATGTCTTTCAGCACTGCTATTTTTCTGTCTTTGGACGATTTGTAGTAGTCTGTTTTACAAGAAGCATCACTGAATTTGATAGGACTAACCACAGAACACAATACTACTCAGTGAAAGCAAACATGTTAGAAATAAACTCTAAGTTAACAAAGCAAATAAACCCAGAATTCAGGCTTCTTTAAATACTAGCGTTACACTACTGATAAAATAAGCTCTAGACTGTAATTAAGTTAATTACAGTCCTATCCTATTTTGCCAGTTATGTTATTCTGAGGTCAGATGTGCTGTTAATTGTAATGTTAAAATGTAAGAAGCAATATAAAATTTCTGAATAATTAGACAGTAACTCTTAATTTTCAAACCAATTCCTTGGGCTTTCATAAAGATTATGAACACACAAAACTCAAAACAGCATAAATAGAATTTATCTAGATAAAATATTGATTTTCAGCTACAAAAACTCAGACTCTGCAGTAGGTCCCATTCACCCCTTGCTAAATCCAGATGGTGATTTCAACAGATATCAGTGGAGTTAAAAATCGTGCTACTGTGTTTTTGGATATAGTAAGAAGTTACAGTTAGCTTACTGAGCATAAGATTTCACTAAAAAATCCTACAGCTACTCCTCTCAATCATGGAAGACTATTTGGCCCACAGGACTGAATCAAGGCACAGATATTCAGAATAAGAGTTCAGAGGTTTGGATCACCTCCATAACCCTTGAGCGACTGCAACGGCATCTCAAAGCATCTCAAAAGTCTATAGCTTACATTAGGCAGGAGCCAGTACAGTGAAACGTGAAATCCCTGAAATAACCAATCCATGTCCTCCACCACGCACCATCTCAGCTATCATGCAGCAGGGCTTGTTTAAAGAAGGACAAAACTGCATTCCAGACTGTATGGAGAAGAAGAAGCCATAGTCCCAAGTACCTTACGCTTTAGGTTAAAAAAAGACCTATAATCAAGTGCAAAACAAGAAGAAATTGGGAGGACTACAGGCAGCAAAAATAGGTTCAAAAGACAAAATGAATTCTCTCTTGATCATCTGATGAATTGTTGAGAGAGAAACTAAGGCTGCTTGTAGGAGTAACTACTACGTATAAAGAAGCAGAACTGTTCTATGCAACTGCAGTATCTTACACTGGGTTGGTTCAAAACAGAACCTGTATAAAAGATGAAAATGTTTTCAACAAGGCCTGTTCCTTATTAATAAAATACATTTCTGAATACATGCATCTGATTTAAAAAACCTACATTTACAAGCTTTAACGTTTCCCAAATCTTTCAACGAAGTTTGGGTGGAGTGATTCTTTGACATGCTTACTTACTACATACAGCATATCTCTGCTATGAACATCATGTTCACAGTAAGTGATAACAAAACAGGACTATCGGAATCTCAGCCACGACTTAGTATCACAGCTTCAGCTAGTATATTACCTTTCTCGTCTACGTAAGTCAAGTGGACAATAGTGATGATGTTTCACATGACAAACTCCGCCAATACCATATTCGCCCCACAACGCAGTACAGTCATACTGAAATGGATTTATTTACCAAATTGAAGCAGAAGATCATCTTCTAACTCTGGTTTCAAAAATTCTTCCCCTTCCCAAGGTACTGGGCTGCTGAGAGATCTCAAATATGCAGCTGTTGGTTTCTAGACAGAAGAAAAAGAGCATGTAAGCTAAGCTTCTTTGAAAACACCAGCCCTTCAATTTCATTCAAGAAAATGAGGCAAAGATCTGTTCTTCCACCCATTAAAATACATGAGGTACTACTAAAGTAATTTCGTAGCAAAGACCAAGAAAGATGACTAGCAAGAACAGTGTCTTTGACAACAAGTACTCACCTTAGCATGCTGACACCACCATAGTGGCCAGAGAACAGCATAAAATTACACCTAAGAGCTAGTAGTCTGGGTCCCAAAGCCCAGGAAGCTACAGGATCAATGAATTCAGCACAAGCAGTGAAGCACCATATAGACTGACAAACACTAAAAAATATTTTTAGGATTATGCTGCTATCAGGAGCCAAGTTGGCTAATGTTTTTGACTGTGTCAGCCCACAGCTTACCACAGGGGTAATCAATAAAGCCAAGATACTAATAGTGCAGTGTACAAACAGCACTATAAGGCCTAATTTCATAAATACTACATTCTCTCCTGTTTGCACCCAGCCAGTTAATGCTTTGTCAGGAAAGGAGAAGTCAGATTCTGGACATCAGCTTTTTCAGCTGCTATGTTTACTCTGCATAGGTATTTAGCTATGACTGAAATAACTATATGTGGATTTAAGTAGAGATTTGAAGATTTAAGCGAAAAAAGCTTGATTACAGAAACTGGTAGTAAATCTAAACCTAAACTTTTAGGGAACAACCAAAGAACATACTTCAATATCACAGAATACACAAAACATACCCAGACCTAAATTGTAACTGTAGGTTCCCATCAGCTTTCCCATTTCTGGTATCATCGTAGCAGAGATTAATTTTAGGTTCTGTGATCTAAGGGATCAAGTGTCATCCTTACTAATAGTGCAGTTGGGGTCTGACACACAGAATTTCGTAGAGTTATCAAAAAAAGGCAACTTGAAAGCACAGCATCTTGATTTCCCACTCTCCAGATACAGATTACAGAAGTAGTACGTGGCACACCTACCTTTAATCTAACAAAGTTTATTAGTTTAATGTATCCATAAAAATCAAGGCCTGAAAAGAAAATAAGAAAAAAGAGAGAGAGAGATGACATTACAGAAAACCCAAATGTGTTTCACAATTAGATGAATACTAATTACTTGTTCAACTGGCCAGCTTCCCCTTGCGCTATACATCATCATCTTGTGCAGTCTCCCTATCTTAAGTTTGCCATCTACATTTTTCTTCCCCTCTAGACTAAACCAGGGAATTCTCATGTTCAAGACAAACACATGTGCCACAAATTAAGAATGGAACACATGCAAATGTGGATTACGAACATGGATTTAATTCATTTATCAAGCAACAACATCAGGACAGACACATTTATCTCCTACTAGCTACCTTGCTAACATTGTAGGTTGTGCTCTTTTGTTCATATTTTTAGCTTTCTACTTAATAAAAGGCAAACTGATCACACTCATCAAGAACGCACAGCAATACTGACTTAAAACTGCAACTTGCTCTGAAATAACAATAGTTTAAATACAATCATGTACTTTCCTTAAGAACAGCAAGGACACCGCACAAACTGAAGATACTTTCAATTGGATTTTAAGACAGAAAACAGACCAGATCTTACTGTTTTATACACAGATTTCTAAATGCATCATGTAGTTCCCATTCCCTTACCTCTCTCTCCATTTTAGTGCACAGTCTTATAATAGTCTTTCTTTAATACTGTTACTGTACATGCTTTCCTTTACATGAATATGGGTTTCAGGCTCAGCAGTTCAACGCTGACCTAACTCTTCTGAAAGTCCTCCCCAACTTCACATACATCCTCCTATACATACCTGCCTTCAGTCACCATCTTGGCTTAAACAACAGATGGCAGCTTCAAATGAAAGCCAACTTTACGCTTCACGTGCAAAGAATGAAACAGGCACTGAGCGTTATCTTTTCCTAAAGATCACTTGAGGAAACATAAGCCAAGTCTGCAAACAGCCCCTTGAAAGACACTAGCAGCTTGTTGAAAAGAACCACTTTGTCCTCTGCTACACTCCCAAGCCAAACAACAGTGCCAATGGCTGGGCAAGAGTTCCCAACAGATCAAGAAAATTGCTCTTACTTCAGCAGGCACTGAGCTGGCTCAGGTGGAACAAGGAGGAGTGGAGACTCAGCAGAAGCCAGCAGAGATCAGTCTTACTCTGGTTACTAGTCAAGAGCTTTACCCATTGGTAAAGCACATGGGAAACAGCCAGTGTAAAGATAACACATAAGCATCTTTCTAGAACAGCTTATCTTTATCAGACTTGGAATCTTCAGAAGCTACCAGGAAATCAGTTAGAAACAACGTATCTTTGCAATTTATTTTAAACAAGATGCTAATACACAGAAGGAAATGACAACTCACGAAAAAAACTTACTGTGTTCCTTGATCACATCACAGACATTAAACTGATGTTCTGTTTTGCAGTGGGAGAACACATCTTCAGCAGAACTAAACAATCTGTAATGAATGAATTATTAAATAGGCATTATTAACACATTTTGAAGTTATAACACTCCTAGACGTTTTGTATGCTCTATTCTGACCTGCTACACAATGTGTTCAGAACATATAATTTTTGCCTTTGAGAACATATGAACAGGCATCTGCTTACTCACATACCTCACAAAGAAGCTTTTACTTTGCTCACAAAATTTTGCAACAAAAGGTAATAAAAACAGAACTTTGTTGAACAAAACCAGGAACTCTGTTAACTTTCAAAACCTCTTTTAAAGCAAAGACAGCATTAAACCCAAAGCATAAAACCTGCATGCACACAAGCTGTGCTGACCACACAGATCTCCTGTATCAAATTAAAAATCATAGATTCATAGAATGCTTTAGATTGGAAGCAACCCTTACAGGTCATCAAGTCCCAAACCCTGGCAAAAGCAGGGACATCTCTAACTAGATCACATAGCTCAGAGCCCCATCCAACCTAACCTTAAATGCTTCCAGGGATGTGGCCTCCACTACCTCCCTGGGCAACCTGTTGCAGCGTTCCACCATCCTAACTGTAAAAAATTTCTTTCTTATAATCACTCTAAGTTTACCCTCCCTTAATTTAAAGCCATTGCTCCTCCTGTCACAACAGGCTCTGCAGGAAGTCTGTCCCCATCTTTCCTGTAGGCTCCTTTCAAGTACTGGAAGGCTGCTATAACATGTCCCCACAGGCTTCTCTTTTCTTGAGGCTGAAAAACCTCAACACTCTCAGCCTGTCCTTGTACAGGATGTGCTCCAGCCCTCTGACCATCTTCATGGTCCTCCTCTGGACTCACACCAAAAGCTCCATGTCCTTCCTGTGCTAAGGGCCCCAGAGCTGGACACAGGGCTCCAGGTGTATCCCCATATATTTACTGGGGGTGGGAGGGGATGACAGACAAAATTCAAGATGTGGAACTTCCACACTGCTTCAGAGCGAGGAGTGGGGAAATACCTACTTTCCACCTTATTCCTCCCCCTTCTAGTCTGGATTTAGCCCCACTGTTGTGGTTTGAGCTAACGTAGAATCAGTTTTCTAACTTCAGCTAAGTCTTGTCTAAATAATTTCATTTTTCTGAAAGTCAACTGCGTGGTTTTCAGTGATAGCAGTGATAACATGGGGCACTGGCATGCAGAAAGGCCATTGCTTATACTTATTCCCATAGTAACACAGGCCATCCTGAAGCTGGTGGAGCTGTAAGTCAAAGAGGCAAAAAAGGTCACACACGCAGGGAGGGACAGACAGGACAGGTGACCTCAAACAGGCCAGAGTATTCTTTCCCACATACATAATAGTATAAAACTGAGAGATCATGACAGTCTCACTCTCTTCTGTGACGGGCAACATCCAGTGAGGACCCCAACTATTTTTTTGCCCCTTATCACAGATTTGTGCATTGCCAAATCCAGCTCTTCTGTCCAGCTCTCTCCTGCTGCTGACCCCTTCCCTGACTTGCTCTACACTATCTGTAGTGACGTACAGTCATAGAGAGGTGTGACAGTGCAATTTCACATATTTGTATATATCTATTATTATTATTATTATTGTTGTTGTTGTTGTTATTTTATTAAAGCTGTTTTAGTTTAGTTTCTAACCTGCAAGTCTTTTTCCCCTCATTTCCCTTTTCCCTTTCCTTGGGTGGTAGAACCAAGAGCCCAACTACACCACAGCCCAGCAGTTTTAGCTGCCGAAATTGGCTGGGCCAGGACTAAACCGTGACACTTAGACGCTCTAGAAAGGTGCTACACGTGATCAACACTCAACATAGCGCTGTCACAAACTCGCTATTATTGATGGTCCTGCTACATTTGGGCACTCATACTCCCCCCACCTCCACAGGTCCCCTCGACTGTGCAGAGGGTGCACTCTGAAGGGCTCCTCCCACCACAATACCGGTTGCAGAAGAGGCAGCGGGTCCTCAGGTCCTCAGTGGTGGCAACTTCATCCTCCTCCTCTTCCTCCCATGCCTCCTCACCATCGGACAGCTCAGGCATCTCCTCATCGGACAGCACGCCAGCTCCTGGGGAGCCCAGAGACTGTTACTGACCAGGAGCGGTGGGCAAGGAGGAGAATCATAGAATGGTTTGGGTTGGAAGAGACCTTAAAGATCATCCAGTTCCAACCCCTCTGCCACAGGCAGGGACACCTCCCACATAGAATCATTGAATGGTTTGGGTTGGAAGGGATCTCAAAGCCTATCGAGTTCTAACCCCCTCCCATAAATTAACATCGAAATATATGGTTAGAAGTAAGCATAAAAGCTTTATTTTACCAGTGCTGATCTGTAGTAACAAATGATTGTTTTAACAAAGCATTCTAGAATCAGAGAATCATAGCATGGCTTGGGTTGGGTTGGAAGGCACCTTAATGCCCATCCAGTTCGCCCCTGCCATGGGCAGGGACAAGTCCCACTGGATCAGGCTGCTCAAGATCCATCCAATCTGGCCTTGAATACCTCCAGGGATGGGGCAGCCACAACCTCCTCGGGCAATCTGTGCCAGTGCCTCACCACACTCATTGAGAAGAATTTCTCCCTAATGCCCAACCTAAATCTTCCTCCTTCTAATTTAAAGCCATTCCCCTGCGCCCTGTAACTCCACGCCTTTGCAAAAAGCCGCTTCCCAGCTTTCCTGGAGCCCCTTTCATTAATAGAAGCTGCTCTAAGGTCTCCCCGGAACCTTCTCCGGGCTAAACACCCCCAGCTCTCTCAGCCTGTCCTCACTGCAGTGCTGCTCCCGCCCTCTGAAACGGAAGAGGATAATGAAGAAGGGGAAGGCGCCCACGCCGGACCCACCTCCGTGTTCCTCTCGCGCCGCCATAGCCCCGCCACTGCCCCACGTGCGCCGCTTCCGGCTGCGCGCCCGTGACGTCACGCGGGGGTGCGGGACCAGAAGGGGCAGAGCGGAGGGGCGGCACTACGAGGGGCGGGGCCAGAAAGGGGCGGGGCCAGAAGGGGTCCGCGCGCCCCCTGGCGGCGCCCTCCTGCCACGCCGGGTGGGGGGGGGGGGCGGTGCCTCCGTTCGGCAGCGGCAACGACCGTTGGTTTTCAAACACCCTGGAGGGGAGAGGGAGGGGGAGCGCCATCTTGTGGGGACCCAGCTATGGAGCAGGGCTTCCCAGCACCAGCTCTGCTTTAGCAGGGGGTGTGACCCTTAAGCCTTCAGTTTCAGTGTGATCTGATTTTTCCTTATCATGTTTTTTTCCCCCTTAAGGTCATACTTGAATCAAAGCAAAAGATACTGAGTTTAGCATCCGCCCCGCTGATTTCTGGATCTTAGTAAATTGAGAAGATAAAAGCCACATCACTACCTCCTTGTTAGAGGGTTCTCAACTATAAACATATAGCTACATTAATAAGTAATCATATATAATTAATATTCTATTATTATTAATAATATATAAATAAAATAAAAATAAATTATACTATGATATATTATAGCTATATAAACATATGAACATACACAACAAATAAACATACACATACATACTTATACATACATAAAAATATAAAAATATCTAAACTTGTATAACATAAATATGAATCCTATGTAATATATAAATATATATAACTACATAACATATCTATAAACATATTCATTCATAAAGTTATCATTACTTTCAGTTGCATCTTCTGAAAAACAACAATTTATCATTTAACACTGAAAATAATGTAAAGACAAGATGATAAGAATTTAAAAGCTGCATACACTATTTTGAATTGTAATGAGGAGTTTGCGGGTTGTGGGCTACTGTCTGCATCCCACTTCGATGCCATCTGCACACAAGGAGAAACTTGCCAGCAGAGAAAAGTGTAGGATGTCCTGCAGTTAGAAAGCCACATAGAATGGTTTGGATTGGAAGGAACCATGAAGGTCATCTAGTCCAACCCTCCTGCAGTGAGCAGGGACATCTTCAATAAGATCAGGTTGCTCAGAGCCCCATCCAACCTGACCTTGAATGTTGGTATCCACTGGTTACCCATGAAGACCTTGTGAGTTTTGAAATGAAACCCAAGCCTTTGATAGCACTGCCTTGAAAAGGAAGAGTGTAAAAAAAGGCTTTTGAGATTTTGGAGGAATGAAAAAGGGATTTTAAGCCCCATCAATTGCATGATTGACCATGTTAGTAGGAGCAAAGAATGCACAGTGTTAATTCATACCATGTAAGGTATGGTGCGTCCCTTCCAGCTCTGTCTCCACCTGCACGCCCCTCAGCAAGATGTCCTCTGCTGTTCACGCCTGTTGGCCTCGCAGTGAGGAAAACCTGGCAGAGGGATAAAAGGGTCACACTCTCAGCCAGCCTAAAATACAAGAGATTGTTTCTGCTTGACAGTGGAATCGTACTCTGTGTGCTTCACAGGTGGCTGGCAACCTGTTTCTGTTTCTTACGATGGGAGAGTTGAAGGAAATGACACGTGTATCAAAAGTACAGTGACAGAATTTTAGAACTGAGGGCCACATTCAAATGCAGACATTAAAAGCCATTAAAAAATATATATATTCAAAAACAAAGCTTAAGGCTCATCATTCGAAAAAGGTAGTGATTAATGTTCTAGACCAGGTTGCTCAGTACCTCAAGCAACCTGACGATGAACATCTCCAGGATTGGGGCATCCATGACTTCTCTGGGTAACCAGTTCCAGTGCCTCACTACCCTCAGAGTAAACAATTTCTTCCTAGTATCTAACCTAAATCTCCTCTCTTCCAGCTTAAAACTGTAACCCCTCTTCCTATTCCTGCACTTCCTGATACAGAACCCCTGCCCAGCTTTCCTTTAGGCCCTCTTTAAGTACTGGAAGGCTGCTAGAAGGTCTCCGCAGAGCCTCCTGTTCTCTAGGCTGAATGAGCCCAACTCTCTCAGCCTGTCTTCATCAGGGAGGTGCTCCAGCCCTCTGATCATCTTTGTGGGAGAAAGTTAAAAATAATCCTTTTTTTCCTCATCCATTTGGTTAGCAAAGTTAGGTTGTCTCTGCATTGGTCCTTTTTTCAAAGTAATCTACCAGACTGCTCCAGGACTCGTGGTCACAAGACCAAACTACAGCTGCTAGCCCAAAGGTAAAACCTTGAAGCCCCCAGGTGCTAGGTTTTCTGATCTTTGCTGAATGTAAAAACATAGAGATTTGAATTGATTAGTAAGGAAAAAAAACCAAACCAAAACATGATAGGCATGCATAATTCAAGAAGGAAACCTGAAAGTCTGGATTTCCTTGCTTGGATTACAATCTCTGATTTATAATCTATACTTATAAATCTGTCCCATGTACCTAATTTGCCCTTTCCCTTAACCTCTTATCTCTCAAAGCTAACAAAGAAAGCTTCTAAGTACAGTACTAATTAAACACATTAGGCTTGTCTAGTTATAGGCAAATCCAAAGAGATGTGAAAAATCTAAATATAGAAATTGGTTTTAGAGAAAACCAGAATGACGGGTTTGAAAGACAAAATTTGAGCAAAGAGCAATTAAATCAGACTCCTTCACAAATTCTGGCTTGTGTTTTGTTTTTAAATTCCATATCCATTCAGGATCACTTCTATAGGTACGACAAGGTAACAGCAACCCTTAGTGGTGTAAATCAATTCACATGGATTTTTTTTTTCCTTGTATAGCAACAAAATACTACTCATTGAATTAGAATAAATGCAAAATTATGGAAAAAAGCTGTATACCCTTAGTGCACAGAAGAAATCTCAGCTTCTACCTCATCCTTCCAAAGCAGGGTCTGATCTCAGGAAAGAAAAATAAGTGACACAGAATTATAAAACAGACTTTTCCTATGCTCTTGCTCAAGCAGCTAATTGCAGAACTAGATTTAACAGCTACTGCTCTGTCAGTAGTGCCCGGGCTGGTAGCAGAAAAAGCAGTAACAGCAGCTTCTTTGTTTTACTGAAATTCTTCCCCACCAAAGGGGCAAAGGGTCACTGATTGCATAGTCTTTGCCTCACTGCACACCCTCGGCTATTGTTGAGTCCACTTGAAGAGCAACAGACCGAATGTGCCTCACAGCCTTGTAACCAAATCTTCTTTTTTATTGTTGTGCGAATTAAGATTCTCAATAAATGTAAAGCACCTGCTCATTTGGGTCAGTGTATATAACATGTTGGGTGAAGGCTGTATGAAATCCTGCAGCAGCAGTGTATAATTTACACCAGTACCTCCTGAAATATGATCATCTTTGTTACAATCTCCTAATCCTTGTAAAGGGATTTGCACGGTACAGGAAGATTTACAATGTAATGGATTACTATTTCATAATCCGGGCCAAGGGGAAGAAACTTCAAATATTTACAATTTTTACTGCATTTCAAACTTCTTTCCAGATCTGGAAACACAATACTTGGGGAGGCTGCTAGTGGGTGTTTGCATACAAAATATGGTATCACTTGTGGGCTTTGTTTCATTAGAATTTCCAAGCATGTGTAACTTTATTCTCTACCTGTATCACTCATTTGTGACCACAGTCCTTGTCATTAGTCAAAAACAAAGAAAGTATGTTCATAGAAGTTGTGTAGGAAATAAATGAAACATTTTTAAGCAAACTATTATTAAATAGTTATGACTTTACTGTGTAAAATAGAAAAAAAGAGAGAGAAAATGTTTAAAAATTAATGTTAAGAAACCAAATTACTTCTTAGTAGTCAGAGTTGTATTTTTTTAATTCTAACCACTCAAGATCACCAACAGAACAGATAACCTCACAGAACCACGAAGCTCAAGACCCAAGACAATTTTTCAAAAGCGATTTCTAGCTAGAAAGTCCAAACCATCTGAAACTTTACACTGCACTCCTTGGATACTAAATCCAGCCTGTAATATATAAGTGCCAAGAGTAACACTCTCAAAAGCAGATAGTATCTCTTCTGCTCAGTTCTTTCATCCCAGTTTGTTGCATTTTATATTAAATTAATGATGGAAATTCTTTGTAGCAAGAGGTCTAAAAGCTGATAATGGCTTTTTCATTAAGCCTTGTGTAGCAATCAGGAGGTTCTCACAAAACTGCTACTTCCTAACATCACACAGCAATGAAAAGCATAGCTGCAGCAGTGCTAGGTGCAACAGTGATAGGAAAGAGCTACAAACCCCTCACATTTTGCAGAGGGACATCGCTGCCAGTAAAACATCATTAATGACAGTGACTGCCCCTTACACCTTTATTACCCTCCTCTCAGCTGAAGGGTAGATTTAGAATCTGTTAAAATAATTAAGAGCTTGGAAAAAATTAAATTATATTTAAATCAGAAAAAAATAAACTATATTTAAATCAGAAATCTGGGTGCCACTTGGTATAAAGAGGGAACACGCTGCAGTTAAAAATTGTCTTTTATTTCTATCATCAGGAAAAGTGAGTGAGATTGAAAGCAGAATTGCTAATCTGGATTCACACGCTTGCTCAGTTCAAAAGCTTCGTAAAATGATGGCCATATTCCCCTTATTGTCATTCTGAACTAAGATGACTGACTGAGATAGTTTTCATCTGGGTAAAGACCAAAGGAGCCTGTGTAGGTCTTGCCCTGAAAACAGGGTTAGGTTTAAGCTTGAGAGAGGAAACAAGCATGGATCTGCAGCAGAAGTGGGGCTGGAAGGAGCTGCTGAAGGAAAACATGGGCCACAAGGTAGAATTTTTTCATCTGTGCAGGGGCAGGTTTTGGTTTGTTGGATTGTTTATTGCTGGGTTTCTGTTTTGTTTGGGAATTTGGGTTTTGGTTTGTTTTTTTTTTTTTTAAAAAAAAAAGCTCACCCTGGAACTAGGGTTAGAATTACATTACAAAGTACAGTACTCAGCGTGTTTGTATAAATAATTTTCAGTGCCCTCCATTCTTTCTCAATTTTATCTGCTTTAACATCAAAGCAGCATTTCTCAAGCTGTCAGAAAGGCAAAGGAAATACAAATTTCACATTCTTCCCAATTTTCTTATATCAGATTAGCAAAGGTAGGCTGTTTTCTTTCCTCTGATGTTTAGTCCTTATCTGACAGGCTAGTCAAACCTGTGCACTTCAGCCCTACTCAAGTCGACAGCTTTGGGGAACAGCAAATAGGATGTGCAGCTACAAATGTAGCACTGTTCCTACAAATACTGCTATTGACCATTTTTTAATGAGGAATTAAGCAAACCAGTCTCTGCTGCAATTAAGACAAATCTACAATGTAGAAAAAGGAGTCCTACTACTTGAATCTATGCAACTACTTGAAGTTGCATAGATCTATGCAACTGAGAACTGCCTCCATAAAATGCATCATGCAACAGCTTGAGGAATACTGGATAATTCCAGGTGCTACAGACCACTAGGATCCAACTGAGAAAATGCCAATCAGTTAATACTAAATATATATATATATAAATACTTTAGAGCTTAAAAAAATCACTGATCTTCAGAGTCACTTTCACTGTCTATGCCCAAAAGGCAAATGCAGATAAAAGTACTCATCAGCATCTTAAGAGTAAACCAGCAGTCACAGAGAAAATATCTGTAAATAATACAGACTTCTCTCTCTTAATATGTGTGGTGCTACAGGGAAAAAATATCTGGACTTAGAGTAAATGATTATAAAGATAAAATACAAAGAAATCCTATCCCCATTTCATGTTTATCATAGGCCACATTTCTACTGTGAAAATATATGATGTCTACACACTCACAGTAAGGAAACAAGTGAGGGCAGGCATTCAGTAGCGATCAGATCAGCCCATAGGTCAAACTAGTGGAACTACAAGGGCTGTGTACTAAAACAAACTCTCAAAAGCAGCTGTTTATGACATGGTTTTTAAATATCTACAAGATTTATAGTGCCACAATAGTGGATGTTAAGCATTAAGCAAACACTGGATGTAAATACCTAGACAAGTTACTTTGAAACTAAAGCCCTTCTTAGGAGAGGCTGAGCATCTGGGAATGTCAAGTCCACCAGAACCAGCTATGGTCTGTGTTCATGAGGAGTAACAGACCACAAACAGTGGAAACTTTATCTGTGCCAGAAAAAAAAAAGGGGATCAAATTGGTTGAGGCCTAAATTGCAGTATCATAGCTCAAGAAAAATTTAGAAATCATAACTGAAAAGAGCATTAGCACATGTTTTCATACTTATTTAAGGAATCTAGTGCTTAGTGCCTGTATTTCCAAGGGTTTGATAAGAATGTCTTTAAAAGCAGAACTAAGATGCAAGTAGAGGGAGATTGTGTAATTTTGTAGATCACAGGATAATAAGGACCAATATAAGACAGTCACACTTCTCATGTCTTTCACATATACAAAGGAAATGATCTACCTTAGTGTGCGTTCAATCACCGCCCAGACCAATCTCTCCATATTGACAGACGTAACAAAAATACAAGTATTTCTTTGTTTAGCTCTACTTTCCTTAAGTTGTGTCTGCCCTAGCAGAATGAAGAACAATACTGGTGATCACGACCACATGAAAACAAGTTAGAAGTCAGAGAAAGAGATAAAAATCAGAAAGTAGAATCAGGCATAGGGCAGTATCCATTGACACTTCTTTGCTTACAAAGTCATTTTTACTTTTCCAACAAATATGTAAGGGAATATCCATCATGTATTTTTAAAAAATAGATTTCATTGTTAACTGGGTTGAATTCAATTGCTTGCACTTGCAGCAAAGGATTCACTATTTTACTTTCATTCCTCTATTTAGAGGACCAGACACACTTATAAAAATGATTTTGACAAGACACGGATTTGGAATATTTCAGGAGCTCAAGATGTCAGAAGATCTACTGTAACAGTGCAAGTAAAATTTGTAGAAGATCTAT
Organism: Cuculus canorus; assembly: GCF_017976375.1. Lineage (NCBI taxonomy): Eukaryota > Metazoa > Chordata > Aves > Cuculiformes > Cuculidae > Cuculus > Cuculus canorus. The sequence continues at coordinate 13,340,804 of NC_071405.1, forward strand.
AAACACAGGATCTCTTCATGTTATTACTATTTAAAAGATAGGTATTCTCTGTTCCTGTAAACTTCTAATTAAAACACTTTGCAGGAGAAGACACCAGCCAGCTTAGGAAAACTATTTTCTCAGAGATGATCTATCTACTCGAGAAGCTTCTCCCAGAGGTCTAAAGAATATTGGAAGTCATTAGGTCAGTGTTTTGATTTTTGTGCCAGCTAGTTAGGAGCTTTCTCATTTCAGCTTTTCTGTTGACAGGTTTTTGACTCATTTTCAGTTCATTTCACTGAACAAAACTAATGTAAAAATGGAAATATCCTTCAGTAAAACTGCAAATTCTCCTGATTAATATTAATTCCCACTTCTTTAAAAGGTGCTTGTTTGAGGTATTATGAGTAGTAGCTATGTGTGTTAAATCTCCCATTCTTTGTACCAGCTTCTTCAGCTTCTTTAAAAAAAAAAAAAAGAAATCAGCCAATGAAAAGTGCCTAGACCGACGCTGTCTCCCTCAGTTAATCCAAGGCCAGTAGAGGGATAATTTGATTAAACTGAGACCCTAATTTATTTAGCTTTAGTTCTGGATCAACCTCTTCTTAATAGAGTGCTGTCGTCTCCAATTGTTTGATGAAAATTAAAGTGACATAAATACCATGGGACTTTTTCAATCTGATTAGTCAGCTAACTTGCATCAATACTACCCCAGCCATCAGGCGCTGGCGTCCTTCCTTTCACCAGCCTTACTAACAACTGACAAGTTCTCCTTGAAGACCAGGCACCCACGCTGCCACTCAGACCCCCACACTTAACCCATCATCGGTCCTCAATGGGTCTTGTTTGACAAGGTGCCCACACCTTTTTCCATTGCTGTTCATCAGACAAAGCTAAATATTGTTTTATTAGCAATCAATAGCCTGTTAATCCCAAGCGATTTCACAAATCCACTGAGCTCTCAAGCTGATTATAAACGTTTGGGTTTTTTTTTTAAGCTGCTAAATTTCAGATGGATTTTCTCCTCTCCTCCCAACCCTCCCACTCTGATATAGTACATTGTCGCTCGTAAGCAAAGCCACAAAACCAGAAGCTCCGTTGCCTTTAATGCTGCCTTTAACCGAATGCTTACAAATGTCAAAGTTTTGCAGTTTAAACATGATCAACTTATGCCACCAAACCCTCAGCAGATTTACTAGCTTCTCCACTTTCTGCCTATCAGTTTGAAACTTAAGAGAGCTTCTGAGCCTTTTCTTTTACGGCAATATGGTAAATTCTTGCTTAGTCTGTGGGCTGGAGGGCTAAGGCGTGAGAGAAAGAGAAAGGTAAGCTTCTTTAATTTACAACAAAGCTAGCTGTTGCGCTATTGAATGATGTACCATTCACATCCAAGTCACAGACAAAAAGCTTGAGGACACCTGATACACTCTGATGATCCCTTTTTTTTGTGTGTTGTGTCATGGATATATTTTCTGTGAGGCACAAGGTGTATGGCATTACAAACATGCTTCCTTTTGGATTTACACATTCTCATCTACACCCACTGTTCCCCTGCCTTAGCCTTGGAGACGTTGCTCATGATAGCTGTAGCATGATGATAGTTCAATTACGTGATGTGGCATAAATCACCAGGTCACAGCAGACAGGCAGTACTGGTAGATGAATGCTGAATGTATGAAGCTCCCAGAAACAAGACACTGATTTCAAGGCCTGGTGAGCTGGCTTTGCAGGTCTGTGTTCTCTGCATGTCCCTGCTGAACTGTTGTTCCTATAGAATGTGATCCCTGTGCAACAACAAAGAAAGAAGGGTTGTTGGCAAGATGATGCCTCAGCAATTCTGCACTTACCCAGCCTGAAACAACTCTTGAAACAGGTGGTCTTGGCTCTTCAGTGTAAGGAAGTTAACTCTAGTAAAAATTCTTGTTGAATTAAGTGAACTAAAACCCACACTGGACTAAACACACATTTAAAGCTCTCTGTGCAAGGACTTTACATACCCAAATTGTGTCTTAAGTAGAAGGGGGGAAGCTGTTTCAGCTAGTACAATCCTCTGGAATGTCTATCAAAGCAAAATTTAGATTTCCTAAGTCATGACCCTTGAGAGCAGAGTACCAGTTATGAGTAAGATGATAAATGTAATGTTTCAGAGAAAAGGTTTCAAATCAGTAACTTCCAAAAGTTGGCACAATTACTGTGAACATAACTACTTGGAGTGTAATGTTAAAATAGCTCCAAATCTGACTGTTCAGTTTCTGTTTTAAATGGCTTTCATATAATTTCAAGTCTTTTATAGATTTATCTTAAACTCTTCTTTCACAAATTTTTGTTAGAAGAAACGTCTATCCTATTTTTATTCAATAAAACACTGGAACATATTAACAAAAATTGTACCTACTCATAATTTTCAAAAAAGGTTGACATTTTACATTTCTGACATTTTAAGTAGAACCTGCAAGTTTCTGCCAAGCTAAATAAAAGAGCAACATTTTGTTGCTCATTCTTTGGCTACTGCGTGACCTGTTGCTGGTGGTAAAAATTGGCCTAAAATGCTGAAGGATGTATTTCAGTTTTGTATTCTTAACAATAAGAATTAACAAGAAGCAATATTAAAATTAACACTTACTTATAGTAAGTACTTACTGTAGTTTATAGTTGCTCTCCAAAACCTGTATTTCTAAGGCCATTGACAGTAAACTTTAGAAAATGATTGTCGATTCAAGATTTGAACAACTCTCTACTCTTCTTAAATTCTAGGATAAAGCAATACATATTTTGTGTCAAGCTTTTTACAAGGTTTCAGTGTATTCTCAAGCTGGCTATTCTGCACAGCAACAATCGTGTAGTTACTTTTAAAAAAATCATAATTTAATCTGCAGATGTATTGTGCATGCACTGTTTGAAGCAAAAGAAGAGTTTGAGGTTTTATCACAAAACTATTTTTTTTATGTAATAATGGGGGAAAAAATGCTATCATCCTAAAGAGGAGCTAAAGACTGAAAATAAGAAAGAGTTCTTCCTTCACTGTGAGGTGTGGGTGTGTCCAGACTGCAGCAGTCTGTACAAGCCAACTCAGGTATTGAAAGGAGCCTATCAAGAGCAGCACAAAACACTAGAGTCTTTAATTTACCCTAATACACCATGGTCAGATAGCTTTTCCGTTCTCATTCTGAATACTTGCCTTCGAAGTTCTTTAATGTTTTGCTTTTAATGCAGTATTTTCTACAGGAAAAGAATGATGCATTCATGACTTTATTCAGGAAAGCAGAAGATAGAAATTTGCAAGTACAGTTTTTGTCCAGCATCCCTTAGTGCTGAGTTATAGCCCTGACTGTCAAGACTGCAGTGGCTGCAACTACCAAAGAGTTTTGTTTTGTGTTGGAGCAGTATTATGTTTTTGAAGGAATTCCGATTTCTGATTTGTCATTTGGATCTGCAGAGCTCTTTTGGTACGCTATTATTCCAGAGTTCTTCTCCTGAAGCATAATCCCTGTGAATCACTACAAATTGCCACAGAGTACTACTCTGACTAGTAGCCAAACCTGACAGCTGGAAGCCAAGGCAGATGCTCAGCGGCTGCTGTCCAAGTTATGTGAGCAGGGTGGAGATTTACTGCTTTGCTAAAGTTCTCCAAACCACTGGTTCATTTCTCTGGCAACATTAAGAGGCACTGAAGACAGCAGTTACATGGTCTTTCTATTAATTGCTCAGGCATCTTTGTCTCTTAACCATTGTTTTGGTTAGATATGGCCATATCATGCGTACGCCGAAGCTCTGTGTTCTGGAATTTAAAAATCCCAAAGCTGAACAACACTCAGAGAATCTTGAGAGCAAATCTAGACCCAGAACTACAGTGGAATTTGAGACAACAGGAAATGTAATTCCCAAGCAGATTCATCTGGATATACAGTGAAAATTAAAATCAAATCTCAAAGACTTTAAAGGTAGTAACTTATTTTGACTTTTAACTTCCATGCTTAGAAATATCTGTGAGTAAATAATTATTCTATTAATATTATTTTCACTTTTGTTCCCTAGAAGAAATGTGTGATTGCAGAACCATCATATAGATTCTGCCCTCCCCAGAAGCTGTTTATCCCTTAGCAGCAGCACAGGACAAAGTTTTGTGTTCAGTCTCCTGTTTTCCACTACTACTATCTGCATGCTTTATTTCTGCTCTGTTATGTACAGGTCTCTATTCTTGCCTTCTAGGAACCAACTCATTTTGAAGAAGCGCTAACAAAATATACTGGCATAATGGGATGAGGAAGGCCCTACTCAATATGTGGCTTGAATGACTTAATTGGGAAAGTGTGTGACTCTCCAGTGAACCCCTGGTTTGAATACAGCACCAGAGGGCACTCCATAACAGGCAACAACTTTCTATACCTTCACACAGATTTTTCACAATACTCCTTGGTTATTCTTTCAGGCCTCTATATTTCCTTTTAAGTTCACCAACTCTCATTTTAAAATGGGTTAATTAATTTCTCCAAAAGCTCAGGAACCATTTTATTTCTAACCTAGAAGGTGGACAGAGTTGCTGTGCAGGAACAGAGGCAGAGCATAGGACAGTTCACAGATATTGCTGCTTCTGGAGCCTATGAAACCACTCTGCTGTAAGCAGGATTAGGGGAAGGGGGTGCTGGCAACCACTCAGCTGGGGGAGACCAGCCCATGCGGCTGTGACCGGGGGATACACACTGCTACCAGTGGTTCATGTCCCTGGCTGGCTCTACCAAGCCCCTCACATTAGCCTCTGGGCTGTTTAATGTAGCTGTACCTGACATGGCCAATGCCACTGGAGTGCGTTGACTAAACCCTGTGTTCTGTCCCTCTCAGCTCCGGTGGTGGTCATATGAAGGCTGCCCAGACATCCGTGCATTGTACATCCTGCCTTTCAGAGGTTTCAGACTCAGACCTGCCTTTCTGCTTTCCAGAAATATAAGAACTTGCTGAATCCAGTATTTAGGGTGGTTAGAAGAAATAACAAGCTTTCTGCCACTGGATGTATTGTCAGTGACGTCTTTGGAATCTGAACAGCTATAAAATGGTGAGAAACCCTAAAGCCTTTACAAAAGGCTTCCCTGGAGGCTGACCTGTCTCCCTGTAAGAGCACAGCACCTTGCAATATGTTTAGGCAGTGAGTGCATAGTTAAAAAACCACTCCAGGCTGCTCAGACTGTCCACTTTTTCTGTATGTTTTGGATGAAACAGAGCAGAATGTGCCTTGAGCAGGCAAAAAATAATCAGGATAGATTCTCTCCTAAGTAGCCAGGCACAGGAATCATTTCGTTCTTTTTGTTTAACATTCTTATTACAGAAACAGAGGCTTCCTCTGTACCGAGGATGTGTTTCGGAAACCTGTTCCTTTCATACACGTTGTTTCTACTGCGGACGCAGGAGGGCAGTGCAGTTCTAATTTGGGTTTAAACATTTCTTAAAGCCGATGGTCTCGGGCATAGAGCAAGCTCCGCCCAAGCCCAAGCAAAGCTTCCATTCCCGATAAAGGATAGTTTAGACCCTTTACTCCGCTATTACACGTGACAAACCACCTGTAGTGACACTTCTAAAAATAAAAATCTAACTTCCTCAACCTCTGCATGTGCAGCAAATACCGGCAGTGCCAAAGGAAGGGGGGAGGGGAGGTAAAAAAGGGAGGGCAAAAGGGAAAAAGGGGGAGAATGGGAGAAGGAAGAGGGGAGGGTTGGGGAAAAAGGAGGGGAGAGAAAGAAGGGAAAAAGAAGAGGAGAAAAGGGGAAAAGGAGGTGAGAAAAGAAGGGGCGAAAAGGGAGAAAAGGGGCAAAAAAGGGGAAGAAAAGAGTGGAAAAGGAGGGGAGAAAAAGAGAGAGAAGAAGGGGCCAAAAAGGAGAAAAGGAGGGGAGAAAAGGGGCAAAAGAAGGGAAGAAAAGAGGAAAAAGGAGGGGAGAAAAAGGGAGAAAAGAAGGGGCCAAAAGGGAGAAAAGGAGGGGAGAAAAGAGGGAAAAGGAGGGGAGAAAGGGAGAAAAGGAAGGGAGAAAAGAGGGAAAAGGAGGGGAGAAAGGGAGAAAAGAAGGAGAGAAAAGAGAGAAAAGGAAGGGAGAAAGGGAGAAAAGGAGGGGAGAAAAGAGGGAAAAGGAGGGGAGAAAAGGAGGAAGTATGGAGAAGGGGGAAAATGGAAGGGAAAAAGAGAGGGAATGGGAGAAAAGGAGGAAAAGAGGAGTAATGGAGGGAAATGGAGAGGGAAAGGTACTGATCGCACATAATCACTCTGGAATCCTATGCCATTTTTATGTGCTCAGGCCTCCCTGGGCTGAACTCAAAGCAGACCAAGCGTGTCTGAAATTGATCTTTCCAAAGGCACCAAGTAAGGATTCTGGGAGATAAAGCTCTTCAAACTTCTTCCAGGCTTCAATCAGTATTAATGTGTAACGAATATGCTGCATACCAATTTAAAACTAGGCAGGGGTTAGAGCAGTAGCCTGTCAGCCGTAGCAAAGGGAGCCCATCCTGAGTTTGAGATTATATAGAGTTGCTTTCTTACACATCTCTTGATCTCTCTCAACAACTTAAAAACAACTGCCTAACACAGTATCGCCAGAGCCTATTAGGAGGCTTTGAGTCTGCAATAAAAAGTAGTGCTGGACAATTCCAGTGTACTGAATTTTTGGGGGAGTAAAAATCTCATTGCTAGTGGAAAAAATCACTTACTGGAAATGAAGACTAAGGGTTCTGCCCAAAATTTAATGTGAACTTCAACAGGGAATTAAAAGATCCTGGTATTGATTGGAAAGAGAGAATTGCAACTTGTAAAACAAAACCAAAAAACAAGGCGAATCTCTACAGGCAAACTCTAGTTTCATAAGTTTTGTTTCTGCCATCAGTGAAGGCTTTTGGTTTCTCACCATAATGATCTCCTCAAGATTTGTTGATCAATCTCCCTCTGGAAGTGCTAACAAATCTGTTTGGTGCATTCAATTATCTGTTCTACAGATAAATGAGCTGGTGGACTCAGATATCAAAAGAAGTCACTCAGCTTGTGAACTCATGTCCACCTCTAAACATATCCTAAAAATCTTACTTGGGGCAGAAACAGTAGCTGCATGGTTTTAAAATGTGTGAATTAGGTAAAGGAAATAACCACTTAACGTACAAAAAAGTAGTGATTATTTTTTCCTGGTAACCCTTTCGGCAGATTTCTTCTGTTCCCTTCTGACGGGGCAGACTGCCCACTCCAATTTCCTCTGTAAAATGTGTTTCCTTGTCCACTGTCACACTCTGTTTATTTTAGTGTATACATTTCCCAGTGGTTCTTCCAACCAGATACCCTAGTGAAAAGGCATTTTGCAAAGGAAGTGACTAATACAACCCAAACAAAATATCACTGGAGTAAATAAGTAGTCTGGGGCAGTAAAGGTTGGTGCACTGGTTTAGGTTTTTTAAGCATATTTGTTTCCCCAGCACATTAAGACAAAGTCAGCTATTTTGTGTGAACAAAAGTCTGTTGGTAGCAGGATATTGAGTTTAACCAGGCTCTTACCCTCTGCAGAGCCTGAGGAATGGGGTGGTTTTAAAACCTTCCCAGCGTCACTCAAGGTCTGGATCCCATCACATACCACAGTGTTGAGAAAACTTTAGAACATATAGCTACCCGAGATGGGTGATATTTTTATCAGTGGTTCCACATAGGATGCAGTGATATCTCACAAGATCTCACAGAATCTGCTGTAGCCACATCAGCAGCGAAGATTTTGTGCTGAAGTAGTCCATAATCAGGAAAATGTTTTCATTGAATTCTAGAGGTCGTCAATTTGTGGCACTTCCTAGCCTTTTTCTGTTTGAGCCTCTTCATGGATGGGTTTGTTCCTTGGGAATATGTATACTCAGAAATATATAGAAATTGTAGAAATCATTGTGGTCATTATTTTATACCGTTATTTTATTAGCATTTCTAGGTAATATTTTAGTGACCTGCATTGTATCTTAACATGTTTCCACATTTACTTTTTCTGTCTTTCGAATTCCAGCTTACAAAGTTTTAAGATTGAAGTGTTGTCAAGAAATCACATGATCATGTAGTACATGTCATTTTGGCTGCTAGGTTTGTCTCCAGCATGAAGCCACATTATGATTCTTTTAAGGCAGATAAAGAAGAATAAGTCAAGTAGTTTCAAGTAGTTATCCTAATGAGGCTAAAACAGAAATAGAAGACCTACTAATAGAATAATGATCTTTACAAACACCTCATAAGATATAAGTTATTATTGTTGCTTTTATTATTATTCTGATATAAGAGGAGGTAGCCTGCTTCTGTTTCTGGTTTCTCATTCATATCACACCCTAACACATTCCCATATGAATGAGAACCTAACTTGTCTGAAAATTAAACCTGCAAAAAATGGATGAGCCAGATTGGTCTCTAGGCTGCCTACTGTGTAGCTAAAACATCATGGTAAAGAAGGAGAGACGGGATGGTGCTGCAAAGGGCAGGAAGGGAGGGAGGAACTGCTCTTACAAGCAGCATAGAATCACTAGGCTGGAAAAGACCTCTTGGATCATCAAGTCCAACCATTCCTATCTGCCACTAAACCATGTCCCTGAGCACCTTATCTACCCAGCTTTTAAATACCTCCAGGGATGGTGACTCCATCACCTCCCTGGGCAGCATCTGCCAGTGCCCAATGACCCTTTCTGTGAAAATTTTTTTTCTGATGTCCTGTCTGAACCTCCCCTGGTGCAGCTTGAGGCATCTTCATTTTGGACTAGTGTAAACTAAAGGCCATAACCCGAGACCAAATTCCATTGAATTCAAGGGAGTCTTAGTGCTCAGAGATCCTTCCACTGGGGCCACTTCCTTATGAAGTCCTTAAAAAAATTATTACATCACTACAACATCCATTTGAAAATATCAAGGTAATAACACAGGGTATATGCCTTCTTCTGAAGACGTATGTGACATAAAAAAGGGAAGAAAGTCAAGTGGTAAAAGAAAAATTACAGCAAAACCAAGAAAAACCAAGATGACCGAAATTAAGAGGATGCACTTCAAATTTAAATACTTTAAGAAATGACTGAAAAGCATTCATGGAGCCAGTGATTTGGAACTCACTTGCACTGGCATAAAAATATAGCACAGCTCTCTACATTTCCTTTTTTACCCTAGGTTTTCCAGGTGCAAAGCTAACAAAGTAGTCAAAGGAGTCACTGGAAAATTAAAGATTTTTAAAACAAAGGACCAACAGAATATTAGTAGTTTGAAAGACTGACGTTTCTCAGTGGGATGCTAGAATTTTTTAATCTGCATTCGTATTGATGTATGTCTTACTCAGAACTGCAATACATGCTCCTAATTAAAACAATATATGTAGTTACTTACGTAGTCAATGCCATTGCAATTAATAAGTATTACCTTTTAAAATCTAGAATTCCTTCTGAATTTTTACAAAAGCCATTTGACAAAGACAAAAATGATACAAGGACATATACACAGCAAAAAGCATATGGCAAACCATTTGAAATTAGGTTGCCTTGGTGTTCTATTTACTTCAGCAAGATGAGTTTTCGTACTTTTCTCAGAGAGAAAAACAATGATGCCTCTGAATATATTTTCCCCCAGATAGCAAGCATAAAAGAATTCTGATAAAGCTCACATAGAATCTTCATTAACATTGGTTTCAGCTGCAAGCATCTACTAAAGAATTTTGTTTTCTTCCATTTTCAAGCAGCTGATTGTGGACAAAAATAATGTTTTCCCTGTTATTGGGTTGGTTTTGTAAAAATTCAAAGTTAGGATGTCAGGGCTAGATTTTGGACTAGGTCATCGTTATGAAGCATGCACTTTTATTATAACTATCTTTGTGTGTAGAAAGACTCGCTGGAATTAAATAGCAGAAATCTTCATAAGCAACTGGTTATTACAAATAATTGTCCTCAAGAGAGTTCCTGAACTGTACAAAACATTCAGAAAACAAAGTAGTACTAAACTAGAGAAAATTATTTGAGCTTTTACAGAGACTACATTAATTCAAAAATGATTTTTGGAGGGTGTCTTTCTGTTAAAGTAATCATAACAACATTTTTAGTTGCTAATCAAATTTGGAGAAAGAGCTGCTCTTTTTTTTACTAAAAGAAATGTGAAAACTAATCTTTCACTCCATCTCTGTTTCACTGGTCTAATTCTCCCTCATTTGCAATCTCACTGAACCACCCCCCCTCCCGATACATAGGAACACATCAGAAAAGGTCAAACCCATGAAGCCTTTTTTAATAAATTATTTTTTAAAAGAAGCACTGTTCTAAGAGATTATTAAGAATGTGTAATTTTGAGTTGTATTTTTCTTTTGGTATTTCAAGCAGAGCATTCTTGAAACATCCCTGCCTTCCTATCATTTTCAGGAAGCTGGTTGGACAACTGTGAAGGTTAGCAAATAATAAATGTCAAGAATATTAAAATAATGAGATCATTGCCTGGCAGACAAACTGTTTTGAAAGCCAAGATCCAAGACATATCTCCTGCACAGCCAGCGGATAGGACTCAGATAAAGGGATGACCATACAGAAATATACACCAAAATCCTACAATCCATTTGTCCATAACTATTTTCAGCCACCAGAATCAAGAACAAACAAACAAAGCAATCTGACCTCAGTAGAAAAGATAAAGTGAACTGCAAACAGATCTCAAATTCCATCTCCTTCATCAACATGCTCAAAATACCCTCTGCAGCCCGAGTGTGAGAGGACCGAGAGAGCCCAGCCAGCAAGCCAGCTTTGCAAAAACACCCTTGGGACCAAAAATTCTCAACAGCAGGATGAAAGAAACTGCCATATCAATTTAATTTTCATTCATCATTGTTAAGCTTTAAGTTTAAGAAAGTTTCATTGCCCATAAATACCCAGATCATAAGCAGCTGCACATGATATCATTTAGAGCCCTGTTGCATAACACGTATTTCCCCCGAGCTTTGTCCCTAAGCTGCAGCCTGACAGGCATCAGCGAGATCCAGCTTGCTTTTTGAAGAAAGCCTGCACAGCGTTTTTACATTTAGCAGCTGAACCAAACTTTACAAAAGCAGCGGAAAAGAATTGGTAAAAGGTTAGGATAGATTGACTGTTTCCAAATTGGAATACTAATGATGATCTTTAATGAAGCCTGACAGTACAATCTGTTTCTTATTGTTCCCTAAGTGCTGGCTACTGATCATATTCACTGGCTTTAGGTGACGGGGACAGACAGGGACAAATGGGCCCCACTGGTAAGCAGGACTGTGCACAGCTGATCTTTCAACAAGGATTAAATTAATTAAAATGATTCTCCCATCAGAAGAATCAATCTTTTGAATTGTTATCATCATAGTGGTTATTAATTTTGAATGATGTCTAATTGGTGCCACTGCTGTTTGGGTCAGATGGCTTAGTAATCTTCTTAGAAAGCAAGAAAGAATAGATAATTTTAGTAGCTCTGGCAGGGACCATGGGAGCCAAAGGAGGGGAAAAGATCACCAACTTGATTTAATACCTCTCATAATGTGCAAAAACAATGGAGAAAATGGGCAAAATACGTGCAAGACGCAAACAGTGAAAACTGTCTTTGCTTTATTAGTTTCACTGCTTTTAATACAAAATGAGGTGCATTTTCATGAGGATAACCTTAAAGAAATTGTTGGTAATAAATACGATTGGAAATACTTAATTTTCCGTGCAAAGACAATATGGTCAGGGCTGGGCGCAACTTAAGGGGAAGCCTAGGCTGATCACAGAGGTCACCACTAGACTTCAGAGACAGAACTTACAAAGGTTGCATGGCATCTGGCCCAACCATTTCAGAATAAGGCCCTGCCTTTACAAACATCACCTCCCATTTGTTCACACAACCAGTCTTTTGAAACCAACATCAATAACCACAAGATTAGAACTGGGAGGACCTGGTCACCTACTGAAATTTTTAAGTTATTTAAGCACTTTAAAACATCAGTGGGAGTTTAGAAGAAATCAGAGAAGCACCTGCATGTTGAGTACGGTTCCCTGTCTGCATGGTTTTGAAGTTTGGGCTGGGTGTATTATCTCCACGGCTAAACACTGCAATAATGCCTAAGTCATCCCTGCAAGTGGATGTGAGCTTCTTGTTTGTTGTTTAGGTCAAAGTGACAGGGAAAGAGGAAGGCTATGTTCTGTGCTTTGTAACGACAGATATCTTAATGAGTTGAGGACACAACTGCTTCATACACAGATGATACACTACAGAGATCTTACTCCTTTTCACTAGTGAAAGTCAAATACATGACTGCCATGGATGATCTGAAGGAGAGCAAAATGCTGAATCTTAGATGATATTCACCCAAATTAAAGCCCTGAAGATTTCTGTTGGAGCAAATGATATCCACATCTCACTCAGATGAGAATAGGGACGTAATTCTTACTTTTTGTTTGTCTTCTACGCATAGGAAACTGTTTCTGCAGTACCTCTCTATCATCGTAACTATACAACAGCAATAGCATTACTTCATGAAAGGAGCAATTTATCTAGGAAGGCACGTGTTTGATCAGTGGAATAGGTGTTTAGACTATACATATCCATGTAGTCTAACATATTTGGGCGCTCAATGTGTTACCTCCCTCTTCCCTGCAGCTGGCAACAGGAGGCATCACTTTCTTTGCAAATCCATTTTCACCTTTCCTTTCTCTAACCACACTTCCCAGCTAGCTGTCTCCAACGAATAGAAATACATTGCAAGACAAATAATAGTGGTGCAATACTGATTTCTTTTGGAGTGATCTCTTCTTCTCTAGGCAGATGACACAACTGTTGTAAATCGTGTTTTATCTAAAATCCCAGTTAGGTTGGATTAATAACATTTGAGTAAAAATTATTTCATGCACGTTAGCCCTTTGAAGACAGCAGGAAAACCATTGACCCAGGAGTACACATCTACTATGTTAGATGAGAAACAAACCTTCTACAATCTTAGATTCATTCTGCAAGCTAAACCTGATCTTGTCAGGCTTTACTGTAGGCCACAATTCTCACCAAAACATCTTTATAACTCAAGTAGTAAAAAGAGTTTAAAAAAACCCAGTTTTAATTCCTCATCCTTCAGATGGTCATTCTTCAGCTGTAAGAAAGCAAGATAAACCTCAACCAAATTACAGGTCATTATAAGAGAATAAACAAAAACCTTTTGTCTGATGGAGCCTAAATCATCATCCAAGTTTGGTGAGCTGCAATATCCAGACCTGGGTCTTGTTTCATAGGTTAAAAGCATTTATTCTTGTTGGATGAAGTTTCTTTTCATCTTTTTGCTACCCACATTACCACTACTACTTCTGTGTTTGGTTAAACTGGGCACACTGATCTTATTCAACACCACTAATAACTGTTTAAACATGTGGTAAATTACAGAGTGTGAAATCCAACTATTGTTGCTGGCCCCAGCACTGGTTTGCTATATATACATACACACAGATACAGATATATATATAACCCTGGGTAAATTGCCTCTCTGCCATTTCCTTTATTCTGGATGGAACCTAAGGCTACTTATTAATGTCTGGGGACAATACCAGCTCTCAGCTGTCATATCTAAGACAGGTATTCCATCAATTTTTTTCACATCTGCACTCAGAATAGATAAGCAGGTTTAAAGAGTCTCACTGGAATGTGTATTGAGAGTTTTATTTTTACAGTGAGAAGAGTTTGAGACAGAAAAAAAAAAGATTAAAATATTTTGAAGGCTACACAAGTCTATAATTGTTTAGTTGGTCCTTCAACCATGCTTAAGCTCAAATCATCTTACTGTATTTGTTTAGAGAGACAGCTGACTTTTTTGATTGGGGTTTCAAATTTCTTCTAGGTATGAAAGTATACATTAGAGCAAACACATTAAAGAATCCGCTTAATTCTAAATTCAGTTCTCCAAAATGTGTGTGGGGCATTGCTGTCTAGTATTGCCTTTTGTCCAAATATATCTTAGTGTAACACTTCGTATTCTGCCTTACAAACATGATGCCTTTAATTTAAGCCTCATAATTGCCTTGTAGCTAAAAGCTGTTTTATGTGCTGTGAGGCTGTGAAATAGATCTGCCACAGAAAACCTAAAATGCAACCAGTAGCACCAAAGATGTTTATCTCCCTGAATCAAACCAGCAATTTAGCAGAAGGTGGAATGAATGTCTTCCCTCTCTATGACAGCGGTGGAATCCAATATTTACAATTTTTGTAAACATATTACTGGAATCCAGTATGTTCACCTTTTTGCACACAAATTTTCAGTCCTGAGAACTGTATTAGTCCTGTAAGGCTGTATATTGCCTATCTTTTCATCTCTAAATCCTGCTGAAAACCACTTTGGGCATTTTCATACCCAACAAACAAGACAGACATGTTTGTAACAGCCAACTGCTCCAAAATCCAGAAGATCGAGGAACACACACACAAAAAGTTAGAAAAGAAATCCTACAACACAGATCAGAAAGGAGATCCAACAGCTGGAGTCACTGCTGAAATAATATGAATATTTTCTGGCTACCTGCTTTACAAATGCTTCTTCAAAATTAGTGTAACCTGGAGAATTTTTGTTATTTCAGGATTCACCCAAGTAAACTCCAATCCTGATGAGACAATGCTTCAAATGTGCAAGGTCAGAAGCCTCCAACAGCTTTATCCTTTGATTCAGATCTGACTGTAAAATTACCACTTAATTTATAAGCTCTAAACAAGAAGCCAGAGAGATCCTGAGAGGCGTAACTACATCAAAAGAAAGCAACATGGGAAGAGAAATCTCATGTGTACATTGAAAACAGAGCTTAAATAGAGCCAAGTGAAACTATTTGTGGAGAAGGCTCTCATCTCTCTCTAGCAACCATGATTTCCACACAACCTATTTGGAAACTGTCAGATTTTTGTAAAGAAATCTCAGCTTCTAATGATGGTTTTTAGTTTATATGGCGACAGGCTTTCTGGAATTCCCCATCTCTGCACTCTTTTTGTTCCCCTAAATACTTTCCCTGCTGGAAAATGCACTGATTCCAAACAGCTATAATGGCTAAGTCCTCTAGCAAATGTCTTAAGTACCTGATTTTGAATAACACCTTGTCCAAAGAATTGGTCAGTTGTTAACCTTTAACCCTATGTACTGCCATGCAGGAGGAATCCGCTTAAAATTCTCATTGTAAAGATACACAAATAGTAGCATTAAGGCTGTTTGACCTCAGGATTTTCTGAAGGTAACTTTTGGACGTAATTTTCTCACATCTTTTTGCATTTGCAAATAACTCCTTAAACAACAATCCAAACAAACTTACTTTTCATGGTGCTTTTTTTTTCCATTTTGTGATTGCCATTTATAAGTGAGGGAATGGTGAATTCTTTCCAGAAAATGTTGCAAACAGTTTAGGATTCAAAAGTGCCTAAGGAGCCATATTTACTTTCCCTTCGACAGAGGAGATAAGCTGTCTTTGACAACCGATCTTTCTAATAATAGAGTTATCCCAAGTGACCAGTGACTTTCCACTAGGAAAGATGAAAAGAAAGGTATAGACCTGCCTTGCATGTAAACATATTACTGCAGTGTATGCATGTAACTAAAAAGAAACCCATATTGTGCAGACAGATGCTATAACAGAAAATCACCATCTAGAACAAATATGCAGAATATAACTGTTGCAGTCAGGTAAGGAAATTTGCTTGAAAAAGAAGCAGTCATAATTCTACCATATCACATGAAGTTGTCTTTGAATAAGAAAAGAAGTTGGACTTATCTTGCATTTTGGTTGCAAAAATGAAATTGCTGAAAGGAGCTGTGAAACATATGTAAACTAAGATCCAAAGCAGAGTGCAGTTACAACTTCCCACTGGTGGTACTTGTTAGAAAATACCATCAACTCTACCATGTATTTTGGTCTCACCTTCTCATTAACTGTATATCCAACTGCTCTGTTTAAACCACAACATGGATCAAGGTCAAAGCACAGTGTGGTTGCTGGCTCCAGAGACCCTCCTCTGCCACATGATTATGGGCCACATCACGAGACACAGTTCAGCATGAAACTCATTTGGTTCAGGCTAGATTCATCATCTGGATCTTCAATGTTATCTTAACCCCATCTCTTCAATAGGCATCTTTTCTTGTCAGAAATATTCTGCTGCATTAGCGAGCAGAACAAAGGATTTCTTTAAGCAACATATGACTGCTGGCCGATGGTCCTACAAAGTAGAATCTGTTATAGGTATTCTGGTAGCCTAGGAATAATACATTCTCTTTAGCATTGTGGAGGACTATCTTAGAAGTTAAGGAGGTCAAAAATAGATAAAGTTCTCTATGAATATGCCTGTTTCCATGAAATGATTTTAAATTTACTTGTAGCTGTAAGTAGATCCCAGCATGTGAAACTCTTATGGAGTCTGATTAATACAAAACTATGTGTCTTATTATAATGATGGTTTGTGTTTTGGCTTTTATTATTATTTATTCTGCATGTATGGAAAATGAATGTTTTACAGTGGGTTTCTGAAAACGGAGTCATCTGATCACATGATTCATCTAAGTCCCAAGTTCTATTGGCAAGAAATATTACTTCAAGGGCAATCAAGGAGACACACATTATCTAAAGCACAAGTAAAACAGCAGGCTGAGAACCTTATTTTCCTGAAATCTAGGAGAGGATGCTGTTTAAACTAAAACTGCTATGAACCCTGGCAATACCATTGTGCCATTCCCATTTCAGAGTGAAACAGGTAAATTTCAAAGAGCATTTGCAATAAAGCAGGATAAAACAGAATTCCTGATTTTGGAGTATCACTGGTCCTGTGGTTACAATGTATGTGGATGTCAAGGATGCTTAGCATTTTGAAGGGTGCATTTCCAAAAGACAAACGAACATCACTTGGCAAGTTAAGCTCCTGCTATACTGGTAAGAGTCCCTGGACAGAAGCTGAGGCATAGACTTCTTTCTCTTCCAGCCTCTAAAGACTTACTCTTCTGGCATGCCAGACTGGCAGCTGCCTAAATTTGTAATACCAGTACTGGATTTGTCTGCAAAGTATGATTGCTAACTTGTTTGTCCCAAGTGATCTCTATGTGTTGAATCATGAAGATAAACTGAGGATTCTGTGGGGAAAGACTGAAGGGCTGAACCTTAGTGGAAGAGAGACTCTGCTGAGGAATATATACAGCAGCAAGCTAGGGATCAGTCACATCTTGCTTAACAATGTGCCCAAGTTTCATGTTTGAGTAGGCCTGTACATACTCGGTAAACAAGAAACACTGCATGACAGTAATTATTTTGCCCTTTAATGACTTGGACTGAAATTCTGATCCCACCAAAGTCAAAAGGACTGTTTAGCAAGTGACTTCAGAAGAGGCCAGCTTTCATCAGTCTTACCCGATTGTCCTTTTGCTTGTACCAGAACCTCACAAACTCTGATCATTTGTTTTTGCTTGCAGTGCGCTGGTAGCAGCATATCACCTCACAGCTGGCTTTGTTCTCTAGTGGATATCAGCATGGGTTAGTTTCTAATTTAGTTAAATTTATATTTAATATTTACTGTCATAGTTTTGTCCTTCAACATGTACTCATTCTTATAGCCCATGTCTTTCTCTGTACTGCAGCAGAGACACTTTTTCCCACACACCTTCATTTTTGAACACTAAATTGGTATAATTTCTTGACAAAACAAGGAGTAAGTAAATGTGTTGTGTAACTACACCATTGAAAACACTTCTTTTGCTCCTGCTTATGGAAACTATTACTGATGTTATCAAATCTGATATTTTTCTTTAAAGCAAAGCTTTAACAATATTTCTGATTTTGTCTGTCCAAGTACAAGTGGGCTTTTTTTCCCATTCATTTAAATCTGTTGCATTTCATAAATTCAATATCCTCCACCTTCTCAGTTCTCAAGGAAAATAGTCATCAGCATTCAGAGATGTTGCTGTTCCACTGAAATGTCCATTAAAAGTATTTTTTTTCTTGTTCTAAAGAGTTGCGTAATCTTTCTGAGGATTTATGTCCTTTGCAGTTTTTCAGGGATTCTGACACCTGGATTTTGAATAGGGCCTACATGGATAAACTTTCCTCACCTTCTGAATATTCGAAGCAACAGCATGCACATATAACGCATAAGGATAAATAGACAGCGGTCTCTGTGATCTACAGATAGCATAAAAATATTCTGCCAGCAAGACTCCACTGAGCTTTAATTAATGGAATTCAAATTCTCCTTAGCATTTCCTCCAATCTGTTATAAAGGTGAGCAAAGAGCGGGATGACAGAATGATAAAGAAACAACAAAAAAAAAAATGCTATGTTCAAACCCTACCACTATATCTGGCTTTCCCCCATCCACTAGTCAGTGCATTTTAGCTTATACAAGATCCACAGTATCATTTGCAAGTTCATTACACACAGTAACAAGCTATCCCAAGCACAACCCGAACAAAGACAGTGTCCAACAGGCCACCTCAGGTTCCAGTTTACAGACCAGGAGAGCAAGGCAACCTTAATAGAAATGCCACATAAGCAGATGAGCCAGCCTTATTTATCCAGAATCCTTAGGTTCAAGAGATAGATCACTGATCTGAATTTGCAATTTTTGGACCTGTGTTTGATTTTCAAATGTCTTAAAATGGAAATAGACAAGAAAAATTCAGATGCAGAACCTTCCTCTAAAGATATGCGTTTAGTCAGAGCAAACAGATAAACAAAAGATATGTATGCATTAAATCTAAGAGGCTTTGCGTATTTACGTTTCTGGTCCCACTTTCGAACACTTTATTCTTTAAACCTTTGTCTCAGTGTCCCCATGCATAATGATGAAAATTCCAACTCAACTGTTTTGAAGATGAACTCATCAAAGGCTAGCGAGGCCCCAAAATTTCTGGCTTCTCCTAGGACAACTGAGCAGTCTAGTGAGGCCCTTGAATTTTAAGTATTTTTTAAATGAAGGAAAGAGTAATTTGAGGTACTATTATTGTAATAAAAACAACCCCCCCTTCCAACATCACATTTTTTTTGGCAGAATCCTGAAATAATTCTTAAAATAAGATATGCTTTAATATACCTCCTTTTCTCTGCTGACTGGAGAAGACAAAAGCTGCCATTTATTGGGTGTCTTCTATTTAATTTTGGCACTTCCCAGATGATGTACTTGTGATTTTCTACTATATTGTGGATCAGCCATACATGGAAAAAGCTATGCTTTCATGTTCATAAAGCAGAGATCTTTGAAATTATTTGCCTATCCTATCTTAGTTTCTACTGTAGGCTTAGATAAGCTGGCACCAAAGCCCATCAGGGAAATACTGAAAACTGCTATAGACTTGACAACATATATTTATGTGTATGGAATAATTACTGTTTATTAAATGAGTATACTTAAGGAAATTTTAGACAACAAAATATTAAGGGTATCAGCTCACAAATTGTTCACATCATGTGCTCTGGTCTATGAACCTCACTGATACTATTCCACTTTTATCTACTGGCACAGCAAGTAAAGTCGCTGCAATGTAGAATTGCTTGTATGGTGAAGGGGTTTTTTAAAGAAATAGCACCAAATAAGAAAAATGAAAAAGCAGGGAGTTGTACTGAACCACTGAAACAGCCAAAGCCCCAGAGAGATTGCTCATCCCCAGAAGTGATGTGTTTCATTCTCATTGTGTGCTTTTAGGCTGCATGTTCTTTCACAGGAGAGAGAGTTGGCTAGCTGTGACCAAGAGAAAATATAGGTTAATCATATTACCATGCTTTACATTTCATTCAAAAGTACGTGAAAAGTTTTTATATATGTTAAATAACTTCCCCTTTGCCCTTCCATGGCAATTTCCCAGGCATCTGGGGTGGAGGGAGAAATCCCCATTTCAGTCATGGGTTGTTGTGTATGGTTAAAGACCAAACCAACCGGATTTATTAACTTCATATCTAGGGGCAAGGAGTTTGTGTCAGACCCACCACAGCCCTCATAGATCTCCTACTGGGCCACAAACACCAGTACAAATGGCAGGGCTGCCAGTACAATCCCAGCGTGAATGGGCCTAAATTAGCCAGCGCCTAATAACCAGTTTACTAACACCTGTATTAGTACTGTATCACTGTGGGGAGGACTGCTGTTAGACAAGGCATAATCCCATAAGCTTGTCATTTGCATATCCCTCATTAGCTGATTAAAACCTGAAGGAGGCAGGTTTTTGCAGCCGGTGGGTCCATTCCAACACTCCTGCTGCCTGGGTGGCTCGATAATGAAGTAACGGTGGTGAATGTGAGGTTTATATGTATGGAAGGGATTAAGAGTATTAGAGTTTGTGTGAACCGATGTTGCCATATTCTCTCTACTGGATCACAGTAATTGGATGGGAGGAGCAAGAGTGGATCCATTAGTTTTGTCTGTTTGCCCAGGAGCTGGGTGCTAGAGATTCAATTTTGCTTCCTTTTGCTCCTTTGCTTTTGTGAAGCATGGCTGCTTTGTCTAGGCGAGCCCTTAGCACCTCTGTGCACTACCCACACTAAGGCGATTCAGCCACAAAGAAGAAACCTCGGAGACAGGCAGCATAAAATGCAGCCTGGACTCAAGTACTACTTGAGGGCAGCACAATCCTGCCTAGCCCAATCCTGGGAGAGAAAGCAAGAGATAATTGAAATCTATAAACACCTCTGGAGCCTTTTTATTATTTTATTAGTTCTCCACATTTGGGCTTAACAAACCTCATCATCAAAGAAGCCGTGAGCTCCTTACAAGAAAACTGAATGGCTTGAAATTTCACTGACTTAAGGAGCAATTGTTGTGAGTATTTACTGGGCTTGCATAATTCTAATGCAAAAAAAATCCATTTCCTACATTATTTGTACAGCTGGAGTAATCACTCTGTGTGACTGATGATGTAGAAAGAAAAATGTGAAAGACTGTCTCACCCATAGTACCAACAATGCACCTTCAGCAACAGCAAGAAGAAAACATGCTAAACAGTTCAGGAAAGCCTGATGCCAAAGACAGGCTTGGCAGGACGTGAAGCTACAAGTTATGCACAACAGACATTGAGTAGAAACAGAATGGGTTTTGGGGGGAATATTTCAGACATTCTAACATGGCAACATCAATTCAACAACAATTTGGGGAATGCTTTCTTCTTTTTGGGGAAGCTTAAAGAAAAATTACTACAAAAATGAAGCTGTGAGACACAGAGAAGACAGGACTATTCAAATATAAACAACAATATAAGCATATTTTTTCCATTTTTTCAAATACTGTTTTTGTCCTCCTAGCTTAACAGCATCATTCTACTAATTAAACTTCTCTGAATTTTGGTAATAAAATTTCTATTTTTTTTATTGCCTCTTTTTTTGTGGTTTTATCCTAAACAATAGCAGTTGTTTGTGATGTAAGAGAAACTAGAAGTTCCTTCAGTTAGAGCTGTGAGAAAACTGAAAATATTCTGGTCTTTTTGATCAAAATTTCAGGACAGCCAAATGCTCAGCAGCAGTATAATGTTAAGGAACACTGTGTGATTTGCCCTGGCATTACTCCATGATTTCCTCATTGGAACAGTTTTATCAGCATGAAACTATAATGGCACAGACCCTATTTATTAAGCGTTGATTGAATCTGTTACTGACTCCATGTAATATCAAAATAGTTACATGCATTTTAATGGTGCTATGATCATTTATCACCTTTCACCTCAATTTTACAAAGAAGGCTGTCCTGTGTTTCTTATGGGATGCGAAGGCGAATGCTTAAATTGGAAACAGACAAACATTTACTCCATAATTCCACAGCTGAATTATATAGGTTTGATTAACGCCTGCAGCGTGCTGTGAGCTGACCTGATGAGACAGCTCAGGGGTGTGAGAAGATAAGCATCAAAAGTAGCTTTGCAACTTCTTTCTCTCAGGCCACTAGAACACAAGGAGAAGAACAACCAACCCACCTGACTTCTGGAGCCCCTGAAATCCAGACAGGAACTACAGCTCTCCATACAGCTTTTGGCCCCAGGAATTTACCCAGCCCTAGGCACTGGAAGGGGTGTCTGGAAAGCAACATAAACCGGGGATGCATTTGCTCTGTCACTTTTGTATGATAGCACAGCACAGAGACCACAGACCCTCATGGATTCCTAAAGTCCTTGGATTCGAACACTCTTAAATTGGATGGTGTGAGTTAGTGTTGACAGCTGATGATTTCCAGTGACCAAGGAGTTGAGTTTCTGCACTCACTGAGCTCCACTGTCTCCAGCAGGTGACAATTGCATTGTGCAGTTTTCCTTCTCTGTATGTGATGCAGGCTTAAGCGATAGACAAGGACTCCTGCTCTGCCTGTTTCTCAATTAAAACACCATTGATAGAAGCCAAGAGACCAAGTAAAAATCTACATTCAAAATATTTTCCTATTTTTTCACACAAAAAATAAATATTGGAATTACACTGCTTAAGGGGGTGCCTGTGCCTAGATATCTCTAGAAGGCATCACAATAGTGCCCTGTCTATTCCCTGTTTTAGGCAAACCCAATCTCTGTGTCTTTACCCACATCCCTGCAGAGAAGAGAGAAATCAAGCAGACTATGTTTGACCTTGTGGAAATTTCAGGAAGCTATACAAGGAACCACTAGGTTGTGCAAGCAATGACTTTCCTCTCTGGGTGACAAACCCCTTCATTTCCTTTCTTATTTCATTCCTTGCAGGAGCTGAGCCCTCTTTGGTGGCTCTGACGAAAACAGTTTTGTCTGCAAGGTGATGCTACCTATAACACCCAACTCAGCCTCATGGCTACGAGAAATCAGGTCACTGCTGTGCTGTGCGGATGATTAATAAAACAACACCAGTTGCCAAACCACTGCTGAAAGGACAATACATGTTTGTCTAAAGAGCATATTTCCAGAAACTCAGGTTCAGCTAAGACTAGTGACAAAGAGGAATGAGGCTATCCTGTGGTGAGCTGTAGGTGTTTCAACAACCCCTTATGTGCTCTGCTCTATGCTGCTTCTGGTAAAATCCTGCTTAGTCCCATCTTCAAAAGTCAAGGGGCATCAGAAGTTCCCATACCATCTCTCATTCCCTCAAGCAACATCTTCTCTTAATTCAGATTATTTTAGTGTTTGAATTTGTAATATAAACCCAACAAACAGATTCACTGCCCAAACAGAGGAGACACTGAAAAGATAAACAGTTCTTGTGCCAGTCGGGCTGAGCGTCAGCCCTTGCAGTGCTGGAGAGTCAGACACATCGTAAGTTTGCTGCAAAACCAGAAGAGATGACAAAACAGGGTTTTCTATGACAACCAGATCCTCAGGTTCAACTTACTTCTTCCATTCTTGAATTGCAACAGGAATCAATTTAGGAATCTGTAGAATTCATTTGGGGCCTTACTCAACTTATTTCTTCAAATAAGAGCAAACTCCTAGGTATGTTTCCACCATTTTCTACAAATAACTGTCTAAATATATCAGTGCAAGAGAAGTTACATTGTAAACAAGCCAGTCAGAACGTTAGCTTGCTAATAGGTGTTATTACGTTGGATAAGCACTGCGTTTTTCAAAAGTGTTGTCTACAAAACGTCACTTGGTATTATTATTATATATCTCTTAGTGATGTAGCATAACCTCTTAAATTATAGCTGATTATATTGAAGAATATGAAACATTGGGTAGAAGTACCATGTCCTTAGCTCGCATGGACTACACCCTCTTAACTGCCAGTCCCATGGGTCCCATCGCGTGGCCTTTGGTCTCAGGTCCTCCACTCCTGTGGAATTTGGGCCTGTGGTCACCTGTCCCAGGGTACCTGTGCTCCCAGTACCTCAACTCGTATGTTCTCCATCTCTGTGACCTTGGATTCCATGGCCTCTGGTCCCTAAGCTTCCACTCCCATGGCTTTGGCTTCTGTGGGATCATATTCCACAGCCTCTGGTCTCAGAGCCTCTTCCTCACATGAACTCTAAACACCTGACCTTTACTTCCGTGCCTCCTGTTCCCATGATCTAGCCTCTCCCAGCTCCTCCAGATCATGAGATTTCTATTCCAGTTCATCCACCTTCAAACAGAGATAGCAACTACAGCTCAGATGAAATGTCTTCTGAGAACTTCTATTTGGATGAGATAAAAAGCTCAACCATTACAACTGAGCTTGCAAGTATCCACAGAGAGCCAGCAGAGCTCACCATGGACAAACCAACTTAACTGCAGTTCACTTCAGCTCTCATACTGATTCACTACTTGAAGTGCACTCCTCCAGCTTCTAGCACATGTACTTAGGTATCCAGCTGAATCAAGGAATCAACACAATTCCAAGGAAATCTGGGGGTTTGAATGCTTGGATTTGTTTAGATTTCTGCAAATCAGTGCCTTGATCCAACTCACTAAGAGCACTGGAGCGCTTGCACTCTCTTTACAAAGAGCCACGAGGGGAAGACAAGTGGCAACAGGCACAAGCTGCACCAAGAGAGATTTCGTGTTGACATAAGAAAGTTTTTACAGTAAGAACAACCATTTACTGGAATAACCATCCTGGGGATGTGGTAGAGTCCCCATTGCTGGAGCTTTTCAAGGTGTGTTTGGAAAGGGTGTTAGATAACCTTATTTAGGCTTCCTGTCCCATGAAAAGTTGGACTAGAGTATCTTTTAAGGTCCCTTCCAAACTAGGCAATTATATGTTTCTAAGCAAGGTAGAAAAGAGTAGAAGAATTAAATCATCAGGTTGTGAAAGATATAGAGAGCTCCAGCAAGAGAAATTAATACAAAGGTACCTGATAGCTTCAGAAATAGGTTAAGAAACTGACAGCAAGGGGTCCTCTTAGCGGGGGATAGCCCTCAGGCTTCCCAAAGGTTGTGCCTTTCCAGAAAATAAAATCTGAAATCCAGAATGTATACTTCACAGAGTTCAGGAAAACAAACTATTTAAATTGATGAAATTACTTTGGGGAAAACAAATATGTTCTTTGTGTCCCAAAGTGAGGGAAGTTCAACCTCTCTTCAACCCAGCATTTTTTCTTAAAAATTCACAATGACTTCAGAGCAGCTTAATATTAAGTATCACACACTTTATTTGTGGGATTCATCTTACTATCAAGCTGACTTTACATGGAAAAAGACCCACAGTCTTCTAAAATGACTGCAATAAGCTGTAGGAGAAGGCTGCCAAATGAATCATGCTGTGACTGTACTGTGGTAAATTCCAGAGCACAAAATAATGCTCCCAGTTGTTTGCCTGAATCATCTCCTGATGCTGCACGCCCATTTAGCTGATGTACCAACACTAATGTACCGTGCTGTTCTTGGAGTAGGAATTATAAAATATCTCATAAAAATAAACAGCTTTATTGCCAGGCTTATGTATGATAATCCCACAGATGCAAATCATTAATCACAGAATGTATCAAGGTAATTACCAAACCAGGGATCTGTTTTATGGAGTTTGTGGGTATGTGGTTAGATTATGTTCTTTTTGCACAAGGAAGAGAGCAGTTGCCTGCTGCCAGAATCACTCTGTACCCACAAGGATCAGGTCCCAGTAAAACAACAGTGTCCAGTCAAACCACATTCATTACAGCACTGACAATGTACCACCTGCACAGAATATTTTCCTGTCACTTTTTCTTAGCATGCATACAGACATCTCAATATTGCTGACGATTTGAAACAGAACCAAAAAAATCCTCATCACATGCTTATACTTAACAAGGCCTAGTTCTGAAATCAGGAGAAGATCCTAACTCACAGAGACCTGTTGTCAATTTGTCCATTTAATTCATCCCAACAGGGTGAAAGAAATCACAGTTTAGAAATTTCTGATCTGGGTTTTGCCACAGATTATGTTCCTTGCAAATAAAGACAGAATATTGGAAGGATGAAGGCAAGGGGTTGGATTTCTCCCCAATTCCAATTTTTGTGTGTATAAACTGAAATAACTTTTTAAAGTGGAAGCATCTTGCATTAAGTTATCTGCTTATACCTTTTATTTCTGCCAGCTTTGACAATTTCTTTTGTTTCTAGTCAGCACCATCATCCCATTTTCAAGCATTACTGCGGCGTGGCACTGGGGTTTAACAACACTGCAAGAAGCCATTCGTGTCACTCTACTTCATATCACTTTCTTCTTTACCACCGTGGCCACCCCACTTCTAACCCCCAAAAAAGAAACATGAAAAAATAGAAGTCTAGAAACACTGCTACAAACTCCAGCCCAGGCAGGTCTCCAAAGCACAGCAGAACCCACAGATTCTGGGCAGCCAAGAAACACACATTGGAACCTCCACTGTCTCTTTTAGAGGGGGTGGGGAGAAAATTTTTCTGCATAAGGACAAAGAACTAGCATCAAGGACATTGGTTCAGAATCACTGAACTCCTACAGGCGCTGGAGTAATTCCAAGCATTTATCCAGCTTTCCGTCACTATTGCATATAACCAGGTAGCCCAATAGTGTCCTGAGATCCACATCTAAAATGGGCAGAAGGCTCATTCTCCAAGTTATCTTCATTCTCCATCCTTATTTTAGGATTTTCATAATCAATAAAACCTGTGTAAGATGAAAATAAAGGGATCCTGCACCATGCAGGGCTTTTAAACAGCAGTCTCTCATTGGAAGCTATACTGCCTGATGTGGCCTTCAAAAGCTGCAGTAGCACTACCTGGAGTGTAGTAAACTTCCCAATCTGAACTGGCTAGTACTACCAGAGATTTATGGGTTTTGTCATGAATAGTTTGCTGTGGAACAGGCAGGGTGGCTGGAGACATGTGTTGCAACATGAAATGCTGGGACAGTTTATGCAGGGCACTTCTGTCTTCACAGTGATGAGAACTACCGGACCTCAACAGCTGTCTCCATGCAGCTGTGCTGGCCCCTCTCCCTTCAGGAAGCAGGTTCTCACTACCCAAGTCCCCACAGCTGCACAGGATCAGCTGTTGAGGACAGTCAGTAAGAATCATTTCAGCTCTAAAAGGAAAATCAAAGTGTCAGTTCAATATAACACTAAAGAGAACAGCTGAGGCTCAGCTGCATGTACAAGCCATCACTATTTGTCTTTTTAGTCTACCTACCAATGACTTCTAGGGGGTCTGCATTTTCTTCTGCCTAGTGAGAAAGGATAGACCTGTATATTTTTATAATACAGAAATTGATTTTGTGCCCCATTGCACAGTTCAGTTTCCACATCCTGGGATATTTTTGTGAATGACACCTTAAAAACTCACAGCACTTGACTATTTATTGTACAGCATCATTGTTTTAGCATTACACAAGTAAACAAAATAATGTAAAGAATGGGAGCTGAGGCCACAGGACCTATATAATCTACTAGATGAAGTGCAATCACAAGGGTCTGTTTAATGTGGCAATTATCCATTTAAACAGAATTACAATGTCTTTAATCATATTGAGACATCAACAAGCAAATAAGAAGATCAATCAACTTAACAGACTGAAACACAAGTTATTTTATTCTGCGGGTTTTGAACTATAGTTTGAAAGCTGACAGTGCTACAAGGTCTTAGTCTACTGAACATGTTGCTTCCTGACACTTGGGCAGTTGGACTACGTGACTGTTGTAGGTTCCTTCCAAGTGAACTATTCTAAGTTCAGTAGTACTTAATGTGTAATTTCCAGAATAAGTAGGTGATGCTGGTGGCTTGAGCACAAGAACAAGTTGCCTTAAGGCAAGCAGTTATAAACTTATAAGGCATCATATCACCATCCTCTGTGCCTACACTTACTCCAGGGTTCCCCAAGCATCTCCTCCTTTCTATGGTGCTACTGTGGAGTAGTTGAAGCATAGTAAAACACATCATCACTTATGTGACAGTAATGAGTTTAATTGCCTCAACACTGAATCTTACAGGGAGAAAAGCCCCTCATTTTTTTTTAGAGGAGAGCAAGAGACATACTTAAGTTAAAAAACAACTCTTATTTGGCCTGTGCATGATTGTTTACATCAGTAGCTTCTTTTGTAACAGCCAACAGGTGGAAGAACCTTCCTCACCATTTAGCCTACTGGTACTTAGAACCACATGTTTTTTCTGCAGCTATTCTGCTGTGTGCTTCTTTATACTGAAGGTGAAGCAATGCTTTAGGTTGATTTTTCTGTCTTCTTCTGGAACTACAGTGGGGTTAGAAGTCTAAGACCAAAGTCAAGATCTTTGCTGTGCTAGGCAAAAGGGCAGAACAAGAAGAGTGCCCTCCTGACAAAGAATGTGATAGCCAGTTAAAATAAGCCCACGATTTTGGATCACTTAACTGTCAATTAGCTGTCAAAGGGCTGTTACTTTTTCTGTGTCAGAACTTCACTGCTCCTTACTACACTTTCTCTTACAGTGCAAAGGTGGGACATGCAAATAGGTCACAGATTCAACTCTGGACACAGAAGTGCTTTCTCTTCCCCTTCCTCACACTTCAGCCAAGTAACAAACAGCACAGCTGACTCAGAAGACACTTGTATTGAGGAGCCAGTATGTGCCAACAGACACTTTACATATACCTAAACCACAATTAACCAATGCTGGGGGAAAAGCTTTTTTGGGAAACAATACATGGATTTGAAAAGTTTGAGTTTAGCTGAACACACACTTGCATTATTTAACACACGTTCAGCCCTTGTTCTGTCTGCTCTGTCCCCACCATTTACTACTAAACAGGTCCCTTATCTTTATTGATCACTTAATTTATCTTTTCTTAACTCCCCTTGCTCCGTCTGGTGCTGTGTGTCCAAAGTATTGAGGCTAAACATCCGTCTGTTCATACTGTCATGACTGGTTTGCCTTTGAAAGAATAGGGGGAGCAGGTGGTGTGACTAAGTAGACCCTTGACAGAATAGGGGCACCATTGCTGTGTCCTGTCCCAACCTGCCAGCGATTCCCCACCCTCCCAACTGTTCCACATTAAAGCAGTCAACTGTGGCTTTACAGTCCAAGTTTTACACAACTGTTTTACAAACCAGGAAGAATTTCTTTTGTTGAAAATCTTTTGTTAGGCAGTGCAGAATGGGAAGGGGGAGCGGGGTAGAGGGAATGGAGAAAGCCGGTTCTGAGACCAAGTGCATTTTAATGTGTATGTAGATATACACTACGCAATGCGCCAAGCCGCTGAGCTCACTCACTCTGTATTTCCATGCTGCTTTTAAGCTCTCTTTGAAAGCAGTTGCACAATGTACATTTCAATACATCCATATTATTCATTTTTGTGGGGTCTTCTAGTAATTTTCTGTTACTTCTGTTTATGATAAAATATTGGTTTATTAAAGCAGTAAGACTGAAACCAATCAAATAAAGTCTACTATTATAAAATATGGTTTTTGATCCATAAGAAAAGACTATCCATTTTTCGATGTTGCAAGATCATTATAAATCCATCTGTCTGGATAGATGTCCCCAGAGAACAGTTCAGATGGTGCTTCAACCACACTCCTGTTTCCAAGCAATCAGGCTGCTTCTGATCTCATACACTGTATATCCTCACAGGATACAGTGGTGTGTATTTCAATCCAAGTGTAGGAAAGCATTTGTACACGTGTTATCTCTGAGACAACATACCCTGGAATGATCTGGTCTGTAAGAGACAGAATATTCAGGAACTCACAAAATGGAACCCAGAAAGAGCACCTATTTGTTATAGCTGTTGAAATTAATCTATCACCAAAAGAGAGCTACGAATAGTTGCATACAAAAACTGAACCTACCAAATTCCTCTAATTTGCTTTTTTCCTCCTTCCTCTGAGAACACACAAACTAGACCATTCACAAATTTTTCAAAGCTAAACACAAGATCTGGGCATTTTCCACATTTTCAAAGGAAGATAACAAGTTTATGTATATTCACATGTTGCACCATTAGCTTTTTTCCACCAGCAAAAATGTATTGAAAGTTGTCTCACAGGCAAAATGGTAAACCAAGAGGCAGAGATCCCTATCCTTTTTCTAAAGGTATTGCAGTCAATCACTCAAATCTTATAACTGTACAGAAAAAAATAATAATAAAAAAAAACCAAACAAAAAACCCCAAAATATCAAAGCTGGATTTTCTTTTCTTTCCTTCAAACACTTGTTCTGGCTCTTCCTATCCTCCCCATCAGACTGCATTGGAAAGACAAAAGCTGACCTTGCTCCTATAGTGGTCAGTCCAAAATACCTGTAAGGCCTGAATTTCACCCAATCTACCAAGTCCTGCAACAACTACAGAAATCAGTGACTATTGCCTAAAGAAGGAATGATTCACATTTTTTACTAGATCTTTGTTGGGAAAGTACTGAGAACTAATCCTACTAAAACCAGTTTTCTGCTAGGAGCCCAATCCTCTCAAATATGCAAGTAATTGACTGATATAAAGAGTGCAGTTCAGATTCACGGGGGTTTTTAGCTTTCTGATCAAGAATAAAGCATAAAAATATCAAAAACATTCAGAGCTAAAATTAAATGTTTTGGAATGAAATATATGTTAAAAAAAGAAGGAAAACAGGAAAAGAGAAAGTGTATGTTCAGAGAAATCCTGACTGATGTGCATCTGCAACCCCATCAGAAGCCTAGTGGTTAGGTCACTCACTCGAAAGACTTGGTTTGAATCCTTCCCTTTCCTGAAAGGATCTGAAGGACTTCTGCAGGAAGGGCTAAAACCACCAAGATATATGATGACATGAATGCTATACGATGTCCAGTTTCTTGTATTACAGCAACTCCACTATGTGTAAAGAGTCAACGATATTTGAAGCCGGCATTAGAAATATCTTTTTGCTCAGACCAGTGTCCTAACCATGAAGTTCTTTGAGTCTATTTTACACTTCCCATCTCAATGAATATTTATTTAATACATAGTGAAGAGCCACCTACAAGAAAGAACAAATGTTCATCTCACCTCACTCCACCCTCCCCATTGTTTCATGTCATGATGCTTAAGGTAATCACTCTGCAGAAGGGAGACAAAGGTATAATTTTTCGTAGACTGAGAAGCTGAAAGATAGCACTCTAAAAATATGAACAAATAAGCTGTTACTACAGCATTGGATAAAAAGGGATCACTATGGCTTATTTTCAGTCAAAACTTTCTCAAATGCAGAAAGAATTTAAAACATTTTCTTGATGAGAAAGACAGCGAAATTGGTGGTTAGTAGTACATGCCTCAAAGGTTATCCTGAGCTAGAAATGATCACCAAGGAGATGAGGTTCAGCATCACAAGGAA
Source organism: Cuculus canorus (assembly GCF_017976375.1). NCBI lineage: Eukaryota > Metazoa > Chordata > Aves > Cuculiformes > Cuculidae > Cuculus > Cuculus canorus. The sequence goes on from NC_071405.1 coordinate 13,371,903, forward strand.
TGAAACATTCTCATCAGTGTTTTTCTCCTAAATTTATATAACACTTCCACAGCAGCAAACAGAGATAAATATTTTAGTATTGTAGATAAACAAAGAAAGAAAATATCTATACAGAGGATGTCTACAGAGATCTATAGAGATAAAGTCTTTGTAATTTAAAAAGCACATTTAGCCATTTTCTCAACAATAGATGAAAATCAGTGTTAAGGAAGCTGGAGGGAAAGAAAACATCTCTGTTCATTTCAAAGGTATTACAATCGCATACCTTCTTCAGAAGAATTGTCTGTCACTGCATTATCTGTGAATTATCAGACTGCCTTTCAACTGTAAAATCACAAAATCTACAGATAAATTAGAAAATCCTTCTAAATTGTTCATTTTGAATATTGCACATGATCTCTCTACTACCATGTTTAACAATATTATTTTGTCCTTACTAGCTTCTTAAATGCTGACTAGCTTTTTTCAACTTTTTGTATGAAATGTCAATACGCTCTGGGTATGACTTTCAAAAACCAGGTGTAAAAAATAGGTGTGAAGTCCACAATCATTCTTTTTTATCTGCTCATGCAGGTTAGTGCGTCTAGAATTTCTTTGTCTAAAGAAATATCTGGAAAATTACCTAGTTAGTTATAAATTTAACCTTCTATGATACTAAGGATAGAGAGAGAAACAAGCAGATAGAAAAAAATGTGAAACTAGGCAGGAGATGACACGGTCCTCCTAGTGATCAACAATGAAAATCTGAAAAATTATCTAACTAGATTCTTAAATGGGTCTTATGGTCCTCCTGACCTTCGATGGGCATTTGTCTACATCACAAAAGCCACTACACAGCTTGGCATAATTTGACAGAACTGATATTTTTAGGAAGGCTTATTGCTGGCAAGGCACAGAAGATATTGAGGGTCAGAATAAGTTGTACTGGCTGATCTGCTGTAGACAATGTTAAATGGCAACTGTCAAAGGCTGTCTTGAATCAACAGTGCTTCCTTTTCAAGAAAAATTGAATTAGATTAACGAAACATCCCAGCATACAGATGAAAAACTTTTACAGGACAGTCAGCTATATGCACCTGTTTATTCAGAGGCAAGAACAAGCTTTGTGCACCAATATATATAACCCTCAAAATATTTTATATGGATTTTGCTGCTTCTCTGAAACAATGCTGTCACTTGCTGCATACATCAAATTCATTGTAGCTTGCTTAGAAGTCACATATTGATATCCTTAATATATATAATGCCTTCATTTTAATTTCCAAGAGGATGAATGAAGAAGGGGGGAGGGGGAATAATACTAGCTTCAACTTACCCTATTGCAAATGCAATATTTGTGTAATTGCGTATAATCATTTAAAGTATAATTTAATACATCCCTTTAACAACCCACAAATTATCACTTGACAACTAGAAATAATAGGTCTTTTTGTTAAAAACAGAAAGCATGTGAAGACTAAAGGTTAAACAGGTCTTTTCATCATGATAAATCACTGGTTAATGAGCCTGGTATTGTTGGGTATTATACTTGCTCACTTTAATGCCATTACCTTCTGGTTGTAAAGCTGACACTACTAATGATCTTCATTCTTTGAACTTTTCCACAATATTGACTGGTTGCATAGAGCAGATGTTACTTGGATTTGACTGCAAAAGTGGCAATTCTTCTAAGGCTTGGAGTGGCCCTGAAAAGAACGATACTGAACACAATGTATTTTGATATCTCTAAGCCAAAAGAGATTATTCTCTAAGTCTCAAGTATTGCTCTTGCATTTTCTGGCTATCACACAAAAATCAGTCACAGATAAGATATAAATATCCTATAAATATTTTCTGCAGTTCCGTTTTCTAAAAAAACTTGTAATAACATAACGAACCAACACAAGAAATTCTGTATCTGGTCTCTGTTGTATCCATAACTCCTCCTACATTACAGCACGCACAAGTAAAAAAAACCTTTCAGTTCTGTTTCACAGCTTTCCTTCACCTCAACTGTGGGACACAGAGGTTGCAAGGAGCTGTATTAGTGTGCCAAGTGCTGACAAAACAGGATGCAGAAGGCCTACACAAATATATTTGTGTACACATCCATCACTTCTTCTTCCAGAGGGAAAGAGACCTGGCAGAGCCCAGTTCTTCTTCACTAGTAGGCGGTTAGGAGAAGTAGCTACCTGACACCTCTTTAAAATATGAGGGCTGTCTTTATTTGCGTGATGATGGGTCTCATACACTTGCCTTGGGAGCGAGATGGAAGATGTAAGGGTAAGAAAGCAGGGACTGCTGAGCTTAATTTAAAACAAAAAAATGGGGATCCTTCACATTTATCCCCATTCCTGTCTTTTCCTGACCTTGTCCTTTTCTTGCACTCTCCTCTTGCTCTTTTCCTGTCACTGCTGTATTCTGTATTTGGAGAATGTGGACTGTAGAGCAAAATTCAAACCTTAGGGAGGCAGAGGTGTTATAGTTTTGCATCAGTTTATATCAGGTTCTGTGCCAGAAAGATTTTGCTGCATCATAGAACAGAAACAGGGACAACTGAACTCGCCCTTCCCAAAATCGAACTTCAGACCATTACGCCCTTCATGCACACATTCTTTGTGTACTCCTGTGTGGTGGCAAGCACAAAAGCTGCATAGTTTAATGCATATAAAGGCCATATTCTGCCCTCTTCGCAACACTATGTTATCCGTAGTGGAATTCAAGGACTTCTTGATTCTTTTCTACTTTTGCTTAAGTAAGTTTTTGTTTTTCTTTTCTTTCCCTGAATTTGGGGGAAATGCAGAATGAGGATGTGATTGATTGCAGAAATATAATTTTGATATGGAGTTAAGTTTTGTGAGGAAAATATTTTAAAAAGCAATTTCTCTAAAGAAAAGCAACAAATACTAAAATGTCCATACTAAAAAAATCCAAGCTCCAAAAAGGCATTTTGCATGTAATATGAAACAACTCACTGGTCCATAAAAACAATTAAGTTCTTTTCTTAAGTGATTCATGGAAATTTAATCCTGAAGGTTTAATCCTTAACCTGCATGGGAAGCTTAAGAAACTTTTCAATGATATTAATCTTGCACTATAAAGATGTAAACATGAACATTTCCCATCACTTCTCATTCTACTAAACTCAATTGGATAGAGAGAGATCTTTTCATATAACGTCTATTACACCAGCATCTGATGCTATTTGAGCTACAAAGAGGATCTCTCACTTAAGGAACTTAGTCACACAGAGGTTAAAATCCTGAACAAGTCAAACAAAGAATCTACAAAATAAAGATTTTACTTGAGAAGTAATTAGATAGATGCAATTCATTTACTTAATGGAGATGGAGGATGTGACATTGTCTGTAATAATTCCACAGGTATCAAGCTGAGTATTTCTTGTCTGAAAGACGTCATCCCTACCAGTACATAATACACCTGTGCCTAGCGTGGGCTCTGTACCAGTGTGAGAGGAAAACTGTTGCTTGTCTTAACTTGCACTTAGGAGAAACATTTAAAAAAATAAAACTCTAAAGTTGCTGTCAGATATATCTAAATGTCTACTTATCTATCTATATTCCCACAATTGGAACTGCAATCCTGCAATACCCGAGGTTGGCTTAAACTAGAGAGATATGAGCCCTCTCCTACTCAGCATTTGAAACACATGGAATAAGGATTTTTATTTAAAAAATATTTACTTGTTAGTGCAGCCAAGTTGTTTCTATTATAGTATCTACAAAGTGTGGTTTCACCATGTGCTAATTACTCAAAATACACCAAAAGGCATGTTTTTGATAAAAAAACCCCTTTTAAAATAATTCTTTTTACTGTGAGTAGTATTACTTTTTTTCCCTTTTGCTTATCAATTGAAATGTTTCCCATTTTATTGATGAAGCAATAAAAAAATAAAGAGAGTGACTACTACCATGGAAAAACCCTTTGAATCTGGTGGACCACACACAAATGCTCTGTGTATTTTCAGACTATTCTTCAACCAGTTCCACTGATATTCTTTGATGCCAGTATTACAAACTGCACTCTCACTCTGTGTTGTGTTCTCAGACAGCCTTTAATTTTGCCGTAAAAAGCTTTCATTTTTATGAGTTATTCCTGTTTCTTTTTTTTTTTTTTTTTGATAAGATGCAAAACTAGTGGCTAAACATCTATATTCGTTTGGACATTCAGATATATTTTATTACTGGGTACATCAGAGCACTTCTGTAGTATTTGGGCCACTAAAAATCACTAGCAGTAAACACTTCAGCACAAGCTATTGAAAATTATCCAAGAAATGCTGTGTTAGACAAACCATATTTATCACAGAGGCAAACCAACTGGGAGTACTGATAAGGTGGGTAACTCCTTTAATCAAAGATATTAGCTCATTCCACATTTCTGCCTCAACATCCTAAGTAACTCCATAGCTCAGGTTACATGCCTTGCTATTGAAAAGCAGAACTGTGCATCAGGTAATTTCCTTGAAGTTGTCTGTCTTGGATTCAAGGTCTTCTATGTCTTGACAAAAATTCTCTTTCACAGAATCTTTATTCTCTACCAGCAGATTTATGATTTAAACAGCATTTAGGCTCCAATTCCAATGTACTGAGCTTATGATCTCTGCTTACCTTGCCTCCCAAAGTCAGAAATCCTAATTAAAGTACTACACTTATAAAAATTGCAACAAGTAATACCATAACTTACTTATTTCACTATTTCTTAAAGGAGAAAAAGTTTCACTGCAAGGAAAACAAAACTCTCTGCAATTTTATGTGTGTGTTTCTTTAGAACATTCAATGTGCAACATGGCACAATGTATAATATTCATTTAGCGTACTTTCACGTGCTACCCAGAGGTTATCTATAAAAGTCCAGAAAGAGCTCTGGTTTGGCAGCAGAACTGGCTGAAAAGTCTTTCAGGCAATCCAATAGAAAGTCCTCCCTAGAATACACCCCTACACATTCATGCAGCCTCCTCTGCCTAGCACCCCCTATTACTTGACCACATTCACCCCCACCGGCCCTTTGCCTTTGACCTCTCTCTGCCACTGCCTCTGATTTTGTATTTGTTTTCTGAGGACCTATTATCAATCATTTTTAAGTGCCCCTAAGCAGGGCATTTAACCTAAGCATGTGAAAATAGTAGCTCCTTCCATCCAAAGAAGAAATAATTTATTGTAAGCAAGACATAGTTTATATCCCTTAAGATACTAAAACCAGAAAGAAAAAAAAAAAACAAATAGGAAAAATAGAGAAGTTTCACGTTACAGTTGACAGAAACTGCATTACTTTTCTAGTGCCTCATAGCATTAACTACTTTGATAACCCACAAACCGAGACTTCTGCTTCGAAAAGTTCAAGTGCTGGTGTCAGCTAATTTATCTTGTACCAAAATGTTGCATTTTATTTCCGCTGATTAGCATAAAATTGTTCCCATTGTCTCAGCCACAGAGGCACACAATGGTGCCAAAGATCCCTGCAGCGGGGAGTTTCTGCATATTTCCAGCTCCTGGCTTTGCTTTAGAATTCATTAGCCACAGGAACACCACACGATCTCTATTGCTTTTCCATATATACATCAAGCAAAATATTTTTAACGGTCAGCTCCTTGAAAAGTTTAATTACCTGCTAACAGCAGCCAGAAAAATTATTTTTCACTATTGAATGGTGTGGCTGAAGACATAATAAGCCTCCATAACAGATTTTTTTTCCTGTTTATCCTTTTATCTGCCAATATCTACTCTTACCTGCCAATATATCATATGCACAACTTTCTAGAATGTGGCTACCACTGAATTCTCTCAGGTGTAATAAAACTGCACATACATGCAAGAAGCCAAAAAAAGCACAGAATTTCCCCGGAAAGTCTCTGTGAGGCATTCAAAAGTGTTTAAAAAATGACTGCCAATAGCTATTATTTCCCTGTCCTTCCTCTCCTTTCTTGTCAACCATTTTCCTTCTCCTACACTTCCATCTACCTACTTGGAGTTATTCTTACTTTCATTATTATGGAAAATCTGCTGTAGAGGCGTTTTCACTTCTGGCCAGTCCTGTGTCCTTCGAGGGAGATGGGGAGAAGGAGGAGCAAAGGAGTTCCTTGCATGGGATTAGCGACTGAGAAGCCCTGTTTTTGTGCTCTTACAAAACTTGTTCTTGGCTCTCTTAACTCCTGCTGGCTGCAGCTGTC